>NC_073744.1:61612541-62330041 GCF_029784135.1 Toxorhynchites rutilus septentrionalis | reverse complement strand
CAGTAATGCCGTGAAACGCACACCTCAGTATTATTACCATCGTCGAGACAACAGCAATATTACATGCCGCCGTCATGGGCATCTGCGCCACCGCCGGGGCCTACGCAGCCGTCCACATTCAGAGACTTCAACATACGATCAGCACCAACGCAACAGAATAATTATGATCGTGTTCGTCAGGGTTGTGCGACGGGACCAACGACTGAACAATTAGCCGCTCGCCAAGTGATACCGAGGGAATTACCTGTCTTCGCCGGGGATCCGCTGGACTGGCCACTATTCTTCAGCTCGTTTCGCAACTCCACTAGCGCGTGTGGATTCAATGATGCAGAGAATCTCGCGAGACTCCAACGGTGTGTAAGAGGGCACGCACTGGACAGTGTATGAGTCGCCTACCGATTCCAGAGTCAGTTCCCCATGTGATAGCTACCTTGGAACGACTGTACGGAAGACCAGAAGTCATCATTAACTCGCTACTAAAACGGATGCGGGAAATTCCTTCGCCCAGGGGCGATGATCTGAAAACTCTAATCAAACTTGGAATGGGAGTTGGAAATTTGGTTGAGCACATGATACTGGCAAACCAACGTTAGCAATCCGATGTTGTTGCAGGAGATGGTGGATAGGCTTCCCCCAAACTTGAAGCTGTAATGGGCGTCCTTCAAACGCACCTATCATATAGTCGATTTGGAGACGTTCAATCATTTCATGATGGAGTTGGTAACAATGGCAAGCGAAGTCACCTTGAACACGGATCTGAGCTACGAAAGCGCAGTAAGATCGGAGACGAACAAAAAGGAGAAACATGCAAAAGAGAAACTTTTCATTCATCAGCAAACTTCTTCCACGTACCGACCTGATGTTAGTAGAACGCAGCAGAAGGAAACCGTGAATATAATTAGCAAACCATGCTCCCACTGTGAGAGCACTGAACATCGTATAGCCGTGTGTCTAGAATTCATGAAATTGGATGTAGACAAACGGTGGAGAGTAATGAAGTTGAAGGGATTGTGTCGAATTTGTCTCATACCTCATCGATCGTGGCCGTGCCGTTCCAAGAAAGAATGTGGAGTTGGGGACTGTCGTATGCGTCATCATCATTTGCTGCACTCGAGGACAACTGAGCTGGGAACACCCACACCATCGACATCTTTCAGCAATAGCGTTGCCCTCCAACATCATCACTCTATGACATCATCAGCATTGCTACGATATCTTCCTGTAACGTTGTTCGCGAACGGGAAGCGCGTTGACGTCTACGCTTTCCTTGACGATGGGTCTTCGTCGACGATGATGTAGCGCTGAAGTAGCGAGATCCCTTGGAGTTGAAGGACCTAGGCAGCCGCTTTATCTCTGTTGGACGGGAGACGTGACGAGAATGGAGAAAGGGTCACAACGCATTGCAATTACAATCGCTGGGAGAAATGAGAAAAAAGCAATTTCCACTGAAAGCGAGGACAGTGGGCCATTTAAAACTTCCCAGTCAAACTGTAAATTACGAAGAACTTTGTGTAGACCATTCACGCAAACGGGTTTCTACTATTTCGGGCCGGTTTTTGTGAAGCAGGGTCGTAGTCTGGCCAAGCGTTGGATCGCACTATTCACGTGCCTGTCGATCAGAGCGGTGCATCTAGAGGTAGTCCATAGCCTATCAACCCAGTCCTGCGTGATGGCCATTAGTAGATTCGTGGCACGCAGAGGTTCACCAACGAGATTTAGCTCCGAAAACGGGACCAATTTCGTTGGAGCAACAATTTATTACAAAGGCAACAATCTACGAAGGCTGCGCCGTTACATTTACCAATTCCGACACCGAATGGCTCTTCAATCCACCGCTAGCTCCTCATATGGGAGGTTCGTGGGAGCGCATGGTCAGGTCGGTGAAGACAGCGATGGCGGCGATCGCGGATCATCCGCATCATCCCAGTGACGAGGTCCTGGAAACGGTAGTGCTTGAGGCTGAATCGGTGGTAAACTCGAAGCCCCTCACATACATCCCACTAGAATACGCAGAACAAGATGCACTAACGCCGAGCCACTTCCTTCTCTACGAAACGAAAGGCGTGCATCAACCATCTCAGATCTTGACCATGAGATACAGGAACATTGCGGGATAGCTGGAAGTTAGTGCAGCACCTAGTGGACACATTCTGGAGTCGCTGGGTCCGCGAATATCTGCCGACGCTGACAAGGCACTCCAAATGGTTCCATCCGGTGAAACCACTGAAACCCGGAGATTTAGTGATTGTGGTCGACGAAGGAAATAGAAATGGTTGGATTCGGGGTCGCATCATGGACGTCGTGAAGTCGAAGGACGGGCAAGTTAGAAGAGCGATGGTATATACGACGAGAGGAACGATAAGTCGACCAGCAACCAAGTTAGCATTGCTGGACATTCAAGGTTCTCCGCAAATTTGAAATAATATGTTAACACGTAAAATAAAATTTCAGCTTTGAAGCTGTTTCCACTGCTATCAAGGAGGTGTTTTTAACGATCCGAAACACGATTTCCACCAACAACAATTAAGTATCTTCTTGAAGCATTATCACACTGTATATTATTGAGAAAATGAATGGGATTTGTGAATCCCAGCTTTATGCTCGTTTCGCATAATAAATGAACTATTCCAAAAATTGTGTTCACTGCCCGTTACCATTTTCCTCATCAGCTATTTCAAATGTCCCCTCGAAGCGTTCGTTCTTGTTCCGAGCCGGTTGCCATGTTCGCCTTCGGAGATAAACCAGGTCGCACCATTTAATCACAAATACGCAACACACACACATTGTTCATTACAATGTAGCGGCATCGCGGCAATTGATTACTCGCGCAATCATCATTGAATAAATTCTCGTTTGCTAAACAAACGCACCTCCATATATAATCCACTTCACGCCGCCGCCGCGCTTTCATGCTGCAGCGGCTATAATCGACATGAAACCACGACAACACGAGGGTCGGTTTGGTATCGTGGGCCCGGTAGAGCCAGTGCAAGAAAACCAATCAAATAATTTACTTATAATAGCTTATTACTATTTCACGTCTACGTGGTTTGCGTAAGTTTCTGCTGTGTTCGGTTCTCGGCCCGTCAAGTAAATGGTGGTTATTCTAAATTGGTACCGGCCGATACCTCGCGAGCACTGAAACCCAAGAAAGAATGAAACAAAAAGACCAGGCCAGGAAAAGCGGTGTGAGTTTACCTCGATGCGCAAGGTGATTACGTCTCATCATTTATGCAATCGGCATAGGTACTTTTTCGTTTCTGTTGCGCGAGGTTCTTACACAGCAGACGGATGGGTTTGGAGATTCTTCGATTCATACATTTTTGCTGCGGGGTTTTAGAACTTGAAACCACCTGATCCAGAACAGGATCGTACTCGAAAAAAATTAACCCAGCCCACATGTATTGCGAAAGGTTTAGCCACTTTCCTGGACTGCGCCACTCCGTGGCAATCGAACTTGGCAAGCGAGGTAGCTCTCAGGCTCAGAAACCGATAATTGAACATTAGGAAAAAATGGTAATATTTGCATGTTATTGCACCATTAAGTTCATTCATAATTTTTCTTCGTACATCTCCTGTCCGTTCCCCGCCCACCATTTGGCGATCACTCCTTGGGATGAGATTTCTTTTTTCTCATTCCTCAAGATCAGTTGTACTCCAGCAACGATCCTGAAACTTGAAGCAGTTTGTTTGCTGCCGTACAATTATCGCAATCCTTCTCATGAGCTGGTGATTACCATCGGCGTCGTCGGCGTCATCGTCGTGATGTTGGGAAAGCATTGTTATTCGATTGTTTGAGCGGTTTGAAGGGTCGCTTAGAGACCAGGGACGTAATTAGGCTCTTGTGGTAAATGGTTCCCCTAGGGGTAGAACTTGTGAGTCTCGAATTGGAATACCTGCATTGGCATGCTATCGGTATCGGTTAAAATTAATGAATAACATGAATTTCGAGATTCGATCCATTTGGTTGGTATGATTCTCTTTTATGAAAAGGTTGCGAAATTATGCGTTTATTTTTATTATTTTTATTTTATTTATTCATTTTTAGTTCTCTCACCAAGCGAACGTTCCTGGTCCAAAGGCAAAACTATTCATTGATTGATTCTCTAATTAACCCTTTTAATTTTACTTTTACAATAAATTTCCTAGTACTTCTACCAGAACTCGTCATAATAATATCAAATTATTAGAATACATGTTTGATACAGAAAATATAATAAAATAAAGACAGCTCAAATTCGGACGATTCGTTTCTCGAGCTCTGCGATTATCAATACATTTGGAGATTTATGTTTATATATATATAGGAGTGCGTTTTTTTCACATGAAAATCCACAGGATAGGAAGACAAAAAGACAGAAAGACAGAAAGACAGAAAGAGAGAAAGACAGAAAGACAGAAAGACAGAAAGACAGAAAGACAGAAAGACAGAAAGACAGAAAGACAGAAAGACAGAAAGACAGAAAGACAGAAAGACAGAAAGACAGAAAGACAGAAAGACAGAAAGACAGAAAGACAGAAAGACAGAAAGACAGAAAGACAGAAAGACAGAAAGACAGAAAGACAGAAAGAGAGAAAGACAGAAAGACAGAAAGACAAAAAGACAGACAGACAGAAAGACAGAAAGACAGAAAGACAGAAAGACAGAAAGACAGAAAGACAGAAAGACAGAAAGACAGAAAGACAGAAAGACAGAAAGACAGAAAGACAGAAAGACAGAAAGACAGAAAGACAGAACGACAGAAAGACAGAAAGACAGAAAGACAGAAAGACAGACTTTGCATACTTTTAATCTCCGAAAAGGAATTAGACTATTGTTTGTAAAGGACCAAAGTTCCTTTTTCTTAATTTTTCTACAAAAAATTCGAACTCCAAATCTGTAAAATAATAATAATTTTCTATTTATAAAATTTTGGTCAAAGAATGAAATGTAGGAAATTGTTTAAATTTTCATGTGAAAAATACATAAATAAAATTACACTGAAAAAACATTATTTTAAAGATTGAAATTCTTTTTTCTCAAAAACGTATTTTTTTTTAATTTTCGTAAAAATTGCCAAAAGTAACAGAGTTTTTCTTCAAATGTATTAGAGACTTATTGGTAGTTGTATAGAATATTCATATATCAATGTTTTTGAGAAGAACAAATTTTAATTTTCAAAATAATTTGGTTCCATTTTTTTGAAAATGAGTTTGCTATTTTTTAATGAAAGCTTGAACAATTGTCTGACCGAAATTATGTAGTTCTTATTGTATTCGAGTTGGAATTTTTTGAAAACTCTAAGTAATTTTTTGCTTTTTTTCGAAAACATCATAGCTTTAAGACCCACATAATTTTAGTCATAGAATTAAATATAGGAAATAATCTAGTGTTTCATAAGAAAAAATAATACAAAAAAATTATAAAAATTACACTGAAAAAATTATTTTAAAAATTGAAGTTCATTTTTCTTAAAAATATATATATATATTTTTAAATTCTGAAGGAAAATTATATGAATGGTCCGTAAAACTACACCCAAAGCTGATTTTTAGCACATGTTATGGCAACCCGATTTGTTACATTAAATGAGCTGAAAAATATTCTACTCCCCTACTCCCTACATGTATATCATTTGTGTAATATATATATATGCTAGAGTCAATATGAGCGAGCGAAACAGGAGGCACATTTAAATGAAAGAATATGAAAGCTTTTCGTATAGTTTGCCAAATACACGGCCCAGACAGAGAAAGATATATTCGCGTTCTTGTTCTGCTTTATCCTCTTAGAAAACACTTTCCAACTTCATTTTATGATGAGGTGTAATATTATCACGCTTCTATATAATAGCACCGGCAGCTATATGGATAGCGTGGTCGTGTGAAACCGCTTTGCATTCCAGCCGGTCTTGGTTCGATCCCCATTGACGTCGCACGGACTTTTCTTTTTGGCACAATCCCAAATGAAATGAGAAAAGAAAACAGAAAGAGATGTCTGCTCGCATACATACAAACCATTTTTAAGCTTTTAAAACAGCTCATTGTTTGCGCATTTGAATCTCCAGCAGATAAAATGGCATAATTTCTGCCTGAGATTAAATATGTTCTGTCAACGCTAGTTTGGGTGTACCAACAAGACTCCCGTATTTCGGGAAAAGGGCACTGTTACAGGGAAAATGTTTTTTTTAAACAAGTAAGCGGTCACTTTATCTATTTACCCTCAATCAACAAAATGAAGGGAAACATCATTAACAAGGTTGGCTTCACCTTCTGGTTGGATTTTGTCATCATTGTTTACTAACTCTACCCAAACAGCAAAGTAATAGGAGCTATGTTTCTGAGCTCTTTATTATGCTTCGATATAACGTACAGTCCGATACAACGTATAATTTTGAAAGTGAAATGTACGTTATATCGAAGTTCCCAATGCAGAATATTAGATCAATCATTTACTAGTGTCGCAGACGTTAAAATTTAAGTTTTTTGAAAACCGACAAATCACCGGAAATCGGGATTTTTCAAACAAAAATTTCGATTCCAAAAATTCGATTAAATTGCATGATACGTCGAAATTTTCAGTAATCTAAAAAAAATTTTGTCAAAAATTTACATTTCAGATAGGAAAACAATCGAGTACCAAAACACAATATATTTTTTTAGAGATAACAGTTAATATCGACGTTTTGTGCAATTATAAGACATTTGGCATCAAACACTTTTTTTGAAAACCCCGATTTCCGGTGATCTGTTTTCAAAAAAAATTAATTTTAACGTCTGCGACTCTAGTAAATGAAGTTCGATTGATCTAATATTTAGCATTGGGTATATTATCTTGCAAATCAACATTTCACAGCAAGTTCCGTGATAACTATTTTTATTGACACCCAAATCCATACGTTTTGCCTCGTTTTTCGAAAAAAAAGAATCGAATTTTGACCCAAACATTTTTTTCGAGGTGACAGTAGATCTCGACGTTTGCAATTTTAAGACAATTGGCAGACAATTGTTCAAAACATTTTCTTCGAAAACCCCGACTTCCTCTGCTCCCCGCTTGGGCGATTTTTCGATTTAAAAAAAAAATCTAACTTTGACCGCTTTGCGCCACTCTCCCTTAAGTTTTTTGAGGTGGTGAACATTTTGTATGGGGTAAATTTTTGAAATTTCATGGGAGATTTTTTCCCATACATTCATTGGCACCCCAATTACATGCAGTGATAGGCATAGAAAGCCCACAATATCAGTGTCGGTCCCAGCTCCCAAAAATACTTATTCTATAAAGAGAAAATAGTCAGAAATTCGACTAGAAAGTAGTCTTATTTTGTAAAACATTCGAAAACAATATATTTATATATTTTAATTTTTGTTCGCTTCAATATCGTTGGCTAACAATACCGCAGAGCTCTAACTGTTATAACATGAAGAACAATAAGTCTTTACGCTCTCCGTTTTACTCACATCAAAGAAAGACCCTAACCCGATCTCCTAAATTGCAATGGGCACACGGAAATGGAAAAGGTCACGGTCACGGAAATGGACAAAATTGTCAGCGTAGTGACATCTTCCATTTGACACTATTTAAAATTAGGTAGGTTGCGCCATTCTCGAGATCCAAGAAGTAGACGGTTTAGGCAGCCGTCCCCTATACTTATAAGATCCAATTCAATTTTATAATTTGATGCAATATTCTCGTACATTGATATGACGGCGTCGGTGGTTGTATTGTAACAATCGTTTTCATGGTTACAATAAAGCTATGGTTACAGGGACAGCTTAATCAGTCAAATTAAATTATTGTATCAATATGTGACACTATAGCTCCCGAGTCTGGACTTTGGTAAAATAGTGCTGTATCATCAGCAAATTATTCGACAGATCCATAGGAACATTTATATTACCAACAACGAATAGGGGTCTAGACTTTGAAGCGAATGAAATTTGTTGAAGTCGAAAGAAAGAGGACGGTATACACTTAAGATTTCAAATAAATGAATATTTATGCACAACTCGATGTGTATGAAATGGAATCCTTTCACAGTCTGGTTATCAATGATTATATTTTTATGTTATTGACTGTAGATTTCAGTGCATTCGTGGGAGTTTCAATCAGCGTTTTCCTGTTATCGAACATTTCTACTATGCGTTGATAAATCTTCCCAAAGTCAGGAGTGCAAAATAACGGTTTGTCGCGAATACGGCGACAAGCATAATATTTCTACATTTTAAATGAAAACTAGAGAAATAGTCAAAGCATGTTCACAGTTCATTGTCCTCATAGTTTCTTTTCGTTCGCAAACAACATAAATAATCTCTTTCCCTTCATTTTCGTCCTTCGCGAGCTGTTTCCCTTCCTACTAACATTAGAATAAGTTAAATTGTAAATACATATCAGATGTAAGGATAGTTTTAAGAATTTAGTGTGATGTGCAAGTGTGAATGAGAATGTGAATGTGAGTGTGAGTGTGAACATTGTTATAATCTCCTTACATCCCATCCTTTTCCTAATGAAAATGTGTCATCCTTCTAAACTCGAGTCGACCACGAGTAATCGGTTTCCTATTTTATTAACCATAGAATTAAGGAAACATGTTAATATATTCTGGTAAAAGTATAGCTAACAGTTTGGCTCCTTCAAACCTATGTAACCTATGTAAAAAAAAACCTGTAAAAATAAACGGATTGATAAAAAAAATAATAAATAATCTCACTGTCCATATTCAAGGTCAAGTAGCGACAATACAAGCCAAATAAATTGTTGATTAATAAATAATGTTATATATTATTATTGTTAAATAATAAAAGTCAGACTAATAGAAAATAAAAATAAAAATAAAACCAAAACAAAAAGAAATAAACTCAAAACCTTATGTTTAGGTACAGTACACTGACAAGGGAAATATACACAGAAAAACCTACATTATGAATATTATTTTCAGACAGAAGTAGTATCAATCACAATGATCCACAACCACCAAAACATGGGAGCGTGTTCTCGGAACACAAGGTAAACCGTATGGCTTAGGGTGCCAATGAAAATGACCATCTCGATTTTACATATGGGACTTCCTGTGAAATACGAGACTTTCTGCGAAAAGTCAATTTTTGACAGAAAAAAAAGAAAAATCGAGGTAACAATAAATCTCGACGTTTAATGCAATTTGAAGACATTTGGCAAGAAAATATTTTTCTATAAACTCCGATGTCACATTACCACTCAACCACAAATTTTTGGGAAAGTTTAATCAAATTTTTTTTAGAATTATTTTTTTGCCATTTTTCATATTTCTTTGTCGACATATCAGGTATAGTACCTTTCAGGGTTACCAAATAAAATCTTTATTTTTGGTCTCAAAAATACAGATTTTATCTCTTTTTTATTTCTTAGAAAATCTGTATGAAATTTATGAGTCCAAATTCAAAGCATATCCTTAACTTTAATATTAATTCGACGGTGTTGGTATCTGTGTGGACGCCAGAGTGCATATTGGCAGCACTGTCAGCTATAAGCATCTCGCCATACTAGTTCATCCCACCATTCGCGTATACCTCGATTACAGCAACCTTGCACCTCAGCCTGACAGCTCATCTGAGCACACCACACTCACAATCTTCCTCTTCCTTGTTCCAGCCACAGCAGGAGTAAGATACGTTTCCGCGTTCCGAGGCAAAATGGTGTACTTCACGGAGCCCGGTTATTTACATTGGCGATCCTGCCAGGAGCAGGAATTTCCTGCAGCACGGCTATTTGTGTTCGTCACAGCCAATTGACCATTTAGCCGGTTATTGTGGCGTGGTGTTGGGACGAAAGAGCTAAATATATTTCGAAAAAAAAACAAATGCGTGGAGGTGAAAAGGAACATGGCTGTCGTGCAGGTTAGACATTGTGATTGTTGTAGTGTAGCCGGGTCTGAAAAAGGTTGAACACGAGTGTTTTTTTTCTCACTTTTCGTTTTTTTTGTTGAATAAAGGGAAAGTGTTGTGTGAGGAATCGAGGAATCACCCAACGTGCTCTGAGAAGCCGAATCACTCTTTCGTTACAGTTGGTATGTCGAAAGGGGCGATGCTTGGTGCTATACGACTGAATGTGGGTAACGTGCATGTGTATGTGCATCTAGTATATGCACGCGAGGTGGGATGATATAGTGAAGAATAACAGGCGATACCGGCAAGTTCATTATAGCTTATGGCGCCACACAAGTGTTTAGTAATGAACTTTTTATATATGATTGGGCTTGTGGAAGGGATCGGAATCATGTTGATTAAAAGCGGATCGCGACAAATGCACTAAGTGTTATTAAAAGCGGATCGTGACGACCGCACTAGGTACTATTAAAAGCGGATCATGACGACCGCGCTAGGTGCTATGAAAAACGGATCGTGACGATCGCGCTAGATGTAATAAAAAGCGGATCGCGACGACCGCGCTAGGTACTATTACAAGCGGATCGCGACGACCGCGCTAGGTATTATTAAAAGCGGATCGTGACGACCGCGCTAGGTACTATTAAAAGCGGATCGTGACGACCGCGCTAGGTACTATCAAAAGCGGATCGTGACGACCACGCTAGGTATTATTAAAAGCGGATCGTGACGACCGCGCTAGGTGCTATGAAAAGCGGACCGTGACGACCGCGCTAGATGTCATAAAAAGCGGATCGTGACGACCGCGCTAGGTACTATTTAAAGCGGATCGTGACGACCGCGCTAGGTACTATTAACAGCGGTTCGTGGCGACCGCGCTAGGTACTATTAAAAGCGGATCGTGACGACCGCGCTAGGTATTATTAAAAGCGGATCGTGACGACCGCGCTAGGTGCTATGAAAAGCGGATCGTGACGACCGCGCTAGATGTCATAAAAAGCGGATCGTGACGACCGCGCTAGGTACTATTTAAAGCGGATGTCATAAAAAGCGGATCGTGACGACCGCGCTAGATACTATTTAAAGCGGATCGTGACGACCGCGCTAGGTACTATTAACAGCGGTTCGTGGCGACCGCGCTAGGTACTATTAAAAGCGGATCGTGACGACCGCGCTAGGTATTATTAAAAGCGGATCGTGACGACCGCGCTATGTTCAATTTAAAACGAAACGTAACGACCGTACCACATTTGATTGAAGGGGCTCGTGATAATTGAGAATTTAATTTCATTTAAAATTGCGTCGAGATAAATGGGAATTATGAAAACAATAACCATTTATGAACAAATCCCACTATTAGAGCAGCTATCCATGCTGCTTCATAAGAGAACGGCATGAAATGTCGAAAATAAAGATAAAACTGAAGAAAAAAACTTTCATTTATTCCCCAGGTTCCGTTTTTTTAGAGAGGGGGGAGGATGTGTGGACGCCAGAGTGCATATTGGCAGCACTGTCAGCTATAAATATCTCGCCATACTCGTTCATCCCACCATTCGCATATACCTCGATTACAGCAACCTTGCACCTCGGCCTGACAGCTCATCTGAGCGCGCCACACTCACAATCCTCCTCTTCCTTGTTCCAGCCACAGCAGAAATTGATACATTTCCGCGTTCCGAGGCAAAATGGTGTACTTCACGGAGCCCGGTTATTTACAGTATACACGTAGAATCAGAACTGTAGTAAAAATACAATGCTTCATTGAGGTGTAATAGAAGTTTACGAGTTACCAGGGTCTGCTTGTTGACATTACGCTAAATAAGTAACTTTGTTATAACAATTACAATTACATAACAAGACAACGATTCAAAAAAAAGGAAAACTCGCAATGCTTGAAAAATGGTTCTAAAGTTGCTTTAAAGCCATATGCCTAGGATACGGACAGGTTCTGATTTTATTTTCGGTCATAGTTGAACCTCTCCAGGTTACATTTAACCACGAATTCCATTAAAAGCCACCTTGAGTATCATTCTCGTAACGCGACCGATATCTAGTTTTCTCTAGATTTGTACTCGCTATATGTTCCCGAAAACGTAATCCTACATCAAAAAGTATCGTTGATTCTTTTAGATAGTTTCAATCTTCAAAACAAGAACATTCAACAAAGTGGATTTTCACGACAGTATGAGCGCACCTTCGAAATTCACATTCACTATGCTTTAGTAGGGAAAGGGAAACACTGTTATTTATTTAAAATAAAGTTGACCGATGACACAGACTTTTGGATCTTTTCGTCTTAGATTTAACATGAGAGAGCGGGACTTCACGCTTCATATGAAGCTAAAAAGACTGAGAGTCTGACTGATTCCAATGATATACACTCTGTTCAACTTCTATGAGACCAGCTGATGATCTTGCTGCTTTGTGTCATTGTAAACAAACAACGCTTCAATTTATATTCTAGTCACTAGAATCTAATGTATTGGTATTGTTAACTACCATACACTGCATGATTTTGATATGAGTGTGTGCAAGCGCTGAACGTAAACGAATGTTTTTGTATTTTTCAAATATCTATTTCAAATATCTATAAGACCAGTTACATTTTTCGTTGTTTTAGTTGTTTAGAATAATAAATCTGGAAAATTCCGAAAGGAAAAGTGCTCACGGAGAGAGAATAAAGACAAATCGATGCGTTTCACCAAGAAATTGTTGATAAAGGGTGTGTCACATCAAATTGCATCACGGAAAAAACACTGTAGAAATTCGCCCAGTAGACCGATCCTTTTGAAAATTTTAGACAGTAAAATAAAAACTATTAAACAACTTTTGGCATTTTCTTTTTATTCATACTTCGAGCCCAAGCCCGTATGCTCGCACCTTCCTCTTTACCCCGTCCATAAGGTTCTGTGCAACGTCAGGTTGTAGTTTTTTTTTTGAACAGAAATCCATTTTCTCTTGAAGTCCGCCTCCGATTTGACAACTTTTGGGTTCTTCCGGAGGGCCTGCTTCATAATCGCCCAATATTTCTCTATTGGGCGAAGCTCCGGCGCGTTGGGCGGGTTCATTTCCTTTGGCACGAAGGTGACCCCGTTGGCTTCGTACCACTCCAACACGTCCTTTGAATAGTGACACGAAGCGAGATCCGGCCAGAAGATGCTGCTCTCGTGCTGCTTCAATAGTGGTAGTAAGCGCTTCTGTAGGCACTCCTTAAGGTAAACCTGCCCGTTTACCGTGCCGGTCATCACGAAGGGGGCGCTCCGCTTTCCGCAAGAACAGATCGCTTGCCACACCATGTACTTTTTGGCAAACTTGGATAGTTTCTGCTTGCGAATCTCCTCCGGAACGCTGAATTTGTCCTCTGCGGAGAAGAGCAACAGGCCCGGCAGCTGACGAAAGTCCGCTTTGACGTAGGTTTCGTCGTCCATTAGCAGGCAATGCGGCTTCGTCAGCATTTCGGTGTACAGCTTCCGGGCTCGCGTCTTCCCCACCATGTTTTGCCTTTCGTCGCGGTTAGGAGCCTTCTGAACCTTGTATGTACGCAGGCCCTCCCGCTGCTTGGTCCGCTGGACGAATGAACTTGACAAATTCAGCTTATTGGCGACATCCCGGACCGAACTTCTCGGATCACGTCTAAACTGCTTAACTACGCGCTTGTGATCTTTTTCACTGACGGAGCATCCATTTTTGCCGTTTTTCACCTTCCGGTCGATGGTTAGGTTCTCGAAGTATCGTTTTAGTACTCTGCTGACCGTGGATTGGACGATTCCCAGCATCTCACCGATGTCCCGATGTGACAACTCCGGATTCTCGAAATGAGTGCGCAGGATTAATTCACGACGCTCTTTTTCGTTCGACGACATTTTTTCCAAATTTACGAAAAATTGACAGTGAAGCATGGCCAACGTGATCTATACACTCTTATCTGATTATAAGCGAAAGCTGAAGATATAATTCCTAAAAATTAAATTTCTACAGCGTTTTTTCCGTGATGCAATTTGATGTGACACACCCTTTATCAGAGAAATTGCTCGTCGGATTGGACGATCCCATCTTGTATGGCTCAATTATTTTTCGAATCCTCAAGGATACGGTAAGAAGGAGAGAGCCCCACGTAAATCGAAGCTCCCTGACCGGGATAAGCGGGAAATAGCTAGAACCTAGGTAGTGCGGACTGAATCAAAACGGCTGTCAAAAAAGATCCAATTGAAATGTCAAAAGAGATCCAACGATCAGGAGTGTTATTTTTCTTATGATAATCAACACTATAAAAGAAGTATTGTTGTCAAGGGCAAAAATAAGTAAAATTATAAAATGAACGAACTACTTTTTTCCGTCAATTGTTTAATTAACCATTGCATCTCTAAAAGACCATCTCAGCCTTTCACTGAGCAACGCATTTTTTAATGTCCCCTCTCTTTGTCATAACGTTTTTCCGAACGTAATAAAAACAAACAAAGTCAGAGTCACGTAAATGTTTACTCCTGCGATTTGGAAATATTCGATAAAAAGTGGAAGGAAGAGCTGCCAGATGATTTTTAAGAAAAGTCTGTAAAAACATGTGAATGTCTGTTAAAAATGTGGAAAAGTCTGTAAAAGTGTGCAGATCTATAGAAATGTCTTTTAACGTTAATTTTCACTTATTCATTAATACCTTGTACATCACGATGCACGTAAGATTGTATTCTGTATATATATATACAGCCATTCCATGCCAAACTAATATAGTGGTTCTCAGCTCTTCGTCAAAAGTGGTAATTTTGTTCTTTATCGCAAAACATTAAACTCGTATTTTTTAAATTTGTCATTAGGGTGCCCATTTCCATTTTAGGGTGATCCCAAAAATCATTTTTTCCACTTTTTCCCAAAATGACTTTTTTCAAAAATTTATAACTTTCGAACCACTCAACCGATTTAGATGATCGACATATCAAATTTAAGCCAATGAGCTTTAATTGAGAAATATTTAACTTGCATATAATATGGATCCTATTTTTAATATGGATTGAAAGCTGAGAACTTTTGCATAAAATATCTCGATATCAGAGATGCTATTTTTTTCGTTTTTGAAATATGATTTTGCAAAACTAATCGATGGTTCGAAAAACAATTTTTCCCCATTTTTCCCACTACAAAAAGTCATAACTTTCGAACTATTGGACCGATTCATATCATCGACATATCAAATTGAAGCTTACGATATATTTTTTAAAAAAATATTACTTTTGCGAAAAAATTGAATTTGGTTTTTGTAATTATGGATTGAGTTAGTTTTTCATAGTTTTCTCGGTTAAAGATAGGAGCGCTATATTTTTTTTTATTTTTTATGGAAAGCTGAGGAGTATTTACTTAACATATCTCGATATCAGAGATGCTATAATTATCGTTTTTAAGTTAGAATTTTGTAAATTTAACATGTTTTAAGTCTTCGATCAATATTCATATGTGACTAAACTAGACCTATGCTACTAGAATCCAATCTTCCCGCAAGTGTGAGTTTTGCTTATTGGCTTCAATTTAATATATCGATTATCTAAATCGGTTCAGTAGTTCAAATGTTATGATTTTTTGCAGAGTTATTTTTGGACAAATGGGGAAAAATGATTTTTTTTAAATCATATCTAAAAAACGAAAAAATAGCAACCCTGATATCGAGATATGTTGTGTAAAAAATCCTCAGCTTTCAAGAAAAAATATAAAAATATATAGCGCCCTCTAGTCCAAAGTCATAAAAAAAGTCATAAAACGACTACAATCAATAATTACTAAAATATAATTATGTATTTCGCAAGTTAAATATTTTTTTATAAAAGGCTAGGTCAATTTTATATGTCGATCATCTAAATCGATTCAGTGATTCAAATGTTATTAATTTTCATTTGTCATTTTTGGGAAAAAGTGGAAAAAAATGATTTTTCGGACCACTTAATAACTTATGTGCTGTAAGTGTGTTTAAATGTTTCAACGATCTACACATACATACATATACATACATACACAAACATACGCGTTGTTAATTTTTATAAAACACAGTATTTCTCCGTTGATATATTGGACATCCACCAAGGCTTGCGGTCTTGTCGTTTTTATTTTTAAAAAAATGCAGTGTATATTTTCCATCCGCCATGCAAGGCTATACAAGTTTTAGACCACCACACGGCCATGAACCATGTCTGTCGTAACAATATCGAACAGTAACCCATATTTCGTCATAAGCAGACCCGAAAGCAAATGTAAGTTGTTGAAAATAGAATGAAAATTTTTATTCGATGTTGTTTAAATACATAGGTTGCATAGTCCTGACCCTAACTTAACTATTTTTCAATAAATCTCCTTGCATTTCAGCAAAACAATCTTGTCTAGAACAGAAAATAATTATCAGAGACAATTTTCGTTCAAGATTTTTCCTTACCTGCAGAGAATGCAATTCTCGCGTGACTTTTGAAAAGGTCCTATGTAACAAATGTAAACAAATCGAGTTAATGGATGCACGCTATTAGTTTTCAATCATTGAATGTATTACAAAAACAATCGTTCACGTATCTATCTTCTTCATCTTTTTGTCGCCGATACAAAAAATATCCAATGTACAGATTCGAATTTTAAGCACCCGGCTGTTACTTCGGACGCCACTTTCCTCCGACGGCCGAAACGTCCGAAGTAACAAAGCAGTCAAAACAACTCGCAGTCGTACTTCGGTCGTTTTGGAATTTGTTTCTTATGGGCACCTTACACGATCAACCGGATTGACAATAAGTGTCTTCAATATCGTGACAGCTAGGCTTTCAACATCTGATCTAACCTCAATCAATATTTTTCCACCTTACACGGTCAATATCGCCCTCAACCCGAGACAACGAAAATATCCGCGATGGCTAGTGGCGACATTTGAGTTTCGGATCCAAACTATTCTCTATCAGATTAGAAGGCTAAAAGGCAATTTTCAATTGGTAAAATTTGAATGAAAATATCTACTTGGTATTATTTAATTAGTTGAAGCGCGTAGTCCTAACCTTGATTTAACTTATTTCCCCTGAATTTTCAGATATTCCTACTAAAATGTATTATTATAATATAACGACAATTTCAGACATAATTTTTGTATGGGATTTTCTCACCACTTGCAGAAAAAAAGTGATTTGCATTCACATAGAATACTAATTTGATTCGTAAAAGTTAATTTTCATTCATAATTTACACTTTAGAATTCGGTTTTTCTTCTCAAAAATACATCATAATACTCGTTTCACAAATACAGACTGTTCCTTTCAGTTTTAGAGATGCCAGATTATTTTAGTTTGCGAAAATATATGCAAGTTATTTTATCTGCAAGCAAATGTTTTTATTCCATAATTGAGACTATGACAGTAGAACCCCGATTATCCGCGAGCGGGTGATCCGCCCTGCGGATTATTCGTGACTGCGAGTTCCATAGTAAATCAATAGGCCTTTCCGGAATTTGTTAGTGAGTGGTAGGCCCATGCTCTTTTGTTGTGGTCATGGCTTTTACACTATTTAGCCACTGATGTACACGACCTTATAGATGGATAGTTGATTGATTTCTGTATTGATAGAACATAGTTTTTATGTTGAAACATCTCTTTTCGTGTTTGCGTTTTTTTGTCCTTTAATGGATCATCCGCGATTTTCGTTAATCGCGGTGAGTTTGCCCGACTATTCCGCGGATAATCGGGATTCTATTGTAGCTTGAATCAACAGATCTTCTCATTCTCCAAATTTTATAGCGGAGTGTGAAGAAACACACAACCCGCTCACTAGCGCAAAGAATGACCGAGTTCAACGTTAAAAAATTCCTAAAACGTTGTTAAGTTTCATCCACTCTCTCACCATCACATTGTCAGTTTATTTTGAAGTTTTGATTTGTATCGTGAAAAGTACCGTATTTTGCTATTCAAAGTATCGGTTTTCCAAACCAAAAGCTTCCATTCATGATTCCTACAATTTCAGTAGTTTAAAAATTTTAATTGCAATCGCAAAAAAGACTAACAAAAATTAAATGTGCGCTTGCATATCTGGCAACTCAGTCTGGAAGTCCGTGAGGTAAAACGTCAACATCATGCATCCATATGAAATGTCACGATATTGATGCTCGAAAATCAGAAAATCCGGATTTCTGCGTCGTCGGCCATGTTCAGCTGTCATTATGATCTCAAATGTAATCATATTGTCAATAAAGTTGACCGTGTAAGGTCCGCTTTACAGGTGTTGTTATCGATTTCAGTGCAATTCAACGAGTGATAACAATAGTAATCAGTCTTTAGAACGAAATGCTGATATTTGGATTGTTGTTTATTAGTTAGTTTCAAATTTTTATAGTGCAACGTAATATGTCCAATGTGCAAACGCGGGCAGTCAAAACGTCCAATGTAACATTTTTCGCTCCGAGGCTTCAACCTTAATCTCAAATCACGGAACAATAGTTACGATTGGTTTTACGAAGTTATTCTTGACAGCTAGTGGTGAAAACAGTGATAAAGATTGATAGCTTTTAAGACAATTCGCGAAATAATGTTCGGGTCTTCAACTACGTTTTTCTCGAGTTGGCGAAAATGTTACATTGGACCTTTTCAAAAGTTACGCGAGAATTGTTCATTAATTGTGAATAACCGTATCCTCTTTTTCGTCTGCAATGATGTCAAGGCAAAAGTACTTATGTGTATGAGTTCCAAACATCATACACACCAGATGGGCCAACAAGAAGGACTGCCGGGCCGCAGGTTGAGTATCGCTGGTCTAACGTCATGTGTATTGATATATACTAAATATAATAACTTTTCTGTATTAAAACTATGGAAAAATGTCATATGGTGAGTCAAATATTTTTGATGTGATGAATGTTTTACAGATATGTCTGTAAATTTACAAACATATTTGTAAATCTGGCATCTCTGGTGGTCTGAGAGTTTATTGCAAGAAATCGCTTGAAAACATGCAAGAATTTGCTTGAGAATGAAGTGGATTGAGTCCGCAACACTTAGGCTAGAACAGCTTCGAATACCTCAAAATCGCTTATGCCAATAAAGCAATATTTCAATTTAAATGTTACTAGGGTGACAATTCGTCAAGTTTTGGTTAAAAAATCCTCAATAAAGAGGGCTTAAAAGGTTGAAAACCTAATCTTTCACCATCTCACATCGGAAGACGTCTGAGTTTTGCCAAAGCTCACATGAACCGACTGTGGGACATGGTATGTTGTGACAAAGAATGTTTCCAAAAGAAAACATTTGCTATATACCATAACGAAAAGTTCTTCAATGCATAGGTTATCTTCACCGACGAAAAAAAGTTCAATTTGGATGGTCCTGATGGTTTCAACGGATACTGGCGTGATTTACGGAAGAAGGAACAGTATTTTTCAACCAGGAATTTTGGTGGAGGCTCGTGCATGGCGAGATTCTGTACAACCGTAAAGCTCAAGATAATTCCCACATCATTCAAGAATTACACACACATTCTGGAATCCTCTCTCCTACCATTTTTGCGTGGATATCGTCACAAAAAATTCACATTCCAGCAAAACAATGCTACTATTCATACCAAAAAGGAAACTAAGCAATGTATTAAGGACCAAAAACTTATTTTTTCGGAACGACGGCTCGCTCTCCAGACTTGAATCCTGTTGAAAATCTTAGGGGAATCCTTGTGAGCAGAATCTACACCGAGGGAAAACGGTATACAACGATTGAAGAGCTCAATGTCGCAATTTCGGAAAAAAAGAAAATTATCGAGAAATCCGTTCAGCACAATTTGGTAAATAGTATTCCAACACGAATTGTCCAGGTTGTTAGCCGAAATGGCAAAGTTGCTAATTATTGAAATGATTTTTTCATTGATAATACTTATGAATTTTGAAGTCGTGTTACAGGACCTGGACAGCTGAAATTATCATATTTAAGCACAATAAATAAACAAACAACTCTTTTGAACGAAATTGACGTTAAATGTACTTTATTCTAAGCATTCAACAATGTATGAATGTATTTTGTTGAAATTCTAACTGTTTGTGTAGTAACGAAACAGAATCAGGATGGTCTTATAGAAGTTGGATAGAGTGTATGAATAAAATTGGTGGGATGGGAAAAAATATTATTGACATAAAGCCATAACAAATATTGGAACGTTATTTTTAAAAATCTGTAAATCTGTATGAAACTTGAAAAAAAACTGTAATCTTACAACTACAACTACAGATTCTTGGTTTCAAAAGGTCGAAAAAATCTGTTAATCATTCTGCAGGCATGGTAACCCTGGTACCTGCTACAGTCCTGAAATTAACTTTTATAAGTTGAAACACGACTACGAATCGATCTAATTTTTACTTCATCAGAATTGGAGAAGTGCTGGTCAACCAGGCCATGTTGCCATCGATGAAAAAGTAGTAATCGGACGGACATTTCAGCGTTTCCAAGTATAACTTCATCGTGTCATTGCTCGTATTGTGGCCGTTTTTCCTTCAGTGCACGGCTCAAACGCATCAATTGTCGTCGGTAGAGGTCCCCCGTAATGGTTTCATTCGGTTTTAGCAGCTCATAGTACACCACACCCAGCTAGTCCCACCAAATAGACAGCATAACCTTTTGGCCGTGAATATTCCACGCGGCTGTCGATGTTGATGCATGGCCGGGGTATCCATACGTTGCCCGACGTTCAGGATTGTCTTGATGGACCCACTTTTCATGGCCAGTAACGATTCGATGCAAAAAAACCCTTTCTTTTATGCCGTTGGAGCAGTTGTTCGCACGTGAAAAAACGGCGTTCGACGTCTCGTGGCTTCAATTCATACGGCACCCAATTCCCTTATCTTTCGGATCATTCCCATTGCTTTTAAACGATCAGATATGATTTGCTGAGCTACTCCAAGTGTATCTGCAAGTTCTAGTGACGAATCTTGAGCGAGTAAAGCCTCCAATTCTTCATCTTCAAACTTTTTTGACGGTCCGTAACGTTCTTCGTCTTCCAAGTCAAAATTACCACTTTTAAACGATCGACACGTTCGCTCAGTTGGAGCATGGTCACCATAAACTTCCAACAAAATGCGATGACTTTCCGCAGCTTTTTTTCTTCATATTTAAGTTATAAAGTAACACTCCCCGCAAAAACATTCTCAATTCGACATATCCGTAGTGGCAAAAAACTATGTTGTTTACGCTTCAACTTTTTGACATATACTGTAAAAGACGCGCAATGATAGTAGCTTTCCAACGAATGTTTGGAAATTTCATTCATTGGAATAACAATCAAGTTTCGCCATCTGTTGTAAAACCGAAGAAACTTACCGGTACACCTAATAGAAAGAACAGATCGGTAAGGCCGATTACACATTATCCGGTTTCAAACCCAAATGGCAAATTTCGGCCGTACCAACTCCTTTACGGCGCCGTGATGCAGCCGTCTACTGCGACTACAATGTCCGGACAAGTATTATACGCGATGAAAGTAGTATAGTGTCGACGTCTGGTGGAGACATCAGTTTGGGAAAGCAAATCATTCTCTATAAGATTATCAGACCTTAAGACAGTTTTAAGTTGTTTAAATTTTTAATGAAAATTTTTACTTCATGTTATTTCATTACTTAAAACTCGCGGTACTGATTTTGTTTAATTATTTTTGTATAATTTTCTTGATATTTTCACTAAAACTCAATATTGTAATATAAAATCATAATTATTAGATCATCAAATTGTACACATTTCTCTAATATGTGACAACAGAGCGTGTGAAATAAATCATGCTAGTTGTGTATGTTTAGAAATAAAAGAACTTAGCGTGTGTATGAGTACACTGCAACGCGACTAAAGTTAGTTTTTTGTAATACTGTTGATTACAGCCATGTTTTTTATCCAGTAAGTTTTTCATGTTTATTTATCATAAGAACACCGTACTTATGTGCGAGCAATGTACGCGAGGTCTGGCATACCACACCCCGGCCGTATGTACTCTCCAAGGGACACAAATTTGGGAAGGCTCGTTGTTGCCACAGCAGTTTTGGTTTCAGGATTTTCCATATGCAATCAGCTGCATGTAGCTGAAGTATTTGCAATGTTTACCTGTCATTCCACTATATAAATAAATGCATGTATGTGTATGTGAAAGATGTACGGTTTTGTGTAGTGCGAGGACTCTTTCACATTGTTATCCGGTTATCCGTCCAAACCCAGCGGTGCTTTTTGAAACCGGTCCGGCGGAAACCGGATAATGTGTAATCGCCCTAACAGTCACTTCTACGATTTTTATATGCGAATGGTTAAATATGCTTTAATCCAGAGGAATGAATCTCTCACACTCGATAGACAGCCGGATTAATCTCCACGAATCAAGTAAAGACTAACTGATCGAATTATCGTTCGTTCGACCGAATGTAGCTTGGATGAATGCATTGTTTCCTACATACGGTCCTGCGCAAAGACAAAAATGCAACTGGAATTGATTGTTCACCCGGGGCATCAGGCTTTGGGCACTCGATGAGTCGATTTTTCTCATAACTTCCAAACCAAAAACGAATACTTGCCGCTTGTGCGTCCAGTCGCGCCTTCCTTGTCCCCGAAACGAAAAAAAAACAGCCCCACGTGTGGGAATATCGTCGAAAATCCGTCGGATATCCAAAATCGGCGAGTTCCTGGATGTGTAGTTACGCGTACCACCAGCAGGAATATCCGCAGGCGTTTAAGTGGGTCAATTATTTTACATTTGCGGCAGCTCGCGTTTTGCGTCCACCTCGGCGAGTCTGGATATCCGAAAAAAACTGCTCGGAAAAGGACGAAACTGAATAAAAAAAAAAACGCACAAAACTACAGCGCGAATACACACGTACCGTTCAGCACAAGTCGTTAGTGATTCACCTCATCTCTCGCGTTATTAATTTGGGATGTCTGCGGTGGCTCCCCGCGAAAAGCGCCAGTCGAGGCCGACACGAAAAAAGAGCCCTTTTTGATCTGCATGACCCCCGTTATTATCCCATAAAGCTTCTTCAGTTGGTCGGTTTTGGTTGTTTTTTTCTTCTTTTTCTCCTGTTTTGACTGCCGCTCAAACTACAAGTCAAACTCGTGATAGCCGACGGTACGGCTTGAACTCATTCTCGTTCTTCGCCGACAAATTTCGGGTGTCGAGTTTCGTCGGAATTCAGGGATAAGGCCAGGCGGAAATTAAACCCACATTAGTCCAGCAAGGCCAAGTTGTTGCACGTTGGTTAAGAACCCATTATTTGTTGCTGGTTTGAGGGGTTGTGCAGCGAGGCGGGGTTGGATTTTCCCATAAATTGCGAGTTCGTAATATTAGCCGCTTAGTTCCCACACGTTTGCTTCGGATGTCTGATTGATAATATTTTATTTGTAATTGGATGCAATTTCAACGAAACCATTGGAAATTTTCTCATCGTGGAGATTCAAAATATATTTATTTCCATTAGGATCGCCGCTAGGTCAATCCCTTAAGTTATCCATTGAAATTAAGTACACTGTCATATCTAGGAACGAAATCTAAATATCGACATGCGGCGCATTCCGCCGCATTCCAACCGATAAGTTACCTTCGGGGCTGCATTCCTACGCATCGAATTCTACCTTCTTCTTCTTCTACAAACGCTGTGATAGCCCAACAACGTGGTTTTGCTGACGGTACGTGTTCTACGCTAGTTATTTTATATTGCTCATTCTTTAGCAAGTAGAAGATAGAACAGTAGAGAAGAAAGTAAAACCAAATCCTTACATGCTCTGCCACATCAAAAGCGTGGAGTAGGACGACTCTCTAGTTGAAAAATTGTAAAGAGGGAAGAATATGACATCGAGATGCTTCGCTGTGAAAGCTAACAATGTGGATAATTCCACCGATGAATGCAAAAGGATGATTCGTGTGGCGCGAGCCGTTACTTTTGCGAAGAGATTTGTTGTCCTTTTGACGTAGGACTATGTCTTACATTAAGCATGCCAAATCAGAAAACAAGTCACGTTTTTATGAAATAAAGTTAACGTTAATTTTCATAAACTGTCATTCTCACGATGTTTCATTTTTATCGCTACAACTGTGTACATCTGTTAGACGCGTGTTTGATGCTTGTTGAATGGCGATTCTCAGAAGATGCCTCTCGTTAAATACTCAGTGCAATGCGTGCATTGATATAAAGAAACAAATTGCGCCATATGACCAATTAATGTATTGTTCTCGCAAAGGCAAGAAAGAATCATTGTTTCTCGAAATGATTCTACAATACCACGCAAACCATTAAACCTTTTCAGGGTCCCCGGAACTGTTTATGAAATTACGACGTACAGTAAAACCTGTTTTGCGCGGTTTTTTGACGTAGGACTACATCTTTCATTTCTGTACCGAGGTGTAAGTTCAAAGTTCCGAAAACGAGAGAGTGACGCTGGACTGCAAGGTTTTGAACGTTAATACCTCTTTTCCGACTGAACGTAGTGGTATTTCATTCGAAAGACAAAATGTCAACTAGTTATATGACTGTTAATGATTGACCCGGAAACTTGTTTCAATAGCATTAAAATTGCTTAGAAAACGGGTTATTGAAACCGTATATAAACTCGCATACGCTCTGGAAATCCATTCAGTTGATGCGCCGATGTGAGAAGAGGACGGTCGCACTCAGACCCCTATGCATTATGGTCTTCTTTCCAATTTCATTTCTCTTCTGCAGTTGAACCGAACGGATGGCTATAAAACATGACGGTTCCTTTGCTTTCGTTCATTTCTACCTCTACTCTCGCACCGTGAGGACTCGTTTGATTGGGACCACGCAGACAGCTCGTAAATCTATCGGTGGTAAGGCACCACGAAGGCAGCTCAGAAAAGCGCACCAGCCGCAGGAAGTGTGAAGAAGCCACATCGCTAACGACCGGGAACTTTGCGTGAAGTTCGTCGCTATCAGAAGTCGACCGAATTGCTGATCCGCAAGCTACCTTTGCAGCGTTTGGGTCGTGGAATTGCTCAGGACTTCAAAACCGATTTGTCCTACAATGTTCCGCGGTTATGGCACTGCAGGAGGCAAGCGAGGCATATTTAGTCGGCCTGTTCGGTGACACCAAATTGTGTGCTAAGCCACTCAGAACGCGTCACATCATGCCCAAGGACATCCAGCTGGCCCATCGTATCCGAGGAGAGCGTGCTATTACCTCAGCATATAATCAACGGCCCTTTTCAGGGACACCAAATTTGATGGATCAGAGTTCAGAAAAGTTTTTGCAGGCCGAACTGAAAGGAGCATTTAGCGAAAATCGTGGTGTCGATGATAATTCGATACAGATGGGTGCCGTTGACTATGGATTTGATAATGAAGAATACGAAATTTGTGATAGTGGATATTTCACCATATCGAAGAAATCACTTTGATGAGAGCTGCGTTACAAAATTATTTGTGTACGAATGCCGCAAACGATAGTCGATTCTAATTTGCGCTGGGTATTTCCTCGGAGGACTCGATTCCTCCTTTGAGCATTCATAATCTCTTTCTGGCAAAACGAAGTGGTATGATAATCACATTATTCGAAAGATAAAATGCAAAAGTTTTCTGCCAATCTCCTTCCATCTTCCAACATCTCTTTCTCCAGTTTGTCGTTTTTCAATTCCGTTTCTCCAATGCAGTCGGACCTAACGGAGCATTTAGCAAAAATCGAGGTATTGATGATAATTCGATACCGATGGGTGCCATTGACTAGGGATTTGATAGTGAAGAACACGATATTGTATGGTGTAGTGGATATTAAATTACATATCAATATTTGTTTACGAATGCTGCAATCGATCGTCATTATTGGGAAGTTGGAATTGTTGGGAAGGGGTCTTACTTTTACTATGTAATTCCGAGGAGGAATCCATTCCTTCTCAAGTGTTACTAATTCTGCCCCGGATCAACGATGATTCCAATTGTCGGGGCTTGGGGACAGGGTATTATTTGCGCTGGGTATTTCCGAGGAGGAATCAATGCCCCCTTTGAGCGTTGATAATTTTTTTCCGGCTAAACGAAGTGATATGCTAAGAGATGAAATGGCTGAGATTTATATGCTTGTTAGTTATTTATTGCTAAGTCAACGTTAGTCCTACGTCCACTTTGCGGTTATATCAAAGATATAACCCACTTCTAGTTTTTTGTGTATTTTTTTGTGCGGTGTATGAAAAGAAGCATATTTGACGAAGTTATCGTCCATTTAGTTTTTTTTTCGATGGCTTATATGCATTTCAGTGCGAAAAAAGCATATTTTCGCCTCAATTATCCACTTCTGAAATTATTCCCCTCCTCTTATCAAATAAGTTTTTCTAAGTTTTTGCATGACATGATTTCTAACAGCAAACGTTTCGACATGCAACTAAAAGCACAAAACAGCCACGCACAACCGAAAAGGTAAAGTGTCCCATCGCAAAGCAGGAAAAAAAAGGAAACTGAACGGTGAATGGCGTGCATTTCAGTTATTTTCTTGGGGGAAACTTTTTTCATGCGGTCCCTATCTACCACACAAAAAAGGTTTTTTAAAAATGTGTACCGAACACGATTTTTTAAAGCTGCTGGTGAAGTTTTGCACGATTTTTTATGCGACTTTTTTGTGCGGTCCCTATCCTCCGCACCAGTTCAATTCTCACTCCCGATATTCTTCCAAAAATGGAAGTAAAAGTGGCGAACCAGCCAAAATGTATTGAAAGTAATAGAGAAAAAACAATAAACCAACAAATTAAAAAAAAAAGATTGCGTAGTCCTACGTCCTATGCGGTCGTATCTCGGACGTTTCGGGCGTCGGAGGAAAGAGGCGTCTGAAGTAACAGCCGGGCGCTTCAAATTGGATATTTTTTGCATCGGCGATAAAAAGATGAAGAAGATAGATACGTGAACAATTGTTTTTGTAATGCATTCAATGATTGAAAACTAATAGCGTGCATCAATTAACTCGATTTGTATACATTTGTTACATAGGACCTTTTCAAAAGTTACGCGAGAATTGTTCACGTATCTATCTTCGTCATCTTTTTATCGCCGATGCAAAAAATATCCAATGTACAGAATCGGATTTGAAGCGCCCGGCTGTTACTTCAGACGCCTCTTTCCTCCGACGCCCGAAACGTCCGAAGCTGAGAGAGAGGAGCCAGCTCGCTTTTGTTGTGATCACCCTTATGTCAGCGCGGACCAGTCACGGTGAACCAAGGGGAAGTATTGAAATATGTAGAAAATTTCAACATGACATTTTTTTGCAAGACATTTTATGTGAAAATAATTTTGACGTCGGACTACATCCTTCATTTCTATACAGGGGTGTAAGTTCAAAGCTTCGAAAACAAGAGTGTTACATTGGAGAAACAAGATTTTGAGCAATAAAACCGCTTCGCCGGTTGAAAGAAATGTAATGATAACCGCTTCATTCGAAAGATAAAATGTCTACGCGTTATATGTGTGTTACTTATTGATCCAAAAACTTGTTTCAATAGCTAAAAAATTGCTTTGAAGGCAAGCAATTGAAATCACAAAAATCTGTATATAAGGAATATAAGGCGCAAGCTCGGAAATGCACTCAATTATAATTGTACAGCGGTTAGATCATTTTGGAACAGTTACTGCTACAAAAAAAAACTTGCTACTGTGAAGAAGGCGACCAGCAAGAAGAAAGCTGCTGATACTGCTGGTGTGGCTGCCCGAAAGCAAAAGTCAAACAAATCCTCAAAAATCGCTGCATGCAAGCCGAAAACGCCGAAGCCATAGAAATCAGTAGCAGCTTCGAAAAAAACTACCATAGCCACACATAACGCACAACACGAGAGAAAACAAGATAGTGTTTTCAGCAAATCAAATCCAGTTCTTTTCAGAAAGAGTTTATCAAATACTGCGGTCAAATACATTCTTTTTGTAATTTCTTCGATCAAGTGCGATCAACGTAAGATTACATCTTTCGAGCACTTTTTAGGGGTACAATGAATCTTGAGAAAGACAATTCATTCCGGATCGACACTCACACAAACAATGTTCACTCATCAATGTCACAAAAGGAAAGTGGGTGTTGTGAGGGAGAGCAGAGTGAGCGCTTCATTTATGTAGACTGTTTGGAAGCGACAGTTATGTTGTCTATGGGAAATGGTATACAAATTAAATCACACATAAAGGGGAGAAAGAATCTTGACCCTTTTAGTTTTGTGGACAAGACCAATTGGTTCACCTTCACTATCGGTCAATTCGATTGGATCTTCAGTGATACTATTGCCTTGATTAGCAACCTGCATGTCAAATTTAAAATTTGCATATGAATGGTCCATCAGTGATGGGCAGGAATATCATGGCAAAGATGACGAGAGACTGGTAGGATAATTCTCATCTTCATCCGAATCGTGATCACTGCCTGTTAAAATTGCAGACACAGCATCCTTTTTAGTCAACCTACTATTATTTCCATCGGACACAAACAAAATTCCATCAAAATGCACCTGAGAGAAATCAATGTTGACTCTTTTAATTGGAAGATTAGCACTTATTTTATATATTCCACATACGTTGCATATTCAAATTGCATCGGAGAATATACAATCATCGCCCACATTGCAAAAATCGATTCACTGAGCTTGCAGCAATAGATCAACCTGGAACCAGTGAAAGAATGAATGAAAGAATGAAAAAAATTCGCGGAAACTGAATGAAAGATCGGAAAAAGTCACAAATGAGACCAAAACACCCATAAATTCACAAAAGATCTCCACCGACAAACAAATCATAAAAAACAGTTTGCTTCTTATTTCGGATATTGTTTTAGTAATCATCGAAATAATTCTTTAGAACACCTATATCGAAATTATCAAAAGTAAAAAAAAAATGTTGGAATGGGCCGATGCTGCTGGAAGCCATGATGTGGGCTGGCCTGGTACATCTTTTATTATTTCCTACATGATCCTTCTTATACCCCCCATATATTCCTGTTAGACGCAGTCCTACGTCAAAAATCAAATCGGGGATAAAAACGCCAAAAATACTCACAAACAAAGGTTCACGTCAAGTTTGAACACTTTTCTCATAAATGAATGACAACAACATGCTTGATTGAAATTGTCAGATTGGAATTTTCTTGATGATGATGCGTAAGAAGAATAAGAAGAAAACAAACTATCTGTCATTCAGCTGGCTCCTCTCTCTCAGGTCCGAAGTAACTAAGCAGTCAAAACAATACGAAGTCGTACTTCGGTCGTTTTGAGTTTTTGTTTCTTACAGCTGTTGTTACCGATTTCAATGCAATTCGACGAGTGATAACAATAATAATTCGCCTTTAGAATGAAATGCTGTTATTTGGATTGTTGCTTAGAAGTTAGTTTCAAATTTTTGTCGTGCAACGTAATATGTCCAATGTGCAAATGCGGGCAGACAAAACATCCAATGTAACATTTTTCGCTCCTAGTCTTCAACTTTAATCTTAAATCACGGAACAACAGTTACGATTGGTTTTTCAGAGTTATTATTGACTGCTAGTGGTGAAAGTAGCGATAAAGATCGGAAGCTTTTAAGACAATTCGCGGAATAATGTTTGGGTCTTCAATTTCGTTTTTCTCGAGTTGACGAAAATGTTACATTGGACCTTTTCAAAGATTATGCGAGAATTCATTTTCAGATTTTCATCCAAGGCTGAAAAACTCTGAGATGTGGTGTTTTTTAACTGGCACTGCTTCATCGATATCCAATTTTTGTCTTGATGCTGTTCTTTTTTGAGCACTGGAGGCATTATCAGAACTGAGTCTGAAAGTCCTTCTACTTTAGTAAAGGATAATGATTAAAACAAAGTTAGTAACTTTGCCCATGTAAATCACATTAAACTCACATTTCCACGGCTCCTCCGAACGCAAAATTAATAAATTCTTTGAACAACTAGAAGTGGATTATTTCTGTGATATAACCGCAAGGTAGACGTAGGACTACCGCTGGCTCTGTAATCATTTGTTTGAAATTGCTTATGAATCAATTCTCAATGTGTGCATGAATTAATATTTTTAAAGATTTCTGAAAGTTTTCCTTATTAATGCATGAGTGGATGAGTATGAGTATGAAATTGTTCTTGACATGAAATTCACCCATTTCGAACTTGTTGGTAGTCCAGAAAAGAACCGTTGGGTTTGTGTGGCTTTGCAAAAGCAACTGATGAAGTTTGATACATAATTCTGTTTTGTTCTCGTAAAATAATACACGAGAGCTTCATGGCCATTCCACGCGGGAGCAGAATGAAAACTGATGCTCTTGGATACAATTGCATCACGGGAGCCGAATGCGCATATCTTCCTTTGCTCGAGTGCATTTACATGCAAACATTCCCTCATGACCATTTCATGCTAAATCAAAACAGAAAATAAATGGATTCCCGAGCTGGTATCCGCTTAAATACTTTATGTGTTATTTCAATAGCTTGTAAGGGAGCTAGTTTCATTTATTTGGAGTGAGGGAAAAGTTTCAAGCTTTTCAAACACGTTTTTGGGTTAATTATTAACAATCATGTAACTCTTGAACGTTTTGTCTTTCGAATAAAGTGATTATCATACCACTTCGTTCAGCCTACAAAGAGTTATTAACGTTAAAACATTATAGCAGGTTGTGTTCAAGACATAACCGCATTGTTGACGTAGAACTACGCTGTAGTTTAATTCAAGTCGCTTGTTTATTACTGCGGATATTATTTTATAATGCTACGAAAATTTTGAAACAGCTATTCTACCAGTTTGGTCGCCCTGAAATGTTTTTTTTTCAATCATTTGACGATAATAGTTTGATGATTCATTCAGAACAATACACGCTCGAGATAAGCGCAGCTGTCATCCTTAGTGGAGAAAGTTTTGCTATTGGTGAACGAAACCAAATCGCATACAAAATTCCAGAATGACATTTACTTCCTTGGTGACTAAATAAGCGAAATAAACTCTATCTGCACGCGAACCCAAATAAATAAATGACTTATTATAACTTATTGAATAACTAACAACTAATATTTTTTTGGTGCACAACCTTAACACCTGCTTCGCCATAGCGTCAGTTCAATGCATTGATGCAATGTCAAAGGCACCAACGAAGCCTTTATGATGACATAAAACAAACAATGTTAACTGCTTGGAAAAAGGCTGAATATTTGCCTCAGCAGAGTTTCATTACTAATACCCTAGGGTAAAAAATTCCCTCCTGCTATCTCCCCTTCTTGTTTATATTTATCATTACAAATGGGGGTTCAGCGTAGCGAAGATGCACGGGTTATGAAGCACGCACGTACGCACACAAATATCCATATATCGATGGCTTGAAGCAACTAAATATACACATGCTTATCTCTGTTTTACGCTGTTCTCAACAGAAGCCCTTTCTGTTAATATTGCCAGTCAAGATTAGTTTAGCTGTCATCATTTGTGGAGAGGGTTTCCTACCGTCATGCGAAATCAAATCATTGACAACATTCCAGAACATTTATTTTCTTGGTGAGCTGACGATAGCCTAGCTTGATGATTCCCCACACAATTGTGTAACTCAAAACATTAATGTAATGGTGTCAGTTTGATGCAATGATTGCAATGCCAGAGACATCAGCGGGTAAATAATTTGGTCGCATCCACAGTTCAGTCCGAAACGAAGACATGTGATGGCGCAAAACAAGGAAGAACAAGCGATTTTCATTGTATCGTATCTAGAACGATACTGAAAATTTGCCTTTCCTTCCTTTCTTTGTTGAATTAAAGAGACTTTAAACTTTTTCAGTTCATTCGTCTCTAGCCTTTAAAAAGGCCCTTGGAAAACTCTACTCTTTCCTTATAAGAGGAGTATTGCCCCATTGCCTTCAGAAAATTATTCGATCCCTCGCCGTCCAGCTCGCCCAGCAAAGGTGTTGTCCAGTCGGTGTCCTCACGAAGAATAAAGTTTGCCTTTTTTTTTGCAATTTAAGTTTCATTTATTACTTTCATTTTGTTCAAATTACATTGTGATAATCTTAAGTGATACAATTTTTTTTTCAACCTTTGTTATTTAAATTACATCTCTGATGTGTGTGTTTTTTTTTCTTTGGCTTTTATAGCTTATAAGTACGATTTATGATATACGATCATAGGTGTTTTTAATTTTATAACCTACTTAACCTAAATTTGAAAAAGTCCTAATTTATTAAAGCTCTAACGAGCGGATATTTTGACAGGGTGCAACCTGCGATGAATTTTTCGATCGAGGCCTCGATGCGTTCTTGTATCGTTCTGTACTCTGCAGCGCGGTGGAGATCGCTTATCCTCGTGTCGTATGGACAGAGCTGCAATCCATCACCGTCAATGTCACAAAAAAACTGACCATAGTCACTCAATTCCTCTCACGGCTCGTGAGATCCAAATATTCAGTAGTGATACTCACTTTTTGACGTAGGACTACGTCTTTCATTTCTATACCGGGGTGTAAAATCAAAGTTTCGAAAACGAAAGCGTTACGCCGGAGACCGAGATTTTGAGCGTTAATAGCTCCTAAACAACTGAACGAAATGGTATGATAAACACTTCATTCGAAAGATAAAATGTCTACGCGTATATACTTGTTGATTTTTGATCCAAAAACTTGTTTCAATAGTCTTAAAATTGCTTTCAAAACAGGCTATTGAAATCACCAATCGGTATATAAGCGAGCGGCGCTCGGAAATCTACTCAGTTCTAATTGAACAGCGATTGGAGCATGTTGTCGCTGTTGCGGTGAAGCTCTTTATTTATCATGAAAGCGCGGATGAACGGTGTCACCAAGAGCCTGTTTGTGCACCCTAGGCCAGAAGGGAATCTATCAGGAGGAGAGTGATGCCACAAACGGTTCCCTGGGAAGACATCGCTACACACACATACACGCGCGGCTATTAACAGGTAGTTATCGAGTTGGCATTAACCACTGGTGGGCTTCCAGTATCGAGGAAAAGGTGGAAATATCTAATCGTTACTGAAAATAATCTGCCAGTTCCTTTGGGAATTTTCAAAATATATTCATGTGAAAGAGTTTAATTGAATGTTTTCTATCCATGTAACACTGTGACCAAATATGTTTCAATCAAGTGCTATTAACAGGTGGTTATCGAGTTGGCATTAACCACTGGTGGGCTTCCAGTATCGAGGAAAATGTGGAAATATCTAATCGTTACTGAAAATAATCTGCCAGTTCCTTTGGGAATTTTCAAAATATATTCATGTGAAAGAGTTTAATTGAATGTTTTCTATCCATGTAACACTGTGACCAAATACATTTGGTTTTGTGGTTTTTCAATCAATCGCAATTAACAGGATAGCTTCAGAAGATTATTCTTCCCCATCAGTAGGATATTTCCGTATCCAATATTGTATGTATCGTAAACCACACCTTCTCTCGATTCAATCACACACAAAAAGCATACTTAAGCGATATTCTGGTGGTGAAACACATTCATTTTTCGTGAGGACATCGACAAGACAACATCGTTGCCTAACGTGCTGGAGGAGGTGGACGGCGAAGGATCGACACATACACGTGCAGAACTCTTTCCGTTAGGATGCCATTCAGCATCGAGAAAGTTCCGGAAAGATCTAATCATTGCTGGAAAATAATCTGCCAGTTCCTTCGGGAATTTTCAAAATATATTCATGTGAAAGAGTTTAATTGAATGTTTTCTATCCATGTTACACTGTGACCAAATATGTTTCAATCAAGTACTATTAACAGGTGGTTATCGAGTTGGCATTAACCACTGGTGGGCTTCCAGTATCGAGGAAAATGTGGAAATATCTAATCGTTACTGAAAATAATCTGCCAGTTCCTTTGGGAATTTTCAAAATATATTCATGTGAAAGAGTTTAATTGAATGTTTTCTATCCATGTTACACTGTGACCAAATACATTAGGTTTTGTGGTTTTTCAATCAATCGCAATCAACAGGATAGCTTCTGAAGATTATTCTTCCCCATCAGTAGGATATTTCCGTATCCAATATTGGATGCATAAAACCTTGTGCCTCCAACGTAACGCTCTCGTTTTCGAAGTTCTCCAAATATTCATTCATTCAGAATGAATTCAGATTCAACTTCATACAAATGATCTCTAAATCAACGATAGTCCTACGTCACCCTTGCGGTTATACCATAGATATAACCCACTTCCTGTTTTTGTTTCTGACACCTACCCAAATGACGGTTTGTTCCAATGCCTCTCACTGCCGATCGCTCTGTTTTCAACTTTACGTTACGAGAGCGGTGGTTGTGGCGTATGATGGTAGTAGAAATGTGAGTGATCAGACAGTTCCAATCATTTTTGACAATCGCGACGGTTGTTTAAATTAGTTTGTTGAAGTAGAAGTTGTTGTTGTTAGAGGTGTCTAAATTTTTCGTTCATTCGATTATCGATTAATCGTGGGGCCAATATTTGATTCATTCGAACAATTGTCTTTCAGAATTCGATTAACCGAGCGAATATTTATTTCTTGTAGTCAAAATGAACAGACATTTATAATAAAAAATATTATGGTGTCAGAATTTTAAAAGTTACATTAAATATAATTTTCAAATAAACATGGTGCAGCATAATGGTTTTTGAATGAAATGGTATTTAAGTATATTGATAAATTTACCATTTCATAATTATTTGCGAACCATGAAAACGATTCGATTGAAAACCGACAAGACGTGTTTTTTTAATTTAAAGTTAATAATTACCAGAACTACTGAAGTTTAGTTAATAAACGTGAGATGAACACAAAAATTTCATTTTTTCATAAAACGAAAGAAAATTGCGATCTCAAAGAATCGCTCAATATCATCCACTTCCATTGAGGCTTTATTGAGAAACTTCTTATACAGTGCCACAAACTACGCCACGAACACTTCCAGATGAAATATATGTTTGCCTCCTTGCTGCATCCGGTGTTCATAATGCCCGGAAAAATTCAACGTTTGCGTCTTCAGACTCATATCGCAATTTTTAATCAGATTCGGTACCAATCCACAGATTATAAAATTCGATAGAACGCCTTGTGATAGCAGCTGGTATAGCTGTTCCCTCACCACTTCCAGCTTCTGTGGACTTTGTTCGAGGGAAATCTGATTGGCGGTTTCTCGATGGAATATTGGCCAGTCGATTCCCGGCACCACTTAGTTGACCGTGAACGGTTAGTGTTGTACCTTGCAAGCTTCCAGCATGAGGATAGCATAATTCTTTTCGCTAGCTCCGAAGGAATGTGCTGAAATGCAAATAGTGTTGTTACATTCAAGAAACGAACGAATGACAATCTCACATTTAAAATTTTAAGAATATCCTCCTAAGATAGAGCCGGCACTCTTATTCCCAAGCAACGACTCCTAACCGCGGGAATAACCCGTGGAGTAGAATTGGCGCACAAATTCAATCTGCACGTAGACAAATACTTTTCAATGGTTCTTCTCAGCGCATCCTGAGTATCTTTGGTCAACTAATCTACCTCGGACAAGACGAGTCTCATATTCACTGGGATCAATTTGCTTGATCAAATCCGACACGACCACCCTGTTATATATCCCGACAACCGATGAATTCAACTCCATGTGGTAATTACTGCTGATGGTCCTGATTCCCATCTTCCGGTTCGAGGGCGTTGTGAAGTTCATTATCTAATTGCGTAGCCGTTCCGCGCCCGGTTGGTAAAGTTTCCGCAGCAGACAAACGATGCGAGTTTTCTTACTGGCCTGGAAGGACCGTAAAAAATGCGGGAAGTCTCCCTGGTAGCAAATATTAATCAGATGCGTAACTTGCGTTTTGTGGTAGTCCAGTTTGGACAGCTGGCGCGGTCGGTAGCGGTCAATCCAGAGAGCCGTTGTACACAAAATTTTTTGATGTATTATGTATACAAAAATGCTTGGTGACTTTTTGTTTTCGTGTTGGCCTTTGTCAGAATAAATGTCCTCACCTCCAGAGATGCCATTTATACACATCAACGTTTCAGATTTCGTCAAAAATCGGGAACGTTGATGTGTAAAAATGGCAAATATTTTTGTAACTGCGAGAATAGCAAAGTAATGTATGAAAAAAGGGGTTGTTAGCGCAGGGAATCAAGTCATAAAGAGAAGAAATACCATATCCCTGCAGTCTGCAACTGAAAATATAAGTCTGCAACAGGATAGTCAGGATTGTGTTGAATCAATTGCGAACATGTCTACAAATTTAGCATCCTTGCAATGATGAGAAACCAATTTGGTAAAAAAAAATTGAAGTCGAACGGGTTTCAAAATAAGTACTAAGTACTAATACGAATGACATGTGTAATACTACGTAGAGTTGGCGAAGTACCACTAAAAACGTTAAGGCCATCTGAAAAGATGAAAAGAAAATACATGTCTGAAAATACAAAATTCTTCAAATTGTAATTAAAATCAAACTGTATATATACATCTGGCATCCCTGGTCGTGAAGAACGAACACAAAGAGGCGAATGTTGTGAATATTGCCAAACACCAAACCATCAGCTAGACTTTTGAGTGTCGCTCTATTCTGACATTTCAGCAACAGGACACTCACCAAGGAGCTCGGATTTCTGCTGTTAAGTAGAAGCTCACCATGTGTTAGTGTTGTGATAATAACCTTTTCACACTATTGGCATGGCTTTGGGATGGTCACCAAAGATAATCGTAGTACAAAATTTGTTGATTAACTTTGTGTGAGTACCATCACTTGATTCTCACGACAAATCGCAGCTCTGCGTATGGAGCGTTCAGAATCATTCGTAGCAGTCTGTTTTGTACCACTTGCAGTTTCTCTTTGTGGGCCGCTGCACATATGCCCCACACCGGCATGGCGTAGTCAACCATTGGAGCGATAATACATTTCAAAACCGCTAATTTATTGCGCGTTGATAGACGGGATCGCCGGCATATTAACGGGTACAACATCTTCAGGAGTCCTAGACATCTAGTTTTCAGTCTATCACTGTGCGAGCGGAAGAGTAGCTTGTTGTCGATGATTACTCCGAGATAAGTAACTTCATTAGACCAACCAACAGGATGTCCATTGATATTGATGTAGCAGTCGGTTGGAGGGAGCAACTTTGGAGATAAACGATGCCGGAATAGAACTGCTTGGCTCTTTGCTTCATTCACCTTAATCTTCCGGCTGGCCAGGTATGAGATGTACGTCGTGACGCCACGCTGTAGCCTCGACCGATAGTGATTCGGGAGGCGGCCGTTGGCATTGATTGCGCTATCATCTGCGTACAATGCTAGCATGCAATCACCAGGAAGCTGTGGAACGTCTGACGTGAAAATGCTGTAAAGTAGCGGTCCAAGAAGACTACCTTGTGGGACGCCAGCCGAAACCGCTTTCCTTTCCGAAGATACACCTGCAAAATGTACTCGGAATGTCCTGTTACTAAGATAACTCCTTACCATCCTAGTTAGATAGCCTGGGAAATTCGCCTGTACAAGTTTGTGGATGAGGCCTCCGTGCCACACGTTATCGAAGGCCTTTTCCACATCGAGTAGAACCATAGCAGTATTGTTCGAAAGTCTTTTGTTTCGCTGAATTATATTCCCCACACGAACAAGCTGGTGTAAGGTGGAGTGCCCCTTCCGGAAGCCGAACTGTTCTGGCACGATGATATTCCTTTCGTCGACATGTATAAAGTTTGCGTCAGCAAGATCCACTGTTTATACTCTAGGCAAATATTCCTCTTCGTTCTTCTTCTTTTCCTTTGTTCACGGAGACTTTGAATCTTTCAATTCTCCTTCGTTGTTCGTCGATAAGTTGCTCGTTATTGACAGCTCTGTTCGGGAAAGCTCACAAATGAACAGAACAAATGTATGAGGAAATGGGAATGCTTCCAATTTTCATCAATTTTAACCGTATACAGACTATGGGATTGTAATGTATAGCATATCAAACAAATCTTAGGGAATATCCAATTCGTTTGGTATGTAAATTGCCAGAATCCGTTTACGGCGAAAATAGTTATTAACGTTAACTTTATTTCATGAAAACGTGACCTGTTTTCTGATTTGGCACCCTTAATGAAAGACGTAGTTCTACGTCAAAAAACCTTGCACTCCATGCGTCACGCTCTCGTTTTCGAAAATTTGAACATACACCCCGGTACAGAAGCTGGCAGTACACGAACCAGATGCAGGATGCTATCTTTTATAGTTTCTGGAATACATGGAATTTTTGTATGGAGCTTCCTGGATACATAATGGGCCTGATCACAAACATCACTGCCACATACGCTTACACGTCACTTACACTTCACTTAATCTGTTTGTGTCTATCATCATTGTCACGGACAGTTGCGTGTAAAAATAAACTCCGTGAAGTGAAAGAGTTCATTCCCGTTCATAAGAGACGTGTCGGTTGCATAATTTCGGGCGTTTGAACGTTATGTCGGTTGCGTTCGTGATCAGGCCCAATGTTTTAGTCATAACAATTTTGTGTGTAAATTCTCGCGTTTTACATGTTCTTGACATGTTTCTAAATAGAAAACAGATTACAGAACATGTGTATCGTGATAATTTATGGATCAAGAAAAATTATCAAAAAAAAAATTTATCAAAAAATTTAAGTACTAAAAGAAATATTGAAATTTTGATTTTTTTTTGGGATTTAGAGATTCAGTACTGCTCTAATTCATATTTAAATGTGTTCTTACGTCTTTTCTAGATATGTGTGATTTTTTTTCATTTCAAGAAAATAAAAATAATAATGCAGACGATGAAGATGGGTCTCAAAATTATATTTTTTTTGTTTTCATAATGCCAGAAAATATATAACAAATTTTTGTACTGCGTAATTAAATTTTGTCTATTATTAGATTTTTTGATTTAAAAATTGTTTGAAGATATTTATCGATATACCTTAGTAAGATGTACTTTCAGTATTTTCCATATTTTTGTCTCAAAGCTATTGAAAATGGTGTGAAAAAAAAAACGAAATGGTGCATTTTCACCATAGATTCTATGGCGTACCATATAAGGACTGAAATATATGGTACTACTGCCAAAATGTTTTATTTAGTACCCTATACAATATTTTTCATACAGCTGGTGATTTGGTTTGGGGGGACTTTTTACTCCCTTACCCATTTTTTGGTACCGCGCAACACTGAAAAACATCTGAAAAAAATCATCCATATCTAGAAAAGGCGGAGGAACACATTTAAATATGAATTAGAGTAGTATCTAATCTCTAAATCCCAAAGAAAAAAATTTTTGATAATTTTTCTTAATACACCGTAGTAAGATGCACATTCAGTATTTTTTTTCCAATTTTTATCTCGAAGGTTTTGAGGATGGCGTAAAATAATCGAAAAAGTACGTTTTTCACTATCCTATGCGATCCTATGTTAAACCACATAGGGGTTCAAATAAACCACCAAAATTTCTTATTTAATATCCTATACAAAATTTGCCATACGGCTGGTGATTTGGTTTGGGGACACTTCTCACTCCCTTACCCGGCCAGGCCCTTTTAAACATTTGTTTGACATTTTTTATTGAAAACATTTTTTTTTATTGAAATCATAAATAATGCAAAATAAAAAAACATATAAATAGAAAATGTTTTATTTGAAAAATTAATATTTTTTTTTGAGAATTAAAAAAATACATTTTCGAAAAAAAATATTTTTAATTTTCAGAATAATGTTTTTCCAGTGCAATGTTTTTTGAAAACATTTTTGATATTATTTTCTGAAAATTCAAACTTTTTTTTACATTTCATCCTTTGACCAAACATTTGTGGATATTATAGTTTTTGGATTGTGTTGGTAGTCTAATTTTTTTTAAGATTTCAAGTATAAAAAGTTGGTAAATGACCAATGTCTTTACACCCACCACGTTTCGCTGCAATCTGAGATGGTGCTGCCAATGGCCAGTTGAGCTGGCACGAAATTCATCTCATGCAAAAAAAAAAATTGGTGGGTTATATCTAACATATAACCGCAAGGTTGACGTGGGACTACCTTAGCTTAACAATGATTGTATTGATTAAATTTTTGATTGAATGAGACAATTTCTGAATTCAATTGAATCCAATATATTTGCTTTGTGAGTAAAAATTGTATGATGCCATGTAAGGTCAATTCATGCATTGTAATAGATTATGTGCTTCATTACAAGTAAATTTAATGACAGTCTTTTACGTTTGGTATGTGGCCTCTTGGTTTTAAAGTCTGTGTTAGGCAAACACATTTCAGTCGGAACAAAAATGACCCTGATTTGCATGAATTTGCAATGCCAATTTCCCCAGGCACCTTAGTTTTGAAGTCTGTACTTGGGAAACACATTTCAGTCGGAACAAAAATGCCCCCTACTTACATGTATTTGCTATGCTAATTTCCCCACGCTCCATGGATTTGAAGTCTGTGTTAGGAAAACACATTCCAGTCGGAACAAAAAAATCCCCGACTTACATGTATTTGTAATGCCAATTTCCCACGCTGCATGGATTTGAGGTCTATGTTAGCGAAACACATTGCAGTCGGAACAAAAATAGCCTCAACTTTCATGTATTTGCAATGCAGATTTCCAAAAGGCTGCTTGGATTTGAGAGCTGTGTTGGGGAAACCGTAAATAGAGCCAATCACAACAAGGCAGTTAGGGCGTTTAGATAACGCTTAACATTTTACAGTTTTTTTTCCCTTGTTGGGTGTGAACCACTGCGTCCATTGGTTTGAACTATTGTGGTATGCCCCATTTTTTGTACTACGCTTCAAGCTTATCTACTGCTTATTGATGAAGAAGTAGACTGAAAGCTATAGCGAGATAGGTGCCAATCAGGAATAATCTGTTTGATAAAATTTATAGTCCTGATCGGCGACACAGACCAAACTTCCTTGGGCTCCAGAATAGCCTTATCAAGGTGTTGAAGTCTGCGTCTTGTTAGTGCTCCGCATTTGCAGAGCAAATGTTCCGAGGTTTCGCTTTCGGCATTACAAAAGCGACAAATATCATCTTGCATTAAACCTATGTTTTTGAGATGGTATTTACTCGGACAGTGTCCTGTTACAAGACCAGTGAATGTGCTGAAGTCTTTCTTATTAAGACTCGGCAATTGTTGAGTAATTTTAATACTCGGCGTGATAAATTTTTTTGACTGGTTGAGTTGTACAGCCATCCAGTTGGCCATTACTTCCCGGTCTTCCCATTTCTTCAGCTCACTCTTCAACACACATTCAGAGATTCCACTGTATGGTTCTGGACCAGTGAAGGGTGAACTTGAGCCGCGTCTTGCGAGTTCATCTGCTTGTTCATTTCCCTCTATCCCGCAATGGCCAGGAATCCAGTATAGTTGTACCGAACTTCTCTGACACAGTTGAAAGCATTGAGGGCTTTAAGTGCTGCTTGACTGTCTGAGAAGATGCAAATGTTAGCATGTCTATAATTTCTTTTAAGGCAGACATTTATACATTCTATTATTGCAGCTACTTCTGCCTGGAAAACTGTTGGCCAGTTCCCCATAGGTACAGAAATTTTTATTCTGGGACCATACACTCCACACCTGTTCTGTTACCCATTTTCGACCCATCGGTATAGAACAGGATTGAACCATTACGAACATCGGGACCACCCTCATCCCATACTGAACGGGAAAGTTCGATCACTCTGTATGGAATGTCATAATTGGTTCCATCCAATCGCTGTTCATCTCTGAGGTTGGTCCAACGGGTAAGAGATTCAGGATGCTCAAGTGACCAGTTTTGTCCCCGTCTAATATTTTTTTATATCTTTTTAGCTTTAGAGCGCTTCTATTAGCCTCCAACTGAACATGTTGACCCAAAGGTAACAAGTGAAGGATAGCCTCCAATGCCTTTGAGGGTGTGCTTCGCATTGCTCCTGTTACAGCAACGCATGCCAGTCGTTGGAGTTTGTTTAGCTTTTTTGTAGCTACAGTCTCCTTAGTCTTTGACCACCATACTAATGAGGCATAGGTTATCCTAGGCCGCACAATTGCTGTATAGACCCACACAACCATTTTTGGTTTAAGGCCCCATGTTCTGCCTATCATTTTAGAACATGCCCATAGGGCAATGTTGGCCTTACTGATAATTGCATCTAAGTGTGCGTTCCAGTTTAGTTTAGCGTCTAGGATTAAGCCTAGATATTTCACTGAAACGCTGAATTTTATTTCCTCTCCTCCAAGATTTAGAGTCTGCAGATGCAGTTTCTTCTTTTTGGTGAAAGGAACAATTGTTGTTTTTGAGGGATTTATGCTCAGACCTTCTTTGATACACTTTGATACACAATCATGTAAGGTTTAAGGCCATCTGCATCCTGCTCGATATCACATCGTCGAATTTGCCACGTACCATTATGACTAAATCATCAGCAAAACCCACGGTTTCGAAACCATTCGCCTCCAAACTAATCAGAAGGTCGTCAACCACCAGTGACCAAAGTAGTGGTGATAGAACCCCTCCTTGTGGGCAACCTTTCGTTGCAATCACAGATGTCGACGACCCACCCAGCTCCGAGGTGATTTGTCTATTTGTGAGCATGCCTTTGATCCATTCGACTATGCAATCATCGAAATGTCTTCTTCTCATAGCCTGTGCCATTGATACATAAGAAGCATTGTCGAAAGCCCCTTCGATATCAAGAAACGCACATAATGCAGTTTCTTTTGACGAAAGAGATTTTTCAATTTTAGTCACAAGTGTGTGTAACGCTGTGACTGTGGATTTGCCTGATTGATAGGCAAACTGGTATTTAGATAAAGGGCATTTGGACATGAATACAGACTTTATGTATTCATATAATACTTTTTCCATAGTTTTCAGCAGTATTGATGATAAACTAATTGGTCTGAATGATTTTGGGAGTGATTTATCACGTTCCCAGCTTTTGGAATGAAGACCACTTTAACGAGTCTCCATGTGGAAGGAATGTGCTCTAGTATCAGACGTGCCTTAAAAATCTCGATTAGAGATGGAATCAGCTTAGATTCTCCTTTTTGAATCAGGGCTGGAAAAATTCCATCTGCACCTGCGGATTTGTATGGTTGAAAGGATCTCACCGCGCTTTCTACTCTGGCCTTCGTGAAAACCATTCCAGCAACTATCTTTGCGACAACCTTTGCACTTTGAGAATACCTTCGATAGCATTTCATGTCGCGGTTGTAGCTAGGACTGGTATCAGAATGAACCGATGTAGATCCCGGGAAGTGAGTTTTCATCAGTAAGTCTAATACTTCTGAGGGAGATTTTGTAAACGAACCGTCGTCCTTTGTGAGGACGACAGTTATTCAATTGTTTCACTAATGAAAAATAACATTTTATTCATTGCGATAGAAGCGTAGAAATATACCGTATCAATTGATGCAAACATCTCTCCGATCCAGTAAGAAATGTCCGATGCTTATAACATTCGGAATCTTTAATTTTTTCCTGCATGTTCTGTGTTTAGGTTTTCATTTTACCCCCCATATATTCCGATTAGACGTAGTCCCACGTCAAAAAAATCAGGTTACTATGGCTTCGAACGGTTGAATGTATTACCAGGACACGGAGGTTTCCCCTAGCCGGGGGGCCGACGACATCTGCTCCCTTTGCGCCAACTATCAATTTGTGATCGATTACATCTATTATCTCAACCACAATCTCAGAGATGACAGTTATAGTGCTGCTGCCACGTCGAAACCCGTACTGAAGCTTGTGATACACATTGTTTTCATTTCAAAAAAGCAAGTTATTTAACAATATGGAGTTTTTTTTAATATATCATTGAAAACTGATACGGTTGAAATCGATCGATAGTTGCTAGGGTTCGTGCAATCACCGGATTTGAAAATTTGCACAATTGTGCACCCAAACTAGCGTTGGCAGAAAAGATTTCATCTTCGACAGAAAAAAAGCTTTTTCGTGTGCTGAAGAGTGAAATGAACAAATAAAAGCATCTTTTTCAAAAGCTTTAAAATAATTGTATACATGGGAGCAGACATCTCTTTCTCTCAGACTGAACGTCAGCTTGGGATTGTACCCAAAAAAAAGGTCCAAACGATGTTAAGCGGGGATCGAACCAAGGCCGGCTGGAATGTAAGGCTGTTTACACGACTATGCTATCCACATAGCCACTGGTGTTGTTGCATAAATGCGTGATAATATTACACCTCATTTTTAAATGAAGTTGAAAAGTGTTCCGTGATCCGGGTCGTGTATGTGGCAAAGTATGCTTAAAGCGTGCTTATTAACAATGTGTCTCTTGTTTCGCTCGCTCAAATTGCTCTTATATTTCTAAAACATATATATTATACAAATGTTATAACAGTATGAGAGAGTAACACATTTTCTGATGTTTTGAAGCTCATTTAATGTAATAAAACGGGATTCCAAAACATGTGCTAAAATTAATTTTGCGTGTAGCAATCTTCAAACAGTTTGGGTATATTCCTGTAGACAGCAATACGTTGAAAATTTTCGAACAAATTCTGAAAAAGGAAACTGCGTTCGTTTCAATGACATTCACTGGAATATTTTCGGATCCGCAACTTTTTATGCTGTTCGGATCTTGTATGTATTTTTCGATTTTCAAAAGACTCAAACTCTGATCGCTTTGCGCCACTCTCCCTTAAGTCCGATTGTGCAAAAAATTTGCATATGAGGGGCTCAGAATGCAAGGGGTGTAAGTGACTTGATCGATTTCTCTTCATTAACTTTTTATTTAGTTATTAACTCAACTGCAAAAAACGTTTCAATTTAAGTTTGCTATACAATCCGATAGATGAGGTTCTGACCTATCTTCCACATTTTCAAATACAGCTGGGAATGTATTTGCAGCTAAGTTATGACCAAAAGAGAGAGTCGATGTAGAGAAATCGATCAAATCACTTACACCCCTTTCATTCTAAGCCTCTCATATGGTGTTTTCTCGAGGCGGTGAACATTTCTAGATCAACATGTCAAAAGGGCCTATCTTCTTTGATCGATTCTCTTGGTCGACTTTCAGACAGATATTACTCCAGTTTTGCCATGTAGTTTGATAAACGAGATTCCCTTTCACACTTCTTATCATCGAACACATAAGGAAATGCTGTTACTGCTTAGTTATTAATGAAAGAGAATGTAGATGAAGAGAATCGATCAAAGAAGATAGGTCCTTTTGACATGTTGATCCAGATTTTATCTTTTTGAAACTTTTTCCCATACATTCATTGGCACCTTACTCAATATGTCTGAAATCCATATTTCATCTAAATTTGTTTGTCAATCATTTTAAGTTGGATTGAAATAATACCGCGCAGAATCCCTTTTTTGTAAACCTCCATTAATGACGTTAACGTTTCACTGTTTCTCATTTTTCATAATCTACATTTAAAAAAAACGTAACAATCGAATCAATAGAGAGTGCTTTTCTTCTTATTCACATATGAACCATGCCAAAGCACGTGCATATTCCCGCCAATCGAAGAACCCAACGCTCATTTTTATCCCTCTCGTCAGCCTTTCGCGAGACTCGTCTGCCGTCGCAACATACATCCGGGTATGGAACCATAACTCCCATATTCGCGATGATCGTGGTTTGAGTTTCCGTTCTTTTCGTTTTTTCTCCTGTGTGGGCTTCCTTATTGCAACCGCTGTTCTCTTATTCATTTAGAAAATGTAAACTCGCACACAAACGGTGATTAGTGGTGAAACGTTTTTTTGTTGTTGCCTCGCTTCGTTCTGATAAATTTATGCACTTTACTTAATTCGCGCTTTCGAATGTTCGTTTCACACTTGTTCCGAAGAATAGCAGGCAGGTAGCCAATGCCTGGTTCGACTTTCTCGGAAAACGAAGCGCACTCGGTGTATAACTCGTCGTCCAGTCGCTAGCGTAAGGCTTTGAAATTCAACCTGACAGCGAGCCATCATTTTCCCGGTAACTGGAGAGTACAGTAATCCTTTCGATCTGTTCTTCCTTCGCAGTTCTCCTCCACAGGACAAAGCTTATAAGTTATGCAGCTGGAGTTCTCTTTCTGCTGTTTGTGATATATGAATACCATGTAATTTATTATTATAAGATGCTTCACCCAAACGAAGACCGTTACTGAATTCATTCGAAATGCCTTTCCGAGGCCTTGAAGCCACTGAACCGACTATTGTTGGGTCCCGAGTCGAAATACAAACTGCTTCGATGAAAATTTAAAATAACGAACGCCTTAGGGATTACGAGACTGCTGTTCTTGTGTTGGGGTAGTTGATTGTATCCTCTGTGTGTTTAATTACCGCCCATCGAAAATGCCCTCTGTTGGGTTCTTTGGTTCGGCTTGGCAAAGCAACAAATCGATGAGATTGGAAGGGCAGCGCTCGAGCAAACTTTACATACCACGGGGATAGAAAAAAGACGATAGATATTAGACTAGCCCTCCCCTGAACAGTCGAACTCATTGGTTTCCTTCCTCGCTTTACGAGAGCGCCGAATGTCATTTATAACACATGTGTAAGGAACGCGTTACGCAGATGCGCCCGGGAAAATTGACACCTTGCGGTTCCTATTGATTTAGATGACACTTCCCTGGGGGAAGAGGGGGTTCAATATTTTCGAAACTTGACATATGGTTTGTTTATGTTTCAACTATTATGAAATTATTTTTGAAACTGGTCTTTGGACAGTCCCCAAGATTAACAAAATTCAAAACCTTATGGAAGCTCACAGTGCTGTGTTCGTACACTTCCACTCGGTTATCTCCTCTATGCGCGAGCAAAACCAGATTGGTACGTTACCATCGGGGTGCCAAAGAAAGTCAAGTGCAATGTGATCCGCTCTGGAAGAATGACCCTATGCTGCTACCGTGATTTAACCGGTGCAGTCGATCGAGCTAATTGACCCCCAAATCGCCCTGGTGGTTCGGACTTTCTCCGAGAGTTCTGTATGCACGCTGAGAGTGAATGTAACGTAAATCGGCTGGGATCCATGACGCCAGGATACGGGTGCAACAGAGAGAATGTTGCACAACATTGTTCCTTTGTCTCGCTATTAATCTGTTATAATTGCAGTAACTATTGTGAGTAGTGAATATGTCGTGAAAATGCGTAATTAACATGCGCATGGTTCAGCAACATAAAGAACAAATGGGCCTTGATTAGGAACAGGGGAGAAGAATAAACACATTTTGACGTAGGACTACGTCTTTCATTTCTGTACTGGAGTGTGAGTTAAAAGTTTCCAAAACGAGAGCGTTACGTTGGAGCTGCAAGGCTTTTCGTGTAAACATCTCTTTGCCAGCTAGACAAAATGGCATGATAATCACTTAATTCGAGAGATAAAATACCACAGCGCGAAGTTGAAAAATTTGGACACAATATAACTTTGTGGAAAAACAACGCATACAGATGGAATGTATGTACATAATTTTAAAGCTCCAACTTTTAGTTATTAGGTATTCTACGTACAAATTTTATTTTTGGTGTGTGTAGGTGGAGTGGACAACAATATCGGAATGAAATAAACAACTTTCTGTTTCATCCAAGATTGTGTGGACTAACACAAGTTTTTTGCTAACCAACGCAATAGTAAATCTAAATCATTTCATCAACCAGCTTTCATTTGGATTCTAGAACATTCCTGTTGGACCTTTTTTTACAGAGATATTTTTGTTTGAATGAAAGATTACCCTTTCGTCTTTGAAGATGAATAATTCAATAAATAATGATCGCGCCACAAATCAAAAGGCAGTTTTGAAACCCCGAGAAATTCTGTAATTTTTTTTTTTAAATCTGTATTATAGTGATTTTCAACTCATTTGGCTGGTTCGTCACTTTTACTTCCATTTTTTGGAAGAATGTCGGGAGTGAGAATCGAACTCGTGACCTTCAGCGTGAGAGGCATGGATGTTACCACTACGCCAGATCGCCTCCACATTCTGTAAATTTATTATTTGAATTTTGCATTAAAAAAGTGCCAAAAACAAGTTTTTGTATTGCTTCATCAATCATCTGTAATTTTGCAAATATTGCAGTAATCTTAGCAGGAAAATTCCTAGTGTATCAAAACACCTGTGAACGTTTCATATTGATATATTCAGCCGTTTTTTTAGTCGACTGATCAAAATTTGAAAAAAATTGAAGGATACGTTTATACGTACGAGGATTGTGCAAGGAGTGATTATACTCACACGTATGCATACGAATTCTTACATATACATATACAGAAAGTTTGAAAAAGGAGTGTTTGTGACCTACAAGGTGTCCAATTTCTATAAGACCACCCTGATTTTATTTCGTTGCAACCAGTGTTGCCACATTTTAATCTGTACCAGAGGGGTTAAAAATCTTTCTCATCTGTTTTTTTCGTCCAAAACTCTGTACCATCAAAAACTATTCGATGTAAAAATTTAGTATGAAAAAAATTATAGGAGGTTGTGTTCAAGACACGACCGCATTGTTGACGTAGAACTACGCTGTGGTTTCATTCAAGTCGCTCGTTTATAATTGCAGATATTATTTTATAATGCTACGAAAATTTTGAAAAAACCATTCTACCCTGAAATATTTTTTTTTCTTGTAGAATCATTTGACGATAACTGTTTGATGATTCATTCTTGTGCTCGCAGAACAATACATGATCGAGAGAAGCGCAGCTGTCATCCTTAGTGGAGAAAGTTTTGCTACTGGCAAGCGAAACCGAATCACACACAAAATTCTAGAACATTTACTTTCTTGGTGACTAAATAAACGAAATAAACTCTGTCTGTTAATCTTCATAACACTGCTTCATTATAATCAAGATTAGATTACAACCCTAGTTGAAAGCAGTTTTGCGACCGGCACGCGAGCCCAAATAAATTAATAACTTAATATAACTTATTGAATAACTTGGTATTCCCCAAAAACAATTTTTGGTTCACAACCTTGACATCTGCTTCACCATAGCGTTAGTTCAATGCATTGATGACAGAAAACAAACAATGTTAACTGCTTGCAAAAAGGCTGAATATTTTCCTCAGCAGAGATTCATTACTAATACCCTAGCGTAAATATTTCCCTCTCGCTATCTCCCCTCCTTGTTTATATGTATCATTAAGACTGCATAAATTACAACAGCAACCAATCGTCAATCATAGCATAAAAAATAGGCGATTGTTGCATCGCGACAGGGCCAATGCACACTGGAGCAGATACAAATGGGGTTTTAAGCGAAGATGTACTATTCTTGCCTACGGGGTATGAAGCACGCAAGTACGCACACAAATATCCATATATTGATGGAAAACTTGGAAAACTTTACTTCATCCATCATATTACTCCTCCACCCCTATTGCCTTGAGAAAAGCATTTGATCCCTCGCCGCCCAGCTCGCCCTGCAACGAGTTTTTTCAGTCGATTTCTTCACGAAGAATGAAAGTTTGCCTCAGCGAGATCCACTGTTTATACTCTAGGCAAATATTCCCCTTCATTCTTCTTCTTTTCCTTCGTTCACGGAGACTTTACATCTTACGATTTCCCCTTCGTTGCTCGTCGATAAGTTGCTCGTTATTAACAGCTCTGTTCGAGAAAGCACACAAATGGACAGAACCAATGTATAAGGAAATGGGAATGCTTCCAATTTTCATCAATTTAAACCATATACAGACTATGGGATTGTAATGTATAGCATATCAAATAAATCTTAGGGAATTTCCGATTCGTTTGATATGTAAATCGCCGAAATCCGTTCGCGGCAAAAATAGTTATTAACGTTAACTTTATTTCATAAAAAAACGTGACCTGTTTTCTGATTAGGCACCCTTAATGAAAGACGTAGTTCTACGTCAAAATACTCATTCATTTACTACAAATACTACATTTACATTTGCAAGTTCTTCGCGGGTTTTATAATGCTTATACATAATTTTTTTTTGAGTCTATATTGTTTATGAATTTAAATTTAAAAAAAAATCGCTCCAAGCGATATTGCTGCGTAAAAGTCGTCATGTACCTTAATGTTGCTTTGCTCAAATGTGAGAAATTTGACATGCGGAAAAAATTTGTACCAATCTGTACCTTTTGACGAAAATCTGTACCGTACAGAATCTTTACCAAAAATAACTAAAAAATCTGTTTTTTTCCAGATAAATCTGTACGTGTGGCAACACTGGTTGCAACATAAACAGTTAGAATTTCAACAAGATACACTCGTACATTGTAGAATGCTTAGAATAAAGTATATTTAACGTCAATTTCGTTCAGAAGAGTTGTTTGCTTATTTATTGTGCTTAAATGTGAGAATTTCAGCTGTCCTGTTTCTATAAGACCATTCCAAAATTCATAAGTATTACCAATGAAAAATTCAAAACGATCGGCCGATTTACATGACAATAATTGGCAATCTTGCCATTTCGGCTAATAACCTGGAACATTCGTGTAGGCATACTATTTATCAAATTCTGCTGAACGGATTTCCCGATATTTTTCTATGTTTCCGAATTTGTGACCTTGAGCTCTTCAATCGTGGTGTACCGCTTTCCTTCAGTGTAAGATTTTCAATAGGATTCAAGTCTGAAGAGCGAGCCGGCCAGTCCAAAAATTATATTTTTGGTTCTTATTCCATTGCTTAGATTCCTTGCTGTAATGAATAGTCGCATTGTTTTGCTGGAATGGGTATTTTCTGTGACGATATCCACACAAAAACGGTAGGAGAGAGTATTCCAGAACATGTATGTAAATCTTGAATGATGTGAAAGCTATCTTAAGCTTTCTGGTTGCATAGAATCCCGGCTAAACCATGCACGAGCCTCCCCCAGAATTTCTGGTTGTAAAATACTGTTCCTTCATCCGTAAAACACGTCAGTACCCGTTGAAACAATCAGAACCATCCAAATTGAACTTTGTTTCTTCACTGAAGATAACCTGGCGAAGTTAAAAGAAAAAAAAAATTGAGGAACTTTTCATTATGGTATATAGCGAAATGTATTCTTTTGAAAACGTTCTTTGTCATGACATATCATGTCCCACTGTTGATCCATGTGAGGTTTGGCAAAACTCAGACGTCTTTCGATGTGAGATGGTATGAGATTTGGTGCTTTAACCTGATAGTTTTTACTTGATTTAGCTGGTTCTTTCGACGCAGCTTGGGTCGTTTGCTAGCAACTGCGTCCGTCCGTGAACAGATCTTCGCGAAGACTCCCCTATTCTTTTCGATTTGACTCATCTCAATCCTTTCTGTCTTCTTTTTTTCTTCTCTTTTTTTAAATTTCTTTAAACAATCGAAGCTCTTGACCCTATTCAGGTACCCTGGTAATTTTCTATTAGGTCTTGTTTCCAATGCAGGCGCCTTGCCCCTCTTCTGCTGCGACGACGAGACACACGATGGTTACTCCGACAAACACACACAACTTAAATATATTGGTTTCGGTTGGTGTCACGACTATCATCTAAACATTTAAGGTAGCATGCTATACCTGGACAACTAAATAAATATAAATAAATAAATAATTGAATAAATAAATAAATAAATAAATAAATAAATAAATAAATATATAAATAAGTAAATAAATAAATAAGAATCTTTCTTCCCTACTACTAAATAAATAAAAACAAAAAAAAACTAACTAACGAAAAAATAATCCATGGTGAAACACCAACCTGGTGGTCTACGATTAACTGTTTATTTGGTTTATTACAAAAATTGGACTCATACATTATCTTTTACTACTACAATTAAGTACAGATACCCAACACTACATTTCTCTTTTTGGTCATATGAGAAACTACAGAAAGGACGAACACAAATTGTGGACATCGACTGCTGGTTTCTCATATGACAATACAACACAAACAAATATTTTACATTTTTTGTACAATATTGATAAGGTCCAAACCAACGGTTGGCCTTTCCACCAAATTTCATATTGTAAAACAAAGTTTGGTTACAAACCTTTTTCGCCCTCTATCCATATGGACTTTTTATCAAATTTTGACGAATTGACTCCCATGAAACATTTAAATTCAAAGATTGCTTTATTTCCATAAGCGATTTTGAAGTATTAGAAGCTGTTCTAATTATTTCCCGCTTATCCCGGTCCGGGAGCTTCGATTTACGTGGAGCTTTCTTCTTTCTACCGTGTACTTGAGGATTCGTCAAATAATTGAGAACTACTTGATGGGATCGTCCAAGCCGACGAGCATTTTCTCTAAATCCAACATTTTCTTGGTGAAGCGCATCGATTTGTCCTTTTTCTTCATCCGTGAGCACTATTCCTTTCGGAATTATCTAGATTTATTAATCAAACTAACTAAAACAACGGAAAACGTAACGTCTTATAGAAACTTGACACTTGAGAAATACAAAAAACATTTGTTTACCCTCAATGCTTGCACACACACATATGAAAAACATGCAGTGTATGATAGTTACCAATACAAATACACTAGAATATAAATTGAAATGTTGTTTGTTTACAATGACACAAAGTAGCAAGATCATACTCTGGTCTTATAGAAGTTGGACAAAGTGTACTAAAATTACACCCGAAGTAATATCCAAACGAATTGGATGAAATAATTTCGTAGACCTCCCTGAACAATGTTGTTGTGTCTTGGATACTCGTTTACTTGTTTCAAATAATTTATCAATGATATCATTCAGATGGTATTTATTCATGTAAATATCCCACAGACTGCGGCATGCGGCATCAACGTTGTGGTCACCATATGGTGTCAAAAATGTCAATTCTACCCTACGCTACATTTTAGGTCGATTGGTGTATCAAAACAATTCGCCGTCTGTGAGTGTCGCTCAAATAAGATCGCTCTCGCGGACATACACACTACGCAACAGCTTGCGAGCGTTTCGAGATTGTCTCTCTGCTTCTCTTCATGTAGGTATTTATTCGCTCACTCTCCCGTCTCCAACCGCAGCATAAAACATGCAACAGAGTATCCGCTGAACGCGAATACTTTGGGGCTATTTTATGCTTCGTGCGTACCGAACGGGCCAACGTTTGTTCTAGTGGTCGCGCTATGATCCAACCGGGGGCTGCTTTAGTTGCCGGCTAGCTGTTGATCCAAACGGACGGTTCATCCATCCTGCGCAGTGGATACGCAGCTTTCGAGGAAATTCAGAGGATACCCCTGAGTTGTGTTTTGATTTGCGCTTTCGGGTTTCTGTATGACGAGTGTCCGTGTGTGTACTGTGCGAGAGGATATATGGTTATAAAACTTCAGGTGCATCAGTTTTGTGATATCTCCGGAACCTTTGCTACCCAGGATATTGCGCCCTCGCTCCGGAAAGGAAGCGCTGGTTCCTCGTATCGCACCGACCGATGTATGGGCGGTGGGTGGTGAAATATGAGCTGTGTTTCTGTTGAAAACTCCACCCGGTAAGAGTTTGCCATGAGCAGCGCTTCGCTTCAGTTTCGCATTTTCAGTTGCGATAACTCAAACAATAATTCATGTGTTGCAAGTAAGTACTAACAAGATGAGCATTTAGTGCATTCGAGTTGTGTTTCCAGTTGGGTGGCGGTGTGGTGCCGCAATCGTCGGTGAAAAGTGCGCGAGTGCGCGGCCATATGTTGAGCCGATGAACGGAGATTCGGCCGTTTGTGTGTGGTGAATGTTTATAGTTTTTCACTTTTTTTTATGATCCGCTCCAGCAAACTATTAATAGCTGCAGTAGCGTAAACATACACAGTGTCTGCGTTTGGTTACTTCCGTGAGGCACGCTAGTGATTTTCACGCCTGGATGATCGCCGCTCGATCGTGGCTTCAAGTGAAGGATTATCCGAGAGAGGGCAAATCCTGTATGTGCCGATGAAATTCACGCTTCGCGTCACGAGGTGTCAACAGTGCAATTAAAACCGTAACCCAGGTGAGTGTGTGACTGTGGGATTGTGTGAAGAACCTGCAGCTAAGAACCCGAAGAAGCCGATCGCTGCAAGTGCGGAAGTATGGAATAAATGTGAAACCAAAATCGCAGTTTAGTGGTTTGAGTTACAGTAAAGTGGAGCTGAGCCTTTTGTTCGTACTTTTTGGTGTGCATCAATCGGTGAACGGTGAACAAAGTCAGGGATATCCTGCCAGTAACCACCAGAAATTGCATACTGCGGTGCGGTTTGGCGAAGTGAAAAAAAATCGAAACTCCCACGCTGTGTCGAGTTCGGGCCTCACCCCTGTGAGAAAACGCGCGTAGGTCGACGTTTGATCTGAAGAGAGCACCATAACGCTCTGAATCTGTGCTTCAAAATTCCCAGCATTGTGTGTTTATGTGCTTTTTAATAAGACAAGGGTGTTGGCTTAGCACTTGTTCCCGTTTTCCCCCGTTGTCTTGCAATTCAACAAAAGAAACGGTGGCACAAATGAAGAACGAGGAAAATTATAGGGAAATTGCTTTTTCCCGCCCGTCTCCACACCCAGTGGTAGTGTTCTAATTTCTGTATTACTATGCACTAGATCCCCTTCCCCGATAATCATACCTTTCCAACAATTGTGTACGGTGGAATGCAACAATAGCTAAATCAGAGGGAGGCTTTGTATTTTTTGTGTGTGCGATTCAACTGAGAAATGAAAACTTAATCTCGTGCAGAGGGGGGGTAATTGTTGCCGAAGAAAAGTGCATCTCCAGCAGCAGCCGGGAAACCGTCACATGCTGTGGGAGTAAAACCGCTGGGTCGCGAAGTATTTCGAACAATTCAACGGTGAAGCTGTGGAGCGCAATCTCGTATCTCGCGAAAGGGGTGCTAATTAGTGAGAGGCATCCGACTGATCCTAACGCAAGACCAAGAGTCCACCCACTGCCAGGTAATTAGTAATTAATTAGTACTCAACTCAATATGATTACGGTTCATTTTCTCCTGCTTCAATCCAGCCGAGTGGTTTGGTGTTGTGAAGTGGTGTGGTAAGAGATGCCAGAAGTACGGATATGTTTGTAGATGTTACTATGGTATTTAGTACAATTTATACGGTTCTAATTCGCAAAGGACTGTTATTATAGAGATTTGTCTCTACACTCTGTCCAACTTCTATAAAACCAGGTGATGACCTTGCTGCTTTGTGGTATTGTAAACAAACAATGCTTCAATTTATATTCTAGTGTGTAGGTATTGGTGACTACCATACATTGTATGATTTTCATATGTGTGCGCTGAGCGTGAATGAATGTTTCCGTATTTTCAACTGTCAAGTTTCTATAAGACCAGTTACATTTTCCGTTGTTTTAGTTGTTTTGTTCAATTAAAAAAGACAAATCGATGCATTTCACCAAGAAAATGTTGGTATCTTAGAAATTTCTCGTCGGATTGGACGATCCCATCAAGTAGTGCTCAATTATTTGACGAATCCTCAAGGATACGGTAAGAAGGAGAAAGCTCCACGTAAATCGAAGCTCTCAGACCGGGTTAAGCGGGAAATAGCTAGAACAGGTTCGAATACCTCAAAATCGCATGTGCAAATAACGCAATATTTCAACTACTCGGGTGACAGTTCGTCGAATTTCGGTAAAAAACCCTCACATAAAGAGGACTTGAAAGGTTAAAACTTCTCATCTTACACCATCTCACATCGGAAGACATCTGAATTTTGTCGATACTCACATGACACCGACAGTGGGGCATGGTATGATGAGACAAAGAATGTTTCCAAAAGAATACATTTTGCTATATACCATAACGAAGAGTTCTTCAATGCATAGTAGGGTACCGATGAATGTATGGGAAGAAATCGGCCCTAAAATTTTAAAAAGTTACCCTATACAAAATGTTTACCACCTCGAAAAAACACTCATGCCAAATATCAGCTCAATCGGACTTAAGGGAGAGTGGCGCAATGCGGTGAAAGTTTGAGTTTTTTGAAAATCGAAAAATCACCCAAGGGGGGAGTAGGGCAAATCGGGGTTTTCGTAAAAAAATGTCAAATGTCTTAAAATTGCATGAAATGTCGAGATGTAGTGTCGTCTCGAAAAAATTTTTTTTTGTCAAAAATCGACACTCTGGGACTTTTTTTTCGGAGCACATATGGTTTTAAGTGCCAATAAAAATAATTATCTAGATTTTTCATTCGGAACATGTAACGAAATGTAATCTTCTATATATATAATATAAAAATGGATTTCTGTCTGTCTGTCTGATTCTTATGGACTCGGAAACTACTGAACCGATCGACATGAAAATTGGTATGTAGGGGTTTTTGGAAGGTCGGGGAAGGTTCTTATGATATTTCCAGACCCCTCCCCCCCTATCTAAGGGGGGGCTGCCATACAAATGAAACACAAATTTCTGTATAAATCGGGAATTAATCAAGCAAATGGAACGAAATTTGGCATGTGAAAGTTTTAGGATGTAATAAATGTTTCTAGGGTGATTAGACACTCCACCCCCCTCTTTAAGGGTTGGGGGGTGTCTGCCATACAAATGAAACACAAATTTCTGCATTACTCGAGAATTAATCAAGCAAATGAAACCAAATTTGGTGTGTGAAGGTTTAACGGACCCCCCCCCTTCTCTTAGGGGGGTTGCCATACAAACGAAGCACAAACTTCTGCATAACTCGAGAACTAATCAAGCACAATTTGGGATGTGAGGGTTTTTGAGTATAAGAAATGTTTCTATAATTTCCTCTGGAATGGAGAGGGGGTCCCACAAAAATATTTCACATACTTCAACCAAACATGAGAATTGAAAATTTTCGGAAAACTCTGAAGGAAAAAGGGAAAATTCGGAAAATTAAATTCCCATATGTTCTACAATTGCATAGTGACAAGTGCTATTAGTCCATTTGATGTTTGCACTAGCGAAATTGATCTTTGTTCGAAACTGGGAATGGATTCTAATGTGATGAAACGCACTCCTATATCTTCTTCTACCTATACCAAAAAAGGATCGCCGGATGTGTTGATAAGAGCAGAACTGGAGGAAGGAATTGTCCGATTTAGGGCTGTCTTTATTCTATCATATTTTCTGTATAAAAAATTTATTCCATGTAACGGAGAAACATGTTATTTACAAGTGGTTGAAAAATCTTGAACGAGAATTATGTCTGAAAACAGTCTGATATTATAATGATGAGTTTTGTTAGAAATACTAGGAATTTAAGGGTGAAAGCTAAATTCAACGGGGTCAAATAGAAGATCAATCAATGAACAGTTCAGTTGGACCCATGGACTTGCTTATAGTAAGAAAACGTGAATGTTTGAAGGTAGTGATAGCAAAAAACAATTTTTTGGCGGGACGAAGTTTGCCGGGTCAGCTAGTAATTTAATAAATTTCCTATCTAATGGTATATAATATAACATATATCGCAATAACATCATGCATTTAAAATTGCTTAATTTTTTCGTTACATTTTTGCGTAGAGTGACCCCTCTATATAGAAATAGAAGACGTCGTCCTACGTAAAAAAAACAGGAAGTGGGTTATATCTATGGTATAACCGCAATGGTGACGTAGGACTATCGTTGATTTAGTGATCATTTGTTTGAAATTGAATCTGAATTCATTCTGAATGAATGAATAAATTAATATTTGGGGGACTTCGAAAACGAGAGCGTTACGTTGGAGGTACAAGGTTTAATGCATCCAATATTAGATACGAAAATGATGATGGGAAAGAATAATCTTCAGAAGCTTTCCTGCTAATTGCACTAGATTGAAAAATCACAGAACTAAATGTATTTGGTCGCAGTATTATATGGATAGAAAACATTAAAATATATTCGTTCGCTTGCATGTAATTTTCAATTCAAAGGGGAACTGGCTGATTATTTTGCAGCAACGACATCTTTCCGGATTCTCCTCGATTCTTCTCGAAATCCACCAGTGCTAGCTCGATAACCACCTGTTGATTGCACTTGATTGAAAAATCACACAATTAATTGTATTTGGTCGCAGTATTAAATGGATAGAAAACATTACAATAAACTCTTTCGCTTGAATGTAATTTTCAAGTCCAAGGGGGACTAACAGATTATTTTACAGCAACGATCACTTCTTTCCGGATTCTTCTCGATAACCAGCGAACGTAAAGAGTTGCACGCGTGTATGCGTGTGGCAGTTGCTTCGATACCTCAAGCGGAACCAATTTTCGATGCTGGTACTCTCTCGGTCGTCTTCTCTTCTCCTTCTGATGGATCGGCTTTTCTGCCCTCTCTCACAGTTCCACACAAACTGCATGTCTTTCAGGTCAGGTAATGAATCCCTCGATCCCTCGCCGTCCAGCTCGTCCAGCACGTTCAGCTTGTTCAGTAACGATGTTGTCTTGTCGATGTCCTCACGAGAAATGAATGCGTTTCACCACTAGAATATCGCTTAAGTATGCTTTTTGTGCGTGATTGAATGGAGAGAAGGTGTGGTTTACCATGGCAATTCGGAAGGCAAACTAGAGGGGAATGAACTCTCTAAGTTTGAAATTTCCGGCGACTGAACAATAATCGATTGAAAATTATATAATTTTCACGATGCGAAACATTTTCCGTTGCGCGCATACAATATTGGATACGAAAATTCTCTACTTATGGGGAAGAATAATTTTCAGAAGCTTTCCTGTGATTTGCGATTGATTGAAAAACTACAAAACCAAATGTTTTTGGTTGCAGTGTTATATGGATAGAAAACATTAGAATAAACTCTTTCGCATCATTGTATTTTTCAATTCCCAGGGGAACTGGTAGAGTATTTTTCAGCAACGATTAATTCTTTTCAGATTTTCCTCGATACTCGAAGCCCACCAGTGGCTAATGCAAACTCGATAACCACCTGTTAATAGCACTTGATTGAAAAATATTTAGTCGCAGTGTTACATGGATAGAAAACATTAAAATAAACTCTTTCGCATGAATGTATTTTTCAGTAACGATCTTTCCGGAATTTTCTCGATGCTGAATGGCATCCAAACGAAGAGTTCCGTGCGTGTATGTGTGTGTGGCGGCTGCTTCGATCTCTTCCCGGGGAACCGTTTGTGGCATCACTCTCCTCCTGATGGATTCTCTTCTGACCAAAGGTGTACAAACAGGCTGTTGGTGACACCGTTCATCCGTGCTTTCATGATAAACGAAGAGCTTCACCACAATAGCGACAACATGCTCCAATCGCTGTTCAATTATAACTGAGTGGACTTCCGAGCGGCGCTCGCTTATATACCGATTGATGATTTCAATAGCTTGTTTTGAAAGCAATTTTAAGACTATTGAAACAAATTTTTAGATCAAAAAGTAACAAGTATATAACGCGCAGACATTTTATCTTTCGAATGAATTGTTTATCATACCAGTTCGTTCAGTTGTTTAGGAGCTATTTACGCTCAAAATCTCGGTCTCCGGCGTAACGCTTTCGTTTTCGAAACTTTGATTTTACACCCCGGTATAGAAATGAAAGACGTAGCCTTACGTCAAAATAAAAAATCTGTAGAAATTCATATATTCGAGAAAAGATTTATACGTAAACAAATCTGGCATCCCTTCCGCGGTGGTGCGGATTTGTGACGTGATTAATTTCGTCGCGCAAACCAACCATCTGCTTCGATGCTCCCGAGGCCTCCCTTTCGAGCAATGAGCAACGAGCAATGAGCGCAATTGAGTGTATGGAGCGTTTCATATGTTGATTTGAAGAATTTTTTTTCCCGTGGGTGGTCGTTGTTTGGGGAATTGGCGGATAATTTGCCAATGTTCACACCTTGCCTCGGAATGGCAACGATGAGAATGGTTTTCCGTGAATAGGCTACGGAAACAGGATGCGTTTCAATTATTTCGTGTGATGAAATTTGATTGCCGCATACACCCGACCAAATTGCCACCAATAAATTGGATGATTAAGTTGTGGTCATCGTTGTGGGATGAGAGTGTAACAATATCCGAAAATTTCGAAAGCTATAATTTGATTGATAGAATTTGATTACGAAATATTAAGCAAAAACCCCTAGAAAACACAAACCTTTATGATTTTCACTTCTCAAATGGTGATTAATTCTACTAATTGTAATTTTTACAACATCATTCTGTGCCAAACATTGTCATCTTTCAAATGAAAGCAACAGAGTCTAAATTCTAAGTAGCATTTTTTTTTCGAATTAGAGTCAGTTTAAGATTCAGTTTGGGTTCGAGAAAAGTTCAATGACTCGGAACATTTGAAAATCAACCGGATGCATAGAACGATGTTTCTCATCAGATATGACCAGTGTCTTTGATTATCAACAAATATTCACGAGTAACGAATATGATTTTATTCCAGTGTAGATGACTTTTTTCCAGCTTGAAACACACTGTCCTCATTATAATGATGACAATAACAAACGAGTTCATTTTGTTCATATCGCTGATGCATGAACAAATTTGCTACAATGAATGAATGCAGCATTGAGTGGGGTTCATAACTTCGCTGTTATTTATACTATGAGTATCAAAAACAACAAATTGATATTCGTCACATTCGAAACGATATTCGTTTTGGAATTGATTTTGAGTCAAAATTCAAAAATAGAAATATTAGTCAGGTTGGACCATTTAGAGAACAAAAACGCCAGAGATCGATTAAACGAACTTTGCAAGAAATTGCGCAGAATTTTGTTTGGCGAGACGGTAACAACGGCATAAATAAAAACCAACTGCACACAGCTGCCTCAGGTTAAAAGTAAACAACAGCTGATATTCATTTGGCTAAAATGAAATTCAATTCTGGCAACTTGAATAATCAAGATGAAAATGACATTGGGTAGAAAAAAAAAACTCATATTCACTGGTTGTCTGGATCTGTCATTTTGATTTTCGTTTGGAATATATAGGTTTTCGATGCAACCTAGCCCGAAAATCTACGCATTTGAGGTTAGCAAAGATGATTTTTTTCAACACTGGATATGACCCTTCATCACACCTCTTGAGAAAATTGCACTGAGTAACCAAACACCCTGTATAGTTAGATACAAACAGATATGGTGATTTTATCAGCTCTCCAGAATTTGAAAAACTCGCTCTCCGCGCAATACTACTGCATCGATGGGTCCTATGGTCGAACGAAACCGAATTTCGAGCACTTATCTGCACGCCAAATCCTCTCATCAATTGCAGCGCGGCTTCCGAAACAAACAGAAAAACATGCTCACTCGGAATCGCTAGCAAATATAGTTTCGATTCGAGCGGGGATCATTTCCCGTATTCCGTTCAAAAACTTTTCATGCTTCGATTACCAGTTTCCGGTTGACCTGCTGGATTCAAAGCGAAAAAAGCAAACTTCGCATCGTCGATTACAGTTTAGGAGCAATTACTGACTAGATGCGAGGTGTATTTTATCGGAGTTACATTTGCCGTTGCCACAGCAAGAGCCGCGAAGCGGTCACCCGAAAGCCGGAGGATAGTTATTAAATCATTAAATTATGACAAGCCACAGAAAGTGCGCGGTGCAGTTGTTTTGTGAAGTGCAATTGAATCAAAGAGTCTATGGTTTGTGATTTTGAGGCTTCTCTGATTCGCCAGCCGTTGGCTCACGAGAGCTACGCTTCAAGTGAAAATTTCGAACGATATTTCGCGGTGTTCGCTGGTCAGAGACGCTGGACCAGTGAGTGGCGCGAAGTGAGGAGCCGTGGCCGAGGGCTTGTGGTTGGGTTTTTAACAAGCGGCAACCTCTCGAAGCTAGCGGTGCGTTGTGATTATAAAACTGAGCAACTGAACTCAGCTCCGGGGGTAATTAAAAAGTACCGCTGCTTTGAAGGCACCCTCCACCGCCACACGAGAGATTCTGACCGGTCGGTGTGGGAGCTACTTCCGCAAGAAGGTTAATTTACCCAGAACGAAATAGTTGCGTACAGTAAAATATGGCCCGATAGAGCCATGAATGACGATGGAGGGAAGTCCGAGCATGGAAAGCGGTAATTATTGCTTTGATTTATGCAGGTTTCGCGTAGTACCCGATTATCATTCACTCCTATCAAGCTCCACTGATGGAGCCGCCATTTGCCGGCCTGCACAAATAGCAATCTTAGTTATTCGCTTTTTTTTGAAAGTGGTAACTGTCGAGTTGGTTGGGCGAAGAGGAAAATGTATGTTCGGAAAAAAGTGCAAGCAATTCAAAACGATTTGATAAATAAATATTTTCGTGGGGATTTTCATATTAAATTGTATTGTTATATATACGGTTGTCCGAAAAGTTCGTGCTGATTTTTGGGAAAACAAAAGCAACATTTTTGTTTTCGTTTTCAATTTTATATGCCCAGTTTTATTTCACAATCATTCGCCATCTTTCACGCATCATAGAGATTCTATCAACCCAGAGCATGTTAGCTTTTTCGTCGAAACCTGTTCAAGTTTTTTTTTCCCCTGAGAGAACATTGTAGGGGCCCGAACCTGTGATACTCTAAAGGTGCAATATTCGGTTAGTTTAGCTGGTGGGATAACACCTCCAGACTCCAAAATAATTCGTGTGTTTTGTCAATGAGACAGGAATTCAATTTTAGCCCTGATGGAACATGACTCCCACTTCTTACATCAAGAATGTCAGAGTTACAGACAAGATAAGCAGTGAGCGAACAAATTTCATTTCTATACTGGGGTGTAAGTTCGGAGCAACGAGATTTTGAGCGTTAATACCTCCTAAACAACTGAACGAAATGGTATGATAAACACTTCATTCGAAAGATAAAATGTCTGCACGTTATATGCTTGTCACCTTTTGATTCAAAAACTTGTTTCAATAGTCTTAAAATTGCTTTCAAAACAGGCTATTGAAATGGCACCAATCGGTATATAAGCGAGTGCCGCTAGGAAATCCACTCAGTTATGATTCATACGTGCAATATTTCAAACCATGACGCCAGGGGAAATCTGCATTGCAAAATAAATGCAAGCAGCGGGTACTTTTCCACTCGTTTGTATTTCTGCAAATTGGAATGTTTCCCTAGCACAAACTTCAAAACCATGTATCTTGGGGAAATCGGCAGATTCCGAAACCAAGAAGTTGGGAAAAACAGCTTTGCAGATACATGCAAGTCGGTAGTACTTTTATATTCCCCTGCATTTTCACACTCCAGAAGTCGTTTTGCACGGTCTACGAAAGCGGGTACAAATGCAACGCTTTGGCTCGGGTATTCAATACTGCATTGGAAGATATCCCTTCATGTCGTCAGCTCATCTCACATTATGTGACATACCATGTTGGTAACTATTTGTTGCGATAACCACTACCATAATGCATGAATTGATCTAAATTGGGATTTGTTTGCAATTGAATTCGTTAATTGTTTGATTCATTTACTAGTTTAATCAATAATGCAATCAATACACACAAAAGATAGCTCTGCGCAGCGGCGATATCCGTGCCCAATCAGGAACCTCCGAGGTGCGATTATTGCTAACTGAAAAAAACGGCTGTCCTACGTCAAGCTTGCGGTTATATCATAGGTATAACCCACCCATAGTCTGAAACACCGACGCGAGTATAAGAGTGACTTCTTTTCTATTTTAGAATATTGTTCAATGAAATGTATAAATTAATGCCAGTGGCGTGGAATATCTATTAGATATTAGGCTGTCAAACAAGTCCTGCGGTATTTCCGCGAGGTGTCGTTGTTAGCGCGTAGTTCTAGTTGTATTCATTGTATCGAGTCATACTATAGCTTGTTGGAAAGGTATTTATGCGCGATATAATATAGTCCTTGACAGTGTTTTGTTTGGTTAAGTCGTTCGTGAGTTATAGTGTCGCAAATATGGAGCAAAATAAAGAGAAAATCCGACATATTTTACAGTACTACTATGACAAAGGCAAAAATGCATCTCAAGCTGCCAATAAAATTTGTGCAGTTTATGGACCCGATACAGTTTCCATTTCCACCGCACAACGATGGTTTCAACGTTTTCGTTCTGGTGTAGAGGTCGTCGAAGATGCGCCACGCTCCGGAAGGCTTGTCGTCGAAAATTGCGACAAAATCGCTGGATTAGCCGAGAAAGACCGGCATAGTAGCAGCCGTAGCATCGGCCAAGAGCTGGGGATAAGTCATCAAACCGTTACCATTTGAAGAAGCTTGGATTCACAAAGAAGCTCGATGTATGGGTGCCACACACGTTGACGCAAAAAAACATCTTTGACCGTATCGACGCATGTTAATCGCTGCTTAATCGCATATTTGACTTAAAACAGATGATTGTAACTAATTTTATGAACAAATGAAAATTCAAAAAAAAATACCGCAGGACTTTTTTGACAGCCTAATATAATGCATAATATCATTTTCGGACTATTGTTATTTGATTTTAGTCCTTTTTGTCACCGGATTGAACGGATTCATATATTATTCGTCGATATATTCGTCGTTAGATTCATACGTGCAAAAGTAAAGATCAAATATTTAACATTCGTATAGTTGTTCACTAAATACAATGGTCACACATATACATACTTGTGAAAGAATTGCACTTGCGGAAGAATTGTAAGCTGTAAACTATGAATTAATCGGTGGCTTATGGTTATTTTTACAGTTACAGCTTCGGTTTTTTTTCTATAATACATGAGCTGAACAATTTCGACGATAAAACAATCGCAAGAAGTTCCTAGAAATCCTTTTATATCATCTTTTTATGCCCCATAAAAAAACAGGCATTAAGTTTTTGTCAACCAAGAACACAGAAACAAATAATATTAGATATAATAAAACTTAAAATTCCAGAACCCTTATCATCTAGTAACTATCTAGAAGGTCGTTATACATTATTCTTTTCAAAAAAAACCCAAACACGTTAAAACTGTATGAAATGTAAAAAAAATATGTTTGTCTCGAGCATGCAGTTATGGTATGTTCTGATTCTTTTACTAATGAAATCTAAATCGATAAATACGTTTTCATTTTATTTCATAGCTCTTTATACTTTCATGAATTATATTCAGTTGCTTACTTCCAATTAATAACAGGAAAAAAGTCGAATTCGTTATTTGTGTTGGAGTATCAAAACTTACTATGTTTTGAAGAGGCTGAATTAGATGACTATTAAAACTGAACGAAGACGAAGAAAATATATTTTCTGCACATTTTTCGTTCAATCATACCCTCTTCTTCAAATAAATACCAATAAAGCTAAAAAAATATACAATAGCAATATTACAGAGAAGTTCAACTTTCGGTCTGTGACACCGTGCGCGAGTATATGTGTTATGATTTTGCACGCGAGTATAGGAGTTTTAAACAAATTTTGCACTGTATTTTTAAAAAAATGGTTCCCTTTTTCATTAATCGCAATTACTTTGATAATTATTCGATGTATTCATATTTTGATTTTTCATTATTCGATACAAACCTACTCGATTAAAATTGCAGATATTCGATTATTTGAATCAATCGAACGATTAACCGACGTCTCTAACTGCCAAACGCGGTAAAAATATTTCCATCACCAACCGACACCGAGAGCCGATTCGTTCACTTGATCTGAAACATAAAATAAGGGAGAGTATATTACAAACCTAGCTTCAACCGTAAAAGACTTACCTTTCAACTTTTCAATGCTCTTATTGCAACCAAAACAATTCCACACACAAAAAGCAAAAAAAAAAAATTGCTAAACATTGCTGATTGTTTACATACGAAATCCAAGATGGCTGAAAGGCCTTTCTCATAAGTCGCGGTACCGTATTGGTTTTATCGTGGGTCGCTACGTTGAGCCTCGAGAAGTGGGCATTGACGTTGACGGCCAACGGTTAACGGTTGCCGTTTATAGTCAGCACAAGTCACAAAGTCTCGAGTATTTTAGTCCGTGTCACACATATGTGGCAGCCAGGGTTGCCAATTATTAAAAAAATCAGGGAAAATCAGGATAGCTCATATTGGGTTGTCCGGAAAGTTCGTACCCATTTTTGAGAAAACAAAAGTATTATATTTTGAACGTTATATGCACAGTGTTGTTTTGCCATCAATTCAGGAAGTTCTGAAATCTTTCAGGTAGCCTAACAATTCTAAACATTATCTAATTATGGAAGCTAATTTGTATAGTTGCGAGCAATATCGTTTGTGTCGACTGGTTGCATGGTAGAAGCTCACAGTACAGAATTCCTCTCCGATACCACCTGAACCAGATCATTTTTTTTCAGGTGAAGATCGGTTCAGTCGGATTGTTTTAAATGACCAGTTTTCATCACCCGCAACGATTTGCTTTTTAAAAAATCGATGCATAGATGAAACGCACAAGTCGTAACGATTTACGTAACCATGTTTCAACTGATAAAACGGAGATTTTAAACATGTGTAGTGAACCTGCTAATTAATTTGTCGTGCCTCACGGATCATTCTTGCAACTTCTTGCTTTACAAACAATTTATTATATATTCTTCAAGAAATAAAACACTTTTTAATAATAATTACAGTTTTGTAAAAAAAGATGCTTACACGTTCTTACTTATAAAATTCTTGTACATCGATTGTAATACTTGGATGTTATTTGCTGCGAACACCTAATGAAACCTGTATCGTTTTTATTTAACTGTACATAATTTTTGGACGCTAATATTTCTTTCACGTTAACTTCAAAACGTTAACATCAAAATTCAAACAATGTCGACACTGTACCTTCGAAAATGCGAACAGGTAAAGTATAATCGAAAGGAAGAGTAAGCATTATATAAGCGCGGACTGGAAAGCTTTTCAATGTAGACTATTATGACAATTCTCATACACAACCAGCAAAACTCCCAGTATTATATGGATATAGTTTTTATTAAATAGGGGTTTTTTTCTGATTAAGCATATAGTAAAAAATCAGGATCATTTTATAAAAATCGGGGAAAATTGAGTGTTTTTCAGGATATCAGGGAGCGTGCCAAAAAGTCTGGGAAATCCTGAAAAATCAGGAAGGTTGGCATCTCTGGTGACAGCTCGTTTAGACAGAGTATTTATAGACATTATAGAACAAATGCTAAACGGATTTTGTAATATTTTTTATGCTAACAAAACAGATTTTAATATGCAACAACAATTTTCCATGGTACAGATTTTTGAAAGAAAAAAATACAGATGAAAATGAATTTTTCCCCTTCTGGTACAAATAATTTTTTTGCAACGATGATTTTTTTGGCATTCCAACTATATTTATAAATGACATACTGATTGAAAGAAGCTGTCATTTATCCATTGGCGTCCAGTAAATAAAAACAATTCTATTCAATGGAGAGGCCAATTACTTGAGCTTGAGCTTGGGTTTGGGTAGACTGTACAATTCATAGTTGCTCTCCTTGATTGACCTGAACCAACCAAATTGCTCAAAGAACACACAGAATGACGCTTGGGACTAGCAAATCATTCTCGTTGTGCAATTCTCGGCGATTCGAGCTTTAAATGGTCAATAAAGACGCCGGCCACGTCCTTACAGTCACCAGGAGAGGGATAGGAATGTTAGTATGATATTCGCCGTCCGAAGGCCAGAAGGGTCGCCTCTATAGTGTTTATCAAGGAAGGGATAGTTGTTAGTGGGAATGGTTAAGAAAAATCAGGATTAACTGCGGTAAGTGATGTGATTCTAAAAACGCGAACTCCTAATTATTCGGCGAAATGAGATTTGAAGAAAATATACATTCTTATCGGACCGGTCATGCATTTCGTTATTCATCGTGCGTAGTACATATATATTTTTCCTGACCTGAGAAGGTCATAAAAAACTCTTTTAAAAACTCTCAATCTATATATTTTTATTCAATTGCAGAGACCAAGGCTATTTTTGGCAACCTGAGAAGATCGCGAGGAAATTCTTTCAAACTCGCTAAAACTGACTATGTATTTCGATGTTCGTCACTTGTACTATCTTTCAAAATATTATTCAATCGCGACAACCGAGATTATTTTTTAAACCTAAGAAGGTCTTCGAGACACTGCTTCAACATTACTCAAATCGACATATATTTTTCAACCTGGTCTCCTAAGAAATTCCTTTAAAATGATAAGGTAACCGAAAGTACTCTACAATGACTCGAATCGGCGACTAATTAACGGGTGTTAAATAAAAAATGAGAATTTTTTCAATCACATATAAATTTTTTTTTTTCATCGATTTCAGTATTTTTTTATTAATAACATAATGTATTTTCTTCAAAAAAATGTCAGTGAATGTTTGAGTAATGGCCGTGGTCTGCTGTTCGACGCAACTTTGTCGCGATGCTCTCACAAGAACGTTGTACGGCATTTACGTCCATTTTCCGGATACAATTCCGGATTCTTGTAGTCAGTTGCTTCGTGTCCTTGGCCCTAAAATTGTTTTTATACACTAGGGCACTGAGGGCACTGAGTGAGCCAAAGAAATTCTCTATTGGGCGGCACTGGGGCAAGTTTGTTGGGTTACGATCTTTCGGCACGAACGGTATCTTTTTCTCCTCAAGATTCGCCAGCGTCCTCTTGGCGTAATGGGAAGACGCATTGTCCGGCCAGAAGAAGTACTTCCCATCTGCGTGATGCTCGTTCAGGAACGGCAGCAGGATTTTATCGAGGCACTCTTCTCGATAGATTTGTTGGTTGATTGCCAGACCTCTCGGCTTAAACCAAGGCTTTGAAATGCCCCGGTCGGAAATGGCGATGTACAACATAACCTTTTTTTCACACTTGTGCTTGAACTTGTATTTCACTTCAGGCGGTGTAATTATCATTTCCTGGAATATGCGTTTTGGACAGCGGAAAAAAGCTTTCGTCGTCCAGAACGAAAGACGTCCCGCGTTATTTTTTGGTCATCCACCGACACTGTGATTTAACCGTCTCAATCTGCACCTCCGTGTTCTCCGGCGACCTCGTCTTCTTCCTGCAGACGATTCCTTCCATCTTGAGGGTCCGATGGATCAATACGTGGGAGCAGCCATATTTCCGACCGGCGTCACACAGGCTGGTTGCGTCCTTGTTGTCAAACAGCTTATTTAACGATGCCTTCCTCTGCTCCGTCATTATCGTCACCGGACGACCACTTCCGACCTTCCGCTCTACGTTCAGGGAACTCAGGATACGATATACCGTACTGACAGGTACATTTTCTTCCTTAAAATGTGCCACCGTGAACTTTTTTCCTTGCTGGAAATGCGTTTTGTAGAACCGTACAACGTTCTTGTGAGAGCATCGGGACAAAGTTGCGTCGAACAGCAGACCACGGCCCTTACTCAAAGATTCACTGACATTTTTTTGAAGAAAACACATTATGTTATTAATAAAAAATACTGAAATCGACGAAAAAAAAAATTCTTTTTTATATGTGATTGAAAAAATTCTCATTTTTTATTTAACACCCGTTATATGATTCTTGTGCCTAGTATTCTCTTGTATTCTCAAATCGCGAAGGTTACTAAGAAGGTTACCGAAAAAACTCTATGACGGTTCGAATCGACGATATGTTACGAGATCTTTCGCGTGTAGTATTCCTCTATTGTAACAATAGTTCGAATCGGCGGTATGTTGTGTGTTTTCGCGCGTAGTACTATATTACATGGCACGACCACGAACGCCACCCACGGTGAAAATGAACAGAAGTGTATATAATTTTGCCCACAATTAACCTAATTAACCTCTCCGTGAAGCGACGCCCGTGATCATGCCCATAGATTTAGAGCGCGACGCTGGATGCTTATTAAAGATCTACCTAAGATCTCTTTTAGAGTCGTAGAAGCACACATCTACATTAAAATAAACGCTAACTACAGACAAGTACATTACATTATTTAACAATGTGCCCAAAACCGTTTAATCGAGAAGAACAGAAAAACAGACAACTGAGACAAAAATAGGTCACTATCCCAAATAATTAAAGGCAGTATATAAAATAAACTGGCGATAAATTAGAGACCGCGTATAGAACTCTTATTAAACATAAATATCTACAATAAATTACGAACTTAAATTCTCACAGATGTTTGTGCATTATTACGAAAAACAACTTCATTACGTTGAAATCAAATATCTAACATTCAGTTCAAAATTTTTAGATCTAAAACTAACATTTGGAAACCGAAAATTTGTAACTGGATTCGTATTTCAAACTAATAAACTAATGGTAAATAAGGAATGAATTAAACCTACATACACACTTAAAAACGCATACAAAAAAAAATTAGATCCAGAATCTAGAAACTTCCACTAAAACTTCCAACAAAAATCGAAAAAGGATTGCCTCAACCCCAAATTGCAACATTTGGAATGTATCTGAAAAATCCGTTTTGGTGACTTCAGCATTGAATTGTACATCAAACCCTATACCCTTCACCGGCCGCAGGGATTCATGGGTGTATTAAAAGCGAAACAAAAAGATCGATGTATTACCACCGGTCGATCCAGGGCCATCGTCCCCTACACGTTGCACAGCTGTTACAGACACAGACAAGCACGATACGCATCTGTCCCGACACAAACCAAACACCAGATATAAGGTGTGATCACGAGCAAGCACATACATGCACACAAATAATTACCGTTCTGAATCATACCTCGGACAACCCCACACCCCGGACACTCCCCAAAAACAACCTGAAATGCTCAATGCCCTGATGATACAACTATAAAATTAATATCACAATTGATTCTTTACAGCAACCCTTTAGTTATATCATCAGCGCATTAGACACTCCAAGCTACTCCGAAATATGAAATATGCCTAGCATTATTTTGCTAATCCGCGTTGACGCCATTGAGCTTCGTATTACGAAATGGGGGAGTAGGCATGACAATATGGGCTTGCAGAAGAAATGAACACACTTCCAAAATAAAAACTATTTTTTCCAAATCAAATTAGTACCCTATGTAAATGAAAATCACTTTTGCTTGCAAGTAGTGAAAAAATGTTTGTTTGTTTGTTTGTTTGTTTATTGTCTAGTAGCGTAAGATATGAATCTTATGAATAATTTGCTACCTCCGGTTTTAAAATTGGCACAGACATAATTATAATCTATCCTATTCTTTACTATCGTTATAATAAAATTCAATTTACTCGATTCCAAAAATTTATGCAGCCACTCTTGAAGATTGCTTCCGAAGGGGAACGCTTCACAGCGGGGGGTAATGAGTTCCAGTTTACCACACCTCGAACGAACAATGAATTAGCATAGCATGCGGTGTTGTTGGCAGGTATTACCAGGTTCTGCAAGCGGCGTCCACGAGTTTGGATAAGTTTCCCATAAAGTATGCCAGGAGACTTTGTCTTCAATAGATTCCATAAAAAAACACAGGATCGGTGCGCGTAAAAGTTTTGTAAAGAGCACCCAATGAGGTGCTGTTGCAGGTGACTCACGTGATCAAGGCGGTTCAGCCCATATACATATCTCACACAGCAGTTTAATGCGACACGCAGCCGGTTGAAAGATGTTGCGCTGGGGCGGACGTGGAGGACGTCGCCAAACAAAAAATGCGGCAGGATCAGTGATTTAAACAGTTTCAGTCTGGTGGCGGTCGGGGCAGTGCGGGTACAGCAGTAAAGCATTCGAAGACTAGCATAGATCTTTCCACATTGTTGAATTATGAGTTCGTCCCATTGGAGATCATGTTGGAAGATAAATCCTAGGTTGTTGACACTTTCCGACAATTCTATACTCTGCCCGTCCAGTTTTAGTTCAGATTCTGGGGAAATAAAGCTTCCAGCTCTACGACGTCGGCTTGTTATGAAAAGTGCTTTGCTCTTAGCAGGATTCACTTGGAGTTCATTCCGTCGCGACCAATTCGAAACCCGTTCAAGATCAGCATTCATCATCCTGATTAAATCCCGAGTACATGGACCAAGCCTACCAACGTATAGTTGTACATCGTCGGCGTAAATCTGGATGGAACAGTATGTAAGCACCGTCGGTAGGTCGTTGATATGGCAGCAGAAAAGCAGAGGACCGAGAACTGAGCCCTGAGGTACTCCTGACGACACTTCGACACTGCTTGAACAGCGGTCACCACAGAAAACTGTCTGTCTTCTCCCACGCAGGTACGATTCCAACAGGTTTACGGCAGTAGAAGAGAAGTTAAACTGAGAAGCTAATTTGCCAAGCAATTTGCTATGTGGAATAGTATCGAAAGCCTTGGAAAAGTCGAGCAGTAATAGTATGCCAGCACCTTTTTTATCAACAATGGTTCCTAAATCGTCGTACACTCGAAGAACTGCGGTTTTGATGCTCTGTCCTTTACGAAAACCGGCCTGACAGTCAGTTAGTAAATCATTTTCCTCTATATAGCTGGTCATTTGGTGTTTGAGGAGCTTCTCGAAAGCCTTTGACAATGCACAAAGGATGCTAATAGGTCGTAGATTGAAGATATCGTTCAAATGCGCTTTTTTCTTCAGTGGCAAAACCTTCGCATGTTTCCAGGGATAAGGGAAGGTGGAACTACTGATAAACATGTTAAATAAATGCGTAATTTGTTGCACAACTAATGGTAGTATGATCTTGAAGAAGTTAATCGGTAAACCGTCCATTCCCACGGCGTTCGATTTGATGTCCCAGATGGCGTTCACGACTTCCCAGTAGCGCACAGGTCGAAATGAGAAACTGTACAACGATGGTGGTGCTAGTCTCAAAGGTACAGCTTCTCGATGAGTATTTCTCGTAAAATTTGCAGCGAATGTACGATTTACATCATCTGGATCAAACGCACAAGGTCGCGACTGTTTATCTTTGCCTACTCCAAGACTCTTTACCCGCTGCCATAAGGTTTTCGAAGGTATTCTGCTGTCTAAAAAACGATTTAGGTACTGTCGTTTAGCTTGAGTTATTTTCGCGTTGGCGCGATTCCTCAATATCTTGTACCTCTGCCGCCTGACGTCCTTCAAATGTGAAGGTGCTTGCAACCAATCTTTGTACGCCAAGTCACGCTCAAGCAGGAACTGATGAACACTATCAGTGAACCATGTATAGTACTGTCGACTGTAATGTCATACAAAAATTGTGTCTAAAGATAATTTTTTATTATAATTTTAAGTGTTGGTGAGAATATCTGAAAATTCATAGAAAATAGTTTAAATTAGGATCAGAACAACATACTTTTAGTAGGTAAAATACGCTAAAAAAAATTCATACAAACATTAGAAATTTAAAACTGCCTTAGGGCCGACTAACTTGATAGAAAATAGTTGGCCTCATACAAACTAATGTCGTATACAGATGTCGATATCATTCCGCTGTCAACGCGAATACACAGGCTCAATGTAGCGCAGCGGCTCACACACACACATATACTTTTCCGACACATGAGACATAAACAAACATGAAATTGTCCGAACCGGCCAAGTTTGGAAACACTTTGGTATCACAAAAAATCCAGAAAAAATAGACGAGGAGCTCGTACCGATGCTAATGCGGGCGCTACACGATTCGTCCAACGTTTCACTCGAATGTTGGACTCAAACATTTGACTCGATGAATCGTCAAATGTTGTGACGAATGTGCTGCTACACGGTGAAGTGAATGTTCGATTCAAAGCAATCGGTCCAAACAATCGGCGAGTATTTGGATCGAATGTTTATTGTTTTTATCTACCATCAAAAATGTTAGGAAACTGAATGACGATGCGAGTACTCAAATCGCTGCCGTAGCAATTGTACTGATATCGGGCTGTAAATTAAAAATGCTTCAAATCAACATTATTAGAATGCAATATTTCGCCGAATATTTAGAACTTTGAGAATCAATTTCACAGTTCCTTCACCTAAAACTTGTAAACAAACCAATCTGTCAAAGATAGATTCGGACGAATCGTGTAGCGGTGTATCGAATATCATCGAGTGTCGAATCAACGAATGACAAAAATCCTTTGACTCGTGTCACTCGCGTTGGAAGGTAATCCACAACGAACGGATTACCTTCCAACGCGAATATTCGACACTCGACATTGGAGGTTCGTAGCTCGTCAGTCGACTACACGATGCGTCGAATCATCGAGCGTCCAGCATTCGGGGGTGTTCGTAGCATCGTGTAGCGCTGGCTTAAAACGCGGATTTATGAAACACGATTGCTTTGGAACTCCTCAAAAGCACTCCGACACTTCGCCATTTCTCTAGTGAAAATACGTTTCTCCATGGCAAGTCATAGAAGGAGAAAAAATCATTCACTCAATGGAGAGGCCAATTACTTGACGCTAGTAACTGGAGCCGGATGTTCACATGAGTCTTTTTGCTAGACTTTATTCACTGGATACTACAACTTTATGGTATTTGGTCCGCAATATGATAATTAGTTCGAGTATGAGTCAGTTTGGAAATATAATGAGCGACATCTAAGCTTGAACTGATATTTGCGTTCATTCAGACATAGTCGAAAACAGAAAAGAAGATCCACACTGATGGCATATTTCCAAGGAATTTTAAAACAGTTTATTCGATTCAATTTACTCAGTCCGTCTTTTCTTCTAAAGGCGAAAATCCTTCCTCTGCTGGGTAATTCCTATCGTTTCAAACCAGGCACTAGGGGCCTTCACCAGAGAATCATTGCTGGCAAAGCGTTCCAGTTACGGTTGGTCGGGCGTGCGGATTCCGGCCCTTACCGAAACCCGAACCCAGCCGGCAGTCGAAGTTAGCCGTTTCTTTCCGTTCCGAGAAACATACCCACAGCAGAAGAAAACTACATTTTATTACGACGATCTAAAACTCATTAAAATTTTATAATTGACTGCTTGGAATAAGTAATCGTGAAAGTTTTTCAATTAAAATTAATATTTTTCCGACGCAGAGTCCAAATGGCAGCGATGAAGGCGAACCGAAGGCATTTCCGACTTTGCTGACTGTGGTTTCCGCAAACATGAATGCAAACGCTTTTCTTAAGGGTGTGCGATCATTTGGAAGCGCCCATTGAGGGTTGTGTTTATCTAGCGGGCCAGAGAGGAAATTCCATTCCTAACGCGACTCCGTTGGATATCGACGTGGTTATCCCCGTTTCAATTTCAATAATTTAGTGGTGGTGAAAGTTTATTATTCGACAAACTTCTAGCTGTTTTACAAGGATGATTCGAGTTCATCACGAACAAATTGAAAAACTGAGAGATATATTTTTAACGCGACATATTTATAAATATCTTTGATTCGGATGAAACTTTGTGCGCACTTTCATGGTATAAAGTATTTTTCTCGGGTGTAAACAATATTTTGACCAAAGAATACTCCTTGGAAAGGTCGTAAATATTCCGGAATGAACTTCAATAACAATATTTTAGTTTTTTTATACCCACCACTCAACAAAAAAAGCACAGGTGTAAGGTATCGCGATATTTTAATGATTTTTGAAATGCTCCAACTTTGTACCAAATGAACACCCGAAGATGAAATAAACATCGTTTTAAAGCAAACTCATGGGAACGAAAATCACAAACCGTGCACAATTTCAAGAAAAACAATTTCACTTTTAATGGAACAACTCGTGATAAAACCGAAAGTTCGCCGTAGTCTCAAACAGGAAGAAAAACAAACCGTCCCAAAATTATCGGATTTCCGGCAGAAGCGATGATTAATTTGTCAATCAAGCTACCCTCAACAACGTTGGATTCATTTGTATTCTTCCGGCAATTGCGGCCAATAAATCTGTTCCGTCCGAAAGACGAAGTCATATTTTTGAATCATATCGCAGCGGAATAATGGATGTGTATGCATGCATATAAATAAATAACGTTTTGATTGATTGCCCAATGTCGTCGCACTTGCTCCGCTCGGATCTAATCCCAACAATGACACGAGTGATGTATTGGGGAGGGGGTGGCAGAAACATCACGAAGCACGGAAAAGTCACACAACATTTCGTCCATTTGGTTAAATCCCGTAAAGTAACAGGATTCCATTTGTGTTTCCGGGCAGGCCACGCAGTCGTATGCTACATAACAAATCACTGAATCAAATCCAATTACCCCGTCGCATCCCGCCGCCGAGCAAGGATTTGCTGAGAGCAGTTTTCCTCCAAGAAAACACAGGGAGAATAGGGAATAAGGTTTTCTTCTAGCACTTACTTCCACCCGCTGAACTGTTAAGGCGCTTTTAACTTTCGTTTCTTAGCCGGGCAAAAAAAAAGAGTAGGAAAAACTGCTACCAGACAACATATGTCAGGCAATAAATCTTAGTGTCGAATGGGTTTGGGTCAGCATTTTTTTTGACTCAATGAAACATCTCCTTAGCCACAAACTTCGCAAATGGATTCCACCATAAGGGTGGTCGGTAAATGACTCCAAGTCATTAGGCGGGGTAACCCTTTTTTTAGCACAAAATCAATGGTTCACTCCAACGCTCCCCGTCCATTTGGAGAATGTTTCGAAATATGTTCTTAATTGAAATTCTATCTATCGGACCCTCATTTCTGATAATATACGGCGACTAATTTCACTTAGGAGGGGAATTTCCCCGACTGTGAATCGTAATAATCGGCGCGTGAGTGCAGGTGAATAAATTTTCCTTTATCTCATTTCACCAGGCATCCGATGCGACAGAGCGACTTTTTTTTGGGGGTGGAAGAAGGTGAAAACGGAAACGACGCATTTTTCCAAGATGCTTCCCTCCTGTGTGCGAAAGACGAACGCAGTCGTTTTCACGGTAAAATTACCACTGCGGAATTTCGGAAATCCACGGTCAGTGCGAAGGTCATTGCAGTAACCCAGTGATGGTAAAATTTACGTTTTGCAAAAAGGAAAAATATTCCTTTCGGTATTTCACTTGCGCAATTATTGACACTACACCCAAAATTGATTTTTGGCTCATGTTTTGTCATCCCGATTTATTGCATTAAATGAGCGTAAAAATTACAGAAAATGTCATGACTCTCAAATACAGGTAAGCATTTGTATAATATATATGGTACGGCAATATAAGATTAATATGAGCGAGCGAAACAAGAGACACGCTCCAAATAAGCACGCATTACTTTGCCACATATGTACACGGCCCAGACCGAGATGGATATAGATCTCCTTTATACTGGAAAGTGTTTTCTAAGAGTGAAATTAGAAAACACTCTCCAACTTCAATTTGCAATGAGATGAAATATTATCACGCTTCAGCGCAACAGCATCATTAGCTGCGTGGATAGCGTGGTCGTGTAAAACAGGCTTGCATTACAATCGATCTTGGTTCGATCTCCGTTGACGTCATTTGGACTTTTTTTTGGGTGCAATCGGACATTGGCTATGGGAAAGAATTGTAATAGAGCTCTGAATAAAAGAGAAAAAATCGTGTCGACAGGCCGTTCGTTATGAGTTACTTGCTGACCCGGCAAACTTTGTCCAGCCCAAAAATTTATTTTTCGCTATCACATTCACGTTTTCTTACTAAGCGCACGTTCATGGGTCCAATCGCAGAACTGTTTGTTCATTGATTGATCTTCTAATCTACCCTTTAAAATTACCTTTTACTAGAAAATTCCTAGTACTTCTACTAAAACTCGTCATTATAATATCAGATTATTTTCAGACATAATTCTCGTTCAACCGATTTTTCAACCGCTTGCAAATAACATGTTTCTCCGTTACATGGAATAAATGTTTGATACAAAATATATGATAGAATGAAGCCCTAAATCGGACAATTCCTTTCTCGAGTTTTGGTCTTATTACTTCATTCGGTGATCCATTTTTATTTATATAGATAGAGGACGATATAGGAGTGCATTCTATCACATTACAATCCATTTCCACTTTCGAACGAAGATCAATTTCGTTGCCGCAAACATCAAATGGACTAACAACGCTTTTCAATATGTAATTGTAGAACACATGCGAAATGAATTTTTCGCAAATTTTCCCATTTGGTTGATATTGTGCATTATTTTTATGGGACCCCCTCTCCTTTCCAGAGGAGGAAGGGGTGTCATACCATCATAGAAACCTTTCACGTACCCAAAAAACCTCACATCCCAAATTAGGCTCCAATTGCTTGATTAGTTCTCGAAGTCTAGTTCTTTTTCGAATATTTCAAGTATGCAAAGTTACCTAAATGACACATTTCTTTACATCCACAACGTTTCACTGCTATCTGAGATGGTGCTGCCAACTCCTAAGACGTATTGGCATGAAATTCGTCACTAGTTCTTCAAACAATTTTCTGTCAAAATATTTCAGATACGCCTACTACGATCGCTGCTATAAAATGGATAGAAACGATAACAAAGATGAACTTCATTCCAAATAAAGCCTTCTAGCAGTGTATTTACTTATTCATGTTACTGAGGCCTGTACTCGAAAAAATCGCCAGACAAAAGTGTTCGCCAAAAATTTATTTTAAGTCAGATTTTCTTGAAACTTTGAAACACAAATTTGAAACTTGAAACAGGGAATGAACTAATACATATGGGTTAAGTTTCGGCATAATTACTTTATTCAATTCCCTTTCCATCGCTGAAAGTCCGCACCTTTCCCTTAAGACCCCTGATTACATTTTGTGCAATGGTGGAGCCGATCGTTTTGGTCACTTTCATCCATTCTTTCTTCAACTCTAGCTCGGTCTAAAACACCTTGGACGATTTTCGAACTTTGGCCTTCATTATGGCCCAAAATCTTCCCCCCGGACGAATCTCTGGTGAATTTGGGGGGCTGACAGTTTTTGGTACAAAAAACAACGTTATTATCTCTGTACCAATCCAACATCGATTGCGTAATAGCATTATCCCAGGTCCGGCCAAAATAGTATCTCGCCTCCGTGGGACCGCAGGAAGGGCAACAGACGTTTCTGAAGGCACTCGGAGCGGTAAATTTCGCTGTTGATGGTACCCGTTGTGACGGTTTACTCAGTTTACCGCATTGGCAGATGGTCTGCCAGAGCAAGTATTTTTTTTTTTGGCGGATTGTCCACTTTCTTCTTCTTTACGTCTTCCGAACATCAAACCCTGATTTGACAACGTAGAACTCCAGCCCCGGTATCTGCTTTGCGTCTGCCTTGATGTAGGTTTCGTCATCCCTAACCACACACATCGGTTTCGTTAACCACTCTCGATACAGCTTCCTTGCGCGGGATTTGACCGCCGTGTTTTGTTGATCACGCCAGTTCGGTGCCTTCTGGACCTTGAATACACGAAGGCCAGCTCGTTTCTTGGTTTTCTGAACAAACCAGGCGGAACACTTTGCCTTCAGAGCCGCGTCGCGAATCTAAAGGTTCGGATTACGCTTGAAATAATCCAACACCTTCCGGGCCTTCACAGGGTCAGCTGTTTTCGATTTTCTTCCACCTCCAGCCCGCCGCTCGGTCGTCTGGGACTCCTTAAACGATTTTACCACCCCAGACACAGTTGTATGGGTGATTCCCAGTTGTCTTCCGATCCATCTCAAGGTCGCGGTCGGATTTTCCACAACGGCCCGCGAAATTCTCTGGCGATTTTCTTCTTGTTTCGATGACATCTCGATAACCACTGAACCAATTGTTATGGAATTTTGCACATGTAAAAAATACACTCCAAACTAGTAATACCCAGATTTTCATAAATTTTTACCCACGGACAAAAAAGTTACACATGGATAAAAATGGTGCTTTCCACCCAAACTGACGTCAACAGAAAATATATCAATCTAGGCAAGAAAGGTGCGTTTTATTGTGTTAAAGCGTCAAATGCACAAATAAGAGCATCTGTTTTAAGAGTGTTAAAATGTTTGAATGTATGGAGCAAATGTCTGATTGTCTCAGATTGAATGTCAGCTTGCATTTTGGGTACAATAATCAAAAACCACGCCAGCCAAGCAGGGATTGAACCAAAGTCGGCTGGGTTGTGAAGCCGTTGCCATCGTACCAATGCATCAGAATATTACATCACATCATGAAATGAAATTGGATCTTATAAGTGTACGTGGAAAGTGTTCTCTGCGAGTGGATCGGAGAGTGTAAGCAACGTTAAATTTTGGATGCGTGCTAATTTGCAAAGTGTCTTTTATTTTGCTCTCCTATATTGCTATGACATATATATATACAGGGTTTTCCATTTCGGGCTCCCGAAAGTATACAGCCCTGCGCTGACAACCGTTTGACATAGATGTCAACCAAAGCGTCATATCGTTAGCTGAATGTCTGCCATTTTACAATATGGATCGTTTTAGCATCGCAAAACGTGTTAATTTTGTTAAATTATACTATAAAAATGATGAAAAACCGGCAAATGTTTTTCGAGCATTACGGACGGATTTTGGTCGTCATGGACGGCCTACAGAGCACACAATCGCTAATGTAGTGCGTAAATTCGAACAAACTGGATCCGTGGCGGATATTGTGAAACCTGTGCATGATCGTAATGTGCGTTCGGCCGAAAATTTTGCTGCTGTTGCTGTCAGTGTGGAGGATGACCCGAATGTTTCGATTCCACGGCGTGCTCAGCAATTGGGCTTGTCAAACACATCATTGTGGCGAATTTCGCATTTGGACTTGCACCTATATCCATATAAAGTCCAACTGGTACAAACATTAGAGCGTGGTGAGCATGGAATGCGTCGGGCATACGTCGATTGGGTGAACGAACAACAGCAAAAAAATGCTGAATTTTCGCATCAAATTTTCTTCAGCGATGAGGCACATTTCGAGCTCGGTGGCTATGTGAACACCCAAAATTTCCTCAGAAAATCCACACGTGATTGTTGAGGCCATTGCATCCGCCAAAAGTCACTGTTTGGTGCGCATTATGGTCTAGTGGAGCCATCGGGCCGTATTTCTTTGAAAATGAGGACGGCGAGACGGTAACTGTGAATGGTGAGCGCTATGGCCGCATGTAAACCGATTACGGATGACATGTGGTTTCAGCAGGACGGCGCCACGTGCCACACAACACGACCGAACATGGCCATATTGCAAACGAAATTTGAGGGAAGCATAATTTCGCGTTTTGGCGATGCCAATTGGCCGTCCAGATCATGCGATTTGAACCCGCTAGACTTTTTTGTGGGTTATACGAAAGACCGTGTCTATGCCAACTCTCCGCAAACTCTTGAACATTTGAAAGACAACATTCGTGAAGTTATGACCGAAATACCGCCCCATATGTGCCGAAAAGTAATCGAAAACTACCTGTTCCGGATCAAGGTGTGCGAGCAAGCCCTAGGTGGACATTTGAATGATGTTGTATTTCACACATAATGGCATAAACCAAACTTTAATTTACATTACGATAAAAGTTTCATCGAAATTCGAATTCTATGTGTTTTATTTTTTTACTTTCGGAATTTAAAGTTGGAAAACCCGTATATATATATATATATATATATATATATATATATATATATATATATATATAATTTAACGATATATATATATATATATATATATATATATATATATATATATATATATACAAAATTGCCTTTCGCTTGGGTAAATGCTGTATCAGTATGGGTGGATAGCATATTTAATGATACTTTTAAGTTCATTTGAAGTAATGTATGAGGATGTGAAATGTGAAAAAATGGTCCAAATAGTCATCTTGGATGTAGTATAAAATATTATTTTTAGAGGTATATCTGTTGAAATACATGATTTGAAGATTTTAAAGATGTGTATATTCTTCTCTTTTATTAGCCTGTTATTTGAATCATTTATGTATTTTACACTTGCGATAAAGCTAAACCACTCTATAATAATCTGCTGATTTTTTTTATTAATCCGTTTATTTTTACAGACTCAGTTACATAAGTTTAAAGAAGCCAAACTCTTAACTATATTTCTACTAGCATATATTAACATGTTTCCTTAACTATCTGGTTAATAAAATTGCAAACCGATTACTCGCGGTCGACTCGAGTTTAGAAGGGTGACACATTTTCAATAGGAAAAGGATGGGATGTAAGGAGTGTGTGTAATCTGCGTCAAATAAATACATACGTTCGTGGCTAAGAATCAGAGAGTGAATCGGGAGAAAAACGAGACGAAGTTACAGGTATTTCGTAAATATTCATTCTTACATTCCAGATCCCAGTACAGATTTACTGAAAAGAAATGACCCTAATTGTCGGTTTAATCAATTTTCTTCGAAAATATTCGCGCCGAATGATGTCATTCGAACGCAACCATTAGGTGTTCTTCGAGAAATGTCTTGATTTTTCAAAATAGGATTTTCAGCATTCCATTCAAACCGCATCAAGAGCATCTGCACAATATCAGCGTCGGTCACCGCTTCCAAAGATAATGAGAAATGACGTTTTTCTAACCTTTTTCTGCTGAATGGCTGAAGTTCTGCCGGAATTGCGTCCTTCGGCATAAAAAGTCACAGAAGGGTTGTGTCCAAGACACGACCGCAAAGTTGACGTAGGATTCCGTTGGGCTATCTGCTGCACGCTGATTTTGGATATGTTTGAAGAATTACATTGTTAAACTCTTCGATAATGATTTGGGTTCGTTTTGTCTGGTTGTTAGGTATTGTTTGTTCACTCAACCAGTGTTTATAACCGAGTGATAATGATAGAAGGATGGTGATTAGTCATTAGATGGTGCGTATTACGTACCAAAGCCGCCCTCTGTGGTCCTGGCCGAGATGGCTCCTGTGTTATGTATAGATGAAATAAAGAAAAAAAACTCATCAATGTAATATAAGATAATTATCATCATCGAACACAAATTTTCTCACCAGAAAAAAAGTGTTATTTTAGTATAGAGAAAACATATTTGAAATGGAAAAGGTAATTTCATTTATATATATTTTTTTATTTTCTGAGTGTTTATACAACCCATTTTCTTTTCCCTCTAAACCCAATATTCTTTCGGATATTCCTTCATTTCTCCTATTTTGCTCGTCGCATGAACTTTCCGTGGGAGAAAAAATCGTTTCATATTTCAAGTCATTTTAACACAATAGCTACCATACACAATTTTACACTTACCAACTATGAAGTTTTACAATACATGATCGGTCATTGGTATGAAATTTCACGGAGCAACCAACATAAAAGTTCCAAATTTAAATTTTATTTGTATTCTATCAAGCATAAGTTCTATTCAGTTCATTGAAACATCATACTTCAATCAGCCCATCGAAATATTCTTATTGGAACGAAAATAACAAAAAAAAACACTCGTTCATCGCTCCCAATTTATTCGCCAGCACGTATGCAATCAGCAATACCCACACTAGTTACAATGAGCACTATCCATTTGTGCGCGTCATTAGTTAAACTATCGACCACGAGGGTATTTACATGCTGATTTCCCCCTTGGATTTGAAATCTCTGTTAGGGAATACATGTCGGTGGGAAAAAAAAGCACCCTCTACTTTCATGTATCTGCAATGCCGTTCTCCCCAAGGCAGCTTGGTTTTGATGTCTCTGTTAGGGACCCGCCGCATGTGTCGTCAATTTCGACCTATCAGAAGTGGGTATTTCCGTTAGGATAGGAGTGAGATTTTTCAATTGTTCGATAGTTAGTTTCATGACATATATTATTTTATTCAATGTAAAAAATTGTTATGGAGTACCGAAATTGATCAACGCAGAAATCTCATCAATCCAGCATGAAATGACTGAGCAATAAGCATTTGAAATTGGACAAATTTTACGGTGCGCTCGATTTTCGATTTTCAATTTGTAGCCCAATATGTTCCCGAAAGACGTAATCCTACGTCAAAAGTCACAGAAGGGTTGCGTCCGAGACACGACCACATAATTGACGTAAGATTCCGTAAGGCTATCTGCTGCATGCTGTTTTTGGATATGTTTGGAAAATTACATCGTTAAACTCTGATAATGATTCTGTTGTCATGAAAAGGATGAACTCCACTAGTGTTTACAACCGGTGGCGGTGATGGATGGCGATTAGTTGTTGAGTGGTGCGTATCACGATAGAAGATAACGAAATAGAATGAGATATGATCATTGCCTCCTTCTGGCCCTGGAAGAAATTCCTCCTCTGTTCTGTATAGGTTGAATAAAGAAAAATCTAACTGATGTAATAAAGGGTGTGTCACAGCAAATTGCATCACGGAAAAAACGCTGCAGAAATTTAATTTTTAGGAATTATATCTTCAGCTTTCGCTTATAATCAGATAAGAGTGTATAGATCACGTTGGCCATGCTTCACTGTCAATTTTTCGTAAATTTGGAAAAATGTCGTCGAACGAAAAAGAGCGTCGTGAATTAATCCTGCGCACTCATTTCGAGAATCCGGAGTTGTCACATCGGGACATCGGTAAGATGCTGGGAATCGTCCAATCCACGGTCAGCAGAGTACTAAAACGATACTTCGAGAACCTAACCATCGACCGGAAGGTGAAGAACGGCAAAAATGAATGCTCCGTCAGTGAAAAAGATCACAAGCGCGTAGTTAAGCAGTTTAGACGTGATCCGAGAAGTTCGGTCCGGGATGTCGCCAATAAGCTGAATTTGTCAAGTTCATTCGTCCAGCGGACCAAGCAGCGGGAGGGCCTGCGTACATACAAGGTTCAGAAGGCTCCTAACCGCGACGAAAGGCAAAACATGGTGGGGAAGACGCGAGCCCGGAAGCTGTACACCGAAATGCTGACGAAGCCGCATTGCCTGGTAATGGACGACGAAACCTACGTCAAAGCGGACTTTCGTCAGCTGCCGGGCCTGTTGTTTTTCTTCGCAGAGGACAAATTCAGCGTTCCGGAGGAGATTCGCAAGCAGAAACTATCCAAGTTTGCCAAAAAGTACATGGTGTGGCAAGCGATCTGCTCTTGCGGAAAGCAGAAGCGCTTACTACCACTATTGAAGCAGCACGAGGGCCCGATCATCTTCTGGCCGGATCTCGCTTCGTGCCACTATTCAAAGGACGTGTTGGAGTGGTACGAAGCCAACGGGGTCACCTTCGTGCCAAAGGAAATGAATCCGCCCAATAGAGAAGTGCCAAAGGAGCTTCGCCCAATAGAGAAATATTGGGCGATTATGAAGCAGGCCCTCCGGAAGAACCCAAAAGTTGTCAAATCGGAGGCGGACTTCAAGAGAAAATGGATTTCTGTTAAAAAAAAAAAACTACAACCTGACGTTGTGCAGAACCTTATGGACGGGGTAAAGAGGAAGGTGCGAGCATACGGGCTTGGGCTCGAAGTATGAATAAAAAGAAAATGCCAAAAGTTGTTTAATAGTTTTTATTTTACTGTCTAAAATTTTCAAAAGGATCGGTCTACTGGGCGAATTTCTACAGCGTTTTTTTCCGTGATGTAATTTGATGTGACACACCCTTTAAAAGATAGTTTTCATCATCGTACACTGTTACCGCGATCAAGTCCTTTTTCGGATATGGGAATCAGTGCCTACGGTTTTTGGGATAAGTTATAGAAATGATGAGCCTTTATTGTTCCACCAGTTAAACGATAAACGAAACGATAATTCGGTGTGATGCATAGAAGGTTTAATTTGATATTAATCCTATTGATTCTGCCTATTTTCTAAGTGGAAAGAGAAAATGAACAGAAATGATGCGATAGCTCTCTTTGGGTAGTGGTCGGATGCTGCGACAACATTCCTTAATTCACGTTAGGCGTGAACAAACACAATTATCAATTTTTCTCACCTCAAAAAAACAAATAACTTTATTATAGAGAAAACATATATGAAATGGAAAACGTAATTTTTCTTTATAATTTTTAGTTTCTGAGAGAGTATATTCAACCCATTTCCATTTTCGCTTCAACCCCAACGGAACACGATGCTGTATGCTTCAATACAAAAATGCCCCCGACTTGCATATATTTGCAACGCTGATTTCTCTCAGGCACCCTGGTTTAGGAACACATTTCGGTAGGAACAAAGGTTCCCGCTACTTTCATGTATTTGCAATGCCGATTTCTTTTGGTACCTTGGTTTTGAAGTCTGTATTTCATAAAATATATAATTTTATTCGTTTTCACTGTAAGGAATTGTTATGGAATGCCTAAATCGTTTAATGCGAAAATTTCATAAATCCATCAAGAAATAATCATCGCAAGTACACCAGAAAGCTTATATCTTCGATTTCGACCAAAAAGAATCGAGTATTGGATAGGCGTTGAGATTTTTCAATTGTTCGATAGTTAGTTACATGATATATACCATTTTATTCAATTTAAAAAAAATATTATGGAGTACCGAAATCGTTTGATGCAAAACTCTCAGCAATTCATCATGAAGAGACTGAGAAATAAGCGTCTGAATTTGGTCATTTTTCAAGATGCGATCGATTTTTGTTTTTCAGCTTGTACCCCCAATATGTTCCCGAAAGACGTAATCCTACGTCAAAAAAAAAATCGGTTCTCACTTTTTCGTATATTTTCAGATACTTAATCAGATGAAATCCTCACAGAGAGAAGATATTCAACATTGCGTGAACTCGGCGAACCCGATCAGTCAGATTATGAGGTGAAATTCAGACAGTATACACTCTAATAAGTTCCGCTTCCCTAGCGGATGGCCGTTTTGTAAACAGAACCCGCTCAGCAGTCAGCTCAAATCATGGCCCCAGCCACGTTTCAACTCAATGAAAAAACACCGAATACAAACAGCTTTACACTAACAACCTTGCAATGGCCAAACGGTTCGCCTGGAAAATAACGCTAACAAGTTCTGCTTCACCCCCCAGGGAGTATTGCTAACAGAGAGAAAAAAGTAAATATAATTGCAGAATTACACCCAATGTTAGAAAAACACGGCACCCCAGTTCAGTCCATTCACTCCCGCAGGTTGTTTGATGCTGGCAAATCTGCAGATTTTCTTGTGTATTTGCCGCGTCTCAAAGGACGCACCTCACAGTGAGAGCGAGAGCACTTCAGTCCTCCACCCCCTTCAGCCAGCCAGCCCGCCCGGACGAATCAGATCTAGAAAAGACTCCAACCAACGCCATGTCCCTAATTACACAAATTATGTGTCCCGTAATAGGGCACATTGAATTGGGAAATAAATTTTCCACGAGCGCACGAACCATTTCCACCAGCGCTTCCCCGCAAATGGCTCGTAGCGACAGCAGCAGCATGGTGTGGGGGGCTTCATTGGTACGCACTTTTTCCAACTTATTTCCCGAAAACCTCCCTCCAGCTTGCACTGCTTGCGTGGCTCCCCGGCCTATGTAAATGAAAAGTTGTTTGCCAATTCAGCCAAACATCTCTGGATTTGATAGAATTAAATTGGAGAAAACACAACAAATGCGGCGAGCCGAAGCCGGAGCTCAACAGTGCCTGCTGCAGGGGTCCTTCGGTCTAATTTTACTCGGATTCTCCTTATTTTCTCGCCCGCCGAGGGGGAGAAAAATTCGACAGAATGACTGTTGCTATATTAAAGTTCAATTTTGGGGGTGACTCCGGGGGCTGTGTGTTGCGGTACGTTATCAATTGGAAATTGGACGCGGAGGTTTACAGATAGATACAGATTCGAAGAAAGTGATTGAGGCCATCGATAGAAGTCTAAGTCTTTGTTTGTATATTATTTGTTCAACCATGAATAGGAAAGACTTAAGTATGTTTGCTACTAGCTTATCATTTCCCTATGTATCGTATTTGATGTTGGTTTGTCCAGTCGGAAATATGACCTTGGTTTGTTCACTTTTTGAATGCTCTAGTTCAGCGCACTTGTGTCAAATCAGGTATTCGAATGTTTTAAAACATATAAATTAAATGATCTTTTTCATGATTTACAGTAGTTTTATAGGATATTTCTACGGATTCATATGTTTTAAAGGTTTATAAAATCCACCTTCTTTTGGTGTCAATGCACCTTTCATTTGAGCTATCTTTTTATCAATCACCAGATGATTATTTGGTACGTATTCAGACCTTTGCTGGATTATAACACTTTCAAAGATTGCTAAATCATGCTTGCACACCATTTGTTTCAGATTTACATATCTAAATTACGTAATTAATGCATCTCGATGACCTCAATTCTGATCATGGTTTGTCCATATCAGAAAACGGTGGTTTCTAAAATCGAACAAACCATGATCAGAGGTGGACAAACTATGATCCTATTTTTCTTTGAAAAAAAAAACGCTAAAAAATATAAAACATTCAACAATTTGAGCGTCTTATGGCATTATTAGCAACTAGAGACTTGGGGCTTTTCAACAAACTCGTCTTGATAACATGTGATTTTCATGAAGGAAAATCGACTTGCATTTACTAGTTACGTGAAAACACCCAAAATCGGACAAACCAACATCATGTGTACCTTACGTCTATCTTCAATGGCAGAATTGTTTTTTTAATTTTTCCTAGATAGCATTTACATTTTTAGAGAAACTAAGTTTTCTCAATGATGATTGCTAATATATTCTTCTTGTCCTTGTTTTGAGACCGCATTGTTGGCGTATAACTACGCTGTGGTTTAATTCAAGTCGCTTGTTTATAACTGCGGATATTATTTTATAATGCAACGAAAATTTTGAAACAACCATTCTTCCGGTTTGGTCGCTCAGGAATGTTTTGCATTGTAGAATCATTTGATGATTATTGTTTGATGATTCATTCTTGTGCTCGCAGAACAATACTTTGCTCGAGATAAGCGCAGCTGTCATCCTTAGTAGAGAAAGTTTTGCTACTGGCAAGCGAAACTAAATCACATACAAAATTCCAGAACGACATGTACTTTCTTGGTGACTAAATAAACGAAATAAACTCTATCTGTTGATCTCAACAACCTTGAAAAAGTCACAGGAGGGTTGTGTCCAAGACACGACCGCAAAGTTGACGTAGGATTCCGTTGGGCTATCTGCTGCACGCTGATTTTGGATATGTTTGAAGAATTACATTGTTAAACTCTTCGATAATGATTTGGGTTCGTTTTGTCTGGTTGTTAGGTATTGTTTGTTCACTCCACCAGTGTCCATAACCGAGTGATAATGATAGAAGGATGGTGATTAGTCATTAGATGGTGCGTATTACGTACCAAAGCCGCCCTCTGTGGTCCTGGACGAGATGGCTCCTGTGTTATGTATGGATGAAATAAAGAAAAAAAAAAGCTCATCGAAGCAATATAAGATAATTATCATTATCGAACCCAATTTTTCTCACCAGAAAAAAAAGTGTTACTTTAGTATAGAGAAAATATATTTGAAATGGAAAAGTAATTTCATTCATATTTTTTTTTATTTTCTGAGTGTTTATTCAACCCATTTCCTTTTCGCTTTAAACCCAACGGGACACGATGCTACATGCCTCAATGCGAATTTCAATTGGGCTAACAGCACCCAATACGATATGTAGAGCATATGTGAAATCACTTTTTCGAATATTCCTTCATTTTTCCAATTTTGCTCGTCGCATGAACTTTCCTTGGGAGAAAAAAAAATCGTTTCATATTTCAAGTCGTTCACACAATATTTCAAGTCGTACACAATAGCTACCATACATAATTTTACACTTACAGTTGTGCTAAAAGTTTTACGAAGCAACCAACATAAAAGTTACAAATTTAAATTTTATTTATATTCTATCAAGCATAAGTTCTATTCAGTTCATTGACACATCATTCTTCAATCGAAAGATTCTTATTGGAACGAAAAAACACTTGTTCATCGCTCCCAACTTATTCGCCAGCACGTATGCAATCAGCAATGCCCACGCTAGTTACAATGAGCACTATCCATTTGTGCGCGTCGTTAGTTAAACTATCGAGGGTATTTACATGCTGATTTCTCCCAGACACCATGGATTAGAAATCTCTGTTAGGGAATACATGTTGGTGGGAAAAAAAATCTCCCCCTACTTTCATGTATCTGCAATGCCAATTTCCCATAGGTAGCTTGGTTTTGATGTCTCTGTTTGGGACCCGCCGCATATGTCGTCTATTTCGACCTATCAGAAGTGGGTATTTCCGTTAGGATATGGGTTGAGATTTTTCAATTGTTCGATAGTTAGTTTCATGACATATATTATTTTATTCAATGTAAAAAATTGTTATGGAGTGCCGAAATTGATTGACGCAAAAATATCATCAATCCATCATGAAATGACTGAGCAATAAGCATTTGAAATTGGACAATTTTCACGGTACGCTCGATTTTCGATTTTCAATTTGTACCCCAATATGTTCCCGAAAGACGTAATCCTACGTCAAAAAGTAGCACTGCTTCATTATGATCACGAGCGCAAATGCAATCCTAGCTGAAAGCAGTTTTGTGCCTGGAACGCGAGCCCAAATAAATTAATAACTTAATATAACTTATTGAATAACTTGGTATTCCCCGAATAATTTTTTGGTGCACAACCTTAACACCTGTTTCACCATAGCGTCTATTCAATGCATTGATGACAGAAAACAAACAGTGTTAACTGCTTGGAAAAGGCTGAATATTTGCATCAGCAGAGATTCATTACTAATACCCTAGCGTAAATATTTCCCTCCCGCTATCTTCCCTCCTTGTTTATATTTATCATTACGACTGCACAATTTGCAACACAAAACAATCGGCAATCATAGCATAACAGGGCCGTTACAGAGCCAATGAACACGGGAGCAGATACAAATGTGGTTTCAGCGTAGCGAAGATGCACTATTTTTACGTACGGGTTATGAAGCACGCACGTACGCACACAAATATTCATATATCGATGGGTTGAAGCAACTAAATATACACACACTTATCTACGTTCTGCACTCTGCTCAAATTAAGACCTTTCTGTTAATATTGCCAGTCTACATTAGCTTAGCTATCATCCTTTGTGGAGAAAGTTTTCCTACAGTCATGTGAAACAAAATCACTGACAAAATTCCAGAACATTTATTTTTTTGGTGAGCTGATGATGGCCTAGCTTGATGATTCCCCACACAATTGTGTAGCTCAGAATCTTAATGCAATGGCGTTAGTTTGATGCAATGATTGCAATGCCAGAGACACCAGAGAGTGAGTCATTTGGTCGCGTCCACAGCTCAATCCGAAACGAAGACATGTGATGACGCAAAACAAGGAAGAACAAGCGATTGTGGTCGTTTTGAATACAGAACGATACTGAAAGTTTGCCTTCCTTCCTTGCTTGAGACTTTAAACTTCTTCAGTTCATTCGTCTCTAACTTTCAAAAAGGTCCTTGGACAACTTTACTTTATCCATCATATTAGGCTGTCAAAAAAGTCCTGCGGTATTTTTTTTTTAATTTTCATTTGTTCATAAAATTAGTTACAATCATCTGTTTTAAGTCAAATATGCGCCGTTTTGTTCGATGACTTGTTCCCAACGAGATGCCAACTTCATAATACCCCTGTTATAGAAGCTCGCTTCCTTATTGGCAAAAAACTCGGATACCCAATTTTTACAGGCCTCTTTTGTGGCTAACTTCTGACTACCTAGCTCGTTCGCCATGGACAAAAACAGGTGGTAGTCACTTGGTGCAAGGTCCGGACTATACGGCGGATGCAAAAGAACCTCCCATCCGAGCTCCCGGAGCTTCTGGCGCGTCACCAAAGAAGTTTGTGGCCTGGCGTTGTCCTGATGGAAGACAATGCGGCCTCTGTTTATCAAAGATGGCCTCTTCTTCATGAGTACTACCTTCAAGCGGTCCAGTTGTTGGCAGTACAGGTCCGAATTGAGCGTTTGGCCATAGGGAAGCAGCTCATAATAGATTATTCCTTGACAATCCCACCAAACACACAGCAGAACCTTCCTGGCCGTTAATGAGGGCTTGGCCACCGTCTGAGCCGCTTCAGCGGGCTTCGACCACGACCGTTTGCGCTTCACGTTGTCGTAAGTGACCCACTTTTCATCGCCAGTCACCATCCGCTTCAGAAACGGGTCGATTTTGATGCGATTTAGCAGCGATTCACATGCGTCGATACGGTCAAAGATGTTTTTTTTTGCGTCAACGTGTGTGGCACCCATACATCGAGCTTCTTTGTGAATCCAAGCTTCTTCAAATGGTTAATAACGGTTTGATGACTTATCCCCAGCTCTTGGCCGATGCTACGGCTGTTACTATGCCGGTCTTTCTCGGCTAATTCAGCGATTTTGTCGCAATTTTTGACGACAGGCCTTCCGGAGCGTGGCGCATCTTCAACGACCTCTACACCAGAACGAAAACGTTGAAACCATCGTTGTGTTTATTTCATAAAAACGTGACCTGTTTTCTGATTTGGCACCCTTAATGAAAGACATAGTTCTACGTCAAAATGGTCATTCGTTCTTGAAGGATAATCAAGTAATGAGAACCGCACCTTAAATAGGAACAGAGATCGAAATGTTCGCCGATTTGAGGTTGAGCTTGAGCTTGGGTAACCTGTACAATTCGTACTTGCTCTCCGTGATTGACCTGAACCAGCAAAACTGCACAAAGAACACACAGAATGACGCCTGGGAGTAGCAAATCGTTCTCATTGTGAAAGTTTCGGTCATTCGAACTTTAAATAGTCAATAACGACGCTGGCCACGTGCTCACAGTCACCAGAAAATCAAATGTTTCAAATAACAATGGCGGAGGTTATCAACGGGCTACCTGAAAAAGATAACCGAAAGATAACTCAAATTAAGCTAACGTAGAAAGAACTCCTCAATGATGGATCGCATCGACGATATGGATTCCCTCCTGGCCTAAGGTGCACAAACAGGCTCTTGGTGACACCGTTCATTAGCGCTTTCATGATGAACGAAGTTAGTTTCACCACAACAGCAACAACATGCTCCAATCGCTGTTCAATAATAACTGAGTGGATTTCCGAACGGCGCTCGCTTATATACCGATTGGTGATTTCAATAGCCTGTTTTGAAAGCAATTTCGAGGCTATTGAAACAAATTTTTGGATCAAAAAGTAACAAGTATATAAAGCGTTATCTTTCGAATAAGGTGTTTATCATACAATTTCGTTCAATTGCCTAACGCTCAAAATCTTGGTCTCCGGCGTAACGATTTCGTTTTAGAAACTTTCATTTACCACCCCGGTATAGAAATGAAAGATATCTTCCTATATTTTCAGTACTAAATGAGAGAGAGAGAGATATTCCCATAGCTCATTCTCTCTGTAAAAAAATTTCCGATGAAAAGGAAGAGACTAAGAATTCAACATTGCACAACTCAACTAGTTGGTTGACTGGTTGACTGAATACTTATCTCGCAGCTGAGGGATAATTTCGATCTGGAACCAAATTTGATATATGGGGGTTTTAGGGGGCAATAAATATTTCTATGGTGGTTTGACACTCCTGCTCCTCTTTAAAAAAGAGATTTGTGCATTGTCTGAAAAATGGACCAAGGCTGTGGCTTCTGACGGAGCATACTTTGAATGAAGTAGCATCAAGATCGGTTGCATTTTTATCATTAGAAAAACAAGAAGTGGGTTATATATGTGACTAGCTGACCCGGCAAACTTCGTCCCGCCAAAATTTGTTTTTTGTTATCAATACCTTCAAACATTCACGTTTTCTTACTGAGCGCAAGTTCATGAGTCCAATCGCAGAACTGTTCATTGATTGACCTTCTAATCAACCCCGTTGAATTTACCTTTTACTGAAAAAAATCCTAGTACTTCTACCAAAACTCATCATTATAATCACAATCATTCAGACACAACTCTTGTTCAAGATTTATCAACAACTTGCAAATATCATGTGTCTCCGTTACATGGAATAAATGTTTGATACAGAAAACATGATAGAATAAAGACAGACCCCTCCCCTCTTCACCCCAAAGAGAGGAGGAAGGAGTGTCTATTCACTATAGAAACGTTTCGTGCCCCTAAAATCTTCACATGCCTAATTTGGCTCCATTTGCTTGATTAGTTTTCGAATTATGCAGAAATTTGTTTTTCATTTGTGTGACAGTCCACCCTAGGAGAGGGGGGAGGAGTGTCGAACCACCAAAAAAACATTTATTGCATCCTATAAACTCCACATGCCAAATTTTGTCTAATTTGCTTGATTAATTCTCGAGTAATGCAGAAAGGGCCTGGCCGGGTAAGGGAGTAAAAAGTGCCCCCAAACCAAATCACTAGCTGTATGGCAAATATAGTAAAGGATATTAAATAAGAAATTTTGGTGGTTTATTTGAACCCCTATGTGGTTTGACGTAGGATCTATAGTGAAAAACGTACTTTTCGTTAATTTCACGCCATCCTCAAAAGATCCGAGATAAAAATTTGAAAAAAATACTGAATGTGCATCTTACTACGATGTATCAAAAAAAATTATCAAAAAAAAATTTCATCAAAAATTTTAGTACTAAAAAAAATAATGAAATCTTGAAAATTTTTTTTTTGGGATTTAGAGATTCAGTACTACTCTAATTCATATTTTAATGTGTTTCTACGGCTTTTCTAGATATGTGTGATTTTTTTCAGATTTTTTTCAGTGTTGCGCGGTATCAAAAAATTTTTTTTTTATGTTTCCAAAGAGTGGTTAGGTAAGGGAGTAAAAAGTGCCCCCAAACCAAATCACTAGCTGTATGGCAAATATTGTAAAGGATGTTAAATAAGAAATTTTGGTGGTTTATTTGAACCCCTATGTGGTTTGACGTAGGATCTATAGTGAAAAACGTACTTTTTCGTTTATTTCACGCCATCCTCAATAGATCTGAGATAAAAATTTTAAAAAAATACTGAATGTACATCCTACCATGGTGTATCAAGAAAAATTATCAAAAAAAATTTCATCAAAAATTTTTGTACTAAAAAAATATTAAAATTTTGAAAATTTTTTTTTTGGATTTAGAGATTCAGTACTACTCTAATTCATATTCAAATGTACTCTTACGGCTTTTCTAGATTTATAAATATCTTCAAACTGTTTTTTTTTTCAAATATCTAATACTAAAAATAAAATGAAAAAAAATACACAGTACAAAAAAATGTTATAGATTTTCTGGCATTTCGAAATTTTGAAAAAAAATATAACTTTGAGACCACAAATTCGATTTGTTTTTTTATTTTAATCTTTCAATTGAAAACCACGAATACAATAAAATAATCGATTTCAAAAAAATAAAAATAATAATGCAGACGATGAAGAAAATTATTTTGTGTCACACAATGCTCTTAAAAATTCAGGAAAAATTACGCCACATGTAGAAAAAAGACACATACGAACGCATTTAAATAAAAATTTGAGCAGGAGTGGGTCTCAAAGTTATATTTTTTTTTTCAAAATTTCGAAATGCCAGAAAATCTATAACATTTTTTTGTACTGTGTATTTTTTTTCATTTTATTTTTAGTATTAGATATTTGAAAAAAAAAACAGTTTGAAGATATTTATAAATCTAGAAAAGCCGTAAGAGTACATTTGAATATGAATTAGAGTAGTACTGAATCTCTAAATCCAAAAAAAAAATTTTCAAAATTTTAATATTTTTTTAGTACAAAAATTTTTGATGAAATTTTTTTTGATAATTTTTCTTGATACACCATGGTAGGATGTACATTCAGTATTTTTTTCAAATTTTTATCTCAGATCTATTGAGGATGGCGTGAAATAAACGAAAAAGTACGTTTTTCACTATAGATCCTACGTCAAACCACATAGGGGTTCAAATAAACCACCAAAATTTCTTATTTAACATCCTTTACAATATTTGCCATACAGCTAGTGATTTGGTTTGGGGGCACTTTTTACTCCCTTACCTAACCACTCTTTGGAAACATAAAAAAAAAATTTTTTGATACCGCGCAACACTGAAAAAAATCTGAAAAAAATCACACATATCTAGAAAAGCCGTAGAAACACATTAAAATATGAATTAGAGTAGTACTGAATCTCTAAATCCCAAAAAAAAAATTTTCAAGATTTCATTATTTTTTTTAGTACTAAAATTTTTGATGAAATTTTTTTTTGATAATTTTTTTTGATACATCGTAGTAAGATGCACATTCAGTATTTTTTTCAAATTTTTATCTCGGATCTTTTGAGGATGGCGTGAAATTAACGAAAAGTACGTTTTTCACTATAGATCCTACGTCAAACCAGATAGGGGTTCAAATAAACCGCCAAAATTTCTTATTTAATATCCTTTACAATATTTGCCATACGGCTAGTGATTTGGTTTGGGGGCACTTTTTACTTCCTTACCCGGCCAGGCCCTTTGTGTTTCATTTGTATGGCAGCCCCCCTTAGAGAGGGGAGAGGGGTATCAAACTATCACGAAAACCTTCCCCGGCCCCAAAAACCCTTACATACCAATTTTCATGTCGATCGGTTCAGTAATTTCATTTAAGAATCAGTCAGACATACAGACGGACAGAAATCCATTTTTATATATAGATATAACCGCAAGGTAGATGTAGAACTACCGTTGGCTCGGTAATCATTTATTTAAAATTGCATCTGAATCTTAATTAATGAATGAATGAATATTTTGAAAGATTGTTGAAAGTTTTTCTTTTTACTGTGTGGGTGGATGAGTATAAGTATGGAATTGTTATTAACATAAAATTCAACTCTTTCGAACATGTTGGTGGTCCCGAAACGAACCGATGAAATTTGAGTGGCCTCGTAAAAGCAACTGAAGATTCTTGATACGTGATTCATTTTTGTTTTCGTGATTTTTTATTATTACTCCATTAAACTGAGGGAGCCATTTCATGGTGAAAAAGAAATAAAGTCTATATAACCTTGCATAAAATTCATTTCGTTTTTATCGTGATGTGGCAATTTTTCATGACTGTTCCATGCGAAAGCAGAACAGAAACTGATGCTATTGGATTGCATCACTGGAACATCAAATGGAATGCGGAAATGGGTGAGAATATTCCTCCGCTCGGACGCATTCACACGCAAACAATTTTTCATGACTGTTCAATGTGAAAGCAGACCAGAAACTGATGCGGGTAAAAGTACTCACGCCTTACATGTGTCCGCTATGGTTTCCCAAACACTAATGCAAGCGAGCCAAAGATATCACAGCTTGCATGTATTCGCTACGACGGTTTCTCCGGGTGCCTAGATTTTGCATCCGTGTTCGGGAACACATTGCGATCACCAACCAATCAATGAGCTAGCTTGTTATGAGATTGTTGAAACGATTTTTTGGACCAATAAGTGACAATCATATAACTCGTTGACATTTTACCCTTCGGATGAAGTGATTATTATACTACTTCATTCAGCCGGTAAAGATTTATGACCGTTCAAAACCTTGCAGACCAGCGTCACTCTCTCGCTTTCGAAACTTTGAACTTACATCCCGGTACAGAAATAAAAGACGTAGCCCTACGTCAAAAAAACCGTTGAGTCATACTTGTATACCTAATAATATGTAACAGTTTACATGGAATCGTAGATGATCGGGGAACTATAATAAAATACTCTTACTTCTATTGCATGCTTTTAACCAACCATAACTTTTCTTCGGCCAAATTTCTATAATTCTTGCAATTTTCCAATGAGTCCGAACGATTATTAGACAAAACATCTCAATAATCGGGTAATAATTTCATTTGCGTCCCCGTATTTCCATTATACAACATGGTTCCCCCGCGGAGTCTTTATTTCGTGAGAATCTGAGCACATTGTTACGCACAAATCGTTCCTTTTTCTTCTTTTTTTTGAACTCGAGTATAATATCAACGCATTCTGACGGCTATCCATCTTGCCCCGTAAGATGAACACCAAATTCGAATGCACAGAGGGCACGCAACTGTGGAACATAATTTACTACGAATTACTTGGCACGCTAACAGATTTTTTTTTCGGGGAATCGTAATCGAAATTGTTGGAACTAGTCGATTCACCCTTGCGAGCGTACCAAACTTCAGTCGTCCAATCTCACTTAGCGGCATCACTGGCACGGTACTTGTCGGTAGCAAAAAAAATATATATATACACATAAAACAAAATGAGTGGGTTATATCTATGATATAACCGCAAGGTTCACGTGGAACTACCTTAGCTTAGCAATCATTCGTTTGTATTGATTAAATTCTTGATTGAATGAAACAGTTTCCAAATTCAATTGAGTTCAATATATTTGCTCTGTGAGTGAAAAAAATGAACAAATGCCGTGTAAAGTCAATTCATTTATTGTGATTGATTGTTCTTCGTTACAAGTAAATTTAATGACGGACCTTTTACGTTTGGTATGATGACTAGAACAAAATATATGTACGGAAGAATTATCAAACGTTTGATGAACCAGCTTAAGGCTGAAAATCTTTCCAATAAAGACAAAAAAAAATTATCAAACGATTATTTTATTTTACATTTCCCTCTGAAGTTTACATCCCAAAAGTGTACATACTTTTCGAATCTCGAATTTGCTTGAAACTGGGAAGTTCATTCGCTTCTAGTGGCTGCACGATTTTCCCAGGTTCCTAAGTTTAGAAGATCATGTTAGGACAGACATATTCCACTCTGCACAAAGGCAAGCGAGGACAAAAGTACTCGCAGTTTGCATTTATTTGCAGAGCCGATTTCCCCAGAAACCTCGGTTTTGAAGTCTGTGTTAGGGAAACACATTTCAATCGGAACAAAAATACCCCCGATTTGTATGAATTCGCAATGCCGATTTCCCCACGCTTCATGGATTTGAAGTCTGTGTTAGGGAAACACATTCCAGTCGGAACAAAAATACCCCCGACTTGCATGAATTTGAAATACCGATTTCTCCAGGCACCTTGGTTTAGAAATCTCTATTAGGGAACACATTTCGGTGGGAACAAAAGCTCCCCCTACTTTCGTGTGTTCTTTTTCTTCTTTTTGGCTTTAAGAGGGTTTAAACTTTTCAGTTCACTCGCCTCTAGGCTCTTTCGTGTGTTTGCAATGCCGATTTCGCTGCTTGGTTTTAAAGTCTGTGTTAGGGAACATTTTTCGATGAGAACAAAAGTCCCCCTACTTTCATGTATTTGCAATGCCGATTTCCCCAAGGCTGCTTGGTTTTGATGGCTGTGTTAGGGAAACCGTAAATCGGGCCAATCAAAACGATGCAGTTAGGGCGTTTAGATAACGCCTAATATTTTACAGTTATTCAATTGTTTATCTAATGAAAAACAACATTTTGTTAGTTGCGATAGATGCGTAGAAATATTCCCTATCAAGTGATGCAAACATCTCTCCTATCCAGTACGAAATGTTCGAGCTATAAGCATTCGAAATCTTTCATTTTTTCCTGCATGTTCTGTGTTTAGGTTTTCATTTTACCCTCCATATATTCCGGTTAGACGTAGTCCCACGTCAAAATATTCACAGAACAATTGAGTCACATCAATGAAAAATGTAATTTTCCCTTCATAAATTACGCTATCCATGGGCGCAGATATTCTTACCGCCGTCCCGCCACGACATCACCTCCCGTGTACGATATTCGCGAACTTTCCCGTGACCGGATGGGATCCCTCCCCGGATGCCTTCTTTGTTACCGCCGGATCGCTCGGCAGCATTTGAGAGCTATTATATTTTTAAACTTTCGTTCCTACACATCTCCTTCCCTTCCCTAGTCTGCGAGTGCGCATCCCTCGAAGAAGGTTCGCATCTCGAGCGGAAAGAACAGTAGCTAATTTTCAATACAGCCTCAGCCTCATCGGGTTCTTTGACTTGGCGGGCGCGCTCCGTTCTCATAATCAAGGTAATCCAAGGAGAAATTTATGTATGTGAATACTGCGATTCATTAATTTATGATACGGACTCATCCGGTTTCGCTGTTGGTTATTCGTTGGCCAAATTAGCTGTTATGCCAGTTCTTTGGCTGCGTTTCGCAGCAAAGGAGCCGGCCGCTATGGGAGCTAAACGAGTGTTCGCTTTTTGGAACCTCAGATTTTTTTGCCGCTAGGGAACCGTTAGAATCGGACCAGAATTTCACGTAGCAATAAAAGTTCTTTTAATTGGGTTTCTGTGCGCTCGATTGTGAGCGCTCTGATTAATTCTATAAAATATTCAAATCCGATTGAACAAATTTGTTTCCGGTGGAAAAGGTAATCAACACGCTGGGTAAGCGCAACGCTAACCATATGTGATAAATGTTTATGACGGGATATGAAAGCATGAGAAGTTGGTTGGATCACATTTTTAGAGGTGTCTGTTATGGTTCTGACATAATTGTCATTGTACGATCAAGTAAAGCTGATAGCCTCTTCAAATTTCATCAAATTCTACTTAATATGATATTTTTCACCGTCCAAGGAAGCAATCTCCACCAGGACCCAACCCAATATATCGAGTAATCACAACGAGCGGTAAAGAAATAAATAGCTTTTCTAACGGTTTCCTTTTTATGAAAGAAGAGCATTCGGGACAGTGGACCAAAGAAAATTGCTTCTCAGTTATGGTGTAACAGGATGCTTATTAGATTGGATGGCGAGCAAGAGGCATACTTCACTGTGCACAGAAATGAGCGAATAGTTGGTTGAACCGGAAAAGTGGCGTACATACTTTTCGTGCTTGATATTAACAATAACAAATAGATGATAAAAAAGCTGTGATTGCCATGAATTTTCTACTCAAACTAAATGGAAAGACACTCGACAAAAAAATTAGAGGAACAGAATGCGAAGTCACAAATTTTAAGTGATTTTTGGCATGCTGTTACTTCGTGAAAAATGAACGCATATCGATGGGATGCACATCATTTTGAAGCTACAACTTTCAGGTATTACACTATTTTCCGTACATATTTTTATCTTGGTGTGTGTAGTTATAGTGGGCAACAATATCGGGAGGAAAAGAAACATCAAGTTTTCTTTGTTTTTTCAAGAATATTCTGGACTAACACATTTTTTTGCCAACCAACTCAACAGCAAATCCATATAACCTAATCAATCAGCTTTTTTTGGTTCTAAGAACGTTCCGGTAGAACCTTCCCACACCGAGATATTTCAGTTTGAATGAAAAATTACCGCTTCGTCTTTGATGACGAATAATTCAATAAAAAACCATCGCACCGCAAATCGAAAGGCAGTTTTGAAAACTCCAATAAATTCTGCACAAGGATATTTTGTTACTTTGACGAAAAAAAAAACAATTATTCAAATTTTTGCATTGATTTCAAAAAAGGGTCAAAAACAGGATTTTCGTAGTGCTTTACAAAATCGACTGTAGTTCTGCAAAGATGTTTAGGGAATACACTAGGCTAAAAATTTGCCTGGAAACATTAGAACTTACTGCGATATTTGCAGAACTACAGTCGATTTTGTAAAGCCCTATGAAAATCCGGAACGTTCTTGGAACCAAAAAAAAAAACTGATTGATGAGGTTATATGGATTTGCTGTTGAGTTGGTTGGAAAAAAAATGGTGTTAGTCCAGAATATTCTTGAAAAAACAAAGAAAAATTGATTTTTAATTTCTTCCCGATATTATTGCCTACTACACCTACACACACCAAGATAAAAATATGTACGTAAACTATTCTAATACCTGAAAGTTGTAGCCTCAAAATGATGTGCCTCCCATCGATATGCGTTAATTTTTCACGAAGATGCAGCATGTCAAAAATCATTTCAAATTTCCGACTTCGCACTCTGTTCCTCTAATTTTTTTTGTCGGGTGTATTTATATCATTAATTTTTTTTATCATCCTGTAGGTGAGTGACCTTGAGCTTGAACTCGGGGAGACTATACATTTCGTAGTTGTAGTAGGTGCGAGAATTTCAAGTTTTTATCTAAACAATTATAATTTAAAGAATAAAATATAAGATTTTGAAAAATTTTTGATTTAAAAATATCGAAATTAATTTAAAAAAAATATATACTGAAAATAAATTATTTTAAAAATTCAAATCATTTTCTCTGAAAAAAATATAGTTTTAATTCTGAATGAATATGAATAGCCCATAAAATGATCAACAAGTTATCCATATATCGGCACTGCGAAAACACACTTCTACAAGAAAACAGTTTTTCCAAACACAACTTTTCCAATTGTCCTTAGGAACATTACTATAAAAATTCCAACAGTTCCCTACATTTCATTCTTTGACCAAAATTTTGTAGGTAAATTGGTAGTCTTATGAATGAAACAAAGATTTTCCCACGTACATATAACTTGTCATTACGAGAGAACGACTGATCAAATTTGAGTCGTCTATATACCGTTGTGTTTGTCTCCGCCAAATTAGAATGATAAAATACTTTTGGACATATTGAAGATTAATAGAAATTTTTTAAAAACTCGTCTACGTATATTCGATTTTCGAAAAAATCGATGGTGTATTTATTTTGCAATGCAAAGTTTGTCCAATTGGAATCAATTACTTGAATTGGAAATAACTTTGATGTTTTGTTATTGTGAAAATAATTGTGGATTTTCCGGTGGAATATGCCAATCATGTATATAAAACAATGTTCTTTTGTTCGAATGTATAACTCATCATAACAGGAGAACAAATGGTCAGATTTGAGACGTATTGTGTTTGCCTTGCGTTTGTCTCCATCTATATTAGAATGACAGAATACTTTGGAGAATCTCAAAGATAGATAAAGAAACAACTATGCGTATGTTCGCAGTGAATAGTGAGCTAGAAAGAAAAAATCGTTTACGCATTTGTTCTGCAATGAAAAGCTTGTCAAATTGGGGTTAATTTCTTCAATTGAAATAACGCTGACAACATTGTGCTTCGTGTTCCGTTATTGGGAAAATAAATAATAAAAAGTTTTTTCATCATCACAAGAGAAGCTGTCATTATATCGTTTTGTTAGTGTCCACCTAATGATCGGATAAATTGTATTGAATATTAACGAAAGAGATAATAAAAAAAAATCGATTACGCATGTGTTACCAATTCCAAATAGTGTAAATTTAAAGAATTTTAAATTTAAAAAAATATATAAAAAAATAAAACTTCGAAAAAAATAAAATTAAGAAAAAGAACATGCAAAATATTGAAATTCATTGGAAATTCAAAAAATTTAAAATTCCAAATACTAAATCAAAACATTGGAAACTAAAAAATTGAAAATTCAAAAATTTCAAAAAAAATCTTGATTTAAATATTCAAAGAATTTAAAATTAGGAGTAAAAAAGATTTGAAATTCTAAAAATTTTAAATTATAAATTGAAACTTCGAATATCGAAAATAAATTGAAAATTAAAAAAAGATCAAATAAAGCAAAAAATCCAAAATGTACAAATTATAAAAGTTGAGATTTTCAAAAAATTGTAAGTTCCAAAGCTTTTAAATCAAAGAAAAATCGAATCCAAAAGATTGAAAAATCCAAAAATTTATAGATTACAAGAAATTGAAGAATCGAGAAAGTAAATATGTATTCCAAAAAATTAAAATTTGCCAAATTTGAAAATTCAAAAAAATTAAAAATTCATAAAACTCCAAATATTCAAAATATTAAAGTTGAAAATTCCAAGTATTTCTTATTCTAGAAACTGACAATTCCAAAAATTGTGAATGTAAAAGAAAACTAAAAATTAAAATTGCTAAAAATTTAAAACTTTGAAAACTGACAAAATTGAAAGTTCATAAGATTTTAATCCGAAAATTGAAAAATTGCGAATTAAAAAAAAACGGAAATTGAAAATATGACGAATGTCATGCCAACATGCTCATTCGAACTTCATTAATTAGTATTGCAGACGTTAAAATTTGAGTTTTTTGAAAACCGAAAAATCATCGAAAATCGGGGTATTCAAGAATTTGTTTTGATGCCAAATGTCTTAAAACTGCATGACACGTCGAGATTTGCTGTTATCTCAAACATTTTTTTTTGTTTTTTTCAGAAGGAAAAACGGCCAAGTGTCAAAAAAAATATTTTTTTTACAATTTTTTTTTCAAGATGACAGCAAATCTTGACGTGTAATGCAATTTTAAGACATTGGGCATCAAGAATTATTTCGAAAACCCCGATTTTTGGTGTTTTTTCGTTATTCAAAAAACTCAAATTTTATCGTCTGCAACACTAATAAATGAAGTTCGAATGAGCTAATATTTTGTATAGGGTATATTATCGTGCAAATCAACATTTCGCAGCAAGTTCCAAATGAAAAATCGAGATAAATATTTTTATTGGTACCCAAAACCAAACGTTTCGTCTTGTATTCCGAAAAAAACTAAGTTCCAGAGTGTCGATTTTTGACATTTTTTTTCGACATGACTAGAGATCTCTAGAGCGCAAGGCAAACAATCGGATATAACCGTCCGGGACATGTTAGTTAGCCGTGATCCTGATCTTCTGCTTCATCTATACCTGTTCCTCAGAAACGCCGATGTCAACGTGTAATGATGTTTCCTTCGTTGTATCCCTGTATCATATCACTCCTATCCGATCGATGAACTTTCATTTAGCAATACAAACACACATTCTTTACAGATACACGGGCCGAAGGTTGTGCATTCCACTAATTATTCAACAATAGCTGAGGATTGTACCGCTCATGACAACTCTACACGAGCTGATGATTGTGCCGGTTAGTGACCATTCTAACTTCCTCGAGTCCAGAAAGACGCACCACGCTAGATATGGGGTGCAGACCAGGGCGGCGTTGCTGATTAACGGTCAGCTGCATCCCAATAGGAAGTATCCTGTTTCGGGCACACGTACAGAGCATTGGAGACTACAACATCCCGATTATGACAATAAATTGTAATACTAACCTCGAGCCAACCGCGAATATTTAATCGGTCACAAATAACTAACATAGCTATTAAGAATTATTGTGAAAATATTGAACTCCCAGCCCTGTTAGGCTAACGCCGTATAAGCCTCAACAAAAATGCATATTTTGGAAACAAGAAATCAAATATCCTTAAAAAAATAATTTAAAACTACGAAAGCTGACAGAAAATTCCAAAAATCAAAAATTCCGCGACATAAAAATAAAAATGTTATGAAAAAAATAGAATTTTCCAAAATTCAAATTTCCAAAAATTGAAACTCCGAGAATTAACAATTGCAAAACTGAAAATTCGAAATATTGGAAATCCCCTAAATTGGAAGTTATAAAAATTTCCAATTAAAAGTCAATCAATTTTTCAATTTCTACATATATAACATATGTTATATATGTAAAACAACAAATATTCTACGTACGTAACTCAGTATCACAAGAGAACGGATGGTCTGATTCGAATCGGCTTTATGGCTTTAGACGGAGTCTGCAAGTTTTGTTAAAGTTTTTGAGCAATTGAAATTTTTGTATGCAAAGTTGCTCAAATGGCTAATATTTTCACACTCACAAAGTTTCGCTGCAATTTCAGATGATGATGCCAACTCCTAAGACGAGTTGGCTTGAGAATCGTCTATTGTTGAAAGCATTTTTTTTTTCAATTCTAAAAGAAGTCGTTTGTTCCTTGGAATTTTCATACGTTAAAATGAAACGAGTCGTAAACTACTGTTGAAAACACAGAAAATTGTTCGATCTTCGCTAGAAGCAATCTTGTGTTTTTTGTGATGCAAGAACGGACGAATTACTTCAAATTAACATAAGGTAAACAAAAATCCATCGAAAAGAGGCAGAAGTCCATTATCTAGGATCACCCAAAAATCAACTATTTGAACCAATCAAGCATTCCAAATCACCGCCCATTGTGCTGAGCGCCAAAACGGTGCCCATTACAGTAGCCCGAGCCGAACCTATCAATCATTTTCGGCTCTCGATCCGCACTCAATTATTCACGCCGGGGTCTTCCACCTGAACTCTAGCTTCACTCTTCTCTCCCTTTCCCCATGTGTGTACAAACAGCACAATCGTTGACTCCGGAGGAGGTCGATGCCATCCTGGCACACCTGCAGATGGTCTTTTATCATCGGCCAGCGCCAGTACCGGCCCCATATATATAATACATAGTTTGTTCAACCCCCGAAATTCTTGAGCTATTTCGTACATTCAATCAGCATATGGTGATGGGTAGGACCGGCTGCGCTCGATTTTCCATGCTGGAGCCATTTTTCCGCCCACCCCTCGAAAGTGGTGGAGGGGAAGGTATCAATCATCTAATGAGAATCACTTTTCATCTCCTCATTCTTGATATCAGCTGGTTTCTCCATAGATTTTTTTTTCGTTGGACTTTTTTCAATTTAGCCTTGCTTCATTACTAAACATTCAAAAAGTCGGTGGTGCCGTTCGGCCGTGCTCTCTTCCATACGTTGATTGAGATAAGTGATTAGGTTCGCTTCCAAGAATGTTCCTCCAGGCATGGCCGAAGAGAACGAAAAGGTAAATAATGGGTACCCCCGTTCCCAAATTTCTGCCGGAATCGTGAGCCGGTGCACCTCTAAAGAATCAACCTGCTGATCCCTTGCTGTCCGAAAAAATTGAATGGAGAACAAAAAAACGTAACATACACACGCACACTCTACCCAGATCCCAGATCTAGATCTGACAACGGTAAATTCGGGTAAGAGGCACACGGCACCGATGATGGATGCAAACTAGAAAACATGAAAATGGTTCGGGGGGAACTCAGAAAGCATAAACGATTGCTCTCGTCATTCTTTCGTCCACCTTTCACGCCGTAGAACATGTGCTGAACCATGTATCATATCTTTCGACGCCGGTTGCCCATTCCGGGATTTCGATTTCGGTCGGCTGTGAGCTGACGTGTGTCGGAGGGAAAGGGGGAAGATCAAAAATAAACAGCATGTTATTGCCCTTTTACGGGGCGCATTGGAAGATGCCGGTCTTTGCTTACCGGGTAAAAATTTGTCCGAAATTGACTGAATTTTGGACGAAATGGAAAGTACCGACGGATATGAATAAAAGATGTTCTGCATGGGGATAGCTGCTCGTCTAGGTGGACTAGACGACGATGGACTATGGTTCGAGCGTTGAATCGCTTGGTTGAACTCTCGACAGCAGTGTGGAGTGGAGCTCAGCCTGCCAGCCTGCACCAGCTGATGATGGTTACCTTTTCGTTACACCTTCCCCGAAACGTAATCAAGTTCGGAGCATTATATCAAACTGTTGCTGCCGCTGATTGATGGCACCGCAGGGTTGTGTAATGTTGTAACATGTGTACCAGCAATATAGCAGTTTGTTACACCATAAATGTGTGCTCTGTTCGAAGGCAGGAGCGATTATACATTGGAGGTTTGGGCGCTTGCGGTCGGTTGCAATGTGATTGTACTAAACTCTCATTCACACAAATTGTAATTAAAAATTAGGTTCACTAATGCAACTGAAACAACTGAAACGTAATGAATGAGTACCGTCGTGTGGGGATACTTTCAAAACGCGTAGCTACTGTCGGCACTTCACTCCTTAAGCCTAGTTGATTGTATATCCCAATTTATAATACACGTGAATACGTTCATTGTCCATAAATAAAAACTAACTACGATTCAAAAACTATTCTGAAGTCTTTGAAGACTTTATGACTTTAAAGACTATTGCTTTGTTACTTTTACGAGTTGTGTCGTTATTTGTCTGATATTTTTCGGTTATTTGCTATCCATTAGACTGCTACCTTTGACTAATGCATTTTATTAGCACGAGAAAATACTCATTTATTTACTACAAATAAAAGTCGGACTCGATTATCCGGGATTCGATTATCCGGAATTTTAGACTCGATTATCCGGAGTATTTTATTTTTGATTTTCGGAAATTTTGAATAATTTGTATAATAATGCCATATTGAATAGCTAATATGGGTATCAAATGAAAGGGCTTGACTAGTAGAATACAGTTATTTATGAAAAATGCAAATCCAAGATGACGGCCACTACAAAATGGCGCCATATATATTTTTTCACAACCCCATCAATATTGGTATCAAATGAAAGGGCTGGGCCAGTAAAATATAGTTATTTATGAAAAATGGAAATCTAAGATGGCGGCCACTGCAAAAATAGTGGCAATAGCGATAAACAATTCCTAGTGAAAATTCAGGTAAAATCTAGAATGCAAATCCTAAATGGCCCCCATCATAAAACGGCGTCATATTTTTTTTTCAAAGCCCCATCAATATGGGTATCAAATGAAAGTGCTCGACTGCTAGAACACAGTAGATCATGAAAAATCCAAATCCAAGATGGCCACAGTTCCCAAATAAACAATTATTTTTCAATGTTTCTATTCAGCTTGCCTTGTTTGTATGTATGTTTGAGTGTTTGTAGGGTTGTCCCACATAATTAGAAAATTGAAAATCTTAAATTTGGAGCATACTTTTAATTCTTCTGTCATTATAAAACTGCGTATTCCTTGATCTTGAAAAATTAAATTTGGCCGCCGCTAAAAAATAGCTGAATGGTTTGACTTGGAGAACACACTACACTATGAACAACATATATTCGAAAAGGTCGCCGCCATTAAATGGTCGACTATCTTTTTTTTGCAATGCCCTCAATATTGGTATCAAATGGAATGATTTGACTAATAGAATACAGTACATCAAGACAGGTAAGAAACAAAAATTGAAAAAAAACATACATTTTTTGAATGGTTTTAATGTAGAGAAGTATACTAATGATACAGATAATTTTCTAAAAACTAAAAAATAAAATAAGTAAAAAAAAACTTTTTAAGTTAATCGGTTTAATGTACTAAGAGCTAGAAAATAATTTGGCAAATAGCAGTTAGTAGTTGTCACATCCGTTCCTTCATTGATCTACGGCAATGATGAGACTAAAATAAAAACGTTTATTTCTTACCTAATTTTCTTCGGAATATTTTCATGATGTACTGTTCTCTATTAGTCAAATAATTTAATTTGACAGCGATATTGAGGGAATTGCAAAAAATACATAGTCGACTATTTAGTGGCGGCGACATTTTTGAATTTATATTGTTTATTATGTTTCGTGTTCTCCATGTCAAGTCATTCAGCTATTATTTAGTGATGGCCAAATTGAATTTTTCAAGACCATAGAATACGTTGTTTTATTATGACAGTAGAATCAAAGTTGTCTTCCAAAATCAGTCAACAGGAACGGGTTCAATTTTCTATTAATGTTGGACAACCTTGTAGGGTTCAAACATACATACAAACAGGTCAAGCTGAATGAAACCATTTAAAAAGTAATTAGTTGTTTGGGGACTGCGGCCATCTTGGAATTGGATTTTTTATGATCTGCTATGTTCTACTAGACGAGAACTTCCTTTTGATACCCATATTGGAGAGGTTTTGTTCCAAATTTCAGATCAATCGGTCAACAGGAATGGGGTTAAATTTCTATTAATGTGGAACAGCGCTTCATACAAAGTTACAAAGTTACAAAGTTACAAAGTTACAAAGTTACAAAGTTACAAAGTTACAAAGTTACAAAGTTACAAAGTTACAAAGTTACAAAGTTACAAAGTTACAAAGTTACAAAGTTACAAAGTTACAAAGTTACAAAGTTACAAAGTTACAAAGTTACAAAGTTACAAAGTTACAAAGTTACAAAGTTACAAAGTTACAAAGTTACAAAGTTACAAAGTTACAAAGTTACAAAGTTACAAAGTTACAAAGTTACAAAGTTACAAAGTTACAAAGTTACAAAGTTACAAACATACAAACATACAAACGGGTAAACCTAGATAAAACCGTTTAATAAATAAGTGCAAATTATAATTGAGGGGCTCAGAATGCAAGGGGTGTAAGTGACTTGATCGTTTTCTCTTCATCAACTTTTTATTTAGTTAATAACTCAACTGCAAAAACTTTCCAATTTAAATTTGCTATAGAATCCGATAGATGAGGTTCTGACCTATTTTCCACGTTGGTAAATACAGCTGGGAATGTATTTGAAGCTAAGTTATGACCCAAAGAGAGAGTCGATGTAGAGAAATCGATCAAATCACTCACACCCCTTTCATTCTAAGCCCCTCAATTATAATACGTTCATCGACAGATTTTTTTTTATGACTCGATTATCCGGAGTGAAAAAAAATCAATACTCCGGATAATCGAGTCCGACCTGTACTACATTAACATTTGCAAGTCATTCGTGTGTTTGATGATGCTTATATATAGTTTTTCTGAATCTAGATTGCTTACTTCTTCTTCTTCTTCTTCTCCTTCTTCTTCTTCTTCTTCTTCGTCTTCTTTTTCTTCCTCTTCTGCTTCTTCAATGGTGCTAACGTAGTATTACTTGTGTCATTTTTATTAGTACTTAGGTGAGATTTCTATGTCAAATAACACGCCTTAAATACATTTTGAGTGGCAAGCTCTAGAATACGCGTGACCACAGTGCTAGTCGGAGGAAATTTTTTTTGACTAAAAATACCCCCGGCATGTTAAGTGTGACGCTAATCACTCGGCCACGGGAGCGCATACTATCATTTATTAAAATTTTCGAGATATATAATCAAACCCTTTGAGCTCAAAATAGCGTTCATCGTATCATTGGTGAGTCGATTTCGAAACCATTTATATGAACATAAACAAAAACTCATTGAAACTATTTTCAATTTTATTAAATTAAATTGAAATCTGGCATTTCTTCAACTTTCATCGGTAGAAACTTCAAAACCGAGCTGAAATTCATCGAAATATACAAAAATATGAATTGAAATTAGGAAAAAAAAGATCTCTAATAAAAATTTCATTATAATTTTATCGAAACTTTACATTATGGACTGAAAATTACCCATATTTCTTAATAAATATAAACTGGCCGAGTTTAGGGTTTAGGATTTTAAGTGGCTTGAGTTCTAAATTTTTCTGTATTACCTCGTATTAGCCAGCGAATGACATGTATTTTTTGACAACTACTACGACTATATCCAATAGATCTAGGCGATTGATTTTTGTTCGACGCGAATCCTTTCAGACGATCCTTGCAAGAAATTCTTTTCTTATGAAACTGATCAATTATTGGATTGTAAATACTTTTATGAGCAGCAGCACCAAGCGATACTGCGGCGTAAAAGTCGTCATGTACCTTAATGTTGCTTTGTTCAAATGCAATGAAGTACATATAAGGTGGAGCAGTAGGCAGAGTATATTTGTATTGATAAACAAAATATGGTGCTGTCATTATTTGCATTCAATATGGAATGTATATGGAAGAGACGAAACAATATTTAAATAACCCACAATTAGATGATGTCATGAGCCAAAATGCTCATGAAATCTTGTCACTGGTTGTTTTTCAATAGATGATAATTTTATTGTGACTTACTTCCATCATTTAAGGAGCAAAAACGTCCATCATTTCAGAAATATCCACTGCACACTGTCACATTATAAGCATACTCAGTGGGAACGAAAAGATCTGTTTTTAATCGATTAAAAACTTGCCGAAAAAAAGCGTTTTCACATGGATGTGGAAGGCAATTGAATATAAACACAAATATCGACGTCACAATGTGAAAAATAGCTATGGCAGCTATCGCAAATTCTGCCATCTGATCCACCTAATAATCCTTCTTATGAGTTCAAATGTAAAAAAAATCACACGCGGAAAAAATCTGTACCAATCTGTACTGTTTGACAAAAATCTGTATTCTTTACCGTACAGAATCTGTACCAAAAATAACGAGAAAATCTGTACCTTTCCAGATAAATCTGTACGTGTGGCAAAACTGCTTCGGGGTGAAGTTCATCAATCTTTGTAATATGCACCAACATGTATAAAAATTAACTGATTTCTTCACCTACGGTCATTTAAAAAATAGTTCAAGAGTTTAATGATACAAAGTCTTATTTAATCCACCTATAGATATTGTGTTCCGGGGGTATAAAATAGGCGCGAAAGCAATCGATCGGACGGAAAGAAACAGATGCATATTGTGAACTTCACACTCCGAAGGGAAAATCCCCCAACGTTAGAGCTCGTCTATTCGGTCCGAACGCCGGAAGAGGAGAGGGGTCGAGTCATGGTTATACATATTAACCAGAGCATCGCATACTATGAGATACAAGTAGTTGTGGTATCCCTTGTATTATATAGTGGTATCACTCACACTGGTTCACCGTATGTGTCAAGTACGTCGAGTTCAGTTCGGTTCACACTTCTATTAAATGAGTAAGCTCATTTCACACTCCCTTAATGATGTATACCACACACATATGATATGAGTATTGGATTTCAACTCAAACTATATAATCTCATCATGATTATATACGGATTAGAAACAATAGAGCTTCCAAAAATGAAGATATCCTTATTATCGAGGACTATTGTGTCACAATGAAAGCAAAATAGTAATTGCCACGATTGGAGTGGGCCACATCCTGATAATCCGTCACAACATGGACCGGTCACCAAATTACGTTGAGGAATTTCTGCTCTATTCCGTCCGGGCTCGTTATCTGCCACCAATAGTGAAACATCTCCAACCGAAATGTTCGGTGCTACGCTCTGCCATCTTGTCATCCGTTGAAGTGTTGATAGGTACTCGGTCTGCCTCCGAACTCGAAATTCCTGGGTAACACATACTTTCACCTGCTCGAGGGCCCAATGCGACGCACCAACTGATTAAGCTCGGGAACAGTATTTTGTGGCCGACCGATGAGAAAGTGTGCCGGTATGAGAGGCTGAGTCGCGTTAGACGACTCGTCACTCTGTATTCTTATGCGTATTATATTATACGTAGCTATACATGCGACGGCAGTTGAAGGCTGCTCCCTTGTCTCTGCAGGGTAACATACTTGTCTCTGCAGGGTAACTACACTCTGTCCAACTTCTATAAGACCAGGTGATAATATTGCTGCTTTGTGTCTTTGTAAACAAACAATGCTTCAATTTATATTCTAGTGTTTTTTTTTATTTTTTTATTTTTTTTATAGAGGTGAGGAACGTCCTTCCAGCCTTATCTGGGAAGGGATAACCCAGACGTCCAGTGGGGATCGCACCCACAAAAACCAAGCCCTCTACTCGTAGCCTCATTCCCCCCGGGACCACATCTAGGCGACTACTTCAGGGGGCGGCTGTGCTCATGCACTTCACGAGTTTTCAACGCTAACTAGCGTTGATCCTTCCCTTTTTCTCTGTATATCTCATTTACGAATCCGTTGTACTCCGCCGCGCACATCCGTTGCAAAGGATTCCTTTTACCCGTCGAGACGTGTACCGATTAGGAATTGCCCTCCAACTTGACGCGCAACACGTCACAGTCACCCTCGCGGGGTTTCTCACCAGTCGAGACGTGAACCGATTAGGAAGCGCCCTCCAACTTGACGCGCGCCCCGTCACAGCCACCCTCGCAGGATTTCTCTTCCCAACGGAGCGCCGATTAGGCAGTGCCCTCCAACATAACGCGCACTCCGTCACAGCGACTCTCGTGGGGTACAGTCCGTTGCAGCAGCTCTCGCAGTTGTTTCTCTTCTACGGTCAGGGGTTATTACCACGCTGGTCGACCCTCCACTTCCGCTGTAGCTCGGACATGATGTGCACAATTACACTGTTCACAGCGTTCCAGGTGCCCTCCTCGCGACAGATTTCCTCTCGTCGCGGCGGTGAACCTGGGACACTCGAATACCACGTGTTCTGGTGTTTCCTCCACGTCTTCACACTCCGCATAGAGTGGCGACGTTGCGTGCCCGAACCGGTGCAAATATTGCCTGAAGCAGCCATGTCCAGACAGGAACTGTGTCAGATGAAAATTCACCTCCCCGTGCTTCCACATCAGCCAGGTCGATAGTACCGGTATGAGCTCATACGCCCACCAACCTTTCTCCGCCGAGTCCCATTCCTGCTGCCACTTCAAGAGTGATTCTACTCTCGCTGTTTTCCGGATACCTCTGATTTCCTTCCGTCTGTAGCACTCTCCGTCTTCCGCCAGAGTGATGCCAATCGGGATCATGCCGGCGATAACGCAGACTGACTCCAACGAGATCGTCCTATACGCGCTCGCCACTCGCATCGCCATGAGCCGAAACGTACGGTCCAGTTTTCTACGATTCCGATGGGTTTCGAGAGCCGCAGACCAGGCTGGTGCTCCATACCGCAGTATGGACGAGGATACAGCAACCAGAAGACGTCTTTTGCTACCGCAAGGTTCTGCGTTATTCGGCATTATTCTCGCTATCGCGCTAATGGACTTCTCTGCTTTCTCGCAGACGTAGTCGACGTGGTTGTTGGAATTCAGCCGGTCGTCGATCATAACCCCCAAGTATTTCAATCTACGCTTAGAAGGTATCACGTGTTCCCCGACTGTAATTTCCGCTCGCTGCACGGCTTTGCAGTTACTCACCAACAATACTTCCGTTTAATTATGAGCAATCTGCAATTTCACTGCTTGCGTCCAGTTCTCTACTGAGACGATGGACTCGATTGCAAGCATCTTCACCTCTTCGAGTGTCTCGCCTGCCACTGTGAGAGCGATATCATCCGCGAAGCCCACGATCTCCACGCCTTTGGGAAGCTTCAGATTCAGTACACCGTTATACATTACGTTCCAGAGCGTTGGGCCCAGGATAGAGCCTTGTGGTACGCCGGCCGTTATATTCAACATTGTCCGCCCCATGCTCGTCTCGTAGACTAGGACGCGGTTCTGAAAGTAGCTTCCTAGAATTCTGCACAGGTACCCAGGAATGTGACCATCATCCAGGCATTTCTGTAGCACTATCCTGAAGATGTCCGGGAACGCCTGAATCGCCTTTTTCAAGGCCGCGTTGGGGATTCCGTCGGGGCCGGGCGCTTTCTTTACCTGCAGTCTCTTCGCCACTGCTACCAGTTCTTCATTGGAAACTTGAGAACGTTCGGTAGCTGTTTCGGCGTACGGTGTCGGTGGCCATATCGTAGGATCATGCATCGGAAATAAACCCTCCACAATGACCTTCAGCTTCTCGGGACACGATTCGACGGGCGTCACAGGTCCTCTGATCTTCGCCATCACGACTCGATACGCGTTGCCCCATGGGTTGGCATCTGCCTCTCGGCACAGCTCCTTAAAACAGTTCGCTTTGCTCATTGTAATTTCCCGTTTCAAAGCGGCTCTAGCTGCTCGGTACACCGTATTACGTTCCTCTCTATCAGCACTGTTTCGTGCTCTCTGAACGCGTCTTCTGGCTCGAAGACAGCTAGCGCGAAGGTTGCGAAGAGAGTCGTTCCACCAGTAAGCTGGGCGTCTTCCATTTTTTGGTGCAACTTTCCTCGGCATGGTAGTGTCGCATGCTCTCACCAGTAGATCTGTCAACTTTTCTGCGTTCCAATCTGAAACTTCGCTTATATTCTAGTGTGTAGGTATTGGTGACTACCATACACTGCACGATTTTCATATGTATGTGTATGCAAGCGCTGAGCGTAAACGAATGTTTTCGTATTTTCAACTGTCAAGTTTCTATAAGACCAGTTACATTTTCCGTTGATTTCGTTGTTTTGATCAATTAAATCTGGAAAATGCCGAAGGGAAAAGTCCTCACGGAGAGAGAAGAAAGACAACTCGATTTCACCAAGAAAATGATAGTATCAGAGAAATGTCTCGTTGGATTGGACGATCCCATCAAGTAGTTCGCAATTATTTGACGAATCCTCAAGTATACGATGAAAAGCTCCACGTAAATCAAAGCTCTCTGACCGGAATGAGCGGGAAATAAAGTCTGCTTCATTTAATATTGGAGCACAAACAATTGCGTGTAGTTCAGTCATTTATTAACGAATTCATAATTTGTTTTTCATACAAATGTAGCATTTTCTTTACTCTTTCATAAAAAAAAATTAAAAAAATTATTCATTGCTGTTTCGAAGAAATTCTCGTACTTTTCCCGTAATACGGCACATTAGGCGGCGCACACCCTTTTAGTCCACCGTTTTGGCGATTTGATTCCACCAGTTCTTCATTTGAGTCATGTTCCTAACAAGTTTTCCCTTTGCCTTAAGCCTCCGCTTCGTGATTGCCCAGTATTTCTCTATCGGCCGGAACTGGGGGTAGTTTGGGGGGTTGAGGTCCTTCGGTATTACGCTGACCCCGTTCGTTGCGTACCATTCCATAACCGTTTTGCTGTAATGGCAGCTTGCGAGGTCCGGCCAAAACATTACTGGACGGTCGTGGGCACGAATAAACGGCAGAATCCGTTTCTGTAGGCACTCTTTTTTGTAGACTTCTGATGTCATTGTCTTGTCAGTGAGAAAGACTTTGGTTTTCTGTCCACAACTGCATATCCCCTGCCAAATCATGTACTTGCGGGCGAATTTATCCGCAAACACGAGCTTAAATTTTGCAGGTACATCCCCCCGAGCCGTCGCCAAATAAAATTTTTGACCTGGGATTTGCCCAAAGTCCGCCTTCACGTAGGTCTCATCCATCAGAATACATCCGTCGAACTTGGACAGCACTTGGTCGTACAGCTTTCGATACGGACAGCACTTGGACGTACAGCTTTCGAGATTCTGGCCACATTGTTCTGCTTCAGCGTCCGATTTGGCTGTTTGCTGGCTCGGAATGACCTTATTCCTTCCCGGAGACGAATTCGTCGCACCGTACTGTGAGCGGCCTGGAACTTATTGGCCAAATCGCGGTCTGAAAGATTGGGATTCCTCTTGACGGCCTTGATGACTTTCCCACGCAGTTTCCGGTCGACAGTTCCACTCCGACGCTTCGAATGCGGCTTCCGAGCCGTCGTCAATGTTTCCTTGTACTGCTTGATAACACGCCATACGGTATTTCTGGGCATTTTAAGCTGTTTAGCTAGCTTTAGATACCGACAACAATGGATTTTCAAGAAAATCGTGCACAATTTTATCTCTCCGTTCGGCTTCCATGGCGGTTGTTTACAAAATGCTATCGTTTGGTGTTATGACATAAATACATGGTGAAAGGTAATGAATTTCCCGACACGTGGGTGAAAAAAGTTTCCAAATCCGTCCACTAGGAGCGCCACAATGAGCAAAAGAATTTGTTCCAATATTAAATGAAGCAGACTTTAGCTAAAAAAATCGGATACCTCACATGGTATGTTGTGACAAAAAATGTTTCCAAAAGAATATATTTTGCTATATACCATAACGAAGAGTTCTTCAATGTATAGGTTATCTTCATTGACGAAAATAAGTTCAATTTCGATGGTCCTGATGGTTTCAACGGGTACTGGTGTGATTTACGGAAGAAGGAACAGTATATTTTAGCCAGGAATTTTGGTGGAGGCTCGTGCATGGTTTGGGCGGGATTCTGCGCAACCGGAAAGCTCAAAATAGCTTTCACATCATTCAAGGATTACACACATGTTCTGGAATCCTCGCTCCTACCGTTTTTGCGTGGATATCGTCAAAAAAAATTCATATTCCAGCAAAACAATGCTTCTATTCATACCAGCATGTAAACTAAAAACTAATTGATTAAACTAATGGTTTAAGGATCAAAAACCTAATTTTTCGGACTTGCCGGCTCTCTCTCTGGTTGAAAATCTTAGGGGGGATCCTTGCTCAAGTCTATTTCGAAGGCGAAGGCGATAATATAAATTCAAAGTAAATAAAACATTTATTCCCGGTGTATATTTGACAGAATGACCAAAGAATAACCATCCTTGAGATGAAGCTTACCTCAGATACTGAAAATCGTGTTTTCGAAAGCTTCGCAATTTTTAGCATGAAGAATCGATTACTCTACAAAATAGCCCAGAAGCACCGGTAAGATCAAGTTTTGAAGTTAACGTCACTGTCACGAAGATACAAAAACTCGATAGACCGTTCTTCTCAAAACATTCAATGAGTTTCAATTCGGATTTGACTGTTCTAGGAAAAATGTCACTCATCCATGATTCCAACCTGCGGCTTGTCTTATCAGCCACGCCAGTGTCTGTCTAACTGTTCTTGTAGCCTCCCGCTTCGAGATTCGAGCTGAACACATCGATCCACACGTCCACTCCCCCATACCACTGACTGTTGGAAGCTGGAGAAAGACTGGGATGTATTAACACTGCTTCCTCGTTACACGCACATGAAGAGCACATCAATGCACCAGTTCCAAAGGCGAAGGCTGTGTACAGCACTTGTTGAACTTGCTATATGAATAAACCGAGCTTCAAGTTTGTAATCGATTTTATGACGACAAGATATTGCGCCGCAGCCAAAGACATCGATTGGGATGACGATGACGACGAGGACATGTTCATGTGCATGGGGGTGGCACTCGTATCGGATGGTAGGCGTGGAGTGATTTAACGCTTTGTCGGTGACTAACGACTTTGATGTGATACGAGATGAAATTGAGCTGTTTGGCGGGTGTCGGATGACATTTACTCGGCGATGGCTGCGGGAATGCGATGCCGATGGGAGGAAGTTTGAGAAGTTGTTACGCAAACGAAATTGCGCTTGAGCATCGTTTTGATCTTGGCTCGAGTGGGGTGGGATGTCTCCCTTGTAGGGTTTATCAGACCTTCATAAATTCACGTTGCGTGAGCACCGTCTTCTTCACACAGCACACACACACACAATGGAAAAAAATCTGTTCATTCTGACAGCACAAAACTGATTATCCGTTGGAATAATAGATCAAACGACCTTGTTCCATCAAATCCATCAATCCATTCATTCCGCCAAAATGTTGATTACAAATCGTTTGAATCGAATTTTACCCGAGCGATTGGACGGAAGAGAGACCGCATCCGCCTACGCTTCGAAACACTGTGACGGCACGCGGTGGCAGCCCGCTTCTGTTCAACATTCCAACAGGCGGTAATAATCCATCTCTTGGCTTCGATTGTGCTCCACCTCCTGAGCCGTCGGCTGCCGCCTTTCAAACTTACAACTAACAGTGCATGACGTATCCAGTGAAAGCTGGAAACTTTTGAAGTTTCCTTTCTGGTCCGATTCGATAGGCGGAAGAACCCAAAACCGCTCCGCTCCGCTTCGAGGGGAAAGAGTGTTCCAGTTCTCTGATTACAACACTCGATTAAGTGTACCTACAGGGGGCGAATGGTTGACGCGGAGGCTGTCTTTTGAAGAGATCGATAAATACGATGATTTGGCAGATAGAAGAGTGGAAGGTTGGTGGAATCAATAGAAATCGCTGGGCAAAAATAATCGACGCCGATGTAATCTGCGTAATGACTTGGCAAACCTGGTCCGATGGGAGCGTATAATCATGTGGGCTGAGTGAAAGCTTTGCGCCCCGTATCTTCATCAATCTTAGCGGGTGGAATTTGAGCCATTTTGCTTGCGGTGGCTTGTCACGTTAATAATTCTATAGAGAGTTTCACGCATTTAAACACAATGGATGTGAAAATATCAGCTAATCAAGCATTTATGCACCCTCAATTCTCCCAAAATAAGAACAGACTGTTTTCTGAAAAGGGTGAAACTCGTTTTGTTTTTTTATAAATCTCAAAAATAGAAACTGCTTTTTGTCACGTATGTGTTGCTATGAATGTGTTTCAATTGTTTGTCACTCATAGAATACATTCTCCTAGGATTTTCCATTGTTGAGTTGAATCGATGAAAAAAAGTACATAATAAGCTTCGCGCCTTCCAGGAATGAAAAAAAAAAGGTTTGAAAAGTAGATGGGTCCGTGCCTAGAGGCACGGACGTGTACTTGACGTAGGACTTGGAGGGCAATTGCTTTTGAAATGAATTCTTGTAACCTGGGTTGCCAACTATAATTTTAAAAACCAGAAACAGAAGCGGGCGAAGACCGGATTTTGGGTTCATTTCGTTTACCCCAAGTTTTTTGCCACCTAACATTGTCGTAAATAATCCATTTTTATCACAAATCACGAATTTCTTCAAAACGTCATTTTCATTACGTTTATGAAGCGAATCTCAGATGAAGATGCAATCCATTAAAGGGTTTCTCTTGAAATAACTGAAATAGCGCCTTTTTTCTAAGTTACTTTAGGGTCACCATGAAAAAACTGGTTTTTTGCTCTAACTTTTATATGTCAAATTCTACATACAAACTGTCTTCGGAAGACTTTTAGAACTTACTAATACAAACATTTTGAGATACAGAACTTGTTAATACCTCAATTTCACTCAAAGTTATTGCTATTTTTTCACAAAAACACGCTCTTTTCATTTGTTTGGCATTCTCTCTGGGGCAGACATAAAAAATTTTTGTTGACGGAATTTGAAAGAACAAATTTCATTCTATATAATACGTGATTTTCAACACTATGTTATTTTTTGTGTTTGAGTAAATTAAAATTGAAATCATGAGTTTTTGGGTAAAACAACATCTTCTTCTTCTTCAATGGCACTAACGTTCCTAGAGGAACTTCGCCGTCTCAACGTAGTATTACTTGCGTCATTTTTATTAGTACTTAGTTGAGATTTCTATGCCAAATAACACGCCTTGAATGCATTCTGAGTGGCAAGCTCTAGAATACGCGTGACCACAGTGCAAGACGGAGGCAATTTCTTTGACGAAAAGTTCCCCCGACCAGAACGGGAATCGAGCCCGAACACCCGGCATGTTAGTTGTGACGCTAACCACTCGGCCACGGGAGCACGGGGGTAAAACAACATCAATAACTTTGAATAGGATTAAGATTGACAAGTTCTGCATCGCAAAATGTTGGAATTGATAAGCTCTAAAAGTCGTACGAAGACAGTTTCGATGTAGAATTTGAAATATAAAAGTTAAAGCAAAAATATCCCTTCTTTCATGGTTACCCTAATGCAACTTAGATAGAAAGTGCGAAAGTGCGATATTTGTTCTTTAGGCCAAAACTGTCTTCAACAAAGTTGTTACATATGATAAAGCGCTCATTTTTATGTTATCTAAAATAGGGTGACCAAAATTGGCGATGAAATAAAAAATCTAATTTTCTTATCTATACAGATAGAGATAAACATAGCTCAACAATGTTGTAGCCCCAATCATTTTAAACAACTTTGTAGAACAATGCTTTTTTCTATCTTTTAATATAATCGATTTAGCGCTTTCTTCTCTAAGTTGTATTAGTGTGACCATGAAAAAACGGATTTTTTGTTTAACTTTTATATTTCAAATTCTACATCGAAACTGTCTTCGTACGACTTTTAGAGCTTATCAATTTCAACATATTGCGATGCAGAACTTGTCAATAGATCCATGCCTCTCACGCTAAAGGTCACGAGTTCAATTCTCACTCCCGACATTCTTCCAAAAATGGAAGTAAAAAGTGACGAACCAGCCAAATGAGTTGAAAATCACTATAATACAGACATAAAAAAAAAACTTGTCAATATCCTAATCCTACTTAATGTTATTGATGGTTTTTTACCCAAAAACTCATGATTTCAATTTTAATTTACTCAAACACAAAAAATAACATAGTGTTGAAAATCACACATCATGTAGATTGAAATATGCTTTTTCAAATGCCGTCAATAAACTTAGTTTATGTTTGCCCCAGAAAGAATAAAAACAATTGAAGAGAGTGTATTTTTTGGGAAGAAATATTAATAACTTTGAGTAAAGTTGAGATATTGACAAGTTCTGCGTCGCAAAATATTTGTATTAGTATGCTCTGAAAGTCTTCCGAAGACAGTTTGTATGTAGAATTTTAAATACAAAAAGTTAGAGTAAAAAAACAGTTTTTTTTTCATGGTGACCTTAACGTAACTTAGAAAAAGACGCTATATCACTTATTTCAAGAGATAGAAAAAAACTTTGTTCTACAAAGATGTCTCAAATAACTAGGACTACAACATTGTCGAACTATGTTTACCTCTATCTATAAAGATAAGAAAGTTAGATTTTTTATTTAGTCGAAAATTTTGGTCACCCTATTTTTGATAACATTAAAATGAGCGCTCTATTGTATGTAACAACTTTTGTCTAGAGAATAACTGTTTCCACTTAAATACATCTCCTGGACCATTGTGCATTGGCTTCAATTTGATATATCGATCATCTAAAACGGTTAAGTGGTTCAAAAGTTACATTAATAACTCTGGGGCTACATCTAGATACATATTGGGGTGCCAATGAATGTATGGGGAAAAATTGACCCTAGAATTTCAAAAAGTTACCCTATACAAAATGTCTACCACCTCGAAAAAACACCCTATGCCAAATTTCAGCTCAATCGGACTCAAGGGAGAGTGGCGCAATGCGGTCAAAGTTTGAGTTTTTTTGAAAATCGAAAAATCACCCAAGGGGGGAGTAAGGGAAATCGGGGTTTTCGTTTATTTTATGCCAAATGTCTTAAAATTGCATGAAACGTTAAGAACTAGTGCCATCTCGAAAATTAGTTTTTTTTGTCGAAAATCGGCACTCTGGGACTTAGTTTTCTTTCGGAATACGAAACGAAAAGTATGGTTTTTGGTCCCAATAAAAATAGTTACCTCGATTTTTCATTCGGAACATGCTACGAAATGTTAATTTGCACGATAATATACCCTATGCAAAATATTAGCTCATTCGGACTTCATTTACTCGTGTCGCAGATGTTAAAATTTGAGTTTTTTTAAAACCGAAAAATCGCGAATGAGCTAATATTTTACACAGGGTATATTATCGTGCAAATGAACATTTCGTAGCAAGTTCCGAATGAAAAATCGAGATAACTAGTTTTAGTGGTATCCTAAACCATATTTTTCTTTTCGTATTCCGAAAAAAAAGTCTCAGAGTGCCGATTTTTGACCAAAAAAAAATGTTTTCGGGATGACACTCGACGTTTTATGCAATTTTAAGACATTTGGCATAAAAAAATCGAAAACCCCGATTTTTCTTACTCCCCCCCGTGTAGACACTTCTGCGTACAAAGATCCCTCTAAGATTTTCAACAGAATTCAAGTCTGGAGAGCGAGCCGGCCAGTCGAAAAAATTAAGTTTTGGGTCCTTAATCCATTGCTTAGTTTCCTTTCTGGTATGAATAGTAGCTGGAATGTGAATTTTTTGTGACGATATCCTCGCAAAAACGGTTCCAGAACATGTATGTAATCCTTGATTGATGTGAAAGCTATCTTGAGCTTTCTGATTGTACAGAATCTCGCCCAAACCATGCACGAACCTCCACCAAAATTCCTGGTTGAAAAATACTGTTCCTCCTTCGTTAAATCACGCCAGTACCCGTTGAAACCATCAGGACCATCCAAATTGAATATTTTTTCGTCAGTGAAGATAACCTATATATTGAAAAACTTTTCATTATGGTATATGGAAAAAAATATTCATTGGAAACATTCTCTGTCACAACATTGCATGTCCCACTGTCGGTTCATGTGAGCTTTTGCAAAACTAAGGGTACGCCCCCTTAGAGAGATGGGAGGAGTGTCAAACCACCATAGAAACATTTATTGCTCCCTAAAACCTCCATATGCCTAATTTGGTTCCAATTGCTTGATTAATTCTCGATTTATGCAGAAACTTGTGTTTCATTTGTATGGCAGCTCCCTATTAGAGAAGGGGGAGGATAGAATCATTTATTGCACCCTAAAACCTCCATATGCCAAATTTCGTTTCATTTGCTTGAGTAATTCTCGAGTAATGCAGAAATTTGTGTTTCATTTGTATGGCCGCCCCCCCCCCTTTGAGAGAGGAGGGTCTCGGACTATCATAAGAACCTTCCCCGACAGCAAAAACCCCTACATACTAATTTTCATGTCGATCGGTTCGTTAGTTTCCGAGTCCATAAGAATCAGACAGACAGACAGACAGACAGACAGACAGACAGAAATCCATTTTTATATATAAAGATAATTTATCTTGAGAAATTTTGTTTGACAAAATAATTTTTTTTTCAACAAAAAATGTTAAAACCTCGATTTTCGGTGATTTTTCGGCTTTCAAAAAACCCAAAATTTTAACGTCTGCGACACTAGTAAAACGAGTCCGAATGAGCTAATATTTTGCATAGGGTATATTATCGTGCAAATCAACATTTCGCAGCATGTTCCGAAAGAAAACTGGAGAAAACTGTTTTTATTTTTATAAAAAAATATCACAAAATAAATCAGACAAATTTTTTTTTTGAGATGACACAATTTCATGCAATTTTGAGACATTTTGTACAGAGTAACTTTTTGAAATTTTAAGGTCGATTTTTTCCCATACATTCATTGGTACATGTATCACAATAACGCAAAAACGATTAAGCGTAATATGAATTTGGAATCCTTTGATTTTACGTTACATTTTTCGTAGAGTTAAGGGGGGTCTGGAATCAAATAAAATCAAAGAGCTAGTCCTACATCAAAAAGGTTAATGGTTGGGGATACGCCTTTATAATAAATCAATCTCGAAAAAATGGTCATTGATGATAAAAATTGTTGTTTAGCTAGTCACCTCATGTACAAACTTTGAAAAAAATCGGAGATGGATGGGGCAGCGGTCGAGTAATTCGGCGTGTAATTATTCTTTGACAATAATTTCAACAAAAAAAAATAAAACAAAATTAGAAGTTCACACTACATATATCTAATAATTATTTTTCTCTTATTATTTCCAGGTAAAAATACTTTAATATTGTTCGGATGGGTATGTAAAAATCTTGACAAAAACTTTTACGCAGTCCCTTCAACAAAAATTGCTAGTATGATACTTCGGAACCTACATCATCAAAAGTTCTCATTACGCAGAAATTCATTCCATTCATTCGTAAAGTTTGATGTTTTATGCATAACACAACACGCACAAGGCATAATTGTCGGGCGCCAGGGCACAAACCGCCAGACATCGCCAGACAAATGAATGACGATACGATGACGCCACCATCTGGATCCAATTCGATTTGATACCCAATTTCGAATCGAATCTTTTCTTTCGTTTGCGGCAAACAAGATGTCTCCGCTTTGGTTGGTTTGGCTTTGTCTTGTGTGTGCGTGTTTTGCAAATGTGGCTTATGACGTGTGAAAAGTTCAACTCATGCATGATAATTCTCTCACCCGTGCAGCATCCATCGGCGCCTCTAGTAGCCGAATGGTGTTGCCACTATGGAACGTTGTCAGAGCGTGAGCTCAATTCATGGTGCTATACGGCGCTCCCTAGATGGGATGACAACTAGACAGAGCGCTTCAGCGCAAACCGTAGAACATTAGTCAGAAAAATATATTAATCCGGAACATCCCTCGACCATTCAATGGAACTATTGATGAGGTGGACATATGCATCACCAGGCGATACAAGTTTGAGTGACCTAGGATGCGGGAAAAGGATAACCTGGCCTACAGCAGAATTGTTCCTGAAGGATGAAATTATTCTAGACAGAATGGTCAGATATAAAGTGTAAATTTTGTTTCAATCTCATCCAATTCAAATGAGTATTGTAAGAACATTTTCAGTATTAGAATTAGCACGCATCGTTGTCATCCTCAGTGTCTACAGAATTCATTTAAGTCCTCAATCAAGAGTGCAGTGGTCACCCAATCGCACATTCTCTCCAACCACATTCCCGGTTCGGTCCATACTTTCAGATGGCGGCAGACAGAAATTGGGTTGCTGACAGTCAGTCAGACCAATACAAACCGACTCTGACCGTTTGGGGCATGCTATATGGCTTAACGTTTTTGACCTTTCCTTGCTCCTTTAGTCTGCACACATTTGTGACAAACAAATCAGTCTCCAAAACGGGAGCTCGGTTGTGAACCATATGCGAAATTCCACAGAGCATAAATCATCACGATTAATGTGTGATCGTCTCTTCCGTCGCAGCACAGAACTTGGTACATTAAGAAACATGTGTTTGATATTCACGGCTCGGTTGAAATCTCCGTTGAAATAATACCTCGACACTATGCGTCAACCAGAGGAGGGGTTCCAATCCATCCATACCGGTTAACTAGATATAGAAAATGTTTTGTTTTTTGATTAACGATCAGATTTCGAATTTCTAAGAATGGAACAGGAAAACCAGTAATGTTTCAGTTGAAATCCTATGCCTAAAAGCTTTACGGTCGGCTGAAGAGAGCCCACCGGAAATAGCGATGATGGATTCAAAGTGTAGCACAAAGGAGAACTATTAAAGTTAATAATAAGACCTTTTCATCCAGATGGGGCCATCATTCTCCGATGGGCTGTGCCCCGTAATTCCTCGCTCGCTCCACACTCTAATCATCAGCCATTAGTGTCGGTATCATCTTCGCCTTCTAAGGGCAGAACGTTTTGCGTAGAACGTGCTCCAGAGCTAGAACCACAACTCAAGTTTTACTGTTATGTCCAGTCGAAGGTCCCGGCAGAGCAAACTGCGGTAGCCATGTGAGTGTCGCTTGGTCGGATATCTCTGGCGACGTGTTAATTATAAACAAATTTTATCATCATAAAAATCACATTATATAAATTTCCAATCTACACCTCTTACGTTCCCCGCACGGTTCAGACTCCATAGCGAGTTAGCAACGGTTCAATGGCGGTGATAATCTCAACAACCCAAACCGCAACCAGAGATACACACCTGATTCAACCACTCTATGCATTATGAGCGGAGAGTAGAAATTTCCCCCCGTATGAAAGACAAACATCTCATTCAGTGAGCTCCTCAGAGAACCGATCCGAAGAGGAAGGTACCGAAGTGTGGGGGTACCCGGCTGGTGGACGTGCTTTGTCTTTCGAACCACTCGCCTCCGAGGAATTGCGCTGGACCCGACCAGTAGTGTTAACGTAGCGCAAAAGTTTGCCGTAGATGAAACTAAACTACGAGTATAACTGTTAAATCACTCGCCCCGTTCGGAGGGCCCCCCCTGCAATCATCCATTTCAACCCGACTCCCTCTTCCTCTCGTGGGAGTTCGTTTCGCTCTGGTTTGCTCTGCCAAGCGTCCAATTAATTAATTAAAGAAAGATAAACATAGAACTAAACTGGAGACAGATCAACAGCGCGAAAGACCACTGTTTCCGGGAGTCGTACGGGTGGTGGGGCAGAGGGACGGAAAGGTACAGAGATTGTGCCAAGCAGGAAAACTCACAGATTCTCCGGTTGGTTCCACTTTTTAACGATGTTTTTGTCTCCAGCGTGGTCTTCTCTATTCGGGCCGAGGCGCATAACGACCGGGTTGCCATGTGCAAACCGCTGCGCTACGGATCCGCTTGCCATGGTGATGATCGTCGGAGGATGGGTGATAACGCACTGCTGACTGCAGCAACGCTCGAATGGTATGCCGGGGAAAGGCTGGTAACTTTTTCCTGTTTTGATAAGCTGACGCTACTTTTCGTGCGCCTGGCACAGTGCAGTGGTTATTTTGACAGATTGTTCCTAATGTTTTAATTTGAGTACACTGGATTATTTTGACGTAGGACTACGTCTTTCATTTCTGTACCTGGGTGTAAGATCAATGTTTCGAAAACGAGAGAGTGACGCTGGAGTGCAATGTTTTGCACGTTCATACCTCTTTACCGGCTGAATGGAGTGGTAGAATAATCACTTCTTCCGAAAGATAAAATGTCAACGAGTTATATGACTGTCACTTATTGGTCCAAAAAATCGTTTCAATAGCTTAACAGTTGCTTTGAAAGCAAGCTATTGAAATCATCATTGCTCATTGATGATTATTGGTGATCGCAATGTGTTCCCAAACACGGCCGCAAAATCTAGGCACCTGGAGAAACCGTCATAGCGAATACATGCGACTTCTTTTGCTCGTTTGCATTAGTGTTTGGGAAACCATAACGGACACATGCAAGGCGTGAGTACTTTTACTCTCATCAGTTTCTGTTCTGCTCTCGCATGGAACAGTCACGAAAAATTGTTTGCGTGTGAATGCGTCCAATCGAAGAAATATTCGCATTTACGCATTCGACTTGGCGTTCCCGTGATGCAATCTAATTGACGAATTTACGCAAAGCTGAATCAGCTCATGCGACACCTACATTAGAGTTCAGAACCACAAAAGAGATGATGTTTGTTTATTATTCGCACTGAAAAACATGATTCCTTCGTGATTATTCATTTTATTCCTATTTAGATTCATTTCAACCATTAAATGTCTTCAGTATATGGTGTCTGGATCGACCCGATCCACCAACGATAGCTCAGGGAATTTATCTCAATTTCACTTTCGAACCAACAATTAAAAACGCATGGTACTTGACAAACTACACGGATTTATTACCAGGAAGTACATTTATTTTTACATGTGAACGGATTGACTACTGGACTGAGACTAACTAGACTTTCAACATTTTTTCCCTAACTTCCTTTCTCAACTCTATATCTATTTCCTGTTATTTCTTTTAAATCTATACTTTCTATTTAATTTACACAACCATTTGATATTCAAAGACAACAATCACTCTATAGATAACAAAACATTACACTGACAATTACCCTATCGCCTTCTCTATTTACATACACTAATACACATATCTTTGCCATAATTCGCATTATGCCAGTGGCCCATCATCCATAGGGGGCTGCCAACTCCGACATATGGTAAGAAAGTTAGGGCTTTATATATTTACGATGATTTCAACACGCGATTGGACCAAAGTCATTGATAATCTTCGAAAATTTAGAGTTTGATAATGCATACAGGTTTGGAATACTGTGAATAATAGTGATGTAATCGATATCATATCAAGTTGGATTATAAGGGACGATACATGAAGGATTTGCAGTATTTTTCGCGCAACACATCTAGTTGAAAAAAAAAAAATAAAGTTACAACACTTGTACCTAGCCATTCTTCAAAATATACATACCACATTGTGAAATGGCGATTTTCTAACCTTTTAGCGTAGAAAGAATACGTGAAACCGGGAAATTTGAAGAAAAATTAAACGACCATAAAAAAAAACAAAACATCATCATTTTACTCGCTGTGCCATCTGGTTGTAAATCTAACGTAAATACGTCAATAGCATCAGTTTCTGTTCTGCTTTCTCATGGAACAATTGCCACATCACGATAAAAACGAAATTAATTTTATGCAAGGTTATGTAGACTTTATTTCATTTTCACCGTGGAGTGGCGCCCTCAGTTTCTATTTTGCGCATGGAGTGATCCTGAAAAATCTCGTGGTATTCTCACGAAAACAAAAATGAATAATGTATCAAACAACTTCAGTTGCTTTTACAAGGCCACTCAAATTCCATCGGTTCGTTTCGGGCCACCAACAAGTTCGAAGGAGTTGAATTGTATGTTAATAACAATTCCGTACTTATACTCATCCAACCACACATTAACAAGAAAAACTTTCAGCAATCTTTCATAATATTCATTCATTCATTCATTTAGAATTGCTGCAGATGCAATTTCAAATAAATGATTACCGAGCCAACGGTAGCCCTACGTCTACCTTGCGGTTATATCACAGATATAACCTACTTCTTGTTTTTTTACGCTATTGATGCGTGCGCGCAAAAAAAAAACAGAAGTGGGTCTGTGATATAACCGCAAGGTAAAAGGGCTGCCGTTGGCTCGGTAATCATTTGTTTGAAACTGCATCTGAATCAATTCTCGATAAGGGAATGAATGAGATAGCTGAAAGTTTTTTTTGTTAATGTGTGAGTGGATGAGTATAAGTATGGAATTGTTATCAACATAAGATTAAACTTTTTTGAACTTGTTGGTGGTCCCGAAAAGAACCGATGGGTTTGGGTGGTTCTGTAAAAGCAACTGAGGATGTTATTTTTGTTCATGTCATTTTTGTTCTCGTGGGAATAATACACTAGATTTTTCATGACCACTCCACGTGGAAGCCAAAGAGAAACGGATACTCTTGAATAGAATTGCATCACGGGAACACCTAGTCGATTGTGTGGGTATGCACGAAATAATAGACGAATTTCATGCCAATTCGACAGGCCTTTGGCAGCAATATCTCAGATTGCAGTGAGACGTTGTGGTGTAAAGACATTGGTCATCTAAGCAACTTTTCATACTTGAAACTTTCGAAAAAGAACTAAACAACTTTTTAAAAAGGGTCATAAACTGGAATATCTGAAAAATTTAGGTCAAAAGATGAAATGTAGAAAATTGTTTAAATTTTCATAAAAAAAATACTGAAGAAATATTAAAGAAAAAAACACTGAAAAAATTTGTTTTTTAATTTAAAATAATTTTTCTCAAAATCGTTTGGTTTTCAAAATTCTCAAAATGTTTTATGTAAATAGCCCTTACAATTTTCAACAAGTCACCCATACATCGGAAGATGGGCACTTTTACAGGGAAATTTTTTTCCAACAACAACTTCGAAAAAATAAAAAAAAACTTTCACTGTAAAATAAACTTGAAGGAGTCTCCATACTAAAATTGCATGCATTTCAGAAACTTTAAAAGATATAAAGTTGATGACTCCGACAAAAGTTCATATTTTAATAAGATCTAAACATTGTCGAATACGTTATATCGCTATTTTGGCTTTAAATTAAATTAGGATTTGTTTTTTTTTCAAAAAAAAAACATGAAAAAGTGGTTGTTAGAAAAAAAGTGCCCATCTTCCGATGTATGGATGACTTGTTGGAAATTTTATAGGCTATTCATATATTTAATTTTAAAATTTAAAAAAAATACGTATTTTGAGAAAAATGAATTTAAATTTTTAAAATATTTTTTTTCTGCAGTGCAATTTTTCTTTAAAATATTTGTGGTATTTTTTAGGAAAATTTAAATAATTTCCTACATTTCATCCTTTTACCAGAGTTTTATATATATACAATGTCGCACAAAACATTAAGACCACTGCTCAAGCAAAAAGAAAAGAAAGTGACAAAACTTTGAGAAAAAATTATCCAATCCAGTGCTACAATCCATTGATAATAATGTATTTGCATTGTTCGAAGAAATACTTAACAACTGAAATGACGCAACAACAATTAAGACCGCTTTTAAAATCTATCGTAAAAAATAAAAACGAGAACATTCATACCGTGAAAAGCTTCTAGAGTTAGTACTTGGTCGTGTAACCTTTGTTACGCGTCACTTCACGCACCCGGTTCGTCATGGATTACATCAGCTTCTGGCACGTTGTGACCTGGATTGGGTACCAACAAGCTTGGATCCTATCCCACAGTTGCTGTTCGTTCTTCGATTTCTCCGTGTACACTGACCTTTTCGTGATTTCCCATAGGCAGTGTTGCCACACGTACAGATTTATCTGGAAGGGTGCAGATTTTTTCGTTATTTTTGGTACAGATTCTGTACGGTACAGAGTACAGATTTTCGTCAAAAAGTACAGATTGGTACAGATTCTTTCCGCGTGTGAAATTTCTTACATTTCAACAATGCAACATTAAGTTAGAAGACGACTTTTACGCAGCAGTATCGCAATCCAGCAATCTAGGGTCCAAAAACTATGTATACGCATCATCACACACGAATGACTTGCAAATGTAAATGTAGTGTTTGTAGTAAATAAATGAGTATTTTTTCATGCTAATAAAAAAGATTCTTCTCTTTAACGAATATTTTCGATGGTACAGATTTTTGGTAGAAATAGTACAGATGAGAAATATTTTTAACCCCTCTGGTACAGATTAAAATATGGTAACACTGCCCGTAGGTTCTCTATATGGTTCAGATCCGGTGACTGCGCTGGCCACTCCCTGACGTTGACTTTGTTATCCTGGAACCACTTTTTGACGGTCTTGTCGGTGTGCTTCGGATCGTTCTCCTACATGAACTGCCATTCAAGGTGCAAATCCCATTCGGCGTGTGGCAGCATAACATCCATTAGGGATGACCCGGTATCCATCATTGTAGCATATACATCGTAGTGTTTTTATGCTGGCTTCCACAGTCGTCAGCCACACATCTGAGGACAGTAATTCCGGTGAAATCGGTATTCTGTTACCTATGGAATAATGCTGAAGCAATTCCGTTTGAACTGATTTGCAGAATTTCATGAAACCCTTCACCCGAGATACTTTTGCCGAAAGTAGTGGCTGATGGTTTACGTCCACGACTTGTAAGATCAATCGGCATCGACGCTTCAGCCGACGACAAGGAATTTTGACTTCTCCAAAAACCTTGATTGGATTTCCGTTCCGTCTCTAGCACACCGAGCCTAGCCATTTTTAACAGGGTCTTAAGACGAGAGACTAAATTGACGGTTGATTCACGAGCCAGCTGCGTTGCAGAGAAAAACTCAAGTCGAAAGATGTAGGACAACATTCCGGATTTATAGTTTTTTTTTGTGTATTTTTTTCTAGTCATCTACTACTCACGGCTCTATGGTAATACGGTGTGGGCAATTCGGGGGGAATTTGCACTGCGTCCTGGAATTCCATCAGGGTTGATCGAGAGGGAAACTCTTCCACCATTAGCTCGGGTAACACTCCCCACTACTCGCACGTCACACGGAAACGGATTCCCGCTTTTTTTCCTCCGCGTCGTTTTTATCCATTTTTTTCGCGCGCGTTTAGTATTTTTACCACTCACAGCTTTAGCGGTCCCCACCAAAGTGCTTTCGTTTCCGATCTCTCTTCCCGAGCTCCTTTCTTTCTTTCCTCGAAACTTTTTTCTCCCTTTCCCACTTCTTTGTCGATCTCAACCTTTTTCTTTTTTCAGTTTGATCCGGGATCTTTGGCAGAGCAAAATTCTTAAGGCAGTCAAAGGTCCAAGTGAGTAAGTCCACCCTCTTTTCCTTCAGAAGAGAAAAAAAATTTAAGCTCACTTTTTGTGTAGCCTTCTTTCAATCATGATGTGGATCTTTTCTCTTTCAGCCTTATCTATTTTTACTCTCTCCTTCAGTTCCAGATATTACTTGTTCAGTTTTTTTATTCAGATTTCTCCCATTTATTCCTGCTAGACCAAGTCCTACGTCAAACCAATTCACCAGTTAAAAAAATATGGTTTCAAGAAAAATCCGTTTTGGTCTCACTGCGATGTGTGGCAATGAATGGAGCAAATTTGTTTTTGGGGTGGCTGATATTTTGATGTTATAATCTACCTGAAATCTATACAGTGATAGACCGCACTTGAAAAAAATTGTAACACTTATAAAACAATTAGGAATGTTCTTTCTATCGGGATACTTATTTGCTGTAGTGGTAGTATATTTTAGTCACTTTTATTGAAAGGACGCGCTTCTCACTCACAGACGCACAAGGCGTCATCGGTGGCTGTAAACATTCAAACGTCGTGTTTTCCCGAGGCTTACGTTTTGCCGCAGAGCATAAAAATCAGGTTTTCGTATAATTACCGAGTCTTTATCCGTGTATTTTTGAAAAATTACTTCGGAGTATTCAATTTACACGGTAAATATTAGATGTGCAACTTAAGAAGTTGGTCAGATTAGTGATTCACGTATAATTTAAAGGAATGGCGAAAGGTAATCGATTAACGGAGGAAGAACGGAGAATAATAAAGATGTACAAAGAAGAAAAGCTTTCTAATAGCTCGACCGCAACAAAAATCGAAAATTGAAAAAATTGAAAAATTGAAAATGGGCCCGAAATATGGAATAAAACAACCTACAAAAGGAAACACCAAAGTTACTTTGTGTCTTGAATCTTGAATGAGTCAACAAACATAATGTGGAAGAAACTTCAAGGGAAACCGAAACTGATCGCCACTCATAAACAGAACCATCTCATTTTGGCCCGGCAATACATGGAATGGAAACTAGAATGGAGAAATGTTGTGTTTTCCGACTAAAAAAAGTTTAATTTGGATGGCCCGGACTGTTACAGTTGTTATTGGCACGATTTAAGTCAGCGGAATGTCGTGAGATTGAAGTGAAACTTTGGGGCCGGAAGTTTGATGGTGTGGGGAGCCTTTTTCTATCACAGCAAGCTTCCCATTTGTGTCATATCCATCCGAATGAGCTCCGAAAAGTATCTTGAGTTGCTGGAGGACGATTTGATTAGCCATATTGAGAATAACGCTACTGAGGATATCGTTTTTCAGCAGGATAATGCATCGATCCACGCTTCCAAGCAATCAAAGGCATGATTTGTTGAGAAGGACATTCCGCTTTTTGAATGGCCTGCTTGCAGTCCCGATTGCAACCACATAGTGAACCTATGGGGAATCTTGACCGGGATGGTCTATGTAAACGGACGACAATTTGACAACATTTCCAGCCTCAAGGCAGTAATTTAGGAGTGTTGGGCCCTAATCGATATGACGAGACTTAGAAAGCTGTCTGACTCGATGCCAAATCAAATTATTAAAGTGATCCGAAATGGAGGTGGACATACTAAATGTTAGCTACCGATTGAACTAGAAATTTGCCGCTCAATTTTTTTTATCGAAATATGAAGATGCGGCTTAACGAATGTCCACCCTAATTTCACATATTTGAATTATTTTGAAAATAAAAAGTGAATTGTTACTGTTTTTATATAATGAATTCGGTGAAAATAAACAATAATCGTCTTTCATGAGCAAAACTGAACAAAGAATTGACTTATTTTTAAACACATTGTGGAAAAATAAGGTGCGGCTAAATGAATGTCTACCACTGTATATACAGCCATTCCACGCCAAACCGATATAGTGGTTCTCAGATTTTCGTCAAAAGTGGTAGTTTCGTTCTTTATCGCAAACTATTAGACCCGTATTTTTTTTATTTTTTCGTTAGGGTGCCCATTTTCATTTTAGGGAGATCCGAAATATCGACTCACTCCCCTTTTTTCCAAAGATGACATTTTTCAAAAATCCATAACTTGTGAACTACTGAACTGAATTATACGGTCGACATATCAAATCGAAGCTAATTAGCTAGTCATTCTTGGAAAAATGCTACGTTTGCCTAAATTTCTGGTTTTGATTTTGTCATTATCGATTGTATTTGTTTTTTTATAGTTTTCATAGTCTCGGGACCAACGGAACTATACTGTTTTATATTTTTTATGGAAAGCTGAGGATTTTTCACATTACATATCTCCAACCAGTTATTTAGTTTTGATTTTTCAAAGTTATCCGATGGTCAAAAAAATCATTTCTCCCTTTTTTCCCAAAAATAACCTTTTTCTAAATTTTTAAAAAAATTATTACTTTTAAACTACTGGACCGATTCAGATGATCGACATATCAAATTAAACCCCACTAGCTAGTTTTTTTTGAAAAAATAACACACTTGCTAATTAATTGGATCATAGTCATTGGATCATACATCCAGTCTAGTCGTATAGAATCATTGAACGAAAACTGAAAACATGTTAACCATGAAAAATCATTCGGATATATTATGTGAAAAACCTCAAAAACCTGCTGAACAACTCGAGAACTAATCAAACAAATGGAATCAAACCGAGCATATAGAGGTTTTAGGAATCGATAAACGTACCTATTGTAGTTCGACACTCCTCCCCCTCTAAATGGGGGCTCCCATACAAATGAAACACAAATTTCTGTGTAACTCGAGAACTAATCAAGCAAATTAAGCCATATTTGGCATGTGGAGGTTTTTGAATACGAGAAATGTTTCTATGACGGTGTGATGCCCCTCCCTCCTCTGAAATGGAGAGGGGGTCCCGTAAAAATAATGCACATATTGAAACCAAACATATTCCAATCAAACGTGACAATTAAATTTTTCGGAAAACTCTGAAGGAAAATGGGAAAATTTGGAAAATTCAATTCGCATATGTTCTACAATTACATAGTGGCAAGCGTTGTTAGTTCATTTGATGTTTGCGTTAACGAAATTGATTTTTGTTCGAAAGTGGAAATGGATTTTAATGTAAAAAAATGTACTCCTATATCTTCTTCTATCTATATAAATAATAAAGGATCGCCGAATGTGTTTATAAGAGCAAAACTCGAGAAAGGAATTGTTCGATTTAGGGCTGTCTTTATTCTGTCATATTTTCTGTATCAAACATTTATTCCATGTAACGGAAAAACATTTGCAAGTGGCTGAAAAATCGTGAACGAGAATTGTGTCTGAAAATAATCTGATATTATAATGACGAGTTTTGGTGGAAGTACTAAGAATTTTATAGTAAAAGGCAATTTTAAAGGGTAGATTAGATAATCAATCAATGAATAGTTCTGCAATTGGACCCATGAACGTGCGCTTAGTAAGAAAAAGTGAATGTGATAACGAAAAATAAATTTTGGGCGGGATGAAATTTGCCTGGTTTTTTGGAATTTTTTTTTGATTTTTTATGTTGGGATCTTCTGCTGATATTGCAGATGAAAAAAAATACATCTGCACGCAAAATCACGTATGATTTTTTGTATTGTTTTTTTTATAAAAACGCTGCATTTGGGGGAAAAGCTGAAACTCTCTTCAACGCGAATTTATTTTAGAAAAAAATGAGGGAAACTGATTTATACCGATTGTTGGGCGAAAAGTGGCCTTAGGCGTTAAATTCACTTTTTCCAAGAGGGATGGAAGGGCCTATGCTAAGGTAATATTTATTCGTTCAATAATACGAGGAATGTTATTTATTTTGGATTCAAGCGTAGAAGATCGTACGCGTCGTAATACGAAAAATCAATGTGCATCCTCCAACTCTTTATTGTACAACCTAAGCAGAAGACAAAGGCAGACAGTCCGGAATCTCTGCCACATACGTCAACGAGGAAATGGGTAGGATTTCATGAGCCAAACAAGAGCCAAGTGCCAGCATATGTTTACAGTTAGTTCCAGATTGGAGAAGAAATCCTCTCGCAAAACAAAATCCGTCCTTTGGCATGGTGGTGGCAGCAATAAAACCCACCGTACGAGCCAAAGAAGAAAGAAACTTGTCCGTACAGATATATAGGTGAACGTGTCTTCATCCGAGATCAAGATTTTGCTCTATTTTTGTGCCATTTACTGCCGAGCTTGGCGTTGTGGGAGGGTGGAAAAACGCTGACGTGTTCTAAGCTCTACAAAGGTAAATTCCCTCCAAAGCGGCAGGAAGTGAGCCATTACTAGCGTGCGCCAGAAGATGGATTGACAGTTCAAAGCGGAGTATGACCCAATGCACTGAATAAAACGAGCACCGGACAGGGGCTTACGGTACTCTCCCTGGGGTCCCCTACATGGGACGAGCGGATAAACTCGTGATTGATTTTCGTTTTCATTATATAAAATGCACCCGAGAGGCTCCCGTATCTGCTCCCCTTTCTGCACATCAAATGTGCCGAAACGGCATATTATTAAGAGAACGGAGGAAAAATTGTTGAAATAAAACAAGTTCCAGCGAGGTTCGTTTGCCAATTTAATGCCCACTAGTTTCCACAGTGAGTAAGTTTGAAGATCGGTCGGAAATCAGGTCAGCGCACCGTTTGCTGTCCTATCCTTTCTCAACCGGCCAATGTTTTGCTCAGTTCTTTGTGTGCACACGTGATGCACGCTAAAATGTGAAATAGATGTAGTAAATTCTTACTTTCTTCCCAGCATCCCCGCAGCATCCACCGAGATGGAATCAGTCGCTGCGCTGAGACAGCGCAGACAGTTTGCAATGAACGAACGAGAATGTAAATTAGAATATTTTGATAGCAGCAGGAGTAGCAAATAAAAAAATTATAACAAAATGTTTTCCAGCACATTCACTGCATGGCCAGCTTCACGTCTATTGGAAAAGTTTTTACGCTAAAAGGAAAATGTTGGATGGAATTTCCCGTTTTCCGTAGCGTTGAGCAGTTTTCCAACATTCAGAACGTTTCGTTTCCTTGTGTTACAGCGGTTAACGAAATTGGTGTTAGCATTTAGGGATTGGCGTGTACATATTGCGAAACGTTCGTAGATAAAGAGTGACCAGCAAACTATTCATTTATTAGCAGTCAACGAAATTCCATGGAGATGTCAGGGTTCAATTTTGTTAGGTTTTTGCGGGTATGGGTTTCTGGAAAAAGCATAATTTTTGCGTCATGTACAATATGGGAACTAATTCAGATAGATTTGCGTATACAACTTTTTAGGAATGGATACGATGTTGGGAGTATGATAAAAATATCGTCCTTCTCTCAGCTCGTACATTTGAGTTCGCCGAAAAATTCATTATCGAAATGTTCTTGCCACATTCTGATTGTTTCGGGACAACCCATAATTGATTACACAATCTGAATTTTGTATCACAATAGCTATTGACACGAGTGCAAAATACTTACAAACTACTTTCATGACGTTTATCCGCAATGACGGCTGTACAATGTCAACAAGGAGGAGGCATTAGTTTTTACGAGACAAACTATTCTATATCAGACTAGCAGGCAAGAAGGCAGTTTTAAATGAGTAAAATTTGAAAGAATATTTTTGATTGGTGTTGTTTAATTACTTGAAGCACGTTGTCCTAACCCTAACTTAACCCATTTTCTAGACATAAACTAACGTTGGTAGAAAACATTCTATCATCGGCAGACACAATGCTTTTTCGTGTGCTGAAGAGTGAAATGAACAAATAAAAACGTTCGTTTCAAAAGCTTTAAAACGTTCGTATTTATGAGAGCAGACATTTCTTTCTTTTTTTCCACGCTATCCGCATAGTCACAGTCATAGTCATAAAGGGGTAATTATAAAATTAAATGAAGTTGGAAAGTGTTTTCTAAGAGTAAAACGGAGAGCACTAAGGGGATCTATATCCCTCTTGGTCTGGGCCGTGTATGTGGCAAACTATGCGAAAAGCTTTAATGCGTGCTTATTTGCAATGTGTCTCTTGTTTCGTTCGCTCATATTGATCTTATATAGTACAGGGTTTTCCGTTTCGGGCTTCCGAAAGTATACAGCCCTGCGCTGACAACCGTTTGACATAGCTGTCAACCGAAGCGTCATATCGTTAGTTGAATGTCTGCCACTTTACAATATGGATCGTTTTAGCATCGCACAACGTGTTAATTTTGTTAAATTATACTATAAAAATGATGAAAAACCGGCAAATGTTTTTCGAGCATTACGGACGGATTTTGGTCGTCATGGACGGCCTACAGAGCACACAATCGCTAATGTAGTGCGTATATTCGAACAAACTGGATCCGTAGCGGATATTGTGAAACTTGTGCATCATCGTAATGTGCGTTCGGCCGAAAATATTGCTGCTGTTACTGCCAGTGTGGAGTATGACCCGAATGTTTCGATTCCACGGCGTGCTCACGTGATTGTTGAGAGGCCATTGCATCCGCCAAAAGTCACTGTTTGGTGCGCATTATGGTCTGGTGGAGTCATCGGGCCGTATTTCTTTGAAAATGAGGACGGCGAGACGGTAGCTGTGAATGGTGAGCGTTATGGCCGCATGTTAACCCATTTTTTTTCCACAAATTGAATATATGGATACGGATATATGTGGTTTCAGCAGGACGGCGCCACGTGCCACACAACACGACCGAACATGGCCATATTGCGAACGAAATTTGAGGGACGCATAATTTCGCGTTTTGGTGATGCCAATTGGCCGTCCAGATCATGCGATTTGAACCAGCTAGATTTTTTTTTGTGGGGTTATGCGAAAGACCGTGTCTATGCCAACTCTCCGCATACTTTTGAACATTTGAAAGACAACATTCGTGAAGTTATGACCGAGATACCGCCCCATATGTGCCGAAAAGTCATCGAAAATTACCTGTTCCGGATCAAGGTGTGTGAGGAAGCCCTAGGTGGACATTTCAATGATGTTGTATTTCACACATAATGGCATAAACCAAAATTTAATTTGAAATAAAAGTTTCATCGAAATTCGAATTCTAAGTGTGTTTTATTTCAATTTACTTTCGGAATTTAAAGTTGGCAAACCCTGTATATATATCATAAAAAATAAAGTGCCAGTGGCGCATTCTCTGTTAATTTTAGGCTTATTTAATGTAATAAATCGGGATGCCAAAACTTGTGCTAAAAATTAATTTTGGGTATAAAAATTATCCGATATCGTATTACTCGAGCAACCGAAGCCTTAATGAAACTTTGTCCTCTTAGGGCAAGAATTTCAACATTTCTCGTCGTCGATTACTTCCTCTGGGGGTACGTGAAGGACCGTTGCTATGTTATTAAGCCACAAAATTTAGAGGAATTTAAAGAAGACATAACTCGGATTTTCAACAGCATCGAAGTCGTAATGTTAAGACGCGTCCACATTACGCCAATCGGCCTTGGCCCCCCGGTGAAACCGACTAAAAGTGCACGTACCGCCCGGGCTTGCCGACGTGCCGAAAACCGACTCGAATCAAACCGAACACAACCCGAAACAAGTGGGTCCGATTCGAGAAAGTCGACATTGTGCTTCGTGTGTTCGTGACGGCTTCGTGCGTCCACATTACATAACGAACCGAATATGCCGCCTGGTACAGGCCGATCGGCATCATTCGGCATAGTGTGGACGCGCCTTGAAGAGTTGTGCATGAAGAATTTAGTTCACCGTTTAAAACGCGTTATCGCAAAACTGGGTGGTCACATCGAAAATATCCTAAAATAAGCTTTATTTTCGTTTTCTAAGAATGAAAATCGGTTCGCTTTTGTAGAAGTTAATAAAATTTGTTGCGTGAGCGTTTAATCTGAAAGACCCTGTATTAAGTTAATTTCAGACATAATTTCCGTATGATATTTTTTCGCCAGTTTAAAAAAACGTGTTTTTCACTTACCTAGAAAACCAATTTAATACGGAGAAGTTAATTTTCATTCATAATTTTTTATTTTAAAAATGTGTTGATTCCACCTGAAACTCCATTATTATCTTTGACGCTCCCAAACTCGGAACACGAAGCTTGATGTCGTCAACGCGTATTCATTTGTAGAGTCAATAACGGAAAAGAAGAACACAAAGGAATCAACTTTTTTCACTAGACCTTTTAAGAAACACACAAATCAAAAGCATATATCAGATATCACGAGTGGCGGGTTTACATTAGGGAGATCTATAGCTATGGATTTATTCACGTGAAAATATGTGTACGGGTGAGAATAAATATCATACATTTATTCGAGGTATATATAACTTGAATAAATTCATATGTAAACGTTTGTGAATTTCTCACTGGTGAGAAATCACTAAAGTTGGATGCAATTCTACTTCAGGTGAATAAATTCACCGAAAATATGAATATATTCATTATAGAAGTTCACGCTGGTGTAAACGGTTGATGCGATTTCTATAAATCTCATCATATTTCTTCACACGAATATATCACTAGTCTGAACCCACCCTTAGACAAAATTAATAAGAATAAGCCGAAACGAATTACCTTCAGTTGAAAACCCCTTCAAAAACAAGAACAAGAATTGAATAAGAACGTTTCACGTTGCCATTTGAAAACATGAATGGAAGTCCAAAGCTCTCACAGACACATTTTTCGAAGCCTGATTAAGCCAATTCCTGTACTCGATAACTCTCCGGACCATTACAGTTTAGAAAAATTGTGCCATATTTTATAAATTTTTGCCTCCAACCGATAAACCAATGCTGAAGGCTCATTGCAAAAATATCATCAAAAAAAACCTCGATATCATAGATGAAGCAAAAATTTTCATGATAATGTAACACATCAATATTTACTCTGTGCCGGAGTCTGCCATCTAGAGGTCCTGCAAAATGTTGTATCTGGAGACACCGGATGAAGATGAAGACGATTTGTCATTAAGGTAATATTATATTATCAGGCACGTAGCGTAACCGGCACGGCACGTTTCATGCAAGACCAATATTATTGCATGTGTTTCAAATGTATATGCGTATATATAGCGGAACGGCTCCGAACATACACAGCACGTTTCAGACAAATGCATGAAGGATTTCTCGAAAAGAATATTTTCCCGGTGCCGGGCACGACTACACGGGCGAGTAGCACCATACATACAAATCAAACGTCGAAGTTCGTGGTATGGGTGCGTTCGTCGCTCTTCGGTACGACATCGGTTCAATCACCAGTAGCATTTCTCCGCTTCGTCCGCGTTGCCGGTCCGTACAGAGAAGTTGCTATGTCTGATGATATGAATACATCATGTATTTGTCTGCCGGTGTCGGTACGTGCCGTTCACGCTACGTGCTGGATAATATAAAACGGCCTTTATGCGTATTGGAAGAAAAGCTGAAGAGCATTGCGAATGAAATTAACCAATTGGATATAGATGATCAAGAAGGCGTCAAGTTTGAGATTCTAAAAGACAATCAAATCGTTGAGAAAGTGCTCAACCCATTAGCTGATATTGTCTCGTGCATTACGAACCAAGATGATGAAGAAAACCTTCGAACTTCGGCATCAAGGCATGCCGAAAAGAATATGTTGGATCTCCAACCGCAGTGTGCTTTGCGATTGCTCTTTTCTTTTCTTTTACTTTTCTTGGATTTGATCAAGGCGCCTCTCTATATATACTGATTTGATAAATGAAATGGATTTTGGTTTCAATGTGTTTTTCATTTGTTTTATTTATTTGTCTAGTTGTTTATCTATTTACCCTAAATCAATTGTATGAAAAAAAAAGAAGCGAGAAAGAATGGCTTCACTTTCTACACCCAAAATTATATTTTTTAGCACATGTTTTGAGATCCCGATTTATTACATTAAATGAGCCTAATAATAACGGAAAATGAGCAGCTCTCAAATACTGGTATAGCATTTGTAAAATATATATGACATAGCAATTAAAGATCAATATGATTCCATTCAGCAATGCGGAGGAAATCGTTATCATTATCGGAATAATTTAGGTTCAAATCTTGTATGCAATCGTGATATGAATTGATAATTAGCCATTTTTAGTTTTTTGAATAAATGCCAACTTAAAACACATACAATCATATAACTTTCATATTTTTTTTATTACACTTTCTTTTAGGTGAAGGACTTTCCCTTGAAGAAGAATTTCCACTATATCGGCTCACCAACTCAATTAAATCATCCCTAGTTTTTATCATATCTGGCTTAGAATTCTCTTTTTTTTTAAATAAACTTTTAAACTCTCTGCTGCACCAAACGTATTTCAATTGTAGCTTTTCCTAATATCCCCTTATTTCAGCCAAAAGTCCATGGTAAATGGTGTAAATTCACCGCGCATTGTAACGATTGTTGGTTTCCCTTTGATCGTATAACTAAGATCGATTTGCGTGGAGAATAGTTTTCCAATATATCTCAAGGTGTTTTTTTGCATTCATCCTAGTGGCCGAATTTACTATATCAGGATTAACAGTTACACCAAAACAATCAATAACCTTTGGACAACTTCGAGAGTATTTTCTTCGGGGGGATATGGAACACCGAGAGCTACAGCATTTTTAGAATTTTTCTCACGATTGTTCCTATCCACTTCATATTTGAGCTCGTGGACCGTACAAGACAATGTGCTTTGATTATTTTTCAACTTATCAACTTCGTGTTTCAAATTTTTGTTTTCTTCTATTAGTTCTTGAAAATATGATACGATACCATCCAATTTTGAGGATAGAAAACCTTGCGATTTTTGAATTTAATTTGCTGCAAATAATGATATTTTCCCACCAGTCCTTCAAAATTTGAATCGTTGGTTACTGGAAATAGGAGAATGGTATACAATTCCACACTTTCCCATCTACATGCCCCTTTTGACATGGGACTACGACTAACCGGAGTATATGGGGGGTAAAATGAAAACCTAAACACAAAACATGCAGGAAAAAATTAAAGATTCCGAATGCCTATAACTCGATCATTTCTTACTGGATCGGAAAGATGTTTGCATCAATTGATAAGGAATATTTCTACGCATCTATCGCAATTAATAAAATGTTATTTTTCACTAAATAAACGATAGAATAACTCTAAAATGTGAAGCGTTATCTCAATGCCATAACTACCTCGTTTTGATTGGTCCGATTTACGGTTTCCCCAACACATCCATCATTACCAAGCAGCCTTGGGGAAATCGGCATTGCAAATACATGAAGGTAGGGGGACCTTTTATTCCAACTGAAATGTGTTTCCCGAACACATACTTCAAATCCATGGAGCGTGGGGAAATTGGCATTTTAAATTCATGCAAGTCGGGTATATTTTTGTTCCGGCTGAAATGTGTTTCCCCAACACAGACTTCAGAATCAAGATGTCTGCGAGAATCGGCATTGCAAATTCGTGCAAGTCGGTGGCATTTTTGTTCCGACTGAAATGTGTTTGCCTAATTAGAGGCGAATGAACTGAAAAGTTTAAAACCTCTATAATTCATCACGTTCGTTCGTTTGCCTAACACAGACTTCAAAACTAAGATGTCTGGGGAAATCGGCTTTGCAAATAAATGAAAACTGCGAGTACTTTTGTACTCGCTTGCCTTTGTGCAGACTAGAGTATGTTTCCTACGAACACAACGTTTTGACTCGGTTATTCATTAGGTACGAAGAAGTACGTACACTTGAGAGATGTCAACTTCAGAGGGAAAAGTAAAATTAAATAATCGTTTGATAATTCTTCCGTTCACATATTTTGTCCTAGGCATCATACCAAACGTGCAAGGACTGCCCTTGAATTTACTTCTTACTGACCTTACATGGCATTTATTCAATCTCTTTATTCACAAAGTAAATATATTATATTCGATTGAATTCGTTAATTGTTTCATTCAATCAAAAATTATATCAATACAAGCAAATGATTGCTAAGCTAAGGAAGTCCCACGTCAATCTTGCGGTTATATCAAAGATATAACCCACCCATTTTGACGTAGAATTACGTCTTTCGGGAACATATTGGGGTACAAATTGAAAATCGAAAATCGAGCGTACCGTGAAAATTGTCCAATTTCAAATGCTTATTGCTCAGTCATTTCATGATGGATTGATGAGATTTTTGCGTCAATCAATTTCGGAACTCCATAACAATTTTTTACATTGAATAAAATAATATGTGTCATGAAACTAACTATCGAACAATTGAAAAATCTCAACCCCTATCCTAACGGAAATACCCATTCTGATTGGTCGAAATTGACGACACATGCGGCAGGTCCCTACCAGAGACATTAAAATCAATCTGCCTGGGGGAAATCGGCATTGCAAACACATGAAAATAGGGGGAGCTTTTGCTCCCATCGAAATGTGTTCCCTAACAGAGACATCAAAACCAAGCTGCCTGGGAGAAATCGGCATTGCAGATACATGAAAGTAGGGGGAGCTTTTTTTCCCACCGACATGTATTCTCTAACAGAGATTTCAATCCCCCTTTGGTGTCTGGGGGAAATCAGCATGTAAATACCCTCGTGGTCGATAGTTTACCTAACGACGCGCACAAATGGATAGTGCTCATTGTAACTAGCGTGGGCATTGCTGATTGCATACGTGCTGTCGAATAAGTTGGGAGCGATGAACTAGTGTTTTTTCGTTCCAATAAGAATCTTTCGATGAGTTGATTGGAGAATGATGTTTCAATGAACTGAATAGAACCTATGCTTGATAGAATATAAATAAAATTTAAATTTGGAACCTTTTTGTTGGTTGCTTCGTGAAATTACACATCAATGACCGATCATCTATTGTAAAACTTTTAGCACAACTGTAAGTGTAAAATTGTATATGGTAGCTATTGTGTTAAAATGACTTGAAATATGAAAGGTTTTTTTTTCTCCCAAGGAAAGTTCATGCGACGAGCAAAATTGGAAAAATGAAGGGATATTCGAAAAACAATAAAAACAGGAAGTGGGTTATATCTATGGTATAACCGCAAGGATGACGTAGGACTATCGTTGATTTAGAGATCATTTGTATGAAGTTGAATCTGAATTCATTCTGAATGAATGAATATTTGGAGAACTTCGAAACGAAAGCGTTACGTTGGAGGCACAAGGTTTTATGCATCCAATATTGGATACGGAAATATCCTACTGATGGGGAAGAATAATCTTCAGAAGCTATCCTGTTGATTGCGATTGATTGAAAAATCACAAAACCAAATGTATTTGGTCACAGTGTTACATGGATAGAAAACATTCAATTAAACTCTTTCACTCACATGATAGAAAACATTCAATTAAACTCTTTCACATGAATATATTTTGAAAATTCCCAAAGGAACTGGCAGATTATTTTCAGTAACGATTAGATATTTCCACATTTTCCTCGATACTGGAAGCCCACCAGTGGTTAATGCCAACTCGATAACCACCTGTTAATAGCCGCGCGTGTATGTGTGTGTAGCGATGTCTTCCCAGGGAACCGTTTGTGGCATCACTCTCCTCCTGATAGATTCCCTACTGGCCTAGGGTGCACAAACAGGCTCTTGGTGACACCGTTCATCCGCGCTTTCATGATAAATAAAGAGCTTCACCGCAACAGCGACAACATGCTCCAATCGCTGTTCAATTAGAACTGAGTGGATTTCCGAGCGCCGCTCGCTTATATACCGATTGGTGATTTCAATAGCCTGTTTTGAAAGCAATTTTAAGACTATTGAAACAAGTTTTTGGATCAAAAAGTAACAAGTATATAACGCGTAGACATTTTATCTTTCGAATGAAGTGTTTATCATACCATTTCGTTCAGTTGTTTAGGAGCTATTCATGCTCAAAATCTCGGTCTCCGGCGTAACGCTTTCGTTTTCGAAACTATGATTTTACACCCCGGTATAGAAATGAAAGACGTAGTCCTACGTCAAAAGTGATTTCACATATGCTCTACATATCGTATTGGGTGCTGTTAGCCCAATTGAAATTCGCATTGAGGCATGTAGCATCGTGTTCCGTTGGGTTCAAAGCGAAAAGGAAATGGGATGAATAAACACTCAGAAAATAAAAAAATTATAAAAAAAATTAGCTTTTCAATTTCAAATATATTTTCTGTATACTAATGTAACACTGTTTTCTGGTGAGAAAACTTGTGTTCGATCATCCTTACATAACACAGGAGCCATCTCGTCCAGAACCACAGAGGGCGGCTTTGGTAAGTGATGCGCACCAGCTAATGACTAATCACCATGCTTCTATCATTATCACTCGGTCATGGACACTGGTGGAGTGAAAAACAAAACCTAACAACCAGACAAAACGAACCCAAATCATTATCGAAGAGTTTAACAATGTAGGGGAAAAGGGGGGAATTTGGACCACCTAAGCAAATCGCCTAATATTTACAAACTAATACGGTCTAAATAAAAAATGTCACATTGTATACTAAGCTAAACTTGTTTTCTCTCAATCAATAATGTTTAATCATTATATCAAGCTTCAAACTACCCAATATATCATAAAATAAAAGAGATGATTTTTGGACATTAATATTTGATGCGGGATGATTTGGCCCAGTGTGTGTTTCATCGAAAAAAACATACTCATGTTTATGTAAAGTATTTTGGAATAATGTTACAACCAGTAACAATGTTCTGGGATCGATACCAGGTGTCTTGGGCAGATTCCAGACCAGAAAAATTGTATTGAAACCATCTTGAATTCTGCATGGATTTTTTCACTGTTGTTCGAGCATTTTCAAACACTTTCGATTAGAGATGGGCAAAACCGTTCACGTTAATGAACCGTTCAGTGACCAACCGTACACTTAAGTGAACTAGTTGTTTTGAGTAGTTCACTCACACTTTCGTACATTATACTTATGACAGACATACAGCTGCACTTGCGTTGTACTTCGAAAATTGTATGTCTGTCACCATGTACAGAACCATGCAAGCAACTCGGTACAATCGCTGTACCTGTACCGACCTTATTATACCGCTGTACGTGGCTACAGTTGTACTGTGCGCAGCGCCATAGACGGTTAGTGGCGGGTAGCATGATCAAACCGAATCAAAACACTTGGTATACATTCTTTTCATTGACTTTCTCTTGAGTTAATAACTCAGATTGGAAACATATTTATTGTGTTTGATAGTTTAGACGGTAAATAAAAACCTTTTTCATTGAAATATTAGTGAAAATACAATGCAATATATTCAAATTTCCGATTGTCAGTTTGACATGCGGTACAATGTACAACCAAAGTATGTGTGTCATGCTATCGTGGTACCTGTACAACGCTGTACACGTACAACGCTAGTACAGTTGTATGTCTGTCCATGGTATTAGAGAGATATGCCAAAGCAAGTGGAAAAAGTGTGAGATGTTATGTAGGACTGTTCTGTTCATTCATAAAATTTTGTTAGCAAATAATTATATGTCTGAATTTTGTTAAAAATATCTTAGCAGAATAGAAAATCAAACTATGATTTTGGAATTTTGATTTAGTTTGAGTCGTGATTCATTTTTTTCAGCACAAACTAGCATTGCGCTTCTTTTCTTACGATGTTTTGCAATGACTGCTATAGCAAAACTGTACCAAAACCCGAACGACTTTCACGAAATTATCGAGCACAACATGATATAATAAAAAAAACATTTCATATCAGCGACGCAATTTTTTATTTGCTGTTGAAAAAGACTGTTTGAATCGTTTCGCTTTTAACTGTATTTATTGGTGAGGTGGATTTGCATAACTTACTAAAATATTTAACCTCAACTTAAAAACATGAAATTAGAACTATTATTTGATACATAATCGAACAATCCAATTTAAGAACCACCGTATCCTGAAATATTGAGTTTTGTTATGAAAACGACAATACCAACATCTTATTTTTGTTATTTTATGGGGCTATCGTTTGTTTCCATTCGTTAATTTGAGGACTATTTACCTTGCAGCAGCATTCATCTATCACTCATTCGCTCGCCTTACTCTTATACACCGATCACCATACACAGTTCGTTCTGAACTGTATGTACAGTTCAACCAGCGGTCAGTTCGTTCTGAACTGCATACACAGTTCATCGTTCACCGTACACAGTTCGTTCTGAACTGAACTGTATACACAGTTCACTCAGCGGTCTTCTTACACAGTTCGTTTTGAACTAGGTAAGCAGTTCATGTGAACTGTTGCCCAGTTAAACAGAACAACCGTTCGTTCACTCGTTTTGGTGAACTAGTTCTTTTGAACAGTTCATGAACGGTTTGCCCATCTCTACTTTCGATGCTTGGTCAAAGAAAATCCGTTCTTGATGGCCTGCGTTGCTCTTTCAAGCTCCTCCTTCTTGCAACGTTGTCTGCCCATCCTCTTTTTGTAATTCAGCGGCATCTGGAATCAACTTGATCAAAGAAAAACCTCAAATCTGTAGGACCAATTCACCCCACAAAAACGTGTCCATGTCACCCCACACAACATGCAAACATTAAAGTGCTATTCATTTCATTTATTGTTATCAAATTAACAGTTTCGCTGCATAAAATTGTTCCTCTTCTGTAGGCGAACAGAACTTTACTGCACAATACACGAAAAGTTTGTTTAATCAGCGAGAAAAACCTTAAAACCACGTGCTTGATGTGTTCATGCTGCCATTTCCTTCCACCTGTCGAATTTTGCCAAAGGTTTTTTACGTTAGTTACATACAGTTTATTAATAGAAGGAGATGACATTATGAAAAATCCAAGTTGAGCTGTACTTTTTGAGATAATGGGGTGGTCCAAATCACCCCGTGTTACCCTAATTCTTCAAACATATCTAAAATCAGCATGCAACAGATAGCCTAACGGAATTCTACGTCAACTATGCGGTCGTGTCTTGAACACAACCCTCCTGACTTTATTTTTTAAATAGTCAAAAACCAATCAATATCAATAGCTTCGTTTAATCGAATGTTGGAATTATCTGATTCTTTTGCGTAAATTGCAACATTGTTTGGAGTGTGACAAGCAAAAATCAACTTTATAACTTGGTATGTAAAGGGTGTGTCACATCAAATTGCATCACGGAAAAAACGCTGTAGAAATTCGCCCAGTAGTCCGATCCTTTTGAAAATTTTAGACAGTAAAATAAAACCTATTAAACAACTTTTGGCATTTTCCATTTTTCATACTTCGAGCCCAAGCCCGTATGCTCGTACCTTCCTCTTTACCCCGTCCATAAGGTTCTGTACAACGTCAGGTTGTAGTTTTTTTTTAAACAGAAATCCATTTTCTCTTGAAGTCCGCCTCCGATTTGACAACTTTTGGGTTCTTCCGGAGGGCCTGCTTCATAATCGCCCAATATTTCTCTATTGGGCGAAGCTTCGGCGCGTTGGGCGGGTTCATTTCCTTTGGCACGAAGGTGACCCCGTTGGCTTCGTACCACTCCAACACGTCCTTTGAATAGTGGCACGAAGCGAGATCCGGCCAGAAGATGGTCGGACCCTCGTGCTGCTTCAATAGTGGTAGTAAGCGCTTCTGTAGGCACTCCTTAACGTAAACCTGCCCGTTTACCGTGCCGGTCACGAAGGGGGCGCTCCGCTTTCCGCAAGAGCAGATCGCTTGCCACACCATGTACTTTTTGGCAAACTTGGATAGTTTCTGTATGCGAATCTCCTCCGGAACGCTGAATTTGTCCTCTGCGGAGAAGAACAACAGGCCCGGCAGCTGACGATAGTCCGCTTTGACGAAGGTTTCGTCGTCCATTACCAGGCAATGCGGCTTCGTCAACATTTCGGTGTACAGCTTCCGGGCTCGCGTCTTCCCCACCATGTTTTGCCTTTCGTCGCGGTTAGGAGCCTTCTGAACCTTGTATGTACGCAGGCCCTCCCGCTGCTTGGTCCGCTGGACGAATGAACTTGACAAATTCAGCTTATTGGCGACATCCCGGACCGAACTTCTCGGATCACGTCTAAACTGCTTAACTACGCGCTTGTGATCTTTTTCACTGACGGAGCATCCATTTTTGCCGTTCTTCACCTTCCGGTCGATGGTTAGGTTCTCGAAGTATCGTTTTAGTACTCTGCTGACCGTGGATTGAACGATTCCCAGCATCTTACCGATGTCCCGATGTGACAACTCCGGATTCTCGAAATGAGTGCACAGGATTAATTCACGACGCTCTTTTTCGTTCGACGACATTTTTCCAAATTTACGAAAAATTGACAGTGAAGCATGGCCAACGTGATCTATACACTCTTATCTGATTTTAAAGCGAAAGCTGAAGATATAATTCCTAAAAATTAAATTTCTACAGTGTTTTTTCCGTGATGCAATTTGATGTGACACACCCTTTATACCACAGCACTCTGTGTACTATGAGCTGCATGATTTTCATCCAAATTCATTTTTTTTGTTCTTTATTCACTTTCAAGCAATTTACACATTTCTTTTCTCACTCACTCAGATGTTTTATGTTTTCCATTAAATCTTGAACGTGTTTGTTCGTTTTTGCAGTCTGTACTCTTGTGCTCCCGTGGCCGAGTGGTTAGCGTTATAACTAACATGCCGGGTGTTCGGGTTCGATTCCCGTTCTGGTCGGGGGAATTTTTCGTCAAAGAAATTTCCTCCGACTTGCACTGTGATCACGCGTATTCTAGAGCTTGCCACTCAGAATGCATTCAAGGCGTGTTATTTGGCATAGAAATCTCAACTAAGTACTAATAAAAAATGACGCAAGTAATACTACGTTGAGACGGCGAAGTTCCTCTAGGAACGTTAGTGCCATTGAAGAAGAAGAAGACTCTTGTGCCCAAATTCTCCACATTTAAAATAACGCAAAACATTAATGACCTCAATCACATTACATTTATTTACCAAACCAAACATGATACTGGTAGTTGGTTAACACAGTACCTATGTAGTGCGATGAAATAAATATTAAAGATCGAAAAAATGGCCGATATAATATGAATTTTTCATATATCACACAAAAAAGTCGCACAAAAACGCATAAGAAAAGAATTTCGCGCAAAAACTTCCTCACGTTTAGGTGGAAGTATGATGATGGCCTACTTGAAACAGAATGTAAATCATCCTATTATTTTACAAGTCGAGGCAATTGAAACCCGAAATTATCGAACCAACCGCGTTCCAGGTCTGTGTGGACAATGTCGATAAATACACAGACACACACACACACCGAAGCACACTCGCGTTCTATCCGCATAGGTATCGAACAGACAAGCCAACCTCGAAATGGCATTGGAGCTCGCAAATGTCAGCTTCATTTAGTTTTATTCCCTGACTTAAACTTCCAGCGGGTGAAGGCTGCCAGCGCAGGCGGTGACGCGGAAAGTTCGTTCAAGTAATCATTAGGAAATACTACACGTATGGGATGCTGGGTGTCTATTGGTCTCGCGGTGTTTAATCTTAACATGATGGCTGATTAATTGTGGGATAATTGCGGGAAACCGATTGCGAAAGAAACTCGATGGCTGGCGTTCGATAGACGGAACGAACGACAAATTAATGCTAATTTGCAGCTCATTGAAGAAAAAGCGTATGCGAAAGTGTAGGCTTCGTCGGTTGCTTTGAAACTATTCTAACAACTGATGAGCTTGCAATATGGGAAATAGCACGCGTCGTTTCGCAGCATCATCGGTGATTAAGCTTTGCATAAAGTACAAACAATGAAGATTGGAAGGAAATCTCGGAAAATGTTTCCCCATCTCCAGTAGATTAATCGCATAGTTGAGCGGTAGAAAACACTGCCACCACCACCATTATTAATTCTGATCCCTTGTAATGGACTTTTCCCTCGTTCAAAGCACTGCCGCTGTTGCTGTGGCTCATGTCATCATTATCTTGGCCATCGCCACCACCAGAAAGGGTAGAAGAACTTCGCATTCTGCAAAGTTTCATGTGCTGTATTATCATGCACAGCGTGTCTTTAAGACCGACATGCAAAACTCCATGTCATCGGTCTGCCCAATCCACGTGCCCTTTGGACATAGCAGTTGTTGTTGTTGGGTAGGGGAGGACGAGCTTCTTTCTTCCTGAGTCACCAGGAATCAGTCGCAAAGCAGAGCCAAGCTTATCATTTGAATGCATCATACATTGCCGACAGAAATATATTTATTTATACGAGGTGTGTGTGTATGTGTGCCTTCATATAAAAGTAATGAAACAAATCATCATCATCATAATAATTAGTTATTGTTATTGTTTTTATGAAATCTTTCCGCACAAGGCCCAGAGGAAGGCGTGTTATGCCGTGCGGGAATGCCAATTCAAGGGCTGAAGTTGTGGTGTCCGATCCGTTTCCTACCCGAAATACCCACACGCACACCGAAAACCCCCGAGCGGCACCCAAGATGTGTGTGATGAGCATAACTTTCTTGCCCGGGACTGACTGCCGACTGCTGATTACGGGGCCGAGATAGCACACGAGCCCAGTCAACTCGCTAACCCTGGAAAAGAACGACCGACAACGGTACAAACACACATATACACACATTTCTCCCCGGAGTTGTTCTGAGAACAGAACATCAAGTTTCATTGACTTTGGGGCTTACAGTTATGAATGGTCGGCAGTATTCGGGGAAGTAACCCGGCTAGCGCACATCATGCATAGAAATCAGCGGTATGTGCTGTAAACTGAAGAGCTATGTTTTGTGACTTATGAAGTAGTACCACAAACAGGGTGTGAGCAGCCGATTGAGCTTCATCTACGCATTAATTTAAGAATCGTTTCTAAATGACCAACCTTAGTTGAGACTATGTGCTTAGAAGGGCGTACCCAAATTTGAGGGCATTCTAAAAATCAACTTTCCACACTTTAGTTTTAGAACGTTATCTAACAGAAATTCTTTTCGAATTATATCATAGCTTTGGGTTTTGACATAGAACTATGTCTTTGATTCCTATATAGGGGGGTCACTCTATGAAAAATGCAACGATTCATTAAGCGTTTTTAAATGCATTTTACTACGTCTTTCATTAAGGGTGCCAAATCAGAAAACAGGTCACGTTTTTATGAAATAAATTTAACGTTAATAACTTGCCGCGAACGGATTTTGGCGATTTACATACCAAACGAATCGGGAATTCCCTAAGATTCGTTTGATATGCTATACATTACAATACCATAGTCTGTATATGGTTTAAATTGACGAAAATTGGAAGCATTCCCATTTCCTCATAAAGGGTGTGTCACATCAAATTGCATCACGGAAAAAACGCTGTAGAAATTTAATTTTTAGGAATTATATCTTCAGCTTTCGCTTATAATCAGATAAGAGTGTATAGATCACGTTGGCCATGCTTCACTGTCAATTTTTCGTAAATTTGGAAAAATGTCGTCGAACGAAAAAGAGCGTCGTGAATTAATCCTGTGAACTCATTTCGAGAATCCGGAGTTGTCACATCGGGACATCGGTAAGATGCTGGGAATCGTCCAATCCACGGTCAGCAGAGTACTAAAACGATACTTCGAGAACCTAACCATCGACCGGAAGGTGAAGAACGGCAAAATGGATGCTCCGTCAGTGAAAAAGATCACAAGCGCGTAGTTAAGCAGTTTAGACGTGATCCGAGAAGTTCGGTCCGGGATGTCGCCAATAAGCTGAATTTGTCAAGTTCATTCGTCCAACGGATCAAGCAGCGGGAGGGCCTGCGTACATACAAGGTTCAGAAGGCTCCTAACCGCGACGAAAAGCAAAACATGGTGGGGAAGACGCGAGCCCTGAAGCTGTACACCGAAATGCGGACGAAGCCGCATTGCCTGGTAATGGACGATGAAACCTACGTCAAAGCGGACTTTCGTCAGCTGCCGGGCCTGTTGTTCTTCTCCGCAGAGGACAAATTCAGCGTTCCGGAGGAGATTCGCAAGCAGAAACTATCCAAGTTTGCCAAAAAGTACATGGTGTGGCAAGCGATCTGCTCTTGCGGAAAGTGGAGCGCCCCCTTCGTGATGACCGGCACGGTAAACGGGCAGGTTTACCTTAAGGAGTGCCTACAGAAGCGCTTACTACCACTATTGAAGCAGCACGAGGGTCCGACCATCTTCTGGCCGGATCTCGCTTCGTGCCACTATTCAAAGGACGTGTTGGAGTGGTACGAAGCCAACGGGGTCACCTTCGTGCCAAAGGAAATGAACCCGCCCAACGCGCCGGAGCTTCGCCCAATAGAGAAATATTGGGCGATTATGAAGCAGGCCCTCCGGAAGAACCCAACAGTTGTCAAATCGGAGGCGGACTACAAGAGAAAATGGATTTCTGTTCAAAAAAAAGCTACAACCTGACGTTGTACAGAACCTTATAGACGGGGTAAAGAGGAAGGTGCGAGCATACGGGCTTGGGCTCGAAGTATGAATAAAAAGAAAATGCCAAAAGTTGTTTAATAGTTTTTATTTTACTGTCTAAAATTTTCAAAAGGATCGGACTACTGGGCGAATTTCTACAGCGTTTTTTCCGTGATGCTATTTGATGTGACACACCCTTTACATTTGTTCTGTCCTTTGTGTGCTTTTTCGAACAGAGCTGTCAATAACGAGCAACTTATCGTCGAGCAATGAAGGGGAAATCTTCAGAGTAAAGTCTTCGTGAACAAAGGAAAAGAAGAAGAACGAAGGGGAATATTAACCTAGAGTATAAACAGTGGATCTCGCTGAGGCAAAGTTCCATTCTTCGTGAGGAAATCGACTGAACAACATCGTTGCTGGTCGAGCTGGACGGCAAGGGATCGAATGCCTTTCTCAAGGCAATAAGGGTGGAGGAGTAATATGGTTTCGCTTGCCAGTAGCAAAACTTTCTCCACTAAGGATGATAGCTGCGCTTATCTCGATCATGTATTGTTCGGCGAGTACAATAATGAATCATCAAACAATTATCGACAAATAATTCTACAATAAAAAACATTTCAGGGCGACCAAACCAGTAGAATAGTCATTTTAAAATTTTCGTAGCATTATAAAATAATATCCGCAGTTATGAACAAGCGACTTGAATTGAACCACAGCGTAGTTCTACGTCAACAATGCGGTCGTGTCTTGAACACAACCTCCTATAATTTTTTGCTTAAGACATGAACAGTGAATATAGTAAAAAAGTAAACAATTTGACGATTAAAATGGGTATGTTATTTCGATTCTACTAGCCACTCGTTTTCTCCCACAACGCAACGAGAAATTTTGTTGCCTACATACGGGCGTTAGCTCACATTATGTGTGAATGCGTATCACGAGTTATTCTCCATTCTTCGGACAAACAGGCATTTATAAGTTAGCAGAATCAATGGAGAGATGATCTTGAAAGATGGTTTTACTCTATTATCCCCAAAGTTCAATCAATCCGGGCTCAATTCACGTCCTTATCATGTAGGTCTTGCTACTAACAATTTGTTTAGTTGTGGCCCAATGTCCTGGAAAAAAGGTAATGAAGATGGTCGAGTTTCGAGCGACATAGCATGCGCTGCCATAACTATTTAGCAAATAGTGACGTCAGTCGTTGTGTTTATCTTTGATTGCCCACCGTATCCATATAAAAATGCTATTTTCAGGAAATAATTTATCAATTAAAAATGTACAGTTTTGTAGAACTCTCGCTGAATATGAGGCTAGTGAGATAGCACGGAGTGAATATTTGTGAAATCACGTCGAAAAAGACGGATAAAAGTGATACTTCCATGTGCCATTTTCACTCCCCCAAGTTCATAGAAACCAACGAAGTTTCATTATTTTACCATTATGAAGTTGATGTTTCGAAGGCTCTCAGTGTCGGTGTGTATGTTGTGAGATAATAATCACCAATTAATCAAAATTTCATCGGAAATGTTGCTGCTTTCAAAAACTAAGCATACGACTGCTCTCTGGACCTTTTTACCACATGAATAATCGAAATAAGCCACGATATAATTGTCATCTGTTAGAAAACAACCAGTTGAATGATTTCATGAGAATTTTGGCTCAAATTATCAAGCAACCGTGAGTACTTTGAACATTGTTTTATATCTTCCATATACATTCCATATTGAATACAAATGATTACGACACGATATTTTACTTGCCAATACAGATATACTTCGCCTACTGCTCCACCTCTATATGTACCTCATTGGTTGTGGCCCAAGAAATATCGAGAATGTTGTTCGGTTATGTGAGAAATGCAATTAATGAATTTAACTGGCTGCTGATTTGTAAATTCGAATGGGTATACTCACGTATATCAGATTATGATAGCTTGAATAGTCGCGTTCTTAATATTATGTTCCACATATATGTCTTCCTTAAGGCGGGACAATTGTGCGTTCACACTTCATTTTAAATATGTGTGTTTCCATTTAGTCGAACACAATAATGTGTTGCGTCATTAGCATCGTTGTACTAAACGCTAACATTTGTTCTAAACTGCTTGCGCCGAATCCGCGATGACAGTGGCATAGTGTTGACGTCTGGTGGCAACTTCAAATTAGGGCCATAATTTGGGTCTCAAACTCGTTAGTGTAATCTCTATCAGATAAGAGGACACGAAGCCGGTTTTTAAATTCTAAAATTTGAATGAAAATTTTCATATCATGTTATTTGATAATTTGAAATACGTGTTTCTGACTATCATTGAACCATATGGCTAAAAAATTCCAACATTGTTTTTTTCATCATAATATACAGTTGTCTTCATAAACAATTTTTTAGACTTGAGACTATGAGACTTTTCTACCACCTGCAAACAAAAATGTTTTTCATTTAAATAGGATACTAGTTTGATATGGAACAGTTAATTTTCATTCATAATTTTTATTTCGTAAACGTGTTCATTCCGACTGAAAATCAGCTATTCTTTCACGCTCCCCTAAACTACTAAACGAAGCTCAATGCCGCCAGCGCGGATATGTCAATGTGTTGTTTGTTGAATATTCAACTGATCCGTGGACACAATGAGAACAAGATTTTCATACGAATTTTTATATTGTTTTTGTTTACATGAAAATTGGTGACGCGAATGCTAGATTGTGACTGCAAATCAACAGACCGCGTCGGGCGAATGTTTTAGTACAAAACGCAAGCAAGCTGATGAGAAGCAACGCACAACGCAGCATTATGTTTCCACCTTTAGAAGCTCGCTTCAAATCCCCATCACATGCCCATTCTCCTCTCCGTGCCGTATAAATAAGCGGAACTTAGCTCTCAATGAGATCAGTTCGCTGCAGCAGCTACACGAGCTTCCCAAAAGAGCACTCATGGCCGTAGGATAATCAGTATACATCACCTATAAAGTTATTATAACCCTCTACAAAGTTTCGGACAATGCGGCATTGAAGGAGCAAATTCTATTTTTATCAATAATATATTTCTGTAGTCATAGATATATTTGGCTTAGGCTTATATTTATGTAAATATTAACTATTTGGACTTGTGTTTCAAAATCCTTCTTCTGCATAAATGAATAAACAGAAGAAAAGAGTAATAACTTTAATAAAATTTTTTGTTCACATTTTTGAACAGAGCGTGGTTTCGGATTCTACCACGTTAACTCATCTAACCCGTTTAAAGAACACAAGTTCATATTGGAAACGGGTTTTTCGGGTTTCCATTTCGTTACACTTCGTGGTTGCTTTCCGTGATTGACCTGAACCAGTGAAATTGCACAAAGAACACACCGAATTACGCTTGGGAGTAGCAAATCACTCTCATTGCAAGTGCATGTGCTTTGAATAGTCAATAACGACCCCGGCCACGTCATTACAGAAGAGCAAGGAACGTTAGTATGATATTCGCCGCCCGTAGGCCAGAAGGGTCGCCTCTATAGCGTGGTTTCCTAATGTTAATCAAGGAAGGGATAGTTGTTAGTGGAGGGAGGTAAGAATCAGGATTCACTGTGGTGAGTTATTTGATTAGGAGTTTATCCATTTCTGTCTTTGGATAATAACCATGGATTACAGCTATTACAACCATCCTCCTCAGGGGCATCCTCCATCCTCCTTGGACCCTCTGCTCTAGTTCTCAATAGTTTCAGGTTTTTTTTAGTAGCATTACTATAGAGATCCGTCATTCGCAGGCGAATTTCGTTGTATTGGGTATAGAAAGAGACTGAAAACGTTCATCAGAGGAGATGCAATATTAACACACTGTAACACTATGTAAGGGTGGAATTTATGTCGCAAATATTTTCTTTTTGTTATTCCCTTCATTGTTTCTATTCCCGCGGCTGTATTCGGTGCCCGTTATTGACAGCACGGTTAGGTAAGCACACAAATGGACTTATGGAATGTATGGAAAAATGGAAATGCTTCCAATATTCAGCAATTTGATTCATTTACATACTAAAGGATTATATATAGCGTAGCAAGTAAATCTTTGAGAATTTCCGATTCGATTGGTATGCAATATGTCAAAATCCGATCGCAGCAAAAAAAAGTTATTAGCGTTAATTTTACCGTAACCTATTTTCTGATTTGGTTCTCTATATAAAATATAACTTCATTACGAACCTGCCACGTGCATGGTTAGAAACCATAAGACTTAACAAAATATTGAAGCTAATCAACATGGATATCGTTGTTGAGTAGACTAGATAATTGGTTTTAGTTTGATATGTCGATTACCTTAATCGGTACAGTAGTTAAAAAGTTATGAGTTTTTGAAAAAAGTCATTTTTGGATAAAGGGAAAAAAATATTTTTCGGACCATCCTGAAATTTAAATGATCACAGTAGTAAAAAAAAATATGGGTCTAGTATTTAGCGATAAGGAACAAAACTACCCATTTTCACGAAAATCTGATAACCACTATATCGGTTTGACATGGAATGGCTGTATATGGAGTTCTTCCCCCCCCCCCCATAATATAACCTGTGGGAGTTGTAAATTCTAAGTTACAACCTCCAATTCAGGTGCTCCCGAATTCGCACAACTTACCATCAGAAATCATTTCCGGAACAGAACCAAAAACGGGCTCACGCTCAAACAACACCAACTGAATAACACTCAGACGGGGTTCATTGGGTAATTTGTGGTTTCCTGGCCTTCCAGAACCGGGGACCGACGAAGCGCGAACAAAGAACAAAACCTCCCCATTCCCTACTGGGCCATAGCAACCGATACAACAGAACAACACGAAACGCCAACATCCATGGGAGCGAAATTAAGATAATGCTCAGCCCGTCGAAAGCGATCCGTTTTATTTCCCCACTTCCTGGCACAAATTAATGTTTATCTTTGGGAGCGCTCGTAAATCGTTTTGCTCTGGCACCTCTGGCTTTCGGTACACACATTGCGTTCGGGACGTAATGAAAAAATGGCATAATAAGCCCGGGATAATTCCTAATGCCAAATTTCGCCAAAAGCGATACACTGTTGTATTTGCTAGTGAAACGTTGAACACCGAGAATGTACCACTGAAACAAATAAAGAATCTTTCCACCGCTACCCGCCCGCCACTCTGGAACGGTAGGAATCCCACGGGCCATACGTCAACAACGAACCGCAGCCTCCCCGAATTCAGCGACGCGCGCGAATGGAGCTAAATGTCTTACATTCCGTCCTGTCAACACGACGGAATCTGGAACAAGTTGCCATGGCATGTGACACAAAAGATTATGTTTCCATGAAAATCTGGAGGGTGTGGTGGGCGCGCGCACAGCTGAAAGCGAGGCGGCATGCGATTCGGAGGTATGAGCTACAGCAGTTTCGAAAGAATGTCGCCAACTTTATCGGTTCCCGGTTGGGTGAACCGGCCGCTGATGTTTTATTTTTGCAAGGAAAGTTCGATGTAACTTATATTTGAGTGTTTAATTTCAACATTTTAAATTCCACCTCTTCGGTGGTAACCGTAAAGCGCGATTCACATCCGAAGACACGACAACGTAACGTCAGCATAATGGAACATAACAGTGTATTTCTATCTGTTGAAGCGAATGCCTCCTATTGATATTATCAAGAGATTCACTCGGAATCGAAGAACGATGTGCAGAAATATTAACAACACAATCCCGACGTCCGATGGAAAGTCAACATATTTCCTTCTGTTTCATAGGAAATTATACCACCACAATGAATTGCTCAAGACAGAAGAGATAGTCATCACTGTGAACGAATAGAAACACTATAACATAGCTACGAATTTCTATGATCATCATACGATTGCATTTGCACAAGATTGATTCTTAGACTTTTTCGTTCGATTAGATGTAGTTAGCGCACCACAAAGGTCAATATGTAGTCCCGACCCCGATGTTTTTTCCTTGTTCCGTTAGACGAATTATCCATGTTCTCACCAAAAGGCATTTTCGATGGAAAGTTATTGTTTCTTAGCGTAAATTTCACGTAATCCATCCATTTACGATTTTTCGTAAAAAAAATCGTATGGTCTTCTATGGAGCTATTCATGTGCGGAAAACACTAAAGCAAATGCGTTCACTTCATCCACTATATACACGGTCGAAATCTCAAAGCCTTCCAGTTACTTAAAATGTATGGAGAATGAGAGACGCTAACATGAGCAATACGGATACAGTCTTCGCTATTGCAAGATCAAAACGCGATGCACATTACATTAAGGCCAGGCGCAAATTGAGACGCGTATAGCGCGAGTAACTTGTCGCGATATAGCGCCTGTTTTTGTGGCTAATGAAAACAGATATAACGGCGCAAATTGACCAGATGACGCGATATTGTGGAGCGCTCGTGAGACACGACTCGCGTGACGCTGTGGCTGAACCACAGTTTCTCGTGCTGGTCGTACCGGTTGTGGTGGTTGTGTTAGTGAACAATCATATAGCGCCGTGAGTTTGGCGTACCGGTCGGGTGATTGTGTTAGTAAATAAATATATCGCGCAAATCTGTGTGAATCAGACATTTTATGCGAGTGGCACGTTATTTACACCAAACTGCGACTGAATATGCGCTTCACCACGCTACGATTGTGGCACGCATGAGTTGTGTTGGTTGTCTCGTGTTCGTTTACGAGCGCTATACGCTTCTCAAATTGCGCCTAGCCTAACATTCGCATTTAAAAAAATATACTTTTTCGGATGGTGATAAAAAAAATAAGACAGATAATTGAGTTTTGATAAATTTCCATAGGAAGGTCATTATATTAGCTTACTTGTAAAAAAAGTCTACGCCGTGGCGAGCGGCCTTCCGGCAGTTAACCGGAACATTCGCCATGGCGGACGAAAACATGCGTGTAGGCATGTTTTTGAGTTCTTTCTTCGTTTTATGTATCAATTCCTTCACAGTTTTCGCGACGAAATTGTTGGAATAGATCTTACGCTTCAGATTTGCCCAGAATTTCTCGATGGGACGTAGCTGGGGGACGTCGGGCGGGCTCGCCGACTTGGGTACCACATCGATATTCAGCCGCTCCGTCTCCTCTAACGATCGCTTCGAGTAGTGAGCCGACGCCAAATCCAGCTAGAACACCGCGTTTTCGCCCTTATGGTACCCGTTCACTGGTCTCGGAGCTGCAGGCAATGAAACAGCGGCAGTGGCTGAATAACATGGTCAAGTCGATTTTCCCTGCGAATCGCAACGAGGCGGTGGTGATGGACGACAAGATCTATCTCACCCTGGATGGCAACTTCCGGCAGGCACTTCGTACTATAAATTTGTCCGGAGCAATGGAAGTACGGCTTTGACATCTCCTTCTCGCTGAATGTTAGCCACAGCAGCACAATTGTGAATTATGCTTGTATCATTAAACCATTACACAAACTGTTATAAGGCAACCACCATACGTATATTATATTTTATTCGACACCATTACATACGTCCGCAGTTCGTTTGTATCAGTTCCACATCCCTTTTTATAATATGCAACATACCTTCATGTACATTACTTTATACAAATACAAACAAATGAACCAAATGGATCGTCTAATCACTCCGTGCTTGCTGTTCTTTTCTTCCTGCTGCAGATAATACATCACTTCAGCGGTACTCTCAACTCGCTATGTGTTTACGTTGGACTCCTCTCACGCACACAGTTCGTTTTCCCAATACTTTGGTATGCGGTTCTACTATTTTTTTCTCTGCGGTTGTCTCAACGCGCAACATTTTTTCTAGTGGAGGCGATCTGGCGTAGTGGTAACATTCATACCTCTCACGCAGAGATCACGAGTTCAATTCTCACTCCCGACATTCTTCCAAAAATGAAAGTAAAAGTGACGAACCAACCGATATGTGTTGTGAAAGTCACATAGGGAAAAAAACAAAAACAAATTTCTCTCACTTTTTTGTTTTCACAAGGCACATTACTTCGAAAGAAATGAGCGCCATTGTGGCAGCCATTTGTGGCTTCCTTCCACCTTCACCTTAAGATAATGATATATACATTATTTTAAAGGTTAAACCTTCAGCTTTTGGAATATTCCACGAACATATTTTTTCTATCTTGGTGTGTAGAGGACAAAAATATAGAAAAGAAATTAAAAATCGATTACTTTCTGTTTGTACAGAAATGTTGTGAGCCAACATTTTTTTTTCTAACCAACTTAATAGCAAATTCAATTAACCGTATTAACCAGCTTCCATTTGGTATTTATAACGTTCATATAGGACCTTCCAATATAGAGATATTTTCGTTTGAATGAAAAATTACCCCCTCATCTTTGTCGATGAATAATTCAATAAACAATGATCGCATCGCAAACCGAAAGGTAGGTTTCAAAACTAAAATAAATTCTGAATAAGATTAATTTGTTGCTTTGACGAAAACAAATTTATTTTATTTTTTTGCATCAATTTTAAAAAAGTACCAAAGACAGGATTTCAGAAAATCATCTGTAATTGAGCCAATTTTGCAGTAAGTTCTAATGTTAGCAAGGAAATTTTCAGCCTAGTGTATCCCCAAAACACCTATGAACCTGTTTCACATTGATACATTTGGCCATTTTTTTAGCCGAACGATCAAGGTTTGGAGTAAATTAATGGATCACTTCAATATCTCCTCACCCACAAAACGAAAGCTTATTAAATTATTTATCGCCAAAAAACGAAGGGTAAATTTGTCATTCAACTAAAAATATTTCTGTGTTGAAAGATCCTACACCCAAATTAGCGTTGGCAGAAAACATTTCATCTTTGGCAGAAATGATGCCATTTAGTGCATGTGCTAGAGAGTCAAATGCGCAAATAATGAGCTGTTTTAAAAGCTTGAAAATGGTTTGTATGTATGCGTGTAGACACCTCTTTTTTTGTTTTCTTTTCTCATTTCATTTGGGATTGGGCCGAAAAAAAGTCCATTCGACGTCAATGGGAATCGAACCAAGGCCGGCTGGAATGCAAAGCTATTTTACACGACCACGCTATCCACATGGCTAATGATGCTTCAGCAGTGGTTCGGCAAATACGTGATAATATTGCACTTGATTATAAAATGAAGTTGGGAAGTGTTTTCTAAGAGTAAAAAGGAGCGCATGAAGGAGAACAATATCTATCTCGGTCTGGGCCGAGTATGTGGCAAAGTATGCGGAAAGCTTATTTGTCTTTTGTTTCGCTCGCTTGTATTAATCTTATATTGCTGTACCATGTATATTGTACAAATGCTTACCAGTATTTGTGAGTCATGACATTTTCTTTTATGTTATGTCTCATTTCATGACATAAATCGGGATGACAAAACATGAGCTAAAAATCAATTTTGGGTGTACAGACACGTTATAGGTACCAAATGGAAGCTGGTTGATAAGGTTAATTGGATTTGCTATTGACTTGGTTGACAAAAAATTGTGTTAATTCACAAAATTTCTGTAAACACAGAAAAAACGATTTTTTATTTCTTCTCGATATTTGTGTTCACTACATCTATACACATCAAGATAACAATATGTTCGTAAAATATTGCAAAAGTTGAAGGTTTAAGCTTTAAAATGTATATATTATTATCTTAATAGAATGTTCCGGAAGCTTATTTTCGACTTTCTAAAGTGTTAGAAAAAGATCTGCATGGTGGGGTACGATTACGAGTTTGAGTGGCTGTATAAGTAATTTTTTATTTAATAACTAAAATATTCACTTTTTAATCACTAAAATATTGCTGGGTCATCTAGTAAATAAATAAATAAATAAATTACACACCCATAAATACAAACTCACACGGACATTACATATCAAATAGCATGCACAAGAGAACATTTGACGTTACGTTTTCGTTAAGTTGTCGTAACCATGTACCGTGAATTGCCCTTAATGCAACGAACAAAAAACACAACACATCGTTTGCGCGAAGGGAGGTACACTAATTTGGCGCACGCTCCTTGCCGCTCCTGAAGAGACTCACTGAAGCGATAAGATGCTGCCATCAGCCACTCTGATGTACCTTCCCCCCAGTGCCGAAATTATGTAATTAATTACCGAAAAGTGTTAAAGTACACCGCTCACGCTGGAGATGCATCTTGAGCGGGGTGGGGAATTTGCTAAGGACGGCAAAGAATTCGTTCAAGTATTTCTTGTTGATTTATTGGAGTTTGCTGTGGTGCGCTGCGCTGTTAGCAAATAGCTGTTCCGTTCGTGCCCAGCAGATCGTGAGCAGTGTCATTAGGGGCTGGTGGAATCGAACAAATAAGTGCGGGAATGTCACTGTAATTAAAATTGATGTTTATGCTGGCGTAAGCTCTCGAGCGCTAGGGGGAAACTTTAACGCTCTCTCAAACCACACGACAAGCCGAAGCAGAGCAGCAGGAGTTGACCCAGGGGGAGAGGTGAAAATGGGTGCCCCGCGCAAACCCGTAATTATCTGAAGTTTATTTAATGGCCCGAGTGTGAATGCTACTCAGCTCGTAACATCGCATCGATCGACTCCAATTGACCCGATTCTGGGAGTCCCTGAGGTGCTCGCGAGCCAGTTAATGTTTTTACTTTTTTTCAGCCAAACCACAATCTGCGCCGGGCGTAATTGAAGTAAGAGGTGAACCAGTACTCGGGGGAAAGCAACACAATAATAAGAGCACATATCTGGCATCCATCCATCCCGGGCTGATCGGGAAAAGATAATTTTTCGAGAACATACACCAAAGCTTGAAGCTCGGCCTGTGTTGTTTGGGCCGAGCAAAGGAAATGGAATCATAAAATTTATAACCCTAATGGAACAAATTCATAAATTTCATCCGGTCCATTTCGCACGCTGCTCCCATTCTTTGATGCCGTTGCTGATGTAAAAGATCGCGTGCTTTTAGGCTTCAGAGATAGACTTCGGAGAGTGCCGGGAGCCATTCTATTCAAATTTGGGTTCGGAAGGGAACCGTACGCAAAGCACCACAGAGCTGCGCAAGTGGATCATGTTTGCTTCTCATTCCAGCACAATAATCGTTCCTAACTGTTCACGAGGGATAACGAGGCTTGAAATGCGACCGTGGAATTCGGAGCAATGGAAATGCACTTTGAAAATGCCCACTGTGAGAATCGGGGAAAACAAACGAAGAAAAGAGGCGTTTCGGTGAAATTTGAATTTCATGGCCCTTCGCTCGTTTATGAGCTGTCTTCTTTATCTAGCGATGAAATCGTGAGTACCGCCAACAATGGCTGGGATATCTCCATGAGAATGTGATGATCTGATTATGGAAGACAATTTGATCCATGTTTAGTGGTGTCTGATAGGAAGTGTTACTTATTCAAAAGGGTGTATGTTTCCATATCTATAATGTTATTGATAGGAACAAATAAGATATAAGAATTTTGTTTCACATTTTTGAAGTATTCACCATTTGCGCAAACAGCACCTCGCAAATGAGTTATTAATGACAGGCAAATGACTGGCTTCAGGCCATCGAGACTGTACTTTTCAGGTACTTTTAGGCAAGGATGGTTCCAATCGTATCAACGAGCGCTCGTTACATTTTCTTATTTGATTCATTCAACGCACACAATAAAATGTTTCGAATCACTCATGAAACAGAAAACTGACGTGTCAACGAAAACACTGAATGAACAAAGCGTGAGAGTTATCGTTTGGTATCTGAGCGCGTGTTCATCGATGCTCGCTTGTATCATTTTATGATTCGTTCGTTAGTTTCTGCCGGCGCCTTACTTTCGTTTCCTGATCCGATTGGGTGCTTAGCCTCGGAGCTTTGGATCGAATCGCTTTGTGATAGAGTGGTGTCGCTCTCAGAAAAGAATCGAATCGCAAGGCAAAAATGCGATGCGATGAAAATATAACTTTTCGATGTGCTAATGGTCGCAGGTGCGCACCTAAAAGTTGTCCAATAACTTTTAAAAGGAAAGCCAATAGGGTTAAGTTTGCTTACCAGATAGTAACTATATATAACCTTCGATACGCAATTTATAAATACTTGGTTTTGCTTGTCCAATATTTATTATAATATAAATTCACAAATGCGGACTTTTGTCCAATTGTGGAGGCACAAGTTCGCAGCCTATGAGACAAACGATCGCAATTATTGAAATAAACTTTTGAGATAACTTGTATCAAAAATCAATGATTTATCATTAGTAGTGAAAAAATCATTAGTAGCGCGTGTAGGCATCATCTAAAAGGGAATGGGTAGTTGATTACTTGCTGGCTAGACTGATTTGTTGTAAATTTCGAAAAGGCATACGATGCATCCTCATTAAGCTAGATCTCGTCCCTATAGTTTTGTAACCTGGTTGTATCCACGCTGGACTTTAATGGCTTTCGCAAAAACACCAAATCTTTGGAGAAATCGTTTTGTCCAATGGTCTGCAATGGATGATCAGTTTCTCAGACAGCTCACTCTCGACTAAATAGAGATGAAAAGGAATGTTGATTTTATTTTCACTCCGGATGATCGAATTTTCCGGACAATCGAATCATAAAAAAAATAAAATGAAATCTCTCGGTAAACGTAAAATAACAATGATTTGCACTGACTTATTCGTATAATGCAGTATCTTAGTAATGTTTTGAAATTCGAGAAAAAAAATCATTGCCTTGTTACAGCTAATGAACCAAAATATTATTCAAATGATCTAGTCCAAATACAAGCAAAAGCTTGGCATCCAGGAGCCAAGGAGAGTTCGATGAGATAGTTAAGCGAATCAACATTAGGGATGCTATGGCCGAGGCTTGATATGAGGTACCGACTGATTCCATTGTGAAGTCAAGGAAAATGTTGATATTCTGTTGTCGGCTGTAAAAGAACGCATGAACGGTGATTTTATGGATTTCGAAAGACTCAAACTTTGGCGTCTTTACCACAATAGTAAGTAAAGTCTGAATGAGCTAAAATGTTGTATAGTATATCTTTTCGAGGTAATCAATATTTTTCAGGAAGTCCCATTCGTAAATTTGAGATGACCATTCTCGCTGGCACTCTAATGCACATCGTTATTCATGAATTCATTTTTAAACCGAAATAAATCATAATTTGCAAGAAAAAAAAAATTAAATTAATTAAATCTATTCTGCGATAATATCGTAACATATGAAGATGCTAAATAGACATCTTTTGAGAATCCAATAAATCAAAGGACTATACAAGCGGATTCAAAGATTTATAACTTATTTTGTATTCTTTGCAACAATCTCAACACTCCTACCCCAACTTTTCCTTTTCCTTACTACATTCGTGATTGTTCCAAAGATCATACTATATATGATGCACTGTGGATAACTGAATTAAAACATTCTAAACAGACCATGCTCATCCTAACTACATCCATGTTTCATTGAATTATCATATTAGGTATGTTTAAATATTAAATCGATGTATTCATTTAAATTTGGAATTTCCAACGTATATAAATCTACTGCAGATAATCGAAACTAGTTGTATTGACCAACCCTTTTTCCAACCCTCTCGTCTATCTAGCTTCGTACAAGTTTGTTCAAATAATCATATTTATAAAGTATATTAACAAATTATTCAAAATTTTCGATAAAAAAAAACCAAAACCAAAATACTCCGGATGATCGAGTCTAAAATTCCGGATAATGGAGCCTCTGGATAATCGAGTCCGACCTGTACTTACTCTTTCTTCACTAATATTAAAATTATTTCAATATATTCCCAAAAAATCATAATTGTATCCTTTCAATATTCTTTCTGTTCAATATTCCTTGCAGAAAACGTGATACTCTATTAATATGTGTTCTTCGTCTTCACTCAGTTTTTAAAGTCATTTATCCTTTATAAAACAAAATTATTGATTGTCGGTCTGGGAGACCATTTGCGCGAGTATATTAGGGTTAATAACAGGTTCAAAACGTTTTGTTGGGAGAAGTAATGGATACAATCTGGCACGTAACGTTATTTGATTGTGTGAAAAGTTCTTTCGGATTTACATTAGAACATCATTTCTTTTCTGAAGAATTATTCCGCAAAAACTGAAATATGTATATTCGGAAGATTACTGTATCGTATTTATTTTCCATCGATTGGTGAAACGCTATACTCCATGCGAAAACTGGTAAATATTGACCATCCGGATAACAGAAAAATTCTTGCTATCAATTTCATATCACATCTGTGTGTATATTCGCATGCATCAGACTTTTTTATTCGATATTTTCTTCTTTACGTTAGCCGTGTGGTCCTGTTTTTTTGTCGTTGAAAGTTACCTGCTGGCGGTTTTCCAATTTCCTTTAATGCTGCTATTCTTCGAAAAACTACTGTACCACAAGGATTTACAAGACATAACATATTTTATCGCATATACAATTAACCCACAATAATCTAAAATATGTATTACACCTGATAAATTTTAAGAATAAGTAGAGGACATTTAAAACAACTGATCGAATAAAAATCGTCGCTTTGTTCCCTGCTTATAAATGTTTGTGCGGTATGCATCACAATATACAGACATTTGCTGCATTTGGCCCTCAAAACGCTTGCTGTCGGTATGATAATGGTTCAAATGCGTGCAATCACGGGAAAATTATCGCTTTGCGATTCTTCTCTGTCTCATCCGCACACAAATCCGATCGACGGAGAGTGAATCATTGGTCGACAAAGCTGCTGTTCTTTCTACTTACGAGACAGAATGAACTTGTCTACCACATGTTTGGATTCGCTCACTCACTGAGTGGTATCGTATGATGCGAGACCAACACACTGATTGAAGAAGCTGTTTTCACATGCTGAAAAAAGTTGGATGCTTTCGTCGATTCTCTCGTCAATCACCAACATTGTCTTTTAGGTACTTATCTTGATCTGCGAGTTACTATAACTGGAGTAGTGCAAAAAATCCGTACCAGCATATTGACCGGGTGCATTCCTGCCAGATGCACATTTGAAATCCATCTGTTGTACGTTTACCAAAAATCGATTTTCCGAGTTTTGATGGTGAGCTTGACAATTGGATTCCTTTTTATGATGCATATCGTAGTTTGATTCACAAACAACAAAAATTTAGCTGCTTTTGATATGTTCCAATACTTGATGGCCGCACTCAAGTATCTTGTTAAGAAACTCCTCGATACAACTAACATCGCTTCGTCAACGAAGACCTGTGTGAGCACTGTACAGTCTGGCAAGGACCATCACCATTTGTTGAAACAGTGCGACATCATCCTCCTATACTAGAGAATCTTAAGGTGAAGGTGGAAACTAGCCACAAATGGCTGCCACAATGGCGCTCATTTCTTTCATCTCCCTCTCTCACCCCTCGCCCGAAAATCAGTAATTTTGCGGAACAGTGTGAAGAAAATGATTGTTTTCGCACACTTCCCATCAAGAAATATCAACCGAATTATAATCGATTACTCACAAGATGTTAAATTTTCATCTGCTGTCGCACTGTATAGTGAAAAACGTCGGAAAACTCGAGCTAGTGCTCTGAGAGTTAAATTTTCATTTTTCAATCTTCGGCAATGGTTTTGTTTGTATTGGTGAAAGCATCGTTATTTTTTCGACACTGATGCCAGACAACATCATCGAAACAGCTATAAAAACCACCCAATAAAATGTTGTTCCTGAGTCATAGCGTTTCATGTCATGAAAATCAGTAGAATAAAATTGTGTTGACATCAATACAATTATTACTTTTACGTTTAATGGGTCTATAATGTAAGATTTAGCAACTTTAACATTGGGTAAGAAAATTGTATTGCAGAACTCGGAACACTGCCACGGCTGCCTATGCTTTCAAAAACAGTAAACGGAAAAGTATTACGTTCAATCAAAATGCCTCGGCCAACGGAGAGAAGGGTTAAGGCTCTCCAACGTGAAGTGAATATGTGAAAACAATACGATCAACGAAGGAAAATATTAAAGAATTATCAACATCGAGTAGAAGCGGAAGAACGCGGAAATACCAAAAGAACCCCAATTCGCATGTGTTATAAATTTGATCATGTTACGCTCGCGTATAATCAGAATTTTACTTCATATGCAAATGCACCTTCTATATATATTTACATTTGCAATTGATCATTGGAACATATCGTTCATACATTTTACTTTAGTATTGAATTATTTTTTTTCAAATGTATTCTAAGACTCGTGTCAATGAAGCGCCACACAGTCTGATAAGTGAATTGATCTATTTACGTGTGCTTTGCTCTTCTCTCACAAACACTATTGCTCCATTTCTACACGTGGGTTCACCTATACTACTACAATGGCTAGCTTCCCCCTTCACCTTAATTTGAAACCTTTCCGACAATTTCACGATGCTTCTGAAAGTGTTTCGTACGATTTGGGTAAAACTGATTTTAACGCGATGCACAATTTCCTCGCACAAATCAAGTGGATAGATGTTTTTCAAGATTGTGACGCTAACCTCGCTGCATCGATCATGTCCAGTATTCTACTGTATGCAATCGATCAGTTTGTTCCAGTGAAAACGAAACGTGAGGATACCGAGCCTGCGTGGTCAAATGGTGCCCTGAAGTATCTTAAAAGAGTGAAGCAGTCTGCTTTAAGACAGTTTAGCAAGCACCGTACGGACTCAACAAGAGCGAAATATTTGAAGACGAATGCTGAGTACAAACAACTTAATACTACAGTGCTTATCAAAACCGTCTGCAGAGTCGCCTTAAGGGGGTATTCTAGTGTAGAGACACGAATTTCGGACGTTTTTTTCTCGAACTCCGTGATAAAACAAAGAGTATTTTTACAATCTATTCTATCATTATTTGTTCATCTATCTTTTAACAATAAAACAAAAAATGAACGGAGAAAAAACATTCATAACTAGAATACAGTGATAGACATTCGTTTAGCCGCACTTGGAAAAATCTTGAAACACTTACAAAACAACAAGGAATGTTCTTTTTATCGGGATACTTATTTGCTGTAGTGGTAGTATATTTGAACAATTTTATTGAAAGGACACGCGTCACAATCACACACACAAGGCGGCATCGGTGGATATAAAATTCAAACGTCGTTCTTTCCTGAGACATACGTTTAGCAGCAGGGCATGAAAATCAGGTTTTCGCATGATCACCAAGCCCTTATCTGTCTTTTTTGAAAAAAAATACTTGGTAATGTTCAATTTACAAGGTAAATATTAGATGTGCAAGGTAAGAAGTTGGTCAGATTAGTGATCTACGTAGAATTGAAAGGAATGGCGAAAGGTATTCTGTTGACGGAAGAGGGGCGGCAAATAATAAAGATATTCACTGAACAAAAGTTTTCTAATAGCTCGATCGTAACAAAAATTGGTCGATCTGAGAAAGTGGTACGGAATTTCTTTAAACAGTGCCTGAATTATGGGACATAATGACCAAAGTTACTTTGCGTCTTAAAGGTCGAATAAGACACGAAGCAACCAGGAAACGATGTCCTGCTCATACATTAAGGCCGAATCGGTTGTTCCAGTAACGAAGAGGCATATTGCGCGCATCTTGAATGAGTCACCAAACATCATGTGGAAGAAACCTCAAGGGAAGCCGAAACTGACCGCCACCCATAAGCAGAACCATCTCATTTTCGCCCGGCAATACATGGAATGGAAACTGGAATGAAGAAATGTTTTTTTTTCCTGCGAAAAAGTTCAATTTGAATGGCCCGGACTGTTACAGTTGATATTGGTACAATTTAAGTCGACGGAATGTCGTGAGATCGAAGCGAAATTTTGGGGGCGTACGTTTGACAGTGTGAGGAACCGATTCATATCACATCAAACTTCCCAATTGTTTCATTTTCACCCGAATGAACTCCGAAAAGTATCTTCAATTACTGAAGGATTGCTGGACATTTTGATTGGCCATATTGAGAATAACACTACCGAGAATGTCGTTTTTTCAGCAGGATTATGCATAGATCCACGTTTCCAAGCAATCGAAGGCATGGTTTGCTGAGAAGGACATTCCGCTTCTTGAATGACCTACTTGAAGTCGATTGCAATCCCATAGAGAAGCTATAGAGAACCTTGGCCGAGATGGTCTATGCAAACGGATGACAATTTGACAACATTTCCAGCCTCAAGGCAGTAATTCAGGAGTGTTGGGTTATGATCACTATGGCAACACTTTAAAAGCTGCCAAAATGAGTTTTCAAAGTGATACGAAATGCAGGTAGACATAATGAATATTAGCTACCGATTGGACTCGAAATTTGCCGCACAAATTTTCTTTTATTGAAATTTTAGGATGTGGCTGAACGAATGTGCACCCTGATTCCACATATTTCAATTACTTAGAAAACTAAAAGTGAATTTGTACTTTTTTTTAGAATGAATTCGATGAAAATAAACAATAATAGTCTTTTATGAACAAAACTGTACAAATAATTGACTTACTTTTAAAAATATTGAGAAAAAATAGGGTGCGGCTAAACGAATGTCTACCACTGTAGTTAACAGCTGATGAAGTGAGAGGGTTCAAAACAAAGTTGCGCCATGGCGTACACGATTCCAGCCCTTCTGGTTACCTGAAACCAAAAAAATCGAACAGGTTCTGAATCAGTAAAGATGCCGCTATCGCATGAACCTCGGACAAGTCAGAAACAAAAACAAAAAGGCGGCCGTTTGAAACACAAAATGCGTTTTAACTCGTTTTTTCTTACGCTTCCCGATTTTTCTAAAATAGTGTAATTAAAAAAAATATTTTATTAGAGGTTCATGCGATAGGGAGATGCATACATATTGTATTCATATAAATTCGACATGAATCGGTTTAGTAGAACTTGAGATATCGTGTACACTAGTTTGAAAAAAACTATTTTCGAGAAAAACGCGTTTGAAGTTCATTGTAACGGCCGTACCAGGTTAGATACCGCATCACTGAAATGGCTCTAATTCGGTAAATAACGGGATTCTCGATAAGTTCTTTGTAGGGTATATTCTTGAATGTCTAAATTGCAGAAATATGAAGGAAAATTTTTTTGATTTTTTTCAAATTTCTAGACTAGAATACTGCCTTAAGGTAAATCCTAAAAGATTTTGGCGTTACGTCAAAGACCAACGTAAGGAATCCGGTTTACCATCTACGTTGACCAACGGTTTATTGGAAGCTGATGCGACTACCGACATCACTGACCTGTTTAGCTCTCAGTTCAGTAATGTGTTTATCAATGAACACATCGATCCGCAGGATGTTGCTGCTACTACCAGAAATGTACCTCGACTTCTTGCTTCTGAGCTGGATTTTGTTATCACTGACGATATGGTAATTGCGCAGCAACTAAGAACATGAGAACCTCCACAGGGTGTGTTCCGGACGGTATTCCATCACTCGTCTTGAAAGGTTGTGTGGACACACTTGCGTCACCTCTATCGACACTGTTCAATCAGTCCTTATTTTCCGGTGTATTTTTAAAATCGGCTTTTATATACGTTTCGTCGTCCATCACACAGCAGCCATATTTTGTCAGCAACTTCTCGTAGAGCTTCCGTGCCCGAGTTTTGACCGTCGATTTTTGCCGCTCATCGCGGTTTGGGAAGTTCTGTACCTTGTATGTATGTAGTCCAGCTCTCTCCTTTGCATTCTGGACGTAGCTCTGCGACATGCCGATCTTTTTAGCCAAATCACGGCTTGAGACGTTGGGATTTGCTTTAATCATCCGCTTCACCTTTCCCTCCGTCTTTTGTTGTCTTTTTGTTCTCCGGTCCCGGTTTTCTTCCAGCTCCTTTGCCGTGGTCCAACGTCAACCGCTCCTGGAACCGCTTCAACACTCTGGAGACGGTTGAATGGTGAATGTTCAACATTTTTCCCAACTGCCGGTGCGACAGGTCAGGAAATTCCAGGTGTTTGGAAAGAATTTGTTCTCTCGACTCGCATTGGTTCACCTCAATTTTCATTGAATCGAAAAACACGACTTCGAGTTTGACAGCATGTAGACAATACACATCAATGAGAAAGTGTGCAAAATTTGTTTCATTTTACCCAATGGTAAAAAAGTTATGCCCTGTTGAGTGTGTCGCAATAATTTCGTGTTCGCCCATTAAACCTTCACTCAACAAATGAGGAAAGCACATCAGCAGTGGAAGACTTGTTGATTTTTTCCTAATTTTTATGATATTTAGTTAGGTTATAGATATATTTACCATAGTCCCATCATTAAAGTTTATTCTTCTTTGAATCAGACGAACAAAATACATATAAAATCTTTTTATATTGACTGTGAATTCAAAAATTTTCTCTTGAGTTATTTTACACTCTGAAACGTATTCCTTCATTATAAACTCTAGGGATACATCTACATTCACATTATCCTCAATTAAGCAATGTTGTTCCTCAAACTTAATCTCGTTGTAATTTCATAAATTCGTTAGACAATCCGGTTTCATGAATTTTTGTAGCACTGTTTTGGGAAGCCACAGTTGAGGGTAGAGATAAAAAAGATTAAGTACAAAGTTTAATTTAATGTAAGATACAGGGTGGGCCATTTAAAGTGGAAGGATTTGTTTTTGCAATAGCAAAGTAAAGAAGTGGAATTTTAAATTTTTTTTTTGAAATTCATTCATTTAGGTCCATGGAGATTTGATTATGATATCTCGTAAATGACCGCCTCTGGCCTTGACCGCAAAATGTGCCCTTTTTTCGGCATTTTCCATCACTTTGCCCAATGTTTCGGCCGATATGGCAGAAATTTCTTGTCGGATATTGTCTTTCAGCGCAGCCAGGGTCCTTGGTTTACCAGTGTATACCTTGGATTTTAAATATCCCCATGAAAAAAAGTCAGGAGGCGTCAAATCAGGTGATCTCGGTGGCCAGTCATAACCGCCGTCTTTCGATATTAATCTTCCGGAGAACATTTCGCGCAATAATTTGGTCGTGGCAGCCGCTGTATGGCATGTAGCGCCGTCCTGTTGGAACCAGTAATTGTCCAATTCATTTTCACGAACAAATGGCAATAAAAATCGAAAACTCTTGCGAACGATGGCGACCTGATGTCGATGGAGTCTCTGCAACACTGGCTCGAATGGCATCAATATTCTCGTCGAATCGTCTTGGTCGTTGTCTGGACAGATGACTGGCATTACCAACACTACCAGACGATATAAATTTGGCATATAATCGACGTATAGTGTTGTCTCCAGGCGATGTTTTAACTTTATTTTTATTTTTCCACGCACGTTTAGTTAACACAATTGAGAAGTTATTTTGAATGTACAGCTGAACAATTTCAGCGCGTTGTTTAGGTGTGTATTGTTCCATGGTTAAAATTGTATTGAAATGACGCTTCCAACGCGGTATGACATTTGTTAATCTGACATCTCTGTCAAAAGTTATGAGGTTGCCAGATGCTTCCACTTTAAATGGCCCACCCTGTATATACACATGCGAACTGGAGAGCTATCATGACAGAAAACTTAGCATGGAAACCAGTATATTTATTACGAATAATGTAAAGAGTACAAAAATCAGGGAAAATCAAGATCATTTCAGAAAAATTAGGATAAATTGAGTGTTCGTCAGGATATCAGGGAGCGTGCTAAAAAGTCTGCTAAAAAGACCGTGGATCGATCTCCATCGAGATGATTGTAGCGTGGACGTAGTTATTCTGTAACAACACAAAGATGGTCAATTGAGAGCCCTGAGTTCAGAACTCACGATCGATCGCTTACTAAGCGGACGCGCAACCAAAGTGGCTATGGAGACCCCTAGATTTCCCCAATTCCTTTACTAACAATTGCACTCACAAATATAAAATTCATTCAAAGATTATTTGAAATTCGAATGGTCTCATTCACTATCGTTCGCGAAAGTACAATCAGAAAAACAATTTTTTAGGAGGAAATGTGAAAGTTCGTAATTATTTATTTTATTTTTTTTAAACTTCGCTGTACCGTTTTATATCGCGTTATTAATTCAATATTTTGACAAAAACTGTGTTGCTCCAAAAGTACAACTCGTACTTAATTTCACACCTTCCAGAACAGGTCCAATTATTACAATCACCGCCAGAAGTACAACACACGCGAGCGCAAGGCGATTATCATCAATTCGTGTTGCCGCATTCCCTCCCTTCCTTCCAGGAGTTCCATTTGTATCTCGCTCGGGCAAAAGTACCGCAAAACAGCAATCTCCGCTTATAAAATCTCAGGATTTCCCTTTCAACTGCCGCAGCACATTCTCCGTATTACTCAAAACTGTGCCGCGGGATGAGCAGGAAGGGGGAGAATGATGACGGGGTAACAGCATATGAGCGCGGACAGCGCATAACAACCGCTCGTAGCCGCGCTAAATATGCGAAGCCCGTAACGGTATCCGCGGAATCGAACTAATTAATTCAACTTATCATGCGCAAGCAATTCGTCGTCGTCGTCGTCGTCTCCGTCATTGTCATCATCATCATCATCATCTTCATCCTCATCCTCACCATAGCCCAAACCACACCCAAGTCCTCAAGTCCATGGCGCTCGAAGGGGGTCATTGTCCCTGAACCGAGAGACACAACCAATATTGGCAGTAAGCTTAACTGTGCGATAAACTTCCGCCGCAGTTCGCGGTGCTTGCTTCACTGCCTCAACTCCTTACATACCACCTGGAGTGGTGACCGGAATAAATCGCCACAGTAAACAACTGCAACAGAAACAACCGCTTAGAAAAAGTGTAGTAGGCTAGAAATATTTGGCGCGGGAAAAACATCATGTGCCTCACATTTCTATTATAAATTTATTCTCTTGTTCTCGTTTTTCGAAATTTATTCTGAGGACAATGTAATGGGGACGAAGTCCCCATTTGGCGAGGATAAGGAATCGAGGCGACCCATGCCGCCAAGATGACGCAATCCGAGTCCACCGCCGACCCGCCGTCGGAAGCGGCGGTGTCTCGCACGCAAACCTGGGATCCACTGATTGCCCGGTTAGTTTGAAACATAGGATACGATCCTTTAGCAATGTCCGACCGAGCTCTAGCGAGCGTCGGACGGTATACGTCTGCCCGGGGCGTTACGTTTGCCTGGGGCGATACGTTTGCCCGGTTAATTCTTGTTTTGAAATACAATACCGCGCCACAATATTTATAGCCTACTACACATTTTATAAGCGGTGGTTTCTGTTGCAGTCGTTTTCTGTGGCGATTTATTCCGGGAACCACCTGGAGTATATGGTGTGTATCAACCCGTTTGGTAGCGAAAATTGGATAATTTCAGATCTGGTAGCGTGTTTAGCCAGTCAGTTATCTCACGGCAATAAATGTGTCTTCAAAGATCGCAATTGAATATGGAGTTACACATCGTATAGAGCGATCAGCTTGTTGAAGTGGCTGCTGCTGGACACGTTACACATGTTTCTACAAGGCAACTATTGAGGAAAGAAATTAATAACGTGGGTGTGGGGCGGAAGGGCTAGTTGGGAGTAGAAGTTTGCCTCACGAAGCATGAAACATTATCTTGCGCTATCCGGTGCGGTGGGGCGTCAGTTTTAAATTTGGCGAAGAAAAGAACGCGAAGGTAAAACAACGCCAGAAACTTCTGACAAGAACTTTGCCAAGTGCAAAAATCACTGTCCGAGGCGTGTCCAAGAACAACCCATCAACACCGGTCGTCGTAGAAGTGTAAGTTCTACGCACCACCGACCGGAGTCGGCGGAGGTTTTGGTGGCAACGGTTCGGAAAATCCGCAAATCGGCTCCAACAGGAAGAAACGGACGTGATGAATAACTGGACAATAAATCATTGCATAACCGGACCCCACAGTTGACCGCAAGTTTTTGCCGTCCAAAGGACGGCGTTGCTTTAAAAGGATTTAAATACATCAAAATTGAAAACAAATATCTAGAAAACTTTTCGTCGAGACTCGAAGGTTTGTGCTACTATCAATAAATTTCAGGCCAGCCCGAAACTTATACGTTAAATTTTTCATTAAAACAATCCCCTTTTGAGGGACCGCCCCGATGAGTGATGAAACAAGTATCCTCCGTTCGTTTTCTCGAACAGTGTGGTTCCCGTAGAACTTCATCAGACAGCCGACAACTGTTACAATGTTTTAGTATTTTCCCCCCGCCAGTCAGCCAGGCTAACTGAGCCAAGACTGCACTGCGGCATAAGATGTCATCCGACAAGATATTGCCACTTTTTGGCTCGAAACTGCAACTCTTTCACGTTGTTGGTTTCATACGGATGCATGGGCACATACTCACGGATGGATGGACGGTCGGGCGGTCGGGCTTTAACCTCTGGTGCATATGTGGCTTTGTAAGTCCAGCCGCTCTTTCCGATTGCTGCAAAGTTTTGTTCGGATGCCCGAAGACGGCATCGATTGTTGTTGGAGAAAAAATGAAGGATTCATCACTCTTTGTGTCAGTCGGTTTTAGTAGTCCGGGGGCAGTGTCGTGTAAGACGATCTGTCAATCATATAATGAACTCACTGAGACTGCTTTTTCGTGTTCTTAAATCAATTGAGCGTGTGACAACGGGAAACTTCCTAACACAACCTTTTCGGATCGCACAAGAAAACTTCCTAGTAATTAGACCTTTGACGTTTGGGCCGTTCGAAGCAATAGTTTATTTTAAAGAAAATAAAAACATGTTCTGATATCTGATATTTGTTTATTTGGAGTAGGGAAAATCTCATTTTAGTGTGATTGTAGCTTTCTTTCTAAAATGGGCATAAAACCTGCTCATTGTTGCGTCAACAGAAAATACAGTCCAAATGAAACAATCTTAATCCTAACAAAGATACGACTCATTCTAACTTAAAACTAGGTTAGTATGTCCAAGCACTCCATGGAACCTACTCTTATTGACGTGACGAGACGTGTGATAGTCAAAAACATGAAAACAACGGTTGAACATACGACACATTTTACTAATAGGCTCATTAAAGCCATAATTGGTACGAATTCGGAGGAAGTCATGGATTCTCAGAGGAATCTTCTTTTTCTTTAATGGCACTAACGTTCCTAGAGGAACTTCGCCGTCTCAACGTAGTATTACTTGCGTCATTTTTATTAGTACTTAGTTGAGATTTCTATGCCAAATAACACGCCTTGGATGCATTCTGAGTGGCAAGCTCTAGAATACGCGTGATCACAGTGCAAGTCATGTTGTCATGTTCATGTTGAATTCATTCAGCACAGCAGGGCAGTCTATTTGGGACTGAACAACATCTGAGACGAAAGCAGCCTTCGCTACGTTCCGTCTATTTTCGGCTCTAGATCGATTAATCGATCTTTGTAGCTGGGAAGGTTGAAGGGATCGTTCCAAGGCAACCATCGCAGAGCAAAGCGGACAAAGATACGTTGTATTGCTTCTATTTGTTGTATGTTGTTTTGATAGTACGGAGCCCATACAACAACAGCATACTCAAAAGTAGATCGGACTAACGATCAATACAAAACTTTTAGACAGTGGATGTCTGAGAACTTCTCAGCAGCTTGGAAAATGAAGCCCAAGCACTTCGAAGTTTTGGAAGTAATGTAAGCAATATCGTCTTTAAAATTGAGCTTTGAATCTAAGAGCACGCCCAAATCCTTAACCTTGTCCTCCCAATTAAGAATTGTATCGGCAATAGTGTAGTCGAACGAGAACACGGAACGTTTGCGAGCGAAGGAGATGACAGAACATTTGTCAGCGTTCAAACTCATATGGTTTATTGCACACCAGTCGGAGAAGCTATCGAGTTCCCGCTGAAGGAACTGCGCGTCTTCTTGGTAAGTTATCACATGATAAAGCTTGAAGTCATCTGCGTACGAGAGTTTGAAACATTTCAGAGTGAAGTTTATGTCATTCAAATACAGCAGTAATAAGAAGGGTCCAATGTGACTACCCTGTGGAACACCGGAAGTAAAGAAGAAAGGTTCAGTAATAATATCATCTACTTTAACTGCCAATGAACGACCAACAAGATAAGAGTTTAGCCAACTTAGTAGCGTACCAGAGAAACCGAGACGTTCGAGTTTGTTATTTCATACATGTACCTACTATATCAAATATAATTTGAACAAATTTTGAGGAAAAAAACGCAGAAATCTATCCCATTTAGCTTGATATGTGCGAGTGACCGCTTTGCCCCCACTAGATGACCACTTTAACTCCAAGCAAAAAAAAAAGTTCGATTTTTCACCTTTCCTTCAGATGATGAAAAATGTACTATTTTGAATTTTTATAGTAAAAGCCGCTTGCTATCTTGAACAACAATGAGTTGAACTATAATATTCTTCGAGAAACGAGAATTGAAGCGGTTTGTGGACGCTGGAAATGGGCATATTCCTTAGAGTGACCACTATGCCCCCACTTCCCTTATTGCTGTACCATGTATATTATACAAATGCTTACCAGTATTTGAGAGTAATGACATTTTCTGTTATGTTATGTATCATTTAATGTGATAAATCGGGATAACAAAACATGAGCTAAAAATCAAATTTTGGTGTACCTAGGGGGTCCCTAGGCAATATGGGCACAAATTACGTTTGGCCAACATCTTAAGACGGCATTCCATCTATTCAACATGCTACATGCTACAAGTCAATCTACAGGGTGGGTCATTTAAAGTGGAAGGATTTGTTTTTGCAATAGCAAAGTAAAGAAGTGGAATTTTAAATTTTTTTTTTTGAAATTCATTCATTTAGGTCCAAGGAGATTTGTTCTAACTACTTTTTGATTATGATATCTCGTAAATGACCGCCTCTGGCCTTGACCGCAAAATGTGCCCTTTTTTCGGCATTTTCCATCACTTTGCCCAATGTTTCGGCCGATATGGCAGCAATTTCTTGTCGGATATTGTCTTTCAGCGCAGCCAGGGTCCTTGGTTTACCAGTGTATACCTTGGATAAAAAAAGACGGGTGGGTAATGTCGGGGACATAACCGGAGTGACGTAGGACTATACAAAGGGGACAGCTTTTGTTAAATATATATTTTTTATATATTGTTTTATTTTCTTCTCCTACGTGAATACCTACTTATCTACCTGAAAAATGGATTAGTACTCTTTATGAACATGTTGATGGTTCTGAAAAAAACCTTTGGTGTTGTGTACTCGATATCCCCATCTTGTTCGGTTAAACCTTCCTGTTTAGCTATTGCGTTTGCCACTCGCCACAGCTTTCACAGTTGGAAAATTTCTTCCCATCCAGCTTGTGTCATGTTGTTCAGTAAATTACATTTTATGCGACGTGCCGAAACACTCAGTGTCGCATTGGAGGCGATTTTAACCTGTGTTTTAACCATAATTTGGACCCCGAACTCTATGTTTACAAAAATGTCGCATTACATGTCCGTTCAATTAGCTAAATGTCGAACTAATTGTAAATTACTGTACTTTCTATCTGGAAACAATTTGAGAATTGGTGAAAATTGAATAATCAGGAAAGTCCCCAACTATCAATAAGCTCAGAACAACTGCCAAATTCACATACTCATCAGATCCTGGCAAACAAATTATGAAAAAATCAATTTGTGTTTTATTATAATTTTGGATATTATTTTAGAATGCATTAAACTGTATTTCGTAAACTCTTTTTTGAAAGGTTTAATGGCTCTGATAAGCGCCGTGTTTTATGGAATGGTTCCAATTTAGAAAACTTAGTACTCGTGGTATTTAAAAAAAACATTTCGAACGCCCCCGATGTCGCCTTGTTCTGGTTTTGCCACCAAAGCAGATTGTATAAAGAACAAACTTTTTTCTTCCGCTACCTGCTGTCGTTTTGCGATTGCGTTTGCCACTCGCTGCAACTGCCTGTTGTTGTCTTGATGTCCACCGAACCGAATGTGGTCTGTTCTGAATGCGGGTTTTCTTATAGTCGCGAGCAGCTTTTCCACTTCGGTGGCCGAAACTATATAACGCCGGCTAGGTGGACTGGTGCACTGGTACTAACGCGCTCGGCCTAGCTACCCTTGCGGGGAACTCCAGACTAACACGGTTCGAGCGGGATTTTGCCTTTCCCTTCACTTTTCCTCCTTTGCCATATCCAACCATGGTTGCTAGTGTTGGTTTGTTGATGTGATGTGATGCGAAACGATGTGGTGTACGGTTTGGATGAGAATGATCGTTACGGCAGCGGAGCGGGGATTTTTAAGCTGACTGGCTGACTCGAGAATTACGCATGTGTGAGAGACTGCGACCAATGTTTCGTTCATATTTTTTCTTTTTCCTTTCCAATCGTGCTTCATTGTATTTCGCTGCTGCTCTGGTTGACCGTTTTGGTCGGTACGATTTGAGGAGCACAAAATGGACCAATCAAAAATGGGCACATAGTGCATTTGGACAATGCTTGATATTTCACAATTATTCAATTATTTATCTCAAGAAAAATGAAATGATATTCGTTATGATAGATGCGTAGATATATTTCCTATCAATTGATGCAAAAACCTTTGCGATCTATTGAGAAATGCTCGAGTTATAAGCGTTCCAAATCTTGCATTTTTTCCTACTTGTTCAGTGCCTAGATTTTCATTTCACCCCCTATATCTTCCGGTTAGACGTAGTCCTACGTCAAAAAGTCAGGAGGCGTCAAATCAGGTGATCTCGGTGGCCAGTCATAATCGCCGTTTTTCGATATTAATCTTCCGGGGAACATTTCGCGCAATAATTTGGTCGTGGCAGCCGCTGTATGGCATGTAGCGCCGTCCTGTTGGAACCAGTAATTGTCCAATTCATTTTCACGAACAAATGGCAATAAAAAACGGTTATCATTGTCCGATAACGCTCCCGCAACACTGGCTCGAACGGCATCAATATTCTCGTCGAAACGTCTTGGTCGTGGTCTGGACAGATGACTGGCATTACCAACACTACCAGACGATATAAATTTGGCATATAATCGACGTATAGTGTTGTCTCCAGGCGATGTTTTAACTTTATTTTTATTTTTCCACGCACGTTTAGTTAACACAATTGAGAAGTTATTTTGAATGTACAGCTGAACAATTCCAGCGCGTTGTTTAGGTGTGAATTGTTCCATGGTTAAAATTGTATTGAAATGACGCTTCCAACGCGGTATGACATTTGTTAATCTGACATCTCTGTCAAAAGTTATGGGGTTGCCAGATGCTTCTACTTTACATGGCCCACCCTGTATATATTAGGCTGTCAAAAAAAGTCCGGCTCATTTTTCCGGTATTGTCCGGCGGTATTTTTTATGAATTTTCATTTGTTCATAAAATTAGTTACAATCATCTGTTTTATGTCAATTATGCGTCGTTTTGTTCGATGACTTGTTCCCAACAAATGCCAACTTCATAATACCCCTGTTATAGAAGCTCGCTTCCTTATTGGCAAAAAACTCGGGTAGCCAATTTTCACAGGCCTCTTTTGTGGCTAACTTCTGACTACCTAGCTCGTTCGCCATGGACAAAAACAGGTGGTAGTCACTTGGTGCAAGGTCCGGACTATACGACGGATGCAAAAGAACCTCCCATCCGAGCTCCCGGAGCTTCTGGCGCGTCACCAAAGAAGTGTGTGGCCTGGCGTTGTCCTGATGGAAGACAATGCGGCCTCTGTTTATCAAAGATGGCCTCTTCTTCATGAGTGCTACCTTCAAGCGGTCCAGTTGTTGGCAGTACAGGTCCGAATTGAGCGTTTGGCCATAGGGAAGCAGCTCATAATAGATTATTCCTTGACAATCCCACCAAACACACAGCAGAACCTTCCTGGCCGTTAATGAGGGCTTGGCCACCGTATGAGCCGCTTCAGCGGGCTTCGACCACGACCGTTCGCGCTTCACGTTGTCGTAAGTGACCCACTTTTCATCGCCAGTCACCATCCGCTTCAGAAACGGGTCGATTTTGTTGCGATTCAGCAGCGATTAACATGCGTCGATACGGCCAAAGATGTTTTTTGCGTCAACGTGTGTGGCACCCATACATCGAACTTCTTTGTGAATCCAAGCTTCTTCAAATGGTTAATAACGGTTTTATGACTTATCCCCAGCTCTTGGCCGATGCTACGGCTGCTACTATGCCGGTCTTTCTCGGCTAATTCAGCGATTTTGTCGCAATTTTCGACGACAGGCCTTCCGGAGCGTGGCGCATCTTCGACGACCTCTACACCAGAACGAAAACGTTGAATCCATCGTTGTGCGGTGGAAATGGAAACTGTATCGGGTCCATAAACTGCACAAATTTTATTGGCAGCTTGAGATGCATTTTTGCCTTTGTCATAGTAGTACTGTAATATATGTCGGTATTCTCTTTATTTTGCTCCATATTGGCGACACTATAACTCACGAACGACTTAACCAAACAAAACACTGTCAAGGACTATATAATAGCAAAAATACCTTTCCAACAAGCTATAGTATGACTCGATACAATGAATACAACTAGAACTACGCGCTTACAACGACACCTCGCGGAAATACCGCAGGACTTTTTTGACAGCCTAATATATATAAATCTCGTGTCACTATGTTCGTGGACGAACTCCTCCGAAACGGCTCGACCGATTTTAATGAAATTATACTCAAACCACTTGGTAGGCATGAGATTAGGTCGTAAACTATATATGATACTGCTTGGATACCGATTACTGTATATTTAATACCGATTAGAGATGTCCTATGCAAAACAAAAATATTTTTTTCTGAATAATAGTTTTTTTTCATTTATTTGAATAATCAGGAGTGGCGTGATGAAGAATATATTCACTTGCGAGACGCTATCATGAGCAATGCCGACACTGCCTTTGCTATTGCCAGATCAAAACGCAATACACATGACATAACAACACGATGTTCGAACATAAAATGACGTTTAATGAGCTTTATTACAACATTACACGTATTCGGTAGAATGGCAAACGCGTGTATTATCCCATACACACATTTTTAGTTTGGTTAGTGGGAAAAATACGCTCGAGGAAATCGATAATGTATTTTTTTGACTCCTGATCCTCCTTCTGATCTACTACTCACCCGTATTTTGAAATCCTATCGAGTCAGAATTAGCCGAACGGATCGTGATTTTGCATTCTAATCAAGTCCGATCGAGTCGTGCAAAAAGTCATAAATGAAAATAAACTCTCCCGTATGTGTTCAATATTATAGAGTATCACATTCACTGTAAGTTTGGAAAAATTTGGAACGAAAGTTTTGTCTGATAATGATTTTATATTATGGATAAAGTTTTGACTGAGATGCACGGAAATTTATGGAAAAATAGTTAGGTCAGGGTCAGGACTATGTTCTCTAAGTACAGTAAGTTACATCTAATTCGACATCTATCTATTTGGACAGACCTGTAATGTGACACGTTTATTTGAATATTTTTGTAAACATCGAGTTCGGGACCCACATTGAAAGTCGCAACCAGACGTCGACACTGCACCACTGTCATCGCGAATGTCTAATTACAGATCGAAATCGCCTCCAATGCAACACTGAGTGGTGCCTCGACAAGTCGTATTAGATATAACTTACTGTATTTGAATAATTTGAAACATATTTGCACAAATCTGAGTCAACTGGGCTTGAGTCAAATGGATTTCAGAATGGAAAATTGCGATCCGTTCAGGTAAGATTTTTCTTTTTTTTTACATTTAACATTTTTAGATTTCTTAGGTGCAGTAAGTTACATTTAATGCGACATTTAGCTAATTGGACAGACCTGTAATGCGACACGTTTTATTGGAAATTTATACCGCTAATTGGGAATTTTTGTAAACATCGAGTTCGGGGGCCAAACTATGGCCCCACATTGAAAGTCGTCACAACACGTCGACACTGTGCCAGTCTCGTCGCCAATGTCCAATTACAGATCAAAATCGCCTGCAATGCGACACTGAGTGGTGCCTGTACATGTCACATTAAATGTAAATTATTGTACATTAATTAATAAAATTGGTTGTTTTTTTTTAGATTTCTTCGGGGGTTATCAACTATTGCACTCCATTTATCTGTATGTTACAGATCCCATCCCCAAATAATCGTTTGATCTCCATCAAAGAATGAACATACGCACTATCATTTTCGGCAGCATAAACACCAAACACAAATGAAATACAAATTTCTGCATTATACGAGAATTAAGCAATCAAATGAAACCAAACTAGGTATGGGAAAGTTTTAGGGTGCAATAAATGTTTCTACGATGGTTAGACTCACCACCCCTCTCTCTAAGGAGGGGCTGCCATACAAATGAAACACAAATTTCTGCATTACTCGAGAATTATTCAAGCAAATAAAACCAAATTAGGCTTATGGAGGTTTTAGGGTGCAATAAATGTTTCTATGATGGTTAGACTATCCACCCCCCTCTCTAAGGGGGGGGGCTGTCATACAAATGAAACACAAATTTCTGCATTACTCGAGAATTAATCAAGCAAATGAAACGAAATTTGGCTTGTGAAGATTTTAGGGTGCAATAAATGTCTCTATGATGGTTAGACTATCCACCCCCCTCTCTAAGGGGGGGCTGCCATACAAATGAAACACAAATTTCTGCATTACTCGAGAATTATTCAAGCAAATTAAACCAAATTTGGCATGTGGAGGTTTTAGGGAGCAATAAATGTTTTTACGGTGGTGAGACACTCCAACCCCTCTCTAAGGGGAGCTGCGATACAAATGAAAGACAAATTTCTGCATAATTTGAAAACTAATCAAGCAAATGGAGCCAAATTTGTCATGCGAATGTTTTAGAGGACACGAAACGTTTTCATGGTGAATAGACACTCCTTCCCTCTCTCTGAGGGGGGGGGGGGGGACTGCCATACAAATGAAGCATCTTATTGAATGGCGTTAACGTTCCCCGTGGAACTTTTTCCGTCTCAACGTATGCATTAACTAGCGTCATTTATTAATACATAGTAGAGATTTCTTAAGCCAAATAACACGCCATGAATGTATTCCGAGGGGCAAGCTCTAGAATACGCGTGACCCCATGCAAGTCGAAGGAAATTTCTTTGACGAAAAATCCCTCGGCCAGAACGGGCATCGAACCCGAACACCCGGCATGACAATGTGAGACGGCAACCACTCGGCCACGGGTGCACCACAAATGAAGCATACATTTCTGAATATTTCCAGAACTAATCAAGGAAACTGAACCAAATTTGGCATGCGGAGGTTTTAAGGGGCAAGAAACATTTCTAAAGTGGTTCAACACTCCTCTTCCTTTCTGAGGGGAATAGATTGTCCGATTTAGGGCTGTCTTTATACTATCATATGTTCTGTATAAACCATTTATTCCATGTAACGGAGAAACATGTTATTTGCAAGTGGTTGAAAAATTTTGAACGAGAATTGTGTCTGAAAATAATCTGATATTATAATGATGCAAAAGGTAAATTCAACGGGGTCGATCAGAAGATCAATCAATGAATAGTTCTGCGATTGGATCCATGAACTTGCTCATAGTAAGAAAACGTGAATGCTTGAAGGTATTGATAACAAAAAACAATTTTTGGGCGGGACGAAGTTTGCCGGGTCAGCTAGTCGCCAATAAATGACGTAGTTGCTCCATTATTGTTGTATATGTCGTTGTATACACACACCGCAAGGAACATTGATTTGTAGCATATAGCATGTTGAATAGATGGAATTCTGCCTTTAGTCTTCAATTGTATTTTCAGCAACTATTTTTGGAGTATTTTAATCACTTGTTGCTGTTGCTTCGTGATAACACTAATGAACATAAATTTATTGCGGTGATAGATTATTAGCATCACAGAGCTGATTTTCTTTTCGGCATTTATTGTTGCACCAGTGTCACAAGAGCACTGTTACTCGTCAGGCAAAAATACAGGGGAACCCCGATTATCCGCGGATTATGCGCGACAGCCGTGTTCCATAGTGAATTCGTAGGCCTTCCCGGAATTCGTCAGTGAGTGATAGGTTCATGCACTTTTGTTTTAATCATGGCTTTCACATTATTTGACCACTCGTGTACACGACCTTGTAGATGGATAGTTTAATGATTTCTGTATTGATAAAACATAGTTTTCATGCTGAAATATCTTTTTTCGTGTTTGGAGCTCATTTTCAGTCCTTTATTGCATTATCTGCGATTTTCGTTATTCGCGGTGAACTAGCCAGACGTTTCGCGGAATAGTGCTGAAAGTCAGACAAAACATTTTCAACTATGGACCTCAGCAACTCAAACAGCCCTCAATATGGTGCACCACTATAATATGCTATTTGTTAATAGGTCCTGTGCATTTACTTCTCCAATTCGTTCTGAATCATTCGGTTTGAACGAGAAGCATTGGCATAATAAATTAATGCATATGTGGTCTATTCTCGTTACATCGCTGTATCCAGCAGCCGCGTAGATCGTAGTTTCCTAACAAATTCATACCCTCTCAATTAAAACATCCAACCTTTAGTATTTCAGTAACACTTTTATTACACCGCATCATAACACTAATGCTGACACCCATGCGCACCAGCGAAAGGTCAATTTTGAACGAAGCTATAATCTCTCGGTCTATCTGGCGAAGATCCGAGCACATGGTTTGAAGAACTGGTAGCTTCGCTTCTGTTTCGCTATGCGAAACCCAGCAATAAACGTCCGATGGATTGCAACTTTTCGAAATAGCACATCTCATTATTTGCACACGCTTCATGCGATGGTCCAAAAGCATCTCAAAAAGGTCAAGTTTTTTTTCCCCCAATACATCACCCAAAAAGCCCACAACGCTCATCGCTGGGGGAGATCTATGACACAACACACTTTTATTTTTCGTTGCTGGTGGACTCGAGACACCGTAAAGTACGCATTGTGTTAGGTAATTGGCTGGCTAGTGGGTGATTGAAGTAGATGGCCCAGCCGTGATTAGCCACGGTCCGATGCGTTCGCTTCGCGCCGCTGGGTCAATGATGTCGTTGAAGATTCGTTGGTGTAACCACCAAAAGTAAAACCGCACCGCGAGCTCGGATAGGACCCGGCCAAGCCTAACGGTACGCGTCGTAATAGACCCCTTCGGGTGGTACCAAAAGGAACACGCTAATAAAAACATCATCCGCCGGAGCGCCAGCTGACATCTGTGCTGACGATCCCCCCCTTCCCTCCTCTCCCGCGGATTGGACGATCGGAGATTGGGTGTGCACGTAAATGGCATAATATGATAATTGGCTCGGCGTCTGTAATTGAAACTAATCCGGTCGTTTGGCTGGCTTCAATTTGTATTCATGTCGGAGAATCGCGGCCCCGGGAACCTTGGAACGGTATGACGGACTTATCGAAGATTTTTTTTCCGATCTGCTCTCCTGCACTGACGCCATTGACATGTGCGTTTACATATATAGTGCGCGACCGGTCGTGAACGATCGAGAAATATTATACCCGTTTGTTACAGTCTGGTCAGCTGTGCGGTAATACCAGCTAATGCATAAGTGACCGAGATTGGATAGATCTTATTTCGTTTTTTTTCGAGATTGAGATTAACCGTCGATGCGTTTGCTAGCTCTGTCTCTTGTAGTTTGACATTTAAGCCACTACTGTTGCCCGGTATGAATCATGACGGGAATATGTCATCTGAAATTTAGAAGGATCGTCTAAAACAAAACATTTCAATTATACGGCTTTTAGTATGCAATCATGCGGTGATGGTGGGTGTTGCTTTTCTTGGTGTCTCAGGGTAATTTTTAGAGACTGGCACCATTGATCAACTCTGAAGTTTAAACAAATGGAATAGTTTTAGTGTCTGAACGTATCTCTCGATACGGAATCTAGAAGAGCATGATTTTAAATCGATTTGGTATACCGAAGTGAGTATTTCTCAAAATTTGGCCAGTTTGTGAAGATCTCCGAGCAATCTCAACTCGCCGTGCAGACGCACTTACTATTGAAACGCGATCGTGCGTATATACCAACAGCATCAGGATACGACGAATTTGCTCAATAAAGGGTGTGTCACATCAAATTGCATCACGGAAAAAACGCTGTAGAAATTCGCCCAGTAGACCGATCCTTTTGAAAATTTTAGACAGTAAAATAAAAACTATTAAACAACTTTTGGCATTTTCTTTTTATTCATTCTTCGAGCCTAAGCCCGTATGCTCGCACCTTCCTCTTTACCCCGTCCATAAGGTTCTGTACAACGTCAGGTTATAGTTTTTTTTTTGAACAGAAATCCATTTTCTCTTGTAGTCCGCCTTCGATTTGACAACTTTTGGGTTCTTCCGGAGGGCCTGCTTCATAATCGCCCAATATTTCTCTATTGGGCGAAGCTCCGGCGCGTTGGGCGGGTTCATTTCCTTTGGCACGAAGGTGACCCCGTTGGCTTCGTACCACTCCAACACGTCCTTTGAATAGTGGCACGAAGCGAGATCCGGCCAGAAGAAGGTCGGGCCCTCGTACTGCTTCAATAGTGGTAGTAAGCGCTTCTGTAGGCGCTCCTTAAGGTAAACCTGCCCGTTTACCGTGCCGGTCATCACGAAGGGGGCGCTCCGCTTTCCGCAAGAGCAGATCGCTTGCCACACCATATACTTTTTGGCAAACTTGGATAGTTTCTGCTTGCGAATCTCCTCCGGAACGCTGAGTCTGTCCTCTGCGGAGAAGAACAACAGGCCCGGCAGCTGACGAAAGTCCGCTTTGACGTAGGTTTCGTCGTCCATTACCAGGCAATGCGGCTTCGTCAGCATTTCGGTGTACAGCTTCCGGGCTCGCGTCTTCCCCACCATGTTTTGCCTTTTGTCGCGGTTAGGAGCCTTCTGAACCTTGTATGTACGCAGGCCCAGCGTTTTTCCGTGATGCAATTTGATGTGACACACCCTTTACAATGAAAAGGAGCGAAAAATTGCATCGCAAGCCCCACCTCTGTGTGAATCTACAGCCAGCCAAATCGAATAAATTTCACTCGCTCCTTCCCGAACCGATCATCCATTTTCTAACCGGGAAGCAAAGCAGAACTGAAGGACCGAGAACATAGTCGTGGCGCCACTTGTCGGCGTTTGTCGGAGAACGCGAGCAGGAATGAAATCTGCCTTTCTCAAGGCATCGAGAGAAGTTTAGTTGAGGTTGTCCCCAAGGACTTTTCTCAAAACTAGAGACAAATGGACTGTTTAAAATTTAAAGTCTTTATAAATCAGCACGATAACATCAACATAGCTACAGCGCCAAAATCGTCAACTGAGTCGGCAAACGAGTTTCAATTTTCGTGGGATCTGAAAGGAGAACTGTTAATTTTCCTGGCAGAGGAGAACCGTAACCCGATTCAGTACAAAGTAACGTAATGGCGGCGATGGTACAGATACAGATGAAAATCCCCTGTGGCTGCACAGGCAGCAGGTGGCAGTGTGTCTGGAAGAGGAGATGCATTGAGTGCGATGACGATAAGGACACACATTTCGACATATGGTCAACATGTTCTCGCAAGAACAAAAATAAATCCATTCCATAAACATATGGCGCTTTTCAAGGCCTCCAAACCATTTACTAATGAGTCATTTGTATACAATTCAATGCAATAGTTCGATTCACTCTAAACAGATATCCCAAGTGATTTGAGCAATTTAATGTTTTCTAATTCGTTTGCTGGGGGAGAGCTTCTGTGATTTTTTGGGCTTGTTAGAGTTTGTTGACATTCCAATCGATAATCCAATTTTCACGAATTTGTCCACCGGAGATTATGGTGGAACGCTGAATTGCGACAGGGTTCGATATAGAATCAGGGTATGGAAAGGAGTGTGCTGAAAAAGGATCATTCTGGTTAGGTTAATGTTAAGTGGTTAATCGAACGATAATAAAAGATTGAGGTAGATTCGTGCGGAAGCTCTTATGGGTTCCGAACATTATTGGTTTTCATACCATTAGGTACATAGTGTTTTTGTACGATTGCGATTACGTTGTCAAAGATTTATAATGGTGGTGGTGGAACAAATATAAAATCGCCTGTGGCAGAAGCAAATGTCTAGAAGAAGAAATACATACTGGCAACAAGGACACAAATGTCGTACATTCTTCTCACGATAACAAGAATGAATCAATCATCTTCAGTTGTTTTTACACAGCCACACAAACCCCTCGATCCTGTTCTGAACCACGACCAAGTTCAAAAGAGTTGAATTTTATGTATTTCCCTGTATCAATTATAATTCAACACTTATTCTTATCCACTTACGAGAAGAACGATCAGCAAATATTTTAAATATCCATTCATCCATTCGTTGAGAATTGATTCAGATGCAACTTCAAATAAATATTTACTAACCAATCGTAGTCCTACGTCTACCTTGCGGTTCTATTATAGATATAATCTACCACTAGTTTTTGGAAATGGAGTGTGTTGTAGTGTGAACATTAGCTGTGTGAACGGAGAAGTCATCTCCGTATGCTGTCGTTGTTTTAACGTAGAACTACGTTTTTCATTAAGGGTGCCAAATCAGAAAACAAGTCACGTTTTTATTAAATAAAGTTAACGTTAATAACATTTGTTGCCGCGAATGGATTTTGACGATTTATCCACCAAACGAATCGGAGATTCCCTAAGATTTCTTTGCTATGATATACATTACAATCCCCAGATGTGTAAATGGTTTAAATTGATGAAAACTAGAAGTATTTCCATTTTTCCATACATTTGTTATGCTCATTTGTGTGCTTACCTACCCGTGCCGTCAATAACGAGCAACTTATCGACGAGCAACGAAGGGGGAATATTTGCTAGAGTATAAATAGTGGATCTCTGCTGAGGAAAACTTTTTTGTGGGGTGCTTGATTGGTGAACATCGTTTGCTGGACGAGCTTCGGCGAGAGATCGAAGAGCAGCTGAAAAGAAATTTTTGTCAAAAGCCCTTTTCAAGGCTACAATCCACCAAAAAAAGGGAAGGCAAACATTCTGTTTCGTTCTATACTCGATGCAATGAATTGCAATGTGAATTACAAAAAAGGCCAACGGAATAGCGTTCTAGATACATTTACAATGCATTGACATGAAACGAATTACGACATACGATCAGTTTGTGTATTCTTTTACGAGGGCAGAAATGAATCATCAATTAATCATCGTCAATTGATTCTATGAAATACCGTGTTCGGCAATCGGTTGTTGGATCGCTTCCTTGATCTTCCTGAGGGTAATCTTCGAATTTTTCTGAATTTCTCGAATTCTCGTATCGGTTCCGGAATCTATTCTACGCTTCCTTCCCCTTGCTTGGACGATCAGCTACTAAACCATAGGTTTTGAACTTTGTCCCAAGTATGGTTACCGCTGTTTTGCTGCATCCATACTTTTCACCAATCTTACGATGTGATTCACTTTTCTCGTATAACAAGTTTTCAGATCTGAAAGGGAAAAGTTTTAGTTGCCGTCGTATTATCCGAGATCAACAAACACTTGGAAATGTCAAAACAATAAAAAACGAGGGTTACTCAATGAGAAAATTGCATGAACATGAAATATTTTTATGTGGGCACTTTTTTATGTCACACCAATTTTACAAGACTTATCATTTAAAAAAAAATTGTAAGGGGTTGAATCTAGGACACGATCGCATTTTCGACGTAGAATGCAGAACGCAGAACGCGATCATATTATGCAATCCACTTGTTTAAAACTTCGAATATTATTTTAGAATGCATCGAAATTTTTGCAATATATCATGTTCATCGTTACAAATATTTTTGTTTGTCCCTTTTGTTTATTTTAGGCTTATTAGCATTTTAGCAGTAACAGAGCCGAATTTTAATCGTGTACATGTCACTTGTTTATCATATCTATAATTAGCACATACACAGTTGCCATTTCTCGACGTTAGAGTATTCCCTTCTATACCATTGCATATGGTACACATTTACACAGTAGTCATTTAGGCGTAAGAGTTTTCCTTCTGTTCTTCCATCATTCAGTTAGACCGGACAGCAGAGACAGTTGATTGATCATTGTTGAGTTAATTATAGAACAGCAGCCCGATGTGTCTTGCACAGCAGAGCAGTTGTATGGATGAATCGATCTTATTTCGACCGTGGATCGATATCCATTGCTGATGATTGTTGCGTGGACGTAGTTATTCTGTAACAACACAAAGATGGTCAATGAGGGCCCTGAGTTTTGAACTCATGATCGATCGCTTTCTACGCGCAACCAAAGTGGCTACGGAGACCCCCACAAATAAATTTGATGAACGTCCTTTTATGTTTGATATAATGCCTAGGACTACCAAAATATATGAACGGAAGAATTGTCAAACGATCATTGTATTTTACATTTCCCTCTGAAATTATTGCACTTCTCATGTTTACGTAGTTCTCCAACCACGAAACTTCATTCACCTCTAGTACCTGAAATGAAGATTTTCCCAAGCTTTTCAGTTTGAAAGTACGTTTAAGGCAAGCATATTCCGGTCTGTACAACGACAAGCGAGTACAAAAGAACTCAACGCCAAAAAATACCCCCGACTTGCATGTATTTGCAAAGCGGATTCCCCCAGGCACATGAATTTTGAAGTCCGTGTTAGGGAAACACAGTTCGGTGGGAACAAAAATACCCCCGACTTGCATGAAAAATAACATTTTGTTAATTGTGGTAGACGCATAGAAATATTTCCCATAAATTGATGCAAACATCTCTCCGATCTATTAAGAATTGTTCGAATTATAAGTATTCGAAATACGGGTATGATTTGCACACAAATCGGCAGAACAAATATATGGGAAAAACGAAATTCTTCCAGTTTTCATGAATTTTAACCATTTAGAGATTGAAGAATTGTATGATATAGCATATCAAACAAATCTTAGAGAATTTCCGATTCTCTTGGTATGCAAATCATGAGAATTCGTTCACAGTGAGAATAGTTATTAACGATAACTTTATTTCATAAAAACGTGACCTGTTTTCTGATTTAGCACCCTTCCTGAAAGACGTAGACATCAATGACGTCAAAAAAATTTCCAAAAATTTCTATCAATAATTGCCAAAATGCACATGTATCTTAAAAAGAATAACATTATCACGCTTAGCAAAAATATCAATACAATTTAACCCTTGACGTTCAACATCGAGTCTCACTCGATGTGAAATGATTGTGCCAAAACGTACAACATCGAGTGTTTTTCTCTCGTGATGCGTCATATCACAAGGCGCTAAGACGCTCAGCAGAGAAGTGAAATAACTCAATGCGTGAGCCATCGAAGCGTTTGCATTTGGTCGGTTGTTTCAAAAATTTAAATCGTACGCGAAGGGGTTTATGAGTTTTCCAATGAATTCAGAGGTGAAATGTGATTACCAGAAAAGTGGGAACTCCATTTTGGTGGTGACTGTACACTATGTTCAGAAAGTACCGTTTTTTTTTTATTTATATGTACCGTACATGCGGTAACCGGTTCATTTATTTTTTCTTATGTTGGTACAACCTTAAGACGTACATCTGTCAGGTTGTAGTGCCATACGATCATTAGTGTTTGCCTGTCCGTCGCCAATTCTTGGATATTTCATGATAATAACTCGCCATCGTACCGAGCCCGAATTGTACTGAATTATTTGACCAAACATCAAGTAAATACCATCAAGCAAGCAACGTATTCACCTGATATGGCCTCGTGCGACTTTTTTTTGTTCCCCAAGTTGAAGTTGCCACTTCGTAGAAAGAGATTTCAGTCGATCAAGGAGATCGAAAAGAATGCTACGAGGGAACTAAAAGCCATCCCTTCGCCGGCTACCAGGGATGCATGGATGACTGGGTCAAGCTTTGGCACAGGTATGTTGATTCAGGTGGATCATATTTTGAAGGAGATCAAATAAATTTGCCTGAAATTCAACTCTATTTTGTTTTATTTAAAAATTCCTGGTACTTTCTGATCGTAGAGTAGGTTAACAAAAAGCCATCCGCAACAAATTGAATCATAAACGTTTAAAATATGTCATCAAAATGTGAAATCTTTCTAATAAATTTATTTCTTTCTCTTTTCCCAGGAAGACGTGGACCTATGTCGAAAAGCTGTCAATTACTTTTTTTGTGACCTAAAACGCTTCGATTATTACGTTGAATCCAAGGTATATAGTTTCTCCAATTAACCCCACAAACACTGATGTGATGTGATCAAATTCAATGAGCAGTTAGTGTAAATAATACAATTAACCAAACTAAATTCACACGTTTTTCACCAAGCCAGGCTATCGAGTTTAGGTTGATAATAGCGTTGCATGCAATTATTTTCACCAACTTCTTCACATTGTCTCCCTTTTGAAGCCTCTATTCCTAGTCTCTTCGAAATCACCGCGCGAATTATCAAAGATCACCAACGAGCAAAAACGTTCAGTTTTACAAGAGATTAGCTCGTTTCTAATTTCCGCCCTCGGAGGCGCTTTGCTAATCCTCCTTCATCAAGTTTTCCGGTAGAGGTAGTAAGAGTAGCAGCAACAGCAGCAGCATCAGCCGTCTCAAATTGGTGGATAATTATCTGCACCGTGCCCACTTCTCTAATGGAATAATTTTTCCGTCTTTGGCGCTTCTCTTTCCTCGGACTAGGGGGCGCGCAGCGAGCGCCGTCGTCATTTGTTACGACGAATCGAACATCTCTAACAGCTTCTTCTGTGCTGCTGACATCAAACACGAGTCTCGACAGTATTTGCCTGTCTGTATTAGAGCCCAGGGAGTTCCATCGTTGACGGAGCCCAGCACGGGTTTTCGCTGCCGTATGGCATTATGTTTCTGTGGTAAGGCTGATCATATGGCCATTTGATGGAATAGCTAAAAAAACGGTTGAAAACCTGAGACCGCACATAAAATGTGCGAACATGTAGCCGTAGAACTCTCATCTCTTCTTCAGCACAACTCCGAAGAGTCGACAGGAAGCAAGCATACCGCCCATTCACACCATAGGTCACTTAATCAACACATAAAAGCTCGAAGTTCAAGGTATCTTGCTCTCCCACCCTTGAAACTGTGGATAAAAACAACATTTTATTTGCCGTTTCTTTCGTCTGCCTTTCTTCAGAAAAAAAAAATCAATTAAGTTTCAGCTCACATTTCGATCGTCTTGTGAGTTTTGTGAGTGTTTTTGAGCTTCTTTCTTCCATTTTTTTCTCGTCTCTTTCTCCAGATTCATTCATCCACTCGCTCCTGCTCATAGTGATTCTGTCGCAGCGCCAAAGTGCAACGTTTATGCAGGTTCGCACTTCTGGGAGTCGGTCGCTATAAATCTCGAAATAATGATCAGATCAAATTAAAATCACATGAAAACGGACCCAAAACACACGTACCCGCTTTAGGTACACACACCCAGACAGAATAATGACACCCTCTTGTCTTTTAATGTCTTTCCCGGCGTGTTTTGAATTTTAATTCCACCCCAGCGTGACCCACACCGGGTTATGTTTGGCACTCCACAATTTTGAACTATTGCGGTTCGAGTGTCTCATCACCACCACCGCACTGCAATCAATCGCAATAGATCGTTTGAAGGCGGTAGGATTCATTGGACGCGAGAAGGCGTAAATTAGTTGAACCCTCCGACAGACAGACAGAACGTAGTTCCAACCAACATAAAACATGACGTATGCTCTCGAACTTCAATAAAAAAACGCGAAGAACCATCTCCGCCGGAGTTCGCTCGTCCCGAACAACACGGGGCGGACACACCTCACGCTGCGACCGAAATTTCACCGCCGAAGCCGCTCGAACAGCTGGGAAAATGTGAAGGCATAAATAATTCCGTTATTTACGATGACGGGAAAAAAGTGAATAAATTTTATCACGCTCTCCTTTCACGTGGCACCTCGCGGTTGGCAGTTCTTCATCCGGCGGATGGATGGTTATTGCGGTTTTTGTTTGCTGGCGTGAAAACGAAAAATCATTTCATTAGGCAACAACACAAATGCTGGAAGAAGTTTTTAGCCGACTGACGTTTGGAATCGGTTTTGATTTGTAGGAACCTTGTTGTTTACAATGGCAATATCTTTTTGTCGGTGTGGAGAAAAGATTACGGCTAGACCACGGCACCTGTAGGTCTAATTCTTCGCTTGTATTACATAAAACCATATCCCACTGGCTTGTATTTACACAAGTAGATCTATCGCTCGAACAGCATAGAGCAATTTCACGCCATGCTACCGAAAATCACAATTATCATTATCATATAACCAATCAAAATTACGACTGATTTTTCAAAAGGGCGTATTCAAAATCATTAATCTTTCTTTAAAAAAATCGTAACTCAAAATGCAGATGTCCAATGAGGATATGATGTTTGAAAAAATCTTTAAAAAAATAAATTTAATATTAAAACTTTTATATCCTCAAACACCCCATTTAACATAGTTTATGTATTTTTTGTACTTGATTAACAAAGTTAGACGTACAGTGTACCGTAGTGAACTCACCAAAATAGAGATATGAATTTTTGAAATTTTTTTGCTGCGTGAAATCGTAACCATTGAGGAAAAGCAACATGAAAAATGAATTCCTCATGCGATTCTACATGAAAAACTATACAGTGCGAGAAATTCCTATAAGCGCACATGTATATTTTGGCTGTAAGATTAACTAGATATATATTTCCAAAATATTTTCATGGGATTTAAATGACCTTTGAACATCAAGTTTATCTTGCCAAGAAAAGTCCCAATCCTATTCTCAACAGTTATTCAGAATGAGAAAAACGTGTTTTCAAGGTAGAAATTCTTATAAGCGCACATCAGACTTTATTCTCAAAGAACGATTTATACATGAAAATGGCAGCATTCAATATTTGGTTGGTTTACCATTTTTCAGCATAGTTTCATAGACACGGTTTGGCATTGACTCAATCAGATTATCCAACATTTCATGTGGAATTTTATTCCACTCGTCCCTTACACATCTCTCCAACTCACGAACTGTTGCAAATTGCCGTCCACCACTGTAGACTCGCCTTGCCAGAATTCCCCAGAGATTCTCGATGGGATTGAGATCCGGGCTACGAGCTGGCCAGTCCATAACCTGAATGTTTCTTTCGGAAAACCATGACAATGATTTCTTGCTTACGTGAATGGCAGCATTATCCTGCTGGAAGATGAAGTTGTCGTCCATAATGTCTTCTGTAAATGGCACCAAAACACTGTCCAGTAGCTCTACATAGTTGTCGGAGTTCATCCTTGTCGAAATAGTGGCGATAGGAGTCTTCCCTTTTCTTGAAAACGCAGCCCACACCATGAGACTTCCACCACCAAAATTCCTGCTCAACTTCACTTCGGGATTTTTTCGTAGATCATGCCAATAATACGCGCAGCAGTCGGGACCATCAAGATTGAACTTTTTCTCGTCGGAAAAGATCACTTCATCCCACTCTGCCTTCCAATCCATGTGCTGTTTAGCGAAATCCAATCTTGCTTTAAGGTGAAGGTGGAAGCTAGCCATTGTAGTAGTATAGGTAAACCCACGTGTAAAAAATGGGTTAAAAGTGTTTGTGAGAGAAGAGCAAAGCACACGTAAATAGATCAATTCACTTACTGACTGTGTGGCGCTTCATTGTCACGGGTCTTTGAATACATTTGAAAAAAACAGGAAGTGGGTTATATCTATGGTATAACCGCAAGGGTGACGTAGGACTATCGTTGATTTAGAGATCATTTGTATGAAGTTGAATCTGAATTCATTCTGAATGAATGAATATTTGGAGAACTTCGAAAACGAGAGCGTTACGTTGGAGGCACAAGGTTTTATGCATCCAATATTGGATACGGAAATATCCTACTGATGGGGAAGAATAATCTTCAGAAGCTATCCTGTTGATTGCGATTGATTGAAAAATCACAAAACCTAATGTATTTGGTCACAGTGTTACATGGATAGAAAACATTAAAATAAACTCTTTCATATGAATGTAATTTTAAATTCCCAGAGGAACTGGCAGATTATTTTCAGTAACGATTAGATATTTCCACATTTTCCTCGATACTGGAAGCCCACCAGTGGTTAATGCTAACTCGATAACCATCTGTTAATAGCACTTGATTGAAACATATTTGGTCACAGTGTTACATGGATAGAAAACATTCAAATAAACTCTTTCACATGAATGTATTTTTAAATTCCTAGAGGAACTGGCAGATTATTTTCCGGATCTTTCTCGATCCAAACGGAAAGAATTCCGTGCGTGTATGTGTGTGTGTGTAGCGGCTGCTTCGAGATCTTCCCGGGGAACCGTTTGTAGCATCAATCTCCTCCTGATGGATTCCCTTCTGGCCTAAGGTGCACAAACAGGCTCTTGGTGACACCGTTCATCCGCGCTTTCATGATAAATGAAGAGCTTCACAACAGCGACAACATGCTCCAATCGCTGTTCAATTAGAACTGAGTGGATTTCCGAGCGGCGCTCGCTTATATACCGATTGGTGATTTCAATAGCCTATTTTGAAAGCAAATTTAAGACTATTGAAACAAGTTTTTGGATCAGAAAGTAACAAGTATAGAACGCGTAGACATTTTATCTTTCGAATGAAGTGTTTATCATACCATTTCGTTCAGTTGTTTAGGAGCTATTAACACTCAAAATCTCGGTCTCCGGCGTAACGCTTTCGTTTTCGAAACTTTGATTTTACACCCCGGTATAGAAATGAAAGACGTAGTCCTACGTCAAAAAAAATTACAATTCAATACTGAAGTTAAATGTATGAAAGATATGTTCCGATGAACAATTGCAAACATAAATATATATAGAAGGTGCATTTGCATATGAACTAAAATTCTAACTATACGCGAGCGTAACATGAGCAAATTTATAACACATGCGAATTGGGGCTCTTTTGATATTAACATGTTCTTCCGCATAGTAACTCGATGCTGATCATTCCTTAATATTTTCTTTCGTTGGTCGTATTGTTTTCACACATTCACGTTGGAGAGCCTTAACCCTTCTCTTCGTTGGCCGAGGCATTTTGATTGAATGTAATACTTTTCCGTTTATTGTTTTTGAAAGCATAGGCAGCCGTGGCAGTGTTCCGAGCTTTGCAATACAATTTTCTTACCCAATGTTAAAGTTGCTAAAACTTACATTATAGACCCATTAAACGTAAAAATAATTATTGTATTGATATTAACACAATTTTATGCTATTGATTCTCATGACATGAAACGCTATGACTCAGGAATAACATTTTATTGAGTGGTTTTGATAGCTGTTTCGATGATGTTGTCTGGCACCAGTGTTGAAAAAATAACGATGCTTTCACCTATACAAACAAAACCATGGCCGAAGATTGAAAAATGAAAATCTAATTTTCAGAGCACTTGCTCGAGTTTTCCGACGTTTTTCACTATACAGTGCGACAGCTGATGAAAATTTAATATCTTGTGAGTAATCGATTAGAGTTTGGTTGATATTACTTGATGGGAAGTGTGCGAAAACGATCATTTTCTTCACACTGTTCCGCAAAATTATTGATTTTCGGGCGAGGGGTGAGAGAGGGAGATGAAAGAAATGAGCGCCATTGTGGCAGCCATTTGTGGCTAGCTTCCACCTTCACCTTAATGTGCCTTGGGGTGAGGTTTGGTTTCTTTGCCTTCTTCGTGTAAACCAGATGTCCAGATCCTCGCAAAATTTGGGAACCACGTCGTTTGGATATGGGAAGGTCCAGTTCTTAAATCCTTAAAAACCGCGCTGAATCTGGTATTAGCAAAATGGAAAGAGAATATCGAGACGAAAGACACTATATTTGCGGTATTTCTGGATCTTAAACGCGCTTTTGAAACAATTTCTAGGCCCGTATTGTTACAAACATTGGAGCGCAATGGAATTGTAGGAATGTCGTACAAATGGTTCGAAAGCTTTTTGTGCGACAGAACTCAAAAGACTCGTTTTAGTGATTCTTTTTCCGATCCCATCGGCAACTCACTCGGGGTGCCGCAGGGAAGTGTCTTAGGGCCCGTTTTGTTTATTTTTTACATAAATGATCTGCGACGAGTTTTACGATACTGTGACATTAATTTGTTCGCGGATCATACTGTCCTGTTCATCGCAGCTAAGGATATGAAGGAAACCGCGGATCACATAGACGAATATTTGCATTATCTGGCTCAGTGGCTTAAATTTAAACAATTAAAGTTAAATGTTGGCAAAACAAAATACATGCTCATTTCTGCAGCAAACTTCAGTATTGATGTAAATTTTGAAATAGTTGGTGAGACATTAGAACGCGTAAAAGAAATCTAATACTTAGGAGTTATTATTGATGACAAGTTAACCTTCAAGTCTCACATTAATAATGTCATCAAAAGGATTGCAAAGAAGTACGGCGTTTTGTGTCGTTTGAAGAAAGAGTTGACAATAAACAGTAGAATTAAATTGTGTAAATCATTGATTTCGCCGCACATAGATTTTTGCTCGTCGATCCTATTCCTTGCAAATAATACACAACTAACGTGATTGCACAACTAACGTGATTACAAAATAAAGTAATGCGTTTGATTTTAAGATGTAGTAGATACACATCCTCTAGTTTGATGTTGGACACGCTACAGTGGCTATCTGTGAAGCAGAGAATCTATTACTTGACAATGGTGTTCATCTTCAAAATTTCAAACAATATGCTGCCTCGATATTTGTGTGATCGAATTGAAAGAGGAAGTGATGCTCATAGATACAATACAAGAAACGCGGATGATGCAAGAACACCCAACTTTATGTTTAGTAGGTCGCAGAATTCGTATATTTTTTTTCAATTCGATGCCCAGAGAAATTAAACGTGCGGCAACAATGGCAGAGTTTAAGAAAATGTGTATTTCACACGTAAAATCTGTTTTGTAAACTGGTTTTATTAATTTTTTTTTCTAAATAATTAATTTATGTTTTCAATTGATTAAAATTTATAAAATCCATTTACAGGTTTAACTACCATGTTCGTACTGATGATGATGATTTTTTTTTGTTTGTTTTGTTAATGTTTGGAAGTTTGAGGCGCGTTTGATGGGCCTGGATTATGTTAAGTGAACACTGGCAGAAAACTGATACCTAATGAAATTTTTATGTGGGGTCTGAAGTGGAAACTGGAATGGCGATAGCTCAATCAGAATTGTCGTAAACTATCGTTTTATCGGATGGTTATATCGAGTATTTCTTAATTGTGGCAGATCTCTATCATGTTCTAAGTAGACATTTTTAGATATTGGGTTCAATTCCCAATCTGTCAAGGATCTTCCCGGGTTGGAAATTTTCGTGACATGCCTTGAAAAAAAAACTTTGGGCCTGAAGTTGAGATTATTATTATGTTAATGTCGATACAGATAGGACCATTGTTTTTCTTTTGCAGTTTTTGCCTATTTATAACGTTCGATTGATAGAAATTCATGCCTGTAACAGATTCGCTTTGATTTTGGTTGTATAATACTGTTCTCTTGATTGGGTTAAACATTGATATTATCTATTAGACATATCGGCCAGTTCAAACCTTTGTAGGGATATGAGGTGGGTCATCATCATCATCATCACCATTTCTTTATAGTGAAAATAATGTTAGTGAAATTTCTATATGATGTCGGAACCTTAATCGTGATGTCCAGCAACAGTAGGGATGGGAAATCGGTTCATTTCAGTGAGCCGCTCAGAGCCGCTCGTTCTTGGAAACAAGCCGGATCATTTGAGCGGCTGGATGTCTTTTTTGAAGAAACGATTTTTTCGGATATGCACGGAAGGAAGACTTGAAAAATAAAGTTTAGATCATTAATTAGTGAAAAAAATATTACTTTATGCTAGGTTTTCTCTAATAAATTGATCATTGCATATTTTTGTTTATAATCATAACCTTTTCGATTTTATGTGATGAGAGTCTTTTCCGTCTTCCTCTGTCTCTCACATGGCAATGAAGTCGCTGCATTCCAGCGTTCTTTTCAGAACGATTTCACCGAGACGAGGATGAATAAAGATTCTTTCATTTCTCCCAAGCAGAGGGTCGCTTATTCTTTCCAAATGTGGTTCAGCTAAATATTTGTCCTGCTTAACTACTGCATCAGCTTCTGGGTCATGTAAGGCTTGAAGATTGTCAACCAATGCATCGAACTCCTCGCACACTGATGACCGCGCTCCATATGACTGCTAACTTCTACTTGTTTGATTATTGTTATCTTTTAGTACATTATCTGTATTATTTATATGTTTCATCACAATGAAACAGTTTAACTTAACATGTTGAGCCCCGTGTCGGTCTCTAGGGACTGACATTGAGCTTTTCGTTAGAAAGACGTTGACCACTGGGACAGGAAATAAAAAAAAACCATGGTTTGTTTTCGAATGTTTTACGATACGTGACTAATTTATAGTCGAATTTCCGACTGTTATCTTCTAATACTATAAATATTTTTGGAAGCCGGCACCGACACTGATATAGTGCAAAAGCTCTTGATGCGGACTGAATGAAAAGCGCAGCTGATCCGTATCCGGAAATCCGGATCAACGTGATAAAAAGTTTATTTTTCTTTTTTAATTTTTTTCTAAATTTCTGTGTCATTTGTACATTTCTCTACATTTGAACCATTCTACTTTTTCTTTAAATTTTGTGGCGGCGGCCGTTTTGGATTTTGATTTTTTACAAATAACTGTGTTCTACTAGTCAAGACATTTCATTTGATACCCATAGTGATAGGGTTTTGAAGAAAAATATACATCGCCATTTTGTGGTGACGACCGTTGTGGATATGATTTTTTCACAAATGTGTTCTACTAGTAAAGAATTGTTGCATCAAGGTAGTCCCGAATAGAATTGTTACAATTTGATGAAGTGAGAGGGTTAAAAAAATCGTGCCATGGCGTACACGACTCCAGCTCTTCTGATTATTTGAAACAAAAAAAAAAACGAACAGATTCTGAATCAGTAAAGATGCCGCTATCGCAGGTCAGAAATATGTCTTTTGACAACATGGTGACCGTTTGAAGAAAATATGCCACTTTTACATTTTTCCTTGCGTTTTTGAGAATCGGATAGACAAAATAGACAAATTGAAAAAAATTAGATTTTTTATTGATTTATGCGACAAAGAGATGCATATAGATGGGATTTTCGAAAAGTTGATTCTAGAGTATATCCTTGAATGCCTAAACTCCAGAAATATGAAGATATTTTATTCCAAATATCTAGACTAGAATATTGCCTTAATCGAATATTGACAATAAAGTATGTGATTTGATCATCCCTACATAATCTATTCGGGATATCTTGATGCAACAAATACAACTACACTGATGATTCACTCATATTTACGCAAATTTCGTCTGAAGCTCTGTGGAATTGCTGTCGGAAAATAAAAAGTAAACAAGGCTGATTCATTCGATCTCGTCGAAATATTTGCCAATACATTGAGTTGTTTGTTTGTCGAGCTTCGTTTTCGGCATAGTGAAAAAGATAGAAATGATAGAAATCATGAAAAAGCATAATACGCTGGGCACAGTAGAGCGCAAATCCAGAAGTAGAAGGCCTCGTAAAACCTCAGTTCACACAGATAACCTTATTCGCCGCTGGGTCGATCAGATTCCGATAAATCTGGTCGAGTGACCTGGGAAGAGTTGGGCCTCGACAAAACTATTCGAACTGTCAGCAACCGACTTCGTGAATCAGGTCTAAAAAGTTTCTTCAAAAATAAAAAGTCTTTACTACGGAAAACCAATGTCAAATAGCGCTTGAATTTCGCAAAAATACAGCTTCTCGCCCTACTGACTTTCGAAAGAAGATTGTTTGAACCGATGAGAGTAAGTTTCAGCTAAAAACCACGAAGAAACGTCAGCGAACTCGTTGTCTGAAGTCCGACCTTCTGCTTTACTCAAGCAATAGTTAAACAGGGAGAAGGATCGCTGCTTGTGTGGGGCAGTTTTTCCTGGAATTGGGTGGGCGATCTTGTCAAGTTCGATGGAAAGATAACTGGTGGATCCTGCGTCAAACCCTACATCTTGGAGGAAAACCTAAAGCCGTCGCTCAGGAAAATGAATATGAAAGGCTATATTTTCAACAGGACAATGACCGCAAGCACACCTCCAAAACTGCGGAGCGCTATTTCCAGTCAAAAAAAGTTTAAAATGGTTGAGTGGCCACCCCAGTCCCCAGACCTCGACCCCATTGAACATCCATGAAGAGTACTGGATGAAAAAATTCGAGGGGTTGTGTCCGAGGATGTAGGACTACGCAATTTATTTATTTTTTAATTTGTTGATTTGTCATTTCGAGTATTATTTGCAAATACGTCGAAATTTCATTAATAACTCTTTAGCAAAAAGTTCCGGGACCCTGAAAATGTTTAATGGTTTGCGTGGTTTTGTAAAATCATTCCGAGAAGCAACGATTCTTTCTTACCTTTGCAAGAAAAATACACTACACCCAGGTTTTTTCACGCGGTTTTTTTGACGTAGGACTACGTCTAACCGGAAGATATAGGGGGTGAAATGGAAATCTAGGCACTGAACAAGTAGGAAAAAATGCAAGATTTGGAACGCTTATAACTCGAGCATTTCTCAATAGATCGGAAAGGTTTTTGCATCAATTGATAGGAAATATATCTACGCATCTATCATAACGAATAACATTTCATTTTTCTTGAGATAAATAATTGAATAATTGTGAAATATCAAGTATTGTCAAAATGCACTATGTGCCCATTTTTGATTGGTCCATTTTGTGCTCCTCAAATCGTACCGACCAAAACGGGCAACCAGAGCAGCAGCGAAATAGAATGAAGCACGATTGGAAAGGAAAAAGAAAAAATTAACGAAACATTGGTCGCAGTCTCACACATGCGTAACTCTCGAGCCAGCCAGTCAGCTTAAAAATCCCCGCTCCGCTGCCGTAACGATCATTCTCATTCAAACCGTACACCACATCGTTTCGCATCACATCACATTAACAAACCAACACAAGCAGCCATGTCTGGACATGGTAAAGGAGGAAAAGTGAAGGGAAAACGTGTTGATCTGGAGTTCCCCGCAAGGGTAGCTAGGCCGAGCGCGTTAGTACCAGTGCACCAGTCCACCTAGCCGGCGTTATATAGTTTCGGCCGCCGAAGTGATCGAGTTAGCTGGCAAAGCTGCTCGCGACGATAAGAAAACCCGCATTCGGAACAGAACACATTCGGTTCGGTGGACATCAAGACAACAACAGGCAGTTGCAGCGAGTGGCGAGTGGCAAACGCAATCGCAAAATGGCATCAGGTAGCAGAAGAAAAAAGTTTGTTCTTTATACAAACTGCTTTGGTGGCAAATCCAGAACAAGGCGGCATCGAGGGCGTTCGAAATGGTTTTTTTCAAAACCACGAGTACTAAGTTTTCTAAATTGGAACCATTCCTTAAAACAAGGCGCTTTTCAGGGCCATTAAACCTTCCAAAAAAGAGTTTAGGAAATACAGTTCAATGCTTTCTAAAACAATATCCAAAATAATAATAAAACACAAATTGATTTTTTTATAATTTGTTTACCAGGATATGATGAGTATGTGAATTTGGCAGTTGTTCTGAGCTTATTGATTTTCACCAATTCTAAAATTGCTTCTAGATTGAAAGTACAGTAATTTACACTTATCTCGACATTTAGCTAATTGGACGGACCTGTAATGCGACATATTTAGTTGGACATTTTTGTTAACATAGAGTTCGGGGTCCAAATTATGACCCCACATTGAAAGTCGACACTGTACCACTGTCATCGCAAATGTTCAATTACAGGTGTGAAAGCTGTGGCGATTGGCAAATGCAATCGCTAAACATAAAGGTTTAGCCGAACAAGATGGGGATATCGAGAGATAACAAAACAATAAACTCTTTAGATTGAAGATAATTTTGTGATCCTGAAAAGAACCCTTTTTAGCCTGCATGTGAATCCAACGAGCGAACAAATCGTAATGAATGTATTTTTTTGCCATCGCTCTCTTTTAACGCTCATTCGTTCGTCTCGTTGGACTCGCCCCTCTGGCTGAGTCTGCCGATTTGTCTCTATCCTGTGAGTGTGTACCGCTAGAGTATAAAACACGCGGACCCCAAAAAAATATCTTATTTTCTTTCAAACCGTAAACCCGTGTGGTTGTACGGCATCGGCATCCTGGACGTAACAAAGGAGGACAAGTTAAGGGAAAGGCAAAGTCTCACTCGAATCGTGCAGGTCTCCAGTTCCCTGTTGGTCGCATTCACTGATTGCTCCGCAAGGGTAACTAGGCCGAACGGATTGGTGCCGGAGCACCAGTATACCTAACAGCAATTATAGAGTATATAGAGGCCGTCGGAGTGCTCGAGTTGGCTTGCAAAGCTGCTCACGACAATCAGAAAACCCGCATCAAAAACAAAGCAGCTTCGGTTCGGCGCTCATCAAGGCAACAATTAGTTTCAGTGAGTGGCAAAGTGTTTCTCCGGCACGTCGCATTAAATGTAATTTACTGAACAACATGTCACAAGCTGGATGGGAAGAAATTTTCCAACTGTGAAAGCTGTGGCGAGTGGCAAACGCAATAGCTAAACAGGAAGGTTTAACCGAACAAGATGGGAATATCGAGTGATAACAAAAACACAACACCAAAGGTTCTTTTCAGAACCATCAACATGTTCATAAAGAGTAAACAGTAAACTAATCCATTATTCAGGTAGATAGGTAGGTATTCACGTAGGAGAAGAAAATAAAACAATATATTTAAAATATATATTTAACAAAAGCTGTCCCCTTTGTATAGTCCTACGTCACTCCGGTTATGTCCCCGACATTACCCACCCGTCTTTTTTGCGTGGTTTTTTTTACGAGGTGTTTTTTACGCGGATTTTCCAATTAACGCGGTACCAGTGCAATATCACATCTCCCCCTCAGCTCACTTTTTCTCTCATGTTCCCTCAGAGCATACAGTCATACCTCGATATAAGGCAACCTCGATATAAAGCAACCTCGATATAACGTAAGTCGATATAACGTAACTTTTACCTCGATATAACGTAACTTTTTCAGATGTCTTAGAATTAAAAATGAACAATGCAGAAATAGTTTTTGGAGTATGAGTTATGTTTCCAGTAAGTTTTCAAACAAATAAGTACCGTAAAATGGGGTTGCATTGGTATTTTTCTCAATGCTTTGAGAATATGTCCTATATAAACCAAATTATATTACGTTTCATATTTTCAAAACAAGTACTGTCCTAGTTGAAACGGAAAGAAATAAAGCTCAAAGTTTTTAAAATATTTAAACTTATTAAAATAAATGTTTCATGTGCAGTTTTCATTTTGGATCTCAATCTGGATGACGGAATTATTCAATAAAGTTGAATTAAGTTAGTTCTGGAAACTTCCGATGCATATCGATACATGGTTGAATTTGTACCTAATGGACATTTCACCAACGTAAACAATGACGCCGATCGGTACATTTAGCTGATTGAAACATTTCAGGAAATATGTTTATCGATTCGTGTTATTTTTACCTGAATTTATTTCATTATTTTTTAAATAAAAAAGAACTTATGAAAAAGCAATGCACGATTTTTTTCCCCATACGAAATACACATGCCTTCAACATGATATTCTTGGGCGGTGTTCACTTAGTATTATATGGCATTTTTGAACTTTTAGCATAACATTGAACATGTTTGAAGAACAAAATTCAGAGGTAAGTAAGTAAGTCAAACATAGAAACTACAAAATAAACATTGATACTAGAGATGAAAAGGATATCTGGTCTATCTGGCCCATATTTTCTATCCGGACGGATACCGGATATTGGGAAAAAATCAAGAATTACGCATTAACACAACATAAATCATAACAAAATAGTTCATTAGCAAGCTAGTTTAGCATAGCAAAACCATTAATCCATAATTAAAAATGAGATTTTATTACTGAATTGCCAAATTGTTTTGTTTTTCAAATTAATATTTACTCATAACATTAATTTATGATCAGTACTAAAAATTACCCAGTGGTAAATTATGATGAATAAATAATAAATTTTCAGATGTTGATGATCATTTTGCTTCGTACATCAGACCAACTTTAGAGAACAGTCTTCGCTGTAATAATACTGCCAAGAGCTGAAAGATAAACTCTAGCAATCCTTGCCTTCGATTGATTGCTTAGGTTTTATTGACCACCAAATTACGAACCGATCGCAATCGTCATTCACATTTCGTCGATTTCGATAGCAACGGGTTTTTTTTTTCCTGAACGCGACACTAACTATTATTTTCATTTGCCACTTCGTTGAAAATGTCCCAAAAGATGTGCCGCGATTTTCGTGTACCGTTTTGTCTTAAAGTCTGAATAGTCTCAAATTCCGGACACTTCACTTTTAAATGTAAATTTACTGAACTTTTATGTTATAAATAATTTTATAAAAAAATCCTGACATTCTTTGTGGTATGGGTTTCATTTTGACATTATTTACAGGTATCGATACTGTCTATAAATTATAATACTAAGCATTTGCAAAAAAGTGACTGTCAAAACCAGCGATGAAATGTTCTCAAAATTTGAATCAAGTTTCGAAGAGCAAATAACATTTCTTGGGGTATAGTATTTTTCCAAAGAAAAATATGTTATTTGGTTTAATTTTATACATCGATCATCTGAATCGGTCTAGTAGCTCAAAGGTTATGATTTTTAGAAGAAAATTGCATTTTTGCTGTTCGGAATTTGAGAAAAACGTAATCAAGCATATTTTTAGTTTTTCACCATGAATATGTTTTTGTAAACCAATTTTATGGTGGACAAATGAAAGAAAAGGCTCTATTGTATCCAAAAACCACATTAATTTCGCAAAAAAGTACCATTTCGAGTAATGAGACACTGTTTAACACGTTGAGCCCCGACCAAAGTAGGAGACCGACAATGAACTTTTCATCCGGCCCGTGTCGGTCCCAGCGAATCGATAATGGACTTTTCTAAATATCATTTTGTAACTTTGTCATTGCCGTCCCCAATGTCGATACTCTCCGAACGAGAAGTCTACTGTCGATCCGGTGAGATCGGCGCAAAAAAGACGGAGAATACACTGTCAGTCCCCAGGGACCGATGCAGGGCTTAACGTGTTAATGGCCAACAAAGCATAAGTGAGAATTTGAGACAAAGCGGTATAAGGTTTGATTCAGTTTCGTCTCTTTTGTTTCATTTACAGGTCTTGAAGACGACAATGAGCTGTTACTCTCAGAAGATTCGTCGCAAGATATTTGATGTACTCCAATAACATTGCCAGCAAGAATGTTGACGTTTGAAGAACTCCTAAACATCTTCTGATCTTCTCCTAAGTAGTTAAATCCTTATCAGAAAAACCCTGTTGAAGATTACTTGCGGAAAACTTGAACCTCTTTTGAAGGATATCCACGGAAACGGGAAATTTATTCATAGTTCATTATTTTTATATAAAAATGTGTTTATCTCTTCTAAAATGTAATCCTTAATTCGCTTCACGGAGAAATGCATTGTCATCCAGTTTCGTGTTCGCAAATAAAAAGCCGAATATCCGACTGCCGGACATCCGGTTATCAGGTCTTGAAGCTATCTGGTATCCGTTTCATCACTAATTGATACCAATTTCACTTCAATTTTTTCAAACCTTTTTCCTCTACTTAAAACTGATTATGTTTGTTCTCGAAAATCATCATAAATGGACATAAGAAAGGTTCATAAATACTGCTAGGTGATTAAAAATTAGTTTTTGCGCATTCTTGAATAATAAAGAACAGTTTTGCATCAATCAAGCAAGAGTTTTTTTTTTTTGCTTCGATATAACGTAACTCGATATAGCGTAACGAGAAAAAAAAATAAAGTTGCCTTATATCGAGGTATAACTGTATTAAGGTAATTAGTGCTTGTAACGGAGCTCAGACAAATCTTAGAAAATTTCCGATTCGATTGGTATGCAGATTGTTAAAATTCGTTCGCAGCAAAAATAGTTATTAACGCTAACTTTATTTCAAAAAACGTGACATGTTTTCTGATTTGGCACCCTTAATGAAAGGAATTAAGGAATCTCAACGATTTTTGGACGGATGTGCAAACAGCGTGAAATACGATTCCTCAATAAATGTTGCCTAAATATGTCGAAAATCTCCCAAACGATTCATGGCAGCAATGGAGAATCACAGAGGATTACTTTTTCATTTCCTAAGCTGAATCACTGTTATTGGAAACAAAAATGAATTGGAGTAATACAAATTTGAAAATGAATACAAATAATGGTTTGTTTATATCCTTTCCATTGTAAGACATATGTTCACTCTAATTTGCATGCAAATTGCAGTTAATTTCCAAATACAAAAATCATGAAAAAGTATTTGGCGTAATGCTGTTTACTTTTTTCTTTCCAACACTGTACGTCAAGGAATGCCTGGAAAAAGAATGCCGATAGCTCTCCTCGTTTCGTGGCTAGGTTTTTTTTTAACCAGGAATAGGAATATTTTTTAATGAGTTTCATAGAAATAAATAGTTTTTGCTACATACTGAAAATACGATACGAATTGACAAAACAACGGGACAATAAAAAATGGTCGAAAAAACGGTACTGTCCCGTTCAAAATGATACGTTTGGTATGTCTAACCAGGAAGCTGTACGAAAACCATTCTCACGTAAGATTAATCGTCAATGAGCAGACATCCTTGGCGGAAAGTGGACAATGCTTTATCAGTGGAGTATCCAATTGCGAAATGGATGAGGAATGCCTCGGTGAATTCAGTAGAAACATATGACATAGAAACTACAAAACTAGATTACAACTTACAGATCAGCCGATGGCTGTGCGAATCTGATAGCGGACCATTGAACAAAGTTAAGTAACGGATCATTCGAAATAATGTTGTCCCACCAACCATTTTTATTCAATTGGAACACACTTTTCCCCAGATAACCACTCGGTGAACCCATTAGCAGCAGGCAACTCCCGCCGTTCGAGAAGGCGAGAAGCGACCTCAACATTCCCTCCCCAATCTGTAACTAATTTGGTATCTTAATTATGTCATCACCCACTTTTCGCCGGCTCGCAAATTATCCCCGACCCTGGGCCTACGTATCACAATAACAAACAGTCTCCCGATACCCGGCCCGGAAAAAATCCCATAAACGGTGCACACATACGCTGTAATTATCTCGTTCCACACCTCTTTAGATCCGACCGATGCTTCGCTTCGGGCCGCCTGGTGAACGGTGGTGAAGGTGGTGTATCAAGATGACAACGCTTGTTCGCGAGCACTCTAAATAAACGATAAGCGGCTCACGAGGGCATGTCCCGCAAGCAGCAGCAGGCATAATAAACCTCATAAACGTGAATCCCGTCTGGGATGAAAGTTTGGGACGTGACCGAGTAAGTGTCGCTTTCTGGCAGCGAACGTCGACAGCCCAATCGCTCGACTCGTTTCTCGGCTACACACAATCCTAAGGCCTGTCGTCGTCCTCATTCTTCTCGCAGCATCATCATCGTGTGACAGAACCCTGTGTAGTAGATCATCATCAGGGGGAAAATCATTAAACTAGTGCGCTTTACTTCCCACCAACAAGCCAGAACCATGGCAACCTTACACCACGAGCAAGAACCATCGCCGCCAGGAACACAATCTATTCCAAGCATCCTTTGAAATTGGAACGTTTTATCCTCCCCCGCTTCTTGGAGCGCGCGCCTCGGAGCAGCAATTTTGGGTGCTTCGGTCCCGCAAAGTTCGCCACGTGTCATGTGACGGTGTAAGAGCGAAATATGAATGTTGTAACCGTTACGAGCGTTGTATCGAGCGGAAATCGAATCCGGAGATGGTTATAATTTGGACAATGAAATCGGCATAATTTTCATTATATAAAATTGATTATATATCGGGAACGATTAGTCCTATGATAAAACGTTATATATTCTGTCAAATATTAGGTTGGGGAAAAAGAAATTCATTATTTTTGGGAGAAATTCAAAACTTTATTCCTTATAATTCGGATTGTCCGATTTGGATCAAATATGCACCGTTTTTTTTGTAAAATATGTTGCCATTGTGAAGGTAGCTTCATAATGCCTCTCTCATAGAAGTCTCGGTCCTTATTGGCGAACAACTCCAGCAATCGATTTTTACAATCTTCTCTCGATCCCTATTTCTTATCACTTAGAAAGTCTCGCAATGCGCGAAAAATCTGGCCAGAGTTTCTGGCGAGTCACTATATACATGTGTGGCCTTGGGTTGTCCTGATGGAACCCAATGCCTCTTCTGTTGACCAATTTAGAACGTTTCTGCTCAACCACTGACTTTGAAATATTTGACAGTAGAGATCTGAAGTCAGTGTATTGGACTAGAACAATATTTTTTTCAAGGTAAACAAATTATTTTTCCTCAACCTAACATATACAGCACTTGTTCACTAACTGGGCGTTCTTCGACTGGGCTGCCTCCTAGCTGGGCGCTCGCTAACTGGGCTATAGCCCAGTTAAAAATCAGTTAAACGTCAAATATAACATAAACAACAACATTGGTGAGGGGTACCCCAATGCATCACAGATCTATAATCATCAATACACTGAAAGAAATAATTAGTACATATTTGTATAACAAATTTCATTCTGACTAGTACCAATTCGATAGTCATTTTCTACCGCACTAACTATTCGTACATTATACGTGAGTGAATAGTAAACACAATTTTTTTTTATCCAAAATACATATTTTTATTAAGGTTCATTTGGAGTCAACCTGGCGGGGCCGGGAGTTCAATATTTCGACAATGTTTGCCTTATAACTATGTTAGTAATATGTAACCGATTACTCGCAGTTGGCTCGAGGTTAGTATTACAAGTGTTTTCGTAATTGTGATGTTGCTGTCTTCAATGATCTGTACCTGTGCCCGACACGGGATACTTCCTTTTGGGATGCAGCTGACCATTAATCAGCAACGCCCCCTAGTCTGTACCCCATATCTAGCGTGGTGCGTCTTCTCGACTCGAGGAATCCAGGATAGAATGGTCACTAGTCGGCGCAAACATCAGCTCGTGTAGAGTTGTCATGAGCGGTACAACCTTTGGCTCTTGTTGAATGATCAGTGGACTGCACAACCTTTGGCCCGTGTATCTGTAAAGAGTGTGTGTATGTATTGCCGCGACTGAGTAAAAGTTTATAGATCGGATAGGAGGGATATGAAACAGGGACACAACGAAGGAAACATCATTAAACGTTGACATCGGCGTTTCTGAGGAACAGGTATAAATGAAGCAGAAGATCAGGATCACGGCTACCTAAGATATCCCGGACGGGGATATCCGATTGTCTGCCTTGTGCTCTCAGTGCTCTAGAGAGCTGAGAGCGAGCAGCATGGAACCGGATACACGACCAGACAACATGCTCGATGTCGTGGTAGCCATCGCCACAATCACAAAGATTGTTTGCTGCGAGCCCAATGCGATAGAGATGCGCGTTTAGGTTGTAGTGATTGGACATAAGCCGAGATATCACGCGAATGAAATCACGACCTACATTCAATCCCTTAAACCAAGCTTTCGTCGAAACCTTAGGGATAATCGTGTGTAACCAGCGACCGAACTCATCTTCACTCCACATGCGCTGCCAACTAACGAGTGTGTCCTGACGAGGAAAGTGAAAAAATTCGTTATAAGCAATTTGCCTTCCAAAAAGTGTGCCTTCTGAAGCGCCCACCTTAGCTAGCGAGTCCGCTTTCTCATTCCCCGGAATCGAGCAATGAGAGGGAACCCATGCTAAGGTAATTTCGACCGAAACACTCAATAGATGTCTTATTCTTGTTAGGAAATAAGATGAGCGTTTATCAACTTTCATTGAACGGATTGCCTCTATTGAGCTGAGACTGTCTGAAAAAATAAAATAATGGTCGATGGGCAATGTTTCAATGATCCCTAGTGCGTAGTATATCGCACCCAGTTCAGCGACATACACGGAACAAGGATCTTTGAGTTTGAAAGAAGCACTGGAATTTTCATTGAAGATGCCGAAGCCAGTGGACCCGTTTATGAATGAACCGTCAGTAAAGAACATTTTATCAGATCTAACTTTCCCATATTCTCCCGAAAATATCGGCGGAATAGAATCGGAGCGTAGATGATCTGGGATTCCATGGATTTTTTGTCGCATGGACAGATCAAAATTGACAGAGGAATTGCAAAAGTATGGGAAGCAAACTTGGTTGGAGATGCCCGGTGAAGGGTGCACTTCATGGGTAGGGAAATCATGGTACAAAGACATAAAACTTGACTGAGGAGTCAGTTGGAGTAGATTTTCGAAGTTATCAATCACCAATGGATTCATGATCTTGCAACGGATGAGAAATCTGTAGAATAATTCTGTGAATCGAAGAGTAAGCGGGAAGTAAACACAAATGTCAACATTTATAGCAGAATATCGGCTCAACATCGATTCAGCTTTCAGGACTTTTGACCAACGTACAATTTATCAATATCGGATTGCTTTTGTATTGTTATTGTATGTTCAGTTCTTGAAATAATGATAAAGAAGGTTCTGTTTTGTTCATCTATTTCCATCAAATAAAATTTCAACATACAAAATGTAATCGATTAATTTGAGAATCGGAACTTGGTGCAAATGAACTGTGTGGCGATGGTCCGAGATTTTTCGAACTTGGGCACGATATAAGTATATTGCTGCTGAATGATTGGCGAGTTGGTAATGCATACCTGCGCTGGTATGTTGTTGTCGGTGCCGTCTAGAGTGTTTGATTAACACAATATTTGGAAGAATTTCGCTGGCACAATATTTGTGTAATAAATGAAGTGGACCAGCTGAAGACTTATTGAAAAACCCAGAAAAAAAATTGAATCGTATAACCAGCGTATATACATTATCATTTATCCAATATTGTTGGTGGTATACGATGCAACTAACTGGCATATACATACTTGTCAGACAACAACATACACAAATACATATACAAATAAATAAATATTGGCATTCGAATATAAGATTTATTACAGACATAGAAAAAAAAACAAATGGCGAAAATATTTACGTGAACTGTGATTATAACCACACGAATCGTCATTTGTATGTAAGAGAATATTTATGGGATATAAATGATGTATCAGGAAGTTGTAGAAATACTCTGTGTTTGGTGGTTGTTGGAAGCAAGGTAGAGCACAGTCTTGCAGCCTGCGTAAGAGAGGCATACGATAACGCGACTGATGCGGTACCAAGTGGCCTGCGTGAGAGAGGTACGAAGCACGCATAAAGGCTGCATGCGATGCGCTCACCGAATGGTGGAACGCAAGGCGGAGCACAGTCTCGTAAGCCTGCAGAACATTTTCGTGCATACGATAGGTCACCGAGTGGACTGCGTATGATAACGATAACGATAGCGCATCATGAGCGCAGCTGCTCCGTGTGAGCATATGCACGACACAGTGTATGCCGGGTATACCAGCCCGTGGAGTCTCTTCCGTGTGAAAAGTATTAAGATGGTGATGAATATGCTATTCAGCATGATGCCATACACTTAGGAAACGATTGGCCTTTGGGGGTAAAAACTTTTGAAACAACCTGATATATATAGTGGGAGTGGGATATAAATGATTAAAACGAGTGGTGGCGATGACTAAAAAAGTTGCTCTGATAGGATTCGATTGCTTGGATTGTTTAGCAGTGGCAATCTCACACGGCGTTCCTATATATAATTTCAGAGCAATTAAAATTCGTACATATGAAACGAAAGAGATGCAATCGAATACGTCATTTCTGGTTGTATTTTAGTGGAAATGTATCGAAATTTATATAGAAATGTGGACAATTAAGGTTCAGTGCTACGTGTTTTAAGTTATCAAATAACATGAAGTAAAAATTTTCATTTAAATTTTACCAATTTAAAGATGCTTTCAGGCCTGCTGACCTGGTAGAGATTAATTTACTGTAGAACGATTTCCCACAGCATGTCCCAGCAAACATTAAATCGTATTAATAACCATAATTAAAGGCGATACACATACTTCGGAGACACATTTGGATGATATATGATGCATATAACTGGCATATATCCGCAAAAGTGGAGGCTATTTACGTATATGCCATATTTTATAAGCATACAGCCGTATATAACGATATACAGTGCTTTTTATACCGATATGCGATTTAACTCGACGATGCTGTATAAACTTGAAACTAAGCCTTCTGTCACGTCCAGCTGCCCGCATGGACTCTTTATATTCTCTCCCAAGGATGGCTCAATTTCAGCCTTTCTATATTAGCTAGTAAAGGAAAACACACTCTTATAGGTTACCTAACGAGACGGCGTTTATTAGCTCGGTTCTGACCTATTTCCCTATCTCCTATTTTGTATTACAGTACTCACAGGTGTATTGGGTATTGTGTCAGGGCCCGAACTCGGATGTTTTATCTAGTGGAGTCTGAACACAACTTTTCAGACAGGTTTATCAACGATGATGGATGGAATACGTCTATTTTCTATCTCGTGTCTCAAGCCAGTCCGATCTTCTCAGGCCGGAATTTCCTCCAACCAGCCGAGTAATAATTGGGATCGATTTATCCCGCCAGGAATCTACTCGTACCAATCGTAAAGCCTTTTATTTTGTGGTGTGTAGTGTTGTGGCTGCTGTATATAAACCCTGGTTTCGTGTAATGTTTGTTGCCTGTGCGCCGTCCTTTTAATTCTAGCTAGCTCGTATTTTATTAATTCAATTTTTATTTCGTTTCATATAGGTTTTATTATTATTAATTGGGTGCATAGTTTCATTTTTGTGTAAATGACCCTAAGTAGCTTATTTATTTTTCCCATAGATGTGTGTTTTGCCTTTTCTCCTATATTTTAATGCCGTGGGTTGAAATAGAACCCCGAACAACATAAACGAACAGGTGACCTGTCACAAACTGAATAGAATGTGTGTATATAATACTGCATATCGCAATACTAGGATGATCGTTATCCCGAAATACGACTCCATCAAGGATATAGGAAATCGTGTTTTGGCATTTTATACGATTTCGGATATACATGATGCATCCTTTGATTGATATTTTATACGATTTTAATTTGATCCGAATTTGTATGCGACCTGTATGCAAAAGTTATACGATTCAATGTTTATTGGGGTAATACAATTTTCACGCAGTACTGCATTGATTCAATTAATATGTTCATGCGAATTAAAAACTGCATCAGCCTGATATGCATAAATGATTTCGTATAGATCGATTTTTATTTATTTATTTATTTATTCATTTCGTCAAACAAATGTAGACTACACACTTATACACTAATGTTACAATGTTTTCTTAGGTTAAATATTATTTTTGCGGTACATGTTTCTTTTTAGCTGTTTTTTATTCATTGTTGTGTCAATTATTTCGCAGTGCTGATTGTATATACGCATCATGCGATTGATAGGGGCGTTATTTGCATAATTTGTTCTGGATGTTTTGGTTTTACGATAGTGTATAGCATCAAATCGATGTTTGTTACACCGAATTTAGACTTAACCTTTAGTGATAAATAAAATAGTGGTTCTCACATTTTATACGATTTTAAATGTAAACAATGTGTCCTTTGATCGACATTGAATATGATTTTTAATCGATCTCACATTATGCATATAAACTTCTAATATGTCAATTTAAGCGAATTAATGTATGCTGTGGTATGTAAAATGAATGTCAGATTCAATGGGCATCCCAACCAGAGGTTAGTCTATTTTACTCTATACAGGGTTTTCCATTTCGGGCTTCCGAAAGTATACAGCCCTGTGCTGACAACCGTTTGACATAGCTGTCAACCAAAGCATCATATCGTTAGTTGAATGTTTGCCATTTTACAATATGGATCGTTTTAGCATCGCACAACGTGTTAATTTTGTTAAATTATAATAAAAAAATAATGAAAAACCGGCAAATGTTTTTCGAGCATTACGGACGGATTTTGGTCGTCATGGACGGCCTACAGAGCACACAATCGCTAATGTAGCGCTTAAATTCTAACAAACTGGATCCGTAGCGGATATTGTGAAACCTGTGCATCATCGTAATGTGCGTTCGGCCGAAAATATTGCTGCTGTTGCTGCCAGTGTGGAGGATGACCCGAATGTTTCGATTCCACGGCGTGCTCAGCAATTGGGCTTGTCAAACACATCATTGTGGCGAATTTTGTATTTGGACTTGCACCTACATCCATATAAAGTCCAACTGGCACAAAAATTAGAGCGTGGTGACCATGGAATGCGTCGGGCATACGTCGATTGGATGAACGAACAACAGCAGCAAAATGCTGAATTTTCGCATCAAATTTTCTTCAGCGATGAGGCACATTTCGAGCTCGATGGCTATGTGAACACCCAAAATTTCCGCATATGGGGCTCAGAAAATCCACACGTGATTATTGAGAGGACATTGCATCCGCCAAAAGTCACTGTTTGGTGCGCATTATGGTCTGGTGGAGTCATCGGGCCGTATTTCTTTGAAAATGAGGACGGCGAGACGGTAACTGTGAATGGTGAGCGCTATGACCGCATGTTAACTGATTTTTTTTGCCACAAATTGAAGATATGGATACGGATGACAGGTGATGTCAGCAGGACGGCGCCACGTGCCACACAACACGACCGAACATGGCCATATTGCGAACGAAATTTGAGGGACGCATAATTTCGCGTTTTGGTGATGCTAATTGGCCGTCCAGATCATGCGATTTGAACCCGCTAGACTTTTTTTGTGGGGTTATGCGAAAGACCGTGTCTATGCCAACTCTCCGCAAACTCTTGAACATTTGAAAGACAACATTCGTGAAGTTATGACCGAGATACCGCCCCATATGTGCCGAAAAGTCATCGAAAATTACCTGTTCCGGATCAAGGTGTGCGAGGAAGCCCTAGGTGGACATTTGAATGATGTTGTATTTCACACATAATGGCATAAACGAAACTTTAATTTGAAATAAAAGTTTCATCGAAATTCGAATTCAAAGTGTGTTTTATTTCAATTTACTTTCAGAATTTAAAGTTGGAAAACCCTGTAGTATACGTAAACTTGAATGTGTCATATTTGAAGACCGTGATGAGAAAAGCGCGTATTAAATATTTTTATTGCAGAAGGCAATACGGAGGTAACAGTGTTGATATAATTGTAACACGTGCATTTTCCCCGGGAAAACGTAGTCGATAGTCGGCTTTCGAATCATAGTGCTGCTTGACATATATGTTTAACAACTTCTCCTTCTAGACTAAATCAATAATTAACACGATAGACAATGACTAGATTGGTTGCATTTTTCAAAAAGTTCGTTATATTTACTAACCATTTCTTTCAGTGTAGTGTTTGTTTTGCGCTTCCATATTTTTCAATTAATATTTTTGGAGTACATCATCGACGTTCTCTCGATGTTTTTTGACGTTTGTAATGTCAGCCCAGTTAACGAGTAGGATCCGATATCTGGGCTGTGCCATCCACCCCGTTTGCGGACAACCGCTGTACCGGGAATTTGTGTTTTTGAAGAAAAACACTTAAATGAGCTGCGATATTCAACAGCTTATATGTAAAGAGATTTGAATTAAGTTCACGTTAAAAGTGACTTCATTCTACGTTATATCACCCACCCACATGACTTTATCTGGACCGGCCCCATTCGGAACGCGCGTGCCACTGGTTACGCTAATGAATTCTATTGTTGAAGGGAACATTCAGCATCAGGGAGGGAAAAAGGTGGATTGTTACTATCTCGAGCGAACGGCTCACAATTCCCCTACTATTCAACTCCGGTGGTGTCACTTTCGCTTCCCAATTATGCCCTTCAGAAGGCTGAACCAGTGGTACTGAAGCTGCTACTGGGGCTGCATAACTCGCACGATCTTAAACAGCCACAAAACAAGCATCTGCCGACATCTCTCATCAAAGACAGTCACGTCCGCCTGGCTTTCTCCTCCCCCACCGCACCACACAGTAGACCGGCTTTTGCTAAACCCCAGCTCGGATCTCCTCAGCTATGCGATGGAGGGAAGGTGGGCTCTGTCTGTGAGCTGTTGCAGGATGTCTTGTTTTGTAATTAAATTAACCTAATTTGGTTGTAGTTAATTGTTTTCATACCTTCTTCGACGCTGGCGAGAAATTGGCGCGGAATAAAATATGCTGCTGATGGATGCTCTGCACAAATTTGTCATGCTATTAAGAAAAAGGTTCCGATGAAACAACGATGTTTGGTCAAACCATTTTCTTCAGACTGTCAGATAATATGGATAGAACCCCGTCATAAGACAATTTGACTCATAACAATTCGTCATAACAAAGGTGCTGATATCCAACAAATTTAAACAAATAAAAATCATCATCTGATTTTTCTTCAGTAAGCCAGATTTTTTTTCGGCATTTTTCAAATCCAGCTGGTCCGAAAGAATAAAAGAAAAAATAAAGCTTTCTTCTAACAAAACTCTTTTTGCATTCTGAAAAACGGCCTTGTATTAATTGAAAATCAATGGAAGAATTGACACGCTCCCAAGTGGCTGAGAAATTCACATCCGAATGTGTTTCCGAAATCCAAAATTTCAGCCAAAATATTGCCCACTTAGATCACTATGACTTCGGTTAAATCTCTTTCTCAGACGAAGGAAAGTCGCGTCCAAGTTCCGTTATCGGTTACCGCGTGATTGTTGTTTTTTTGCCGCTGAAGAGTTCATTTCACTATCTGGATAGTGAGTGAAGTGCCCTGCCTGCAAGTGGATAAAGGCTTTCATCCTCGGAAAGCCAAGCATTGGTTTTTGTTTTGTCGCTGCTTCGCCGACATTGGAGATTTCGCTGAGTCATCGTGCCAACAGTGACAGTGCGGGTAAGCTTTCACCGACGACTGTGTGTAGTGGTGTCGTAGGCACATTCCCACCACCAACGAGCTTTCAGCACGCTCCCGTTCATCTGCACTGGAGTGCGTTCATAGGTGAATAAGATTGAATATACTGAGAGAAAATATTTAATAATTATAAGTTTTTTTTTTTTGTTTTTGTGAATTATTTTATTGTGAAATATTGTTTAAAAAAATACTTAGAATATAAGTGAAAATTTAAAATGGCAGAGAGTGGGGGACCTTCGGATATGGAGGTCTCTGACTCTAGTTCCCTCCTAACAGATAAAAAAAAGTCACTCAAACGTGTTCCAAATACGGAAGATACTTCTTCTGGGGACGAGTCAGCTAACCCTACCAAGCCTCCCTCCAAAAAACTAGCAAATCTCCCATCTGCCCTTAACGATCCCACTCTACCTTCAACCTCGTCTTCTCCCTCTGTTCTTCCCGCTCCTTCTCAACCTTCGCCTTCCCACTCTCAATCCCCGTCCTCGCCTTCCCCCCCTGTTATTCCCACTCCCCGTGTAAAGGTCTATCCAGAAGATGCGCCCGGAACTGGTCCCTGGGTTGTTTTCTTCAGGCCTAAGCCAAATGGAAAGGCGTTGAGAGTCATGCAGATCGCGAAAGATCTGGCAAGGTATACCTCCGTTTCGGAAATTTCGAAGGTTAGACCAAACAAATTGCGAGTTGTCGTGAATGATCGAAAAGACGCAAACAAGATTGTTGTCGATCAGCATTTTACAATTGAGTATCGGGTCTACATACCCTCTCACATAGTCGAAATTGAGGGTGTGATAACCGAAACGGGCTTGACGTGCGAATACATTACGAGTGAAGGTACCGGCCGTTTTAAAAAACTGCCCTCGACGACTGTTAAGATCTTGGGTTGCCGCCAGCTCGGAACAGTCTCCCATGAAGGAGAAGAAAAGAAATTTACGCCGTCCAACTCGTTTCGAGTCACCTTCGCTGGTTCAGCTCTCCCTGACTACGTGATGGTAGATAAATTGAGGTTAGCCGTGCGACTTTTTATTCCAAAGCCAATGACTTGTCTAAAGTGCAAGTCAGTTGGTCACACGGCTGCTTATTGTGCCAATAAAGAACGATGTGCCACTTGCGGAGAACAACATGAGGGGAAATCCTGCAGTGCGACTGAGCATAAGTGTCCATATTGCGGGGGATCCCCACACGTGCTCTCAGCTTGTGAAACATACAAGGCTCGCTGGGAGAAACAGAAGCGCTCTTTGAGGGAACGCTCTAAACGCACTTTCGCAGAAATTTTGAAGGGCGCTTCTCCACTAGCTCAAGAACAACAACCAATCAATACACACAATGTCTTCGCTACTTTGCCAGTTGACGAAATGGAAGCGGATACAGCTAACGGGGGCACGCCGTTTATTTCTCAAGGGAATCCCCGGCGCAAAAATGTGACCACTCCCAAAGTTCAAGGACAAGTCCCTCCGGTGATACCCCCTGTTAGCTTGCCCAAAAAATCGAGTGCAGCGGATAAGCAAAATCAGGTCCCTCCTGGCCTCCGTGGTAATAGTTCACCTTCGAACGACCCAGCACTCGAGGGGACATCAAAAACCCCAACTGTCCCTGTTTTTCCGTCAAGTTCAACTTCCCAATCGGGATTTATAAAGTTGTCTGACCTTGTGGATCAAATCTTCACGTGTTTTAATGTTTCCGACTCCATCAGAACCATTGTCACCGCAATGCTTCCAGTACTAAAGACAATTTTGCAGCAATTGATGCAAACATGGCCCCTCCTTGCAATGATTATCTCTCTTGATGTCTAATTTAAATAGAGAGGTCGGAGATATCACTGTTTTACAGTGGAATTGTCGTAGTCTTATCCCTAAATTGGATACATTCAAATTTCTAATTCATAAACTCAATTGTGATGTTTTTGCTCTATCCGAAACCTGGCTCTCTTCTCAAAATGATCTCTCTTTCCACGATTTTAATATAATACGCTTGGACCGTGATGACAGATACGGAGGGGTACTATTGGGGATCAATAAGTGTCACTCATTTTTTAGAATTGACCTTCCACCTACTGGAGGGATCGAAGCTGTTGCTTGTCATGCAAACATCAGAGGCAAAGACCTCTGTATAGTCAGCTTGTATTGGCCTCCGAGAGCTGCGGTTAGCCGCAAGCAACTTGTTGACATGTGCTCACTCCTTCCTGAGCCACGATTAATCTTGGGAGACTTCAACTCTCACGGAACTGCCTGGGGGGAACAGTACGACGACAATCGTTCATCGTTGATATATGACCTTTGTAACAGCTTCAATATGACCGTTTTGAACACTGGGGAAACAACACGTGTACCTAAACCTCCTGCTAAACCAAGTGCTCTTGACCTCTCGCTTTGCTCGAATTCACTATCGTTAGATTGCAAGTGGAATGTAATCCAGGATCCCAACGGTAGTGACCACTTGCCAATCAAAATTTCTATCACCAATGGGTTGAATTCTTCTGAATCAATAAACATGGCATACGACCTCACAAGACACATTGACTGGAAAAAATATGCGGACGCGATTGCTCTAGCCATCAATTCCAGAGATGGTTTGCCTCCATTGGAGGAGTATAACTTCATTTCTCGTTTGATCTATGACAGCGCGGTTCGCGCTCAAACGAAACCCATCCCAGGTTCCACTATTCGTCGAAGGCCTCCCAATCCATGGTGGGATGGCCAGTGTTCCAAGCTTTATGGAGATAAATCGAATGCATTTAAAGCTTTTCGGAAACGTGGAACCCCTGAAAATTTTCAGAAGTATTTGGACCTTGAAAATCAATTTAAAAACTTGATCAAAGGGAAAAAACGTGCTTATTGGCGAAATTTCGTGGGAGGTTTGTCACGAGAAACGTCAATGAAAAAATTATGGAAAGTGGCTCGAAACATGAGAAATCGCTCTTCATCCAATGAAAGCGAGGAATATTCACATCGATGGATTTTTAATTTTGCACGAAAGGTTTGTCCCGATTCCGCTCCAGTGCAAAGAATTATTCGAGATATACCACAAGATAGGTGCGATCTTGATTCCGAGTTTTCGATGGTAGAATTCTCTCTTGCTCTCCTTTCATGTAACAATTCTGCTCCGGGATCGGATAGAATTAAGTTCAACTTGCTGAAAAATCTCCCTGATGTGGCGAAACATCGCTTGTTGAATTTATTCAATCGGTTTCTGGAGCATAATATTGTTCCAGATGATTGGAGACAAGTACGAGTTATAGCTATTCAAAAACCCGGAAAACCCGCGTCCGACTTCAATTCGTACCGCCCAATAGCAATGCTGTCTTGTATACGGAAATTGTTGGAGAAAATTATCTTGTTTCGCCTTGATCGATGGGTTGAAACGAATGGCCTACTCTCAGATACACAATATGGGTTCCGCAGGGGCAAGGGGACGAATGATTGTCTTGCGTTGCTTTCTTCAGAAATTCAAATGGCTTACGCCGAAAAAAAACAAATGGCTTCAGTATTCTTGGACATAAAGGGGGCCTTTGATTCTGTTTCAATAGAGGTTTTGTCAGACAAATTACAATCTCGGGGTCTGCCGCCTCTATTGAATAATATGTTATATAACTTGCTTTGTGAGAAACATTTGAACTTTTCTCACGGAGATTCGGCAGTAAGTCGGGTCTCTTACATGGGACTCCCCCAGGGCTCATGTTTAAGCCCCCTTTTGTACAACTTCTACGTAAGCGACATTGACAATTGCCTTACACAAAATTGCAGCCTAAGACAACTTGCAGATGATGGAGTGGTGTCTGTCGTAGGATCAAACGAATCCGACCTGCAAGAATCCTTACAAGATACTTTGAACAATTTTTCAACCTGGGCCATTGGGCTAGGGATCGAATTCTCCACGGAGAAAACAGAGATGGTGGTTTTTTCTAGGAAGCATAGACCAGCAAAACCAAAGCTTCAACTTTTGGGTAAACCGATCACTCATGCTATGTCATTCAAGTATCTTGGGGTCTGGTTCGACTCTAAATGTACTTGGGGGGCCCATATTAGGTATCTGAGTAAAAAATGTCAACAAAGAATAAACTTTCTCCGTACAATTACCGGCACCTGGTGGGGAGCCCATCCCGAAGATCTTATAATGTTGTATCGAACAACTATTCTCTCAGTGATGGAGTATGGCAGTTTCTGTTTTCAATCAGCTGCCAAAACACACCTCATTAAACTCGAGCGAATTCAGTATCTTTGTCTCCGTATCGCGTTGGGATGTATGCCCTCAACGCATACCATGAGTCTCGAGGTTTTGGCAGGCCTACTCCCACTAAAAGATCGCTTCAATTTATTATCTCTTCGGTTCCTCATCCGGTGTAAGGTTATGAACCCATTGGTGATCGGAAATTTTGAGCAGCTGATCGAGCTAAATTTTCATTCTGGATTCATGAGCTCATATCATGAATTCGTCTCCATGCAGGTTGATCCTTCTTCGTATATTCCCAACCGTGTTTGTTTTCCTGACTACATCAATTCCTCTGTGCATTTTGATCTGTCCATGAAGCAGGATATCCATGGAACATCAGATTATCTTCGATCGAGGATCGTTCCAACGATCTTCGATGCAAAGTATGGGGATATCAATTGTGATAATATGTACTTTACTGATGGGTCCTCTATGAATGAGTCCACAGGATTTGGAGTGTTCAACGAATTTTTTAGCACCTCACACAGTCTTCAGAATCCTTGCTCAGTGTATATTGCTGAATTGGCAGCGATACACTGGGCGCTGGACAGCGTCGCCTCACGACCTGTTGAACACTATTACATTGTAACGGATAGTCTTAGCTCTGTCGAAGCTATCCGTTCAGTGAGGCCGGAAAAGCACTCGCCGTACTTCCTTGAGAGAATACGAGAAATTTTGAGTGCTTTATCCAGACGCTGTTATGTCATTACCTTTGTCTGGGTCCCTTCACATTGCTCAATTCTGGGTAATGAGAGGGCTGACTCATTAGCAAAGGTAGGTGCAATTGAAGGCGATATTTATCAGCGTCAAATCGCCTTCAATGAATTTTATTCTTTAGTCCGCAAAAATACCATAGTTAACTGGCAACGCAAATGGAACGAAGATGAATTGGGCCGGTGGCTCCACTCGATTATCCCTAAGGTTAGCCTCAAACCATGGTTCAAAAGTCTGGACTTGAGCCGGGACTTTATTCGCACCTTCTCCCGACTCATGTCCAATCACTGTTCGTTAGATGCGCTACTCTTTCGTATTAATCTTGCCGACAACAATCTTTGTGTTTGTGGCCAAGGTTACCACGACATCGAGCACGTTGTTTGGTCGTGCGAGCTGTATCTTGTCGCCAGATCGAATTTAGTAGTCACCCTTCGGGCCCGAGGAAGGCAGCCCAATGTGCCGGTGAGAGACGTGTTGGCTCGGTTAGACCTTGATTACATGTCCCAAATATATGTATTCCTTAAAGCTATCGATCTTCGTGTGTGATTGTCCTTATACCCTTAGTTTTTCCTTTTCCTTTTCCTTTGTGAGAGATCGGATCCCTTCTTAAGAATAAGATGAAATGTAAATACATATTAGATATAAGATAGGTTTAAGAATTGAGTGTGATGAGTGTGATTGAGAGTGTGATTGAGAGTGTGAGTGTGATCAATGTCAACATATCCTCATATCCCCTCCTTTTCCTGAAGAAAATATGTCACCCTTCTAAACTCGAGTTGACCGCGAGTAATCGGTTTCCTATATTATTAACATTAGAATTAAGGAAAAATGTATATATACTAGTAACAATACAGTAAGGAGTTCGGCTCCTTTAAACCTATGTAACTGAGCCTGTAAAAATAAACGATTTAAATAAAAAAAAAAAAAAATCTCTTTCTGCTAGTCGTCGATATTTCATAACCACATAGTGTATTTTTCCTTCAATTTCATGGGTTGATGCTCTTATTAGACGTCCTTCACGAGGACTGTTGAAGGTGCTCCGTATGGGCGGGACCGATCCTTCACAGCTGGAAATAGCGCAACCACTCGACTAATGCGTGGGAAATTGTGGTTACCGAACCACGCGCCTCAGTTCGACCCAATCGAACTTAAGATTGCTACTGGTGACACGGATGCTGCAATGTCTGGTCTGGTGTTCGTGGCCAGGTACAATAGGGCTCTTACTAGGCGGTGGTACTGTTGGTTGTCGGGCAATGGTTCAGCATCCTGTTGCTTCAAGTATCCTACGTCCAATAGATACTTGGATACTTTCGCTAAAGTGAGTCCGAAACGCTCCGCGATCTCCTCTATGAACGCTTTCTGACTAAGAGAGTAGAAACCATCACCGCTTCTCTCGACCTTGACACCCAGGAAATGGCTTGTCCCTACGACGAGGTTTCGAAATGCTTGCGCAGATTTTATTCCAACAGGTTCATCTGCCGGTCGTCACCACAACAATATCGTCTACGTATATAAGAAGGAACATCTACTCACTGCTTCAGAAACAAGCAAGCGTTCGAATCCGACTGATGGAATCCCAAACTCAGCAACACCTTCTTCACAGTCGCGTTTCAAACACGAGCCGCCTGTTTTAGACCGTATAAACTACGTTGGCGTCTGCAGACGATGAATTTGTTTTTCACTCAGAGTTCCGTTCAGATATGCGTTCTTCTCATTTATGTGATGAACCTGAAACTTCCGCTATCCCGTCAGTGCCAAGAGTACCCGGAAAGTCAACGGCATTGCAACAGGCGCAAAAACTTCGTCCAAGTCTCCCTTGCTTTCTGGCGCACCACCTGCCCTGATGAGTAATTCTTCAGTCTTCTTATATCCTATCGCCGGTTGACGCATCGGTGAGGGAACCAACGACCACGTAAACTTCCTCACCAGCGATTGATATACGTTGTTCATCGATTCGACCCATTTCTCACTGTCAATACTGCTAAATTTCGTCCATTTTCGCGACACAAACAACAAAATCATTGAAATTCAACTGTAGCTTTTTCTTCACACCATAACTCCATGAGTGTCTTGGTCACCGACCGTGAAGGTATTCGATTTTGAATATATGGTCGGGGCTCTGCGAAAACGAACCAAGCGCCAAAAACATTGTTTTGAGATAGTTCAATTTGAAGTTTGGGCTCACTCTTATTGACTGCCTCGGATCAATTCTATCGTTTTATCGCTCACGTATTATAAACAGGATGTCAAACATAATACTCCCTTTCATGCTGTAAGCACACATCTTCGTCAATTTCTGATCCAGAACCTTTAGAAATATAAAAATGTTTTGTTATGTTTCCGCTAGACACGCAAAACTTCATTTTCTTTGCAGCCAGAGTGAACCAAGTCATGCTAGCTATTAACATAATATCATTACATAATACATGAATGGTGGACATATACTCACATTTGCTGGTTATGACAATATAATAAAAATAATATCTTAATAAATGATAATAAATTTATTTAAGAATGCATTACACTTGGTTCGCTGTGGTTGAACGGAATTTTGAAAAATGCAGAGCAGCGCTTCTACACTTCATTGCAGCCAGCATTGCAGACCGTCTTACTTACCAGGTCCCAACGACATTTGATTCCTGTCCGAAGCACAAAAATCTGTTGAAGATTCGGATCTGCCTTTTCGGAGAAAACGATCACTATCGCCCGATGCCATGTTGTGGGTTTATGGTTCGCTTTGAAAAGGATGATGATGATGGTCCCGCCTCCTTCCCCTACAGAGGTTTGAGCAAGACGAGTTATCTAAAAGATATGTTTTGTTTTCTCAGCATTGAAATCAGTTTAGCAAAAAAAAACGAACTGATTCTTTTTACAGATACAAGTTCAAAAATTGCAATGTCAAAAGACAAGCCAATACTCAGTTTTGTCCGCCACAGAGCCGATACGGTCCCGACAAGGCCCTTGCAGCCAAATGGTCCACCAAGACACAAGTCCAACCACCAGCCTTGTTTTGGATTGACTTTAAATATCCCCATCCAGAGAAATCGAGAAATTTTTCTTTACGAACAATTTCTATACCGGCTCTTATAAAACTTTTGAATTCTCATCCTTTATATCTGTACATCGCGCGTGACGCTCAAACTTTTGTACTACTGTACTACTTTAATTTTTTTAACTACTACAATATAAAAACAACAAAATAAAAATAAAAATAGTCCATCATCATCAATATCATGACAGACATAATAGAGACTTTCGCTTACTAAGCAATCGGTCGTGAGTTCAAACTCAGAGCCCTCAATTGACCATCTATGTGTTGTTATAGAATAACTACGTCCACGCAAACATCATCAGCGATGGAGATCGATCCACGGTCGAAATTAGATCGATTCATCCATACAACTGCTCTGCTCTGCAAGAAACATCGGGCTGCTGTTCTATAAATAACCCAACAATGATCAATATCAACTGTCTCCGCTGTCCGGGACAATGGAAGAACAGAAAGAATACCCTTACACCGAAATGGCTACTACTGTGTAATTTACCATAATGCAATGGAACAGAAAACTTAACGCCTAAATGGCTACTACTAACTACTGTGTAATTTACGGTTTATAGAAACATAAACATATGTATACATGTACACGATTAAAACCCGGCTCTGTTACAGCTAAAATGCTAATGAGCCAAATAAATAAACAATTGGGATAAAAAAAATAATAGAGACGAATACAAATTGAAAAACAAAAAATATAACATAGAAGAAAAATTGTTCAAAATTGTCTGAACAATATAATCCGTTTAAAAAAAAACTTCGTCGGGTCATAAATTAAGAATAAAAACAAAAAAAAATAAAAAAAAATATTCACTTTAAGATATCCGTTCGTATAAAACTCCGTCAGTCAAAATCGTTATCAAAATAAAAAAAAAATTGGCTGCTAGGAAAATACAGCTTTAACGTGTGAAATACAGTTTCTCTTAAATTATGCTAGTGTTATTGCACGTTTAATATGTCTTGGCATCGAGTTGAAAACATTTACTCCTTTAAAATATAGCGAATTTTGTGAAGCACATGTATGTGGTGTTCTTATTTCATCCGCGTTTCTAGTATTATATCTATGAAAGTCACTTCCTCTTTCAACTCGATCACATAAATATCGAGGTAGAAACCCGTTAACTACCTTAAAAATGAACACCATAGTTAAATACACAATTCTTTGCGACACAGATAACCATTGCAGAGCGTCCAGCATCAAATATGAGGAAGTGAACCTGCTACATTGTAAAATCAAACGCATTATTTTATTCTGCAAGCGCTGTAATCTCGATATTTGCGTTTCATTGGCAAAGAACAAAATGGAAGAACAAAAGTCTAGATGAGGAGAGATGATTGATTTGTATAGCTGTATTTTACTGCAAATAGTAAAATCGTTTCTTAGTCGACACAAAATTCCATACTTCTTAGCAATTTTCTTGATGACATTGTCAATATTGAACCTAAGTTTGCCATCAATAATCACGCCAAGATATTTAATCTCCCGAACGCGATCGATGGTCTCATCATCAATCACAATAGAGACTTTCATTATAGAGTTTTATATAGAGTTTTCATTTATTCGATTTCGCGAGATTACCATATATTTAGGCTATTAATGTTCAATTTCAATTGATTATACTTCAATCATCTACTTAAAGAACGCAAATCTCTATTCAAGTGTAAAATGACCTCATGTACATTCTAAGCTGCAATGAATAACACACTATCATCAGCAAAAAGACTAATATATTGATGTACATAATAAATCAAATGGGCCCTAATACACTTCCCTGAGGTACTCCAAGATTGTTCCCTACGGGACTGGGAATGAAATCGTCGAAAGCAGTCCGTTGAGTTCTGTCATACAAATAGCTTTTAAACCATTTATATGCAGTACTCGTAATTCCAAAGCGCTTAATCGTGTTCAACAACAAGGGTTAGATATTAGGCCATATGAATAAAAACAAAATTCAGCTTTACTTTACTTAAATGGAGCAGTCGAGCAGTGAGATTGAGTTTTTACTACGTTTGGTATGAATAAAAGTGACAACTAAGTATTTACTTTTCGAAAATGGAAGTTTACTGGATTTCGTACGAATAAAACAACATTTATCAAGTATTTACTTGGGGGTCTCCGTAGCCACATTGGTGGCGCGTTCGCTTAGTAAGCGATCGATCGTGAGTTCAAAACTCAGGGCCCTCATTGACCATCTTTGTGTTGTTACAGAATAGCTACGTCAACGCAACCATCATCAGCGATGGAGATCGATCCACGGTCGAAGTAAGATCGATTCATCCATACAACTGTTCTGCTCTGCAAGACACATCGGGCTGCTGTTCTATAAATAACTCAACAATGATCAATCAACTGTCTCCGCTGTCCGGTGGTCTAACTGGATAATGGAAGAACAGAAAGAATACTCTTACGCCTAAATGGCTACTGTGTAAATGTGTACCATATGTAATGGTATAGAACAGCTATACTCAACCTGCGACCCGCGGGTTTTCCGGTTGGCCCATCTGGTGTTACTTTATTTTTAACTATTTTTAATGTGTAACAATAACGAAAACCTATGAAATTATCACCTATTTTTTACGTAGGGCTATATATTTCAGTAATGGTGCAAAATCAGAAAACAGAACACGGTTTTATGAAATAGAAATATAAAATGCAGCGTTTTTTAATTTATCGAGTATAAACAAGCTATTCGCGATTTCACAACATTCATGATTCAGAGTTTAGTTTAGTTTTCCAAATAGGCTTTTTTTTTTCAAAGTTAAAGCCGATTAAATTGAAGTTTTAATGCCTCTATAATTCGGACTTGCAGACCGCAGTCTTTCTGAATACTGATTTCAGGCAAAGCTGATTTGTTCGATAGAAAGGACAAATGAAAGACTGGTATCCACATAGTGATGTATGTTCGGTGGAGACACTGTGTTGATTTTCACGCCGCCTGGTGGAGAGTGTTTCTTTATTTTTGCACCACATCATTCTTGCATCTGTACTGGAGTGCAAGTTGAAAATTTCGAAAACGATGTGTAACATTTGGGGAGCAAGGATTCGAGCGTTAACATCTCTTTGCCGGTTTAGAGAAGTGGTATTACAATTACTTTCAAAAGATAAAAAGTGTATAAGTGATGTTTGTTAATTATTGACCTAATTTTTCACAGCTTTAAAAGCCAACAAATGAAATCACAAAAATCTATAAGTTTTGGTGAAATCATAAGAACTCAGTAGATGATGCATGTCGTCGGATGGCCGTGAAAGTAGTATAAATATCGTGCTTACCCTGGCTGGTTCCAGTTTCTGTATTGCTACCATGTTGAACGAACGTGCAGAGCTTGCACAAGTTAAGCATAAAAAATATTAAAAATATAACCAATCTTCACATAAATTATGAAAACCAACATGGTGCGAGTTTTCATACAGATATGTGGAGATTGTTGCGTATAATTGAATCACACGTACAAATTGTTGAATTTATGGTGGAAGAGAGATTCTGTAAATTTGGAAGCGTGTTCGGATTTTTTGGTGTAATGATGATGATGTTTTGAATTATAGAGGCTCTCTCAGATTCTCAGACTTCCTTAATACGCCTCTAGCCTTGAAAAAGGCCAATTTGGAAAACTAAATAAAACATTCGGCCTTGACAAAGACCATTTGGAATGCTGCCGCTGTCACTGCCAAATGGTCACTAGCAAGATGACTAATAAATCGTAAATGATTTATTGGTGACATTCCGATCGATCAATTAATTTTTCGTGATATCGACCATTGTTTCAGGGTTTAAAATGTCATCAAAGTGCAACGCATTTGAAGCCGGGTGTGAAAAAGCTATTTTCAGCAGTGAGTGCTATGTTATTCTGTGGAAACTGGAAGTTTGCGAAACATTCGCAAACAATTAAACCTCTCCCTCACTGAGAGCATTCATTCAACGGCCCTCAGTGCTACCAAATATTTGTGCTAAAAAGTTTCATTCTTGAATTACTATAATGTTTGTTTTTCGGCATTCATAATTCCTACGTTGACAATGCGGTCGTGTCTTAGACACAAGCGGCCCGCGACACCATGACTACCACGTGTTTGTGGCCCATCTGAAAAAAAGGTTGAGTACTGCTGGTATAGAAGGAATACTGGCGAATGGCAACTGTGTAATATGCTAATTATAGATATGATAACCATGTAACATGTACACGATTAAAATTCGGCTCTGTTACAGCTAAAATGCTAATGAGCCTTCAATAAATGAATGGGATAAAAAAAAGTATTTACTTCGTAATTATCAAGTGTGCTCATAAGCATACTTTGCGTCTGAAACACTATTATTCGTTTTGATATCATATCCGGTTTATGTTTAATGCTGCCATCTTGCGCTCATAGTCAAACAAATTAACTATTACGCGTCAAACATTACGTTTCCACTTGTTTGTGGCATCGGCCCTGAATTTGCGAAAAATCGACTTATCAAAACTTACAAATTACGCAGAGAGGAAGATGACGACAATTTAAAGTAGTTCTAAAGGTTTAGTCACGAAAACGTAATTTTTTAACAAGAACCTTGCTATTCAACTATGGGGAAACCAGAGGTGGAGCGTTGTGAAACTAGTTTTTATGTTTCTTTAATATTATTGTGATCCCTTTTTTTCCCTCTCGAAGTTCAACATCTCGCGAAGCCGGATTTTGATTTGATTTTTCCTTTTTTTGGCCTACCACTACATAGACAAATCGGGGAGTAATATACCTGATAGTATACTTGCTTTGCGGATCACAAGCCAAAACAATCTGCTGACAAATGTTTCACAAAGTAAAAGCTATGTTCGAATTCCGAAAACGAAATCAGTAAAGTATACTGTTATTCATACGAATTGAAGTAAATACTAGCAAAATTTTTCTTGTACTTGAAAACGAGCAGAGTAAGTAAATACTTTTTTTTTTATTCATATGGCCTATTAGGCCGTATGAATAAAAACAAAATTCACCTTTACTTTACTTCATTCGAGCAGTCGAGCAGTGAGATTAAGTTTTTACTACGTTTGGTAAGAATAAAAGAAACAACAAAGTATTTACTTTTCGAAAATGGATGTTTAGCTGATTTCGTATGAATAAAACAGCATTCATCAAGTATTTACTTCGTTATCATCAAGTTTGCTCATGAGCATACTTTGGATCTGAAAACACTATCATTCGTTTTGATGTCATATCCGATTTATGTTTAACGCTGCTATCTTGCGCTTGAAGTTAAACAAGTTAACGATCCGCATTGATGGCATTGAGCTTCGTTTACTAGTTTAGGGGAGCGTAAAAAAATTGATTGATTTTCAGGCGGAATAAACACGTTTTTAAAAGTTAAATTATGAATGAAAAATAACCTTTCCGTACCAATTTGGCATTCTGTTTAAATGAAAAACATTTTTGTTTGCAGGTGGTGAAAAAATCTTGTACGAATATTTTTTTTGAAGACAACTTTATATTATAATGAAAAGTTTCAGTAATGATGTTGGAAATGTATACAAAAAGGGTTAAATAAAAGTCGGAAAAAAGTGTTTTAAGTGATTAAATAACATGATGTGAACATTTTCATTCAAATTTTAACATTTGAAAACTGGCTTCGTGTCATCTAATATGATAGGTATTACACTAACGAGATAGGGACCCAAACTATGGTCCCTAATTGAACGTCGCCACCAGACGTCGACACTATTCCTTTTTCATCGCGAATTCACGCTTTGTCCACAAAAAACGTTTTGAAACGAAACCTAAACAATCAGTTGATAGATGTTTGACAAAGTAAAAACTATGTTCGAATTCGAAAATGAAATTAGTAAAATAAACTTTTATTCATACGGATTCAAGTCAAACATCTGTCAACTGATAGTTTAAGTTTCGTTTCTTTTGGACAAAGCGTGAATTCGCGATGAAAAAGGAATAGTGTCGACGTCTGGTAGCGACTTTCAATTAGGGACCATTGTTTGGGTCCCTATCTCGTTAGTGTAATACCTATCATATTAGAAGACACGAAGCCAGTTTACAAATGTTAAAATTTGAAAAAATTTGAAAATGTTCACATCATGTTATTTAATTACTTAAAACACTTTTTTCCGACTTTTATTTAACCCCTTTTCTATACATTTCCAACATCATTACTGAAACTTTTCATTATAATATAAAGTTGTCTTCAAAAAAAATATTCGTACAAGATTTTTTCACCACCTGCAAACAAAAGTGTTTTTCATTTAAACAGAATGCCAAATTGGTACGGAAAGGTTATTTTCCAATCATAATTTAAATTTTAAGAACGTGTTCATTCCGCCTGAAAATCAATCAATTTTTATACGCTCCCATAAACTAGTGAACGAAGCTCAATGTCATCAATGCGGATCGTTAACTTGTTTAACTTCAAGCGCAAGATAGCAGCATTAAACATAAATCGGATATGTCATCAAAACAAATGAAAGTGTTTTCACATCCAAAGTATGCTCATGAGCATACTTGATAATTACGAAGTAAATACTTGATGTATGCTGTTTTATTCATACGAAATCAGCTAAACATCCATTTTCGAAAAGTAAATACTTTGTTGTTTCTTTTATTCATACCAAACGTAGTAAAAACTTAATCTCACTGCTCGACTGCTCGAATGAAGTAAAGTAAAGGTGAACTTTGTTTTTATTCATACGGCCTATTGTCTCGAAAGCGCGCTTTAGAGCCAAGAAAACAGCAATAATCGTGTCTTAACCTTCTAGTTTTTCGTTCCATTTTGCTAACACCAAGTTCAATGCGGTTTCACAGGAATGACCTTCCCAATATCCCGATTGTTCTGGTATTAGTAAAGAGTTACAACAGCCTTTAACAACAAGTTCCAAAATTTTCTCTAACCTGTGCATCATGTGGGACGAAACTCTTCGGCTTTAATCTTCCCTGCAACCTTTTGAATGGGAACTACTAAGGATTTCTTCCACACTTGTGGCACATAACCAGTTAGCAATGATGTATTAATTATGTCCAGCAAGATGTAAGATGTGGTTGAATGCAATTTCGTTTCTTTTACAGTTTGCTACACAGAATTTTTGTTTTGGAGCTGTTGTCAATTACCCGAATGACATGGTCATTTTACAGTCGATAGATTATTATTTTCTGCATCCAGTGGTGTAAGTAACTCAATTTTGAAAAAAGGCGCTTGGTGCGTTTTGGCAGAAACCCCGACCAGTTATGAATAGAATATTAACATGGGACAATTAAGCTTGATGTTGTTTTTGAAAGCTGTGCAGCGCCCAAGTAGATTGTTATAAGATAATCTAAACCGAGTATAGAGAAGAATCCAATAAGGATTCTCAAATGGGTCTCAAATTTGTCAGTAGTAATTAAGACAAATAATGTTATTGTTAAGAGAAATGAATCAAATATACTAGAGTCGGAATTCTCAGCTTCAAGTAAAAAGTTGTTTTATTTCCTAAAGAAAGTGCCTTAGAGCGCTCGGGCACTTCATTTGGTGACAGCGGTGGGATGCTGTCCAAGTGGGGACAGGGACAGTTGAAAAATTGTGCGAGGACAGAGATTGTAGTAAAAGAAGAAAAAAATCGAAAAAAATATGATTGAGCATAATGCGGTACAAGAAGTGAAGTTAGAAAATGAACATATCGTAGTGAAAAGAAATGCGGGAAATTCTTGGCATAGTCGAGCCAAGTAAAACCATCCCCCTGTAGTAGTGATCTCCAAAGAAGAAAATTTCAGTAATGAATCGCTTGTTTCGGATCGACCAAACAATAAGGATATGCTGTCGAGCATACACAGCAAAGTGAAAATCATGTTGAAGAAAAATGATTCCCGCTCGGAGTCGGTTGGAGAAGCTCATTCGGTTCAGCCACCATTGTCTGCTGAGAAGTTTGATTCCCGATCGATGTTTTTGCTGAACTATGGCCCCGAAATGTTTATCTATGTCTGATCGTATATGGGAAACCATTCGTTGGACAAAGGAGGCGGTAAGAAACCACATCAAATCATAATATAAAAAATGAATTAACAATGAATGTATAAGAGCAAGAAAATGAGCGTGAATTGAGATTAACAAACGAAAAAAAAATATATGTATTTGATTAACAACTGAAATTGAATTATAGTTAAGGTATGTCAATCTTTCAATGAAATTAAGCTGGCGAAGGGAAAAGCTAATCAATGAAAGGAAATTTTGAATATAGGAAATATGATACTGAAGACAAGCTGTAGGATGACAGAATAACAAGTCTTGAAAGCATGAATCAAAGAAGGAACAATTATCCCATCAATTCTGTAAAACCTGCTTATTTTGTTTGAAGAAAACATTCTTGTCTCCCACACTTTAATAGTATGAACAGGACAATTTGGGGAAATGCACTTATCAAATTTTGAATGTGTGATTAAAATTTTTACAAACATATTTTTGAAGTGGGATTTTTATAAAATGCAAAACTTGCACTACTGTTCATGAGCAACTTAAAATGTGGGTTAAATTATATGATCAAACATATTAATGGAACAAAATACGTTATAAATGCGAAAAAAATTAGTGGAAGAGGCATACACACCCTTCAAATATATAATGAATGAATTTAAAGAGTACAAGGGGATATTAATAAAATTATTATACGAAGAAATTTAAAATGAAAAGTAACATATTTTTAATGTAGCTGTAAAAGCTCAACATTGTCATCGATAAGACGTTTTGGGGCATCCTAATAGGAAGTATCCCGTGTCGGGCACACGTACAGAGCATCGAAGACTGCAACATACCAATTATGAGAACACTTGTAATACTAACCTCGAGCCAACCGCGAGTAATCGGTTACATATTACTAACATAGTTGTAAGACAAAAATTGTCAAAATATTGGACTCCCGGCCCCGTCAGGCTAACGCCACATATGCCTTAATAAAAAATATATTTTGGGAAAAAAAAAGACGTTTTGGGAATTAATTTGGAGATATGATCATTTTATTTTTCATTTGGAATTGCGGAATTACAGAATTGAAGGAATTAATTTTGTTGTAATTACAACCGGAAATTAGGAACAGTAACTAAAACTATATTTCAATTCGAACTACGCTGTAGGAGGTGTAGCGCTCAACATTATTTAGCTTTGATTATCAGGCAGCAGCATCACTCTTGATGTTAGTTCATTGTTTTGTGAAACTCCCAACAATTAGCATACAAGAAAAAAAACAACAACAAAAAAAATATAAATACATATAGATAAGTATGACGACAAATAAAATTATTTTAAATTACAGATCTAATATTATAATACGTCATAACAAGATCAGCCTTACAATCAATTTTAGGGAAAATTCTTCTAGTTTCCCCTAAAACTCATTGAGTAGCGGGAGATGCAGCGCCCCTTTACAAGTAGATTGTTATAAGATAATCTAAACCGAGTATAGAGAAGAATCCAATAAGGATTCTCAAATGGGAAAGTCGGAATTTTCCATAGAAATTCCATGAATCATAAGCTAGGTAGAAAGATAAATAGAGTAGGTAACAGATTAGACAAACTCTACCTGAAGTTTGTCAGTAGAAATTAAGACAAATAATGTTATTGTTAAGAGAAATGAATCAAATATACTAGAGTCGGAATTCTCAGCTTGAAGTAAAAAGTTGTTTTATTTCCTAAAGAAAGTGCCTTAGAGCGCTCGGGCGCTTCAGCTGGGAACAAATTATAACTTTTTTTTTTGTTTTTCCGGAAGATTAGACATAAAAACATCGTTTTATGGAGAAAAGTGAACATTGTCAAAAAGCAACATGGGACAACTATGCGTAGAACGGCAGTAATGGCGTTGCTCATTGAACGATACGGATTACTGTATGATGATAGATGGTTGAGTTTATTACATGATTTCCGTTATCTATTTCAACTTTTCTGTCGGAAACTTTAGAAAAGTTATTGAAAAGAAGAAATAATTTCAGTGCATAGCATTAATTATTGAACCCAAAGATGTGTCTCAAACAAGCCGCCAGTTGTTTGTCACGCCGGTATACACTGCAGGTGCCATTGTTTCTCCATCCAACCTGTCGGTGGCCGTTCCGTTCACCACCGGGCCTCGATTCGCGCCTCAAGGTGTTGACAACTTCAGACAATACGTCTAGCGCCACATCGCCGCCGTCAGTATTTTTCCCAAGTCTCCCAAACAGTCAGACTCTGCGCTCGCTCGCATCCATAATTCATCCGGTTCGGGTGGATGGATGCTGCTGCTGCTGTTGACGATGGTGTTTTTTTTTCTTGTTCCGTTCTCCCTGGGAGAATTATGGAGACAGAAACGCTAGCGGATGGCAAGAATGAAGATAAAAGTTCTCTCATTGTCGCCGCCTTGGCTGACTCCGTCGGCAGTCCTAGCAAAAGCTCGCAGAGATGTCGCAGAAGAGAGATGCCATCTTTGGGCCTTCATCTCCGCACGATGCTTATCGTAACGAGATTCTGTCACAATGTTTTGGCTTTTCGTCGACATCGTCCCCACGTTGTGTCAGTTCGGTTCGCTTTTGTTGCTTCCGGGTGGAAGCCAACAGATGCAACGGGTAGTTTCTTCGCCGGAGAAAGAGTGGTTTCGGGTGCATCCCTGACACAATAGGAACGATATCATACTGCAATTACGTGGAACCTTGGCTCTGCCACTTTACTTCAGCAGTGAGGAGAACCAACGACAACGGTGTTGTTCCTAAGGATGGTGCTGTCACGTTAAGAGCTAGTCCAGACGGCTACCGTTCGCCCCACAGAGGTGGAAAAAAATCATTACTCCAGCGATTGGCCGCGCTCCGCATGGTGGCGGGTTGGCCGCAGCCGGTTGGAACGACGATAAGGGGCTATCGCTATCGTCCGATAGGGCTGCGAAGGGCCGTGAACGGTATCACACACCGGCAATCTGTGCAGAAAGAGCGGAGAATAGATATAATTGAAATAAATTATCTATACGCGATGCGGTCGGGGAAAAAAAAACCAATCGAGCTGCTGCTTTCTTGCAGCGAAGATGCATCAGATGATGTCGATGGGGGGACGGGAAGGGGAGACGGCGGAAATTGCACTTTACGGCGGCCGGCTTGTTTCAAAACACTTCAAACAGGGGAGGGATAGCGCTTAAGTGGCTGATTCCGATCAGCAGTCAAAACAAACAAGTGCAACATTGCGATCAAATTATCGGTAATTGGAGATTTGGTTAAAAAGTAAATATACTTTGTTCAGATTATCATTCAACTGTGAGGTGTGCGCTGGCATTTCGAGTAAGGTGGTGAATTCAATATGGTCAGCATCCGCATATGGAGATGTTCGCGATTCGACAAATTATGAGGTTCCTACTGCGTCATCAGTATTTTGTGCTTCTCAATAGTCATGATAGAACTTTGCCCATAGCTGTAAATTTGGCATTAGCAGTCATTCACCTAGGCAGAAAATTGTCATCAAAATCAATTATTCCATTTTAGCCGAAATGTGTTTTGTTCCATTTCAAATTCTATCGCTCTTCTTGGGAATCCCTTCATATTGCAAATATCGTGTTTCTTTGCAATTGGTGACAATGGGTCATAAACGATAGAAGAAACATTAATGATCCATTCCAGCGTGACGTGACAACGTTTTGACTAACCAAAAACAGTTTTTTTTCCTAGTTTTTATGTATAAATCACCCGATTTACAAATAGTAAACGATGTCAAAGTAAGAATGAGAAAAATTCCTACAAGAATCTTGAGTTGGAGAATATTTTACAGTTGACTTCGGTCATTGTCGGTTCAATACTTTTGTGACGTGACAACACTTGTATTTCTGCGGTTTCCGATTTTTGAACATTAATGTCGTATGTACAGTTCCGGTTTAAAACATACAAATAAACATTGTTCTACGATTTGTCAACAAATGATAAACGTGGATTCCTGTATATTCAGTTTTTCAAAAAATTTGCTAGAACTTTGCAAAAATTGGCATGCATTTTGTGACGTCACATCGCGCTCTATTCGACCAGTCTCCACAAAGCTTTGTCACGTCACACAATCAATTAGTTTTATTAGATAAGATAATTTCACCACAAGCTTTATACTGAAGGGTGTGTCACATCAAATTGCATCACGGAAAAAACGCTGTAGAAATTTAATTTTTAGGAATTATATCTTCAGCTTTCGCTTATAATCAAATAAGAGTGTATAGATCACGTTGGCCATGCTTCACTGTCAATTTTTCGTAAATTTGGAAAAATGTCGTCGAACGAAAAAGAGCGTCGTGAATTAATCCTGTATACTCATTTCGAGAATCCGGAGTTGTCACATCGGGACATCGGGACAAAGATCACAAGCGCGTAGTTAAGCAGTTTAGACGTGATCCGAGAAGTTCGGTCCGGGATGTCGCCAATAAGCTGAATTTGTCATGTTCATTCGTCCAGCGGACCAAGCAGCGGGAGGGCCTGCGTACATACAAGGTTCAGAAGGCTCCTAACCGCGACGAAAGGTAAAACATGGTGGGGAAGTCGCGAGCTCGGAAGCTGTACACCGAAATGCTGACGAAGCCGCATTGCCTGGTAATGGACGAAGAAACCTACGTCAAAGCGGACTTTCGTCAGCTGCCGGGCCTGTTGTTCTTCTCCGCAGAGGACAAATTCAGCGTTCCGGAGGAGATTCGCAAGCAGAAACGTTCCAAGTTTGCCAAAAAGTACATCGTGTGGCAAGCGATCTGCTCTTGCGAAAAGCGGAGCGCCCCCCTTCGTGATGACCGGCACGGTAAACGGGCAGGTTTACCTTAAGGAGTGCCTACAGAAGCGCTTACTACCACTATTGAAGCAGCACGAGGGCCCGACCATCTTCTGGCCGGATCTCGCTTCGTGCCACTATTCAAAGGACGTGTTGGAGTGGTACGAAGCCAACAGGGTCACCTTCGTGCCAAAGGAAATGAACCCACCCAACGCGCCGGAGCTTCGCCCAATAGAGAAATATTGGGCGATTATGAAGCAGGCCCTCCGGAAGAACCCAAAAGTTGTCAAATCGGAGGCGGACTTCAAGAGAAAATGGATTTCTGTTCAAAAAAACTACAACCTGACGTTGTACAGAACCTTATGGACGGGGTAAAGAGGAAGGTGCGAGCATACGGGCTTGGGCTCGAAGTATGAATAAAAAGAAAATGCCAATTTATAAAATGGTGACTTTTTTCTAGCTACCTTCATTTTAGCGTTTATGCGCCATTTTTCGTTTTCATTGCTTTGGAAACAGAGAATTTCTTTTTTTTTTCTTTATTATAGTGACTTTCAACACATTTCGGCTGGTTCGTCACTTTTACTTCCATTTTTTGGAAGAATGTCGGGAGTGTGGATTGAACTCGTGATCTCTGCGTGAGAGGTATGGGTACCACTACGCCAGATCGCCTCCACAAAAGGAAACAGAGAAGAAATATTTTTAACCTGTATGGAAAATGAGCTCAATTTTTTTTTATCTGTATTATAGTGATTTTCAACTCATTTGGCTGGTTCGTCACTTTTTACTTCCATTTTTGGAAGAATGTCGGGAGTGAGAATTGAACTCGTGACCTTTAGCGTGAGATGCATGGATGTTACCACTACGCCAGATCGTCTTCATGAGCTCAATGTTCTTTCAGATTGCGAAACACTACAAAACAATGCAATTTTATTAGGTTATGGTATGTTCATCAAAATAAACCATATAAATTGAATCTACCTGTTACCTGTAGTACACGGCATACCGTTATTTGAAAAAAGTCGGGGTGGTCCTAAACCGACCACCAGTTTTCACATCGTGATTGTTTAACACGTTCACTCTGGCGTTTGCCATCAATGTCTCGCACAAACCTGGTTCATCGAGTGGCGCTCACTACTGAGGGAACGCATTTGATTTTGCTATCAGAAACTTTTGATGAATTCTTTGTAGGTATCCGTGTGTATGGACGCGTACCTGTACAAGGACATTTATGTTTGCGTGTTGAAGATTACTTTGACTTTGACTTTGAAGTTGACCGTTGTCCGTTGACGTTTGTGTGTGCAATTTCTTTGTCTATCTCACCACGCGTCGCTTTAAGGCTAAGTTCTCCCATTCAAACATTATCTCCCTCTCGCTTCAATCCTATCTGCTCACTACCAAACTTTATTCTCCTTTTTCATTCTTCTTCGCGCACCTATCGATGTACGCAAAAACTACCATTTCCGGTCTTTTAGATCCGTTTCTAACGACGTCACCATCCTCGATTCCAGAATGGCAACGGAATACGATATTCAACTTCCGCTGGTATAACAATTATACCCAATACCCGTATCGTATGGGTTTTCCATATTTTGTGTTATTCAATAAAATTATCAGATACCCGGAAGACGGAACAATATTATGTTCTATATTCTGGAATCAACGTTCATCCATTGTTGACAAAACATAGAACAAAGTTCATTTGTATGTTTTGAAATGGAACAGAAATTAAAAAATGGGCGGGTTCTATCTATGATATAACCGCAAGGCTGACGTAGGACTACCGTTGTCTTAGTAAGCATTTGTACTGTATTGATTAAATTATCGATTAAATGAAACAATTTTCGATTGATTTCAATTCAAACTATTTGCTTTGTAAGTAAAAAGTTTTAACAGTTTCCATGTAAGATTAAATCATGCATGCAGATGCAGATTATGTTCTTCGTTACAAGTAAATTTGATGAACGTCTTTTTACGTTTAATTTGACTTCTAAACTACTAAAACAAGTGAACGGAAGAATTGTCAAACGAACATTGTATTTTACATATCCCTCTGAAATTATTACATCTTATGTTTACGTAGTTCTCGAACTGCGAAAGTTCATTCACCTCTGGTATCTGAAATGACGATTTTCTCAGGCTTTTCAGTTTAGAAGTACGTTTCAGAGAAACATATTCCGGTCTGCACAAAGACAAGTGAGTACAAAAGTATGCGAGCATCTTGCATATTTTTGCAATTCGAATTCCCCCAGGCATCTTTGTTTTGAAAACCATCTTAAGGAAAAACATTACGGTGGAGACAAATATACCACCTACTTGCATGTATTTGCAAAGCGGATTCCCACAGGTACATCGACTTTGAAGTCTGTGTTGGGGAAACCGAAAATCGGGCCAATCAAAACTTGGCAGTTAGAGCGTTCGGATAACGCTTAACGTTTTACAGTTATTCAATTGTTTATCTCATGGAAAATATCATTTTATTACATGTGATAGACGCGTAGAAATATTTCCTATCAATTGATGCAAACATCTTTCTGATCTGTTAAGAAATGTTCGAATTATAAGCATTCGGAATCTTTCATTTTTTCCTACATGTTATGTGTTTAAGTTTTCATTTCACCCCCATATACTCCGGCTAGACGTTGTCCCACGTCAAAAAATAATCATTACATTCAACATATACTTTTCGTGACGTGACAACAACTTCTTAAGACAGTTGATACTCCTTTATTAGTGGACCGATCTTAATCGAAGTTTGTGGATTGTTGATCCTCATTGTTTGCTTAGAGAAACCCAAGTTCAAAATTGTTCAAACTTAGTTTATCAGATAAACTAAAAAAAGCTCTATTTCCGTGACGTGACAACGCTTCAAAGTACCTATTTTTCAAATGCCTGATTCTCATAACTTTCAAAATGAAACCTAGGTCTACCCACAGCTCTTCAAACAAGTATTTATTTATCCATTCCATTGTATAGATCAATTCCATTGCATAGAGCAATTCCATATGAAATCGTTCTAAAAATGTAGACTTTGAAAACATGTATTTTTGATTCGAATAAAAGTTGTATTCCGTTTGGGTTGGAGAAAATAAGAGTTTTTCATAGCAATTAGGATTAAGGCAGATTGGTAGAAGGTACCGAAGAAGCTTCGAGATTCCCTCAACTGAATCATCGAATGGCCAATTTCGCAAAGTATTCATATTGTCGTTACTGAGTTGTATTAGGAGCGACTATTCGTGTATATCCACTGTAGTGCCGGCCATCGACGGAGAAAGAATTGTTACAGCTAAGCTAAGAGAACGGCCTGATTTTTTGTGGAGTTTTTCTCCAAAGAACATATGGTGATGGTTATGCTAGCAAATATTTACCATGTGAAAAAGTGCCAAAAACCAAATTTCATCAATGTGGTTCTTTATGAGACTATTATAAAGATAGAATTGTATTCCAATAGTACCCGAATCGGTAATTATTTGAATTTCCGGAAAAAGTAGATATTTGTTTGACAACAAATAATTCCTCTCGGTGATCTCCAGTGTGGTTTACTAACACAGCACAAAATTCTCCCCAGCTAATGACTTTGAAAAGTGTTCATCTCCTTTTCAAACACTTTTCAAAGAAATTGGCTGGGGAGAATTTTCCCTGCATATTCTGGAAGAGATAGGTACTTGGGACAACCGCCGTGACCAGGTGCTCAAATTCGTGGGAATGGTGAACTACATAGTGGTGATTGTGATTATCCCCAAGTTGTTTTTTGGCTCGGGCGAAGAAGACTTCGAATTGTTCGCTAGGAGCACTGCCGGGATGATTTACTAGCGAGGTTTGCTCTAGTAAAACAACTCGGCAGTGCCCCTGGCGATTCAACGCGAATCACTAGAGAAGATGGTAGGCGTTCTCGAGGAAGTCATCGGTCGACGGACTCTAGCCGATGAGTGTATTGAGGAGATGAGCCGCTTTCATCTACAGATGGAGAGATTTTCTAGAAACTACGCCACCTACATGTTCTTCTGGCCTTGTACCTGGGAGTGTCACTTGTTTCGATGTTAGTGGAATATTTCTACTCTGGTAGAAGAGGCGACTGTTGATCGTTGGAATTCAGTAAATACGCTTCTAACATATGCGTTGTTTATTTGTTTTTTTTTCTAAGCCAACCACGTTGTTTCAGGTTCTACTGGTTGGACATTCGCCGCAATATTTCACTGTATACATGATGGCCTGTACGACGGGGATCAGTTGTGCCACTTATCAGACTGCACTCAAAGGAATCATAGCGACTATCTGGATAGTGATTCCTTTGAGTGCAGTCAGATAAGTGTTGCTATCGAAATTGGCCTTCTTGGCAATACGAGTGCGCTTGCAGCAGATCGTAGAGCTCCACCAGATGGCCTTACTGTATGCGAAACACCTGGAATGTGTCGTCACCTTCATGTTGCTCAATCAAATTCTCAACTGTATCGTGATCTGGTGCCTACTGATGTCCTACATCACCACCGTAAGTTTGTAATGCTTAATCTGATTATAGATGGAAATGTGGCAAATATGGCGTGAACGTTATCGTAATGTTTTTTGTTCTTCTGGGTGAAATTGTGGTTTATTGTGTGAATGGAAATAACCTCAGCACGAAGGTAGAAGTTGGCGACGCAATCTATAACCATCCTTGGCACTGCCTAAACGGCCAATCGGAATCACCGCAGCGAAGCTCTACTTCATTTACATTTACATTTATTCATTACTATCAACAGACCTGAACATGAGTGCCCTAATGATACTGATACTACAAGGCTACTATCTACTTAAAACTATACCTAACTGGAAAGAGTGGTCAAGTATGCCCTTTTCAAGCTTGCACGAGATAAGTGAAAGTCATAAGATAAGTAGCAACGGTTAAAAACAACCCCTGCATGGCCTCACTGCTTGCATAGATAACCATGGGATCACAAAAAGGCGACTATGTACAACGAGCGGAGATAGCGGCCCGAAGTTGGGACCCAACCAAAATGGAGACAACCTACAAAACCAACGAAGAACGAAGAGAGAGTATGATGGATACAGGTGACCAAGCCAACGCGTTCATTCGTAGTAAAAAGCTTCTGCGATCGCCAATACTCAAACAAGTCGAAACACCAGGCTCTAGCGGCAGTAATGGAGGAATACCTGAGACCCAGCAAAGTCGGGGGATCAATCCCCTGTTCCTGCCAAAGTCCAGCGGTAGTTTAACCCAGGAAGGAGGGCTGACTGGAGATAGCATCCCGAGCACGATCATGTTGAGGGTCAAAGAACTCGACACCTTCGTGCAGGACAAACCCAACGTGCATAAGGAGATCAAGACCAGGATGTCGGGTATAAGATCTCTCTTGGGACGAGCTTTGAAGGAGCACGATGGACTCGTCGAAAGGACGAAAACCACCGAGAAGGCACTCGCAGAAGCGTTGCAAAGAGCTGCCGCTGGACAGGTGACGCCAAAGATTCGTCGAAACCGTTCGGAAAAAAGAAAAAAGGGTTCACCAGCAGAAGAAAAAATGCTCAAAAAACGCAAGGACGATCACGACAACGATGATCAAGACGATAGTGCCGCCCAGGGCGACAGCGAAGAGCTGGGTGACAGCGATGACCAGATCAGCACCGATAGCAAGAGAAACGACTGGAGCACGGTTACGAAAAGAAACAAGAAAAAACAAAGGAACGAAGAAAAAGAGAGGGAGAGAAAAGTGAAAATAGTGGAAAAAAATAAGAAAGAGAATGAAAAGTGGCAGGGGCCAAAAGACAAGAAGCCTAATCCTCGGCGGGCGAGAGACAAAGGCGATGCACTCCTCGTCGAAGCGAAGGGCAACGTATCATACGCTGATCTCTTTAAAAAAATGCGAGAGGACCCTGGCCTCAAGAAACTGGAGGAGAGAGTGGTGAAGTCCAGGCGCACCCAGAACGGCGAAATGCTGTTCGAGCTGAAGAGAGACCCAGAAATCAGGAGCTCAGCATTCAAGGATCTTGTAGAAAGGGTTCTCGGCGATGGAGCGAACGTAAGGGCCTTATCCTCCGAGGCATCGATAGAATGCAGGAACCTCAGTCTGTTCACCACCGAGATAGACCTACGTCAGAAGTTGGAGGAGGAAAACATCCTGGGCAAAGTTCCGATGAAAATCCGACTACGAAAGGCGTATCGCGGGACGCAGACCGCAACGATTCGTCTCTCAACGGACGCAGCGAACAAGTTGCTGAAGTTAGAGAGTATAAACGTCTGCTGGGCTGTGGGTCGTTTTAGAATCATTCCACCTGTTCCCAAGCAACTGGAGCGATGTTTCAAGTGTTTAAACTTCGGCCACTTGGCGAAAGGCTGCTTGGGGCCAGATAGATCCAAACTGTGCAGGAAATGCGGAATAGAGGGACACTTTGCCAGCGACTGCAAGGGAAAACCAAGGTGTATGCTCTGCGAAAAAGAGGACAGTAATGACCATATGACGGGAGGCTTTAATTGCCCTGTGTACAAACAGGCGAGGGCAAGCCAACAGTGATGGAGATAACCCAAATTAATCTCAACCATTGTGACATCGCACAGCAACTGTTGTGGCAGTCAACAACAGAAACAAAATGTGATGTCGCAATTATCGCGGAGCCGTATCGCGTTCCCTTCGGTAACGGCAATTGGGTGACGGATAAAGTGCGAATGGCCGCCATCCAGGTCATGGGCCGATATCCCATTCAGAAGGTAGTCTCGAGATCTCGCGAAGGTTTCGTGATAACAAAGATCAACGGAATTTATATCTGCAGTTGCTACGCACCTCCCAGATGGACGATGGACCAGTTCCACTATATGCTGGATGTCCTCACCGAGGTTATAGGAGGGGATTTCAATGCTTGGGCAGTAGAGTGGGGAAGCAGATGCACCAACGCGAGAGGGACTAGTTTACTAGAAGCTCTAGCCAAGTTGGATGTTACCCTGTGCAACGAGGGCACCACTAGTACCTTCCGCCGAGAGGGTCGAGAGTCCATCATCGACTTGATTTTCTGCAGTCCATCGTTAATGACGAAAATGAGGTGGAGGGTATGTGAAGGATACACCCACAGTGATCATCAAGCCATCCGTTATACCATTGGCCAACGAAACTCCGTGGCAGTACGGATAAATAGGACATGCCCGCGCAGGTGGAAGACAAAAACCTTTGACAAGGACCTTTTCATCGAAGCACTATGCGTGGAAAGCGACGTCTTGAACATGAACGCGGATGAACTGACGGAAACGCTAGCAACAGCATGTGATATAACAATGCCAAGAAAAAGGGAACCCAGGTATAAGCGACCTCCAGCCTATTGGTGGAGCGAGGCACTTGGCGTGCTTCGGGCCAACTGCCTTAGCGCCAGAAGACGTTTCCAACGGTCAAGCATAGACACCAGAGAAGAGCGGAGAGTGGAATTCAGAGAGGCTAGATCCACTCTTAAACGGGCGATTAAGCGGAGCAAATCTAATTGCTTCAGGGAGTTATGTCGGGACGTGGACGTCAATCCATGGGGCAATGCTTACCGAATGGTGATGGCGAAGCTCAGGGGCCCAACTACACCTTCCGAAATGTGTCCCGAAAAATTAAAAATTATCGTGGAAGGGTTATTTTCGCAGCACGACCCAACGACCTGGCCACCCACGCCATATGGAGAGGATGAGGATAGCATCGAACGCAGAGATGTGACGAACGATGAGCTAGTTGCAGCTATCAAACGCCTAAAAACGAAGAAAGCGCCTGGCCCAGATGGAATCCCCAACGTAGCCTTGTAAGCGGCAGTCCTAGCATTCCCTGATATGTTCAGGACAGCCATGCAGAAGTGTCTAGACGAATGCTACTTTCCGGATCGATGGAAGGTACAACAGCTAGTACTACTGCCCAACGCCGGGTGGTCCAGCATCGTATAGACCCATATGCCTGTTGGACACTCTTGGGAAACTTTTGGAGAGAATCATCCTTAATAGGCTGACGGAATGCACGGAGGGAGTTCGTGGACTGTCCGATAATCAATTCGGATTTCGGAAAGGGAGATCCACGGTAGATGCCATTCGCATAGTGGTCGAAAGAGCCAACAGAGCATCCAAACAGAAGCTCAGAGGAAATCGATACTGCGCAGTGATAACGATCGACGTTAAGAACGCGTTCAATAGTGCCAGCTGGGAGGCCATCGCGACTGCGCTCTACACGATGAAAGTCCCAGACTACCTGTGTAGAATACTGAGAAGCTACTTCGAGAACCGTGTGCTGGTGTACGAGACAAACACGGGTCAGGCGCAGATTAAAACTACGGCGGGAGTTCCGCAGGGCTCTATCCTGGGCCCATCGCTCTGGAACAGTATGTACGATGGTGTACTAAAACTGAATCTGCCCAGAGGTGTGGAGATCATTGGCTTCGCGGATGACATCATTATTCTCGCGACAGGGGAATCTTTGGAACGGGTCGAAATGCTCGCGACCGAGTCGATAGACATGATCGGAAGGTGGATGCAAAGTGTGAAACTGCAGATAGCCCACCACAAGACGGAAATGCTGATTGTCAGCAACCGCAGGGCGGTGCAACGTGCAGAAATCACAATTGGAGAGCACTCGATAACCTCGAAGCGAGACCTAAAATACCTGGGGGTGCAGATCGACGATCGACTGAACTTCAACAGTCACGTCGACTACGCTTGTAAAAAAGCAACGAAGGCAATCAATGCACTGACACGAATCATGCCCAACAACTTTGGCCCAAGCAGCAGCAAGAGGCACCTCTTGGCTAGTGTCTCCTCATCGACACTACGTTACGGTGGTCCAGCCTGGATCGCGGCGTTAGAAACTCAGCGGAACACGAAGAGGCTGAATAGTACGTACCGGCTCATGGCGATGCGAGTCGCGAGTGCGTACAGAACCGTGTCAACAGAAGCGGTCTACGTCATAGCCAGGTTGGTCCCCATAGACATCATCTTGGCGGAGGACAGCGAGTGCTATAGGAGGAGGGGAACCAGAGGAATCCGGAAGTCAATGAGGGCGGAGTCGATGGCTAGGTGGCAGCAAGAGTGGAGTGCGGCGCAAAACGGCAGGTGGACGCACAGGCTCATACCGACACTAATGGGATGGGTGAACAGGAAACACGGAGAGGTAAATTTCCATCTAACGCAGTTTTTGTCTGGTCATGGCTGCTTCAGGCAGTATCTGCACCGGTTCGGACACGCAAGATCGCCTCTTTGTCCGGAGTGTGGAAATGTGGAGGAAACACCGGAACACATCGTATTCGAATGTCCCAGATTCACCACAGTGCGCGAGGGGCTGCCTACCCTTCATGCTGGGAACATCGTGGAGGAAATGTGTCGTGACGAGGGCACCTGGAACGCAGTAAACAGTGCAATCGTACATATCATGTCCGAGCTACAGCGGAAGTGGAGGACCGACCAGCATGCGGATAACGCCTGACCATAAGAGATGACAATCAAGACGGCTGTAGTACCGGATAGTCCACCCCCCCCCCACCCGAGAGCAGCCGTGACGGAGTGCGCGTCATGTTGGAGGGCACTACCTAATCGTCTCGACATGTAACCGGATACTGCCGCGGAGAACAGCAAAAATGCCTGCCTGGCAACGCCTGATCGTGGCCTGGATGGAGAAACACCGCGAAGAATGAAGCCATGATCAAAATGGTGTATACCCCACGAGAGTAGCTGTGACGGAGTGCGCGTCATGTAGGAGTGCACTACCTAATCGGCACTCCGCTGGGAATAGAAATCCTGCGAGGGTGATTGTGACGGGGCGCGCGTCAAGTTGGAGGGCGCTTCCTAATCGGTGCACGTCTCGACGGGTAAATGGATGCCTGCGAAGAGGACATAAGCGCAGTGGAATGAAAAGCGAATAGAGAGAAAAAATGTTGAGAAAAAGGGAAGGACAACGTTAGTCAGCGTTGAAAACTCGAAGAGTGCATGAGCACAGCCGCCCCCTGAAGTAGTCGCCTAGATGTGGTCCCAGGGGGAATAAGGAAACGAGTAGAGGGCTTGGTTTTTGTGGGTGCGATCCCCACTCGACGTCTGGGTTAACCCTTCCCAGATAAGGCTGGTAGAGCGTTCCTCACCTCTATAAAAAAAAAAAATAAATAAACGGTTAAAAACACGAGACATACACGATACCGGTAAGTTGTAACCGTAATTTGTATGAGAGTGAGGGAGATCTGATATGAAAGGTGCCTTCGCTACATCGCTACGTAAGCTCAGCAAATCGAGTCCGATCAATTTACAACGATCTTCATAGCTTGGTAGAGTGGAAGGATCCCTCCAGGGCAAGTTACGTAGGGCGAAACGGACGAATTTCCGCTGGATAGCCTCAATTCGCTGGACTCCATTTTGGTAGTAGGGAGACCATACAATGCACGCGTATTCAAGAGTAGAGCGGACTAGAGCACAATAGAGAGTTTTGATACGATGTGGGTCTTTGAACTTGGTGACGCGAAAAATGGAACCTAAGACCCTAGATGCCTTGGTGATGATGAACGAGATATGATCGCGGAACGTTAGCTCAGAATCTAGGACCAAGGTCCTTAATAGTCATAACACGGTTTAAGGAGATATTGCGTAGATTTGATTTGTGAAATTAGACATTTGGACATGAAACTGTGTTGGTCGGAGATATAATTGTTGCAGGCGTGGAAGATACTATCCTATTATTTCAAGTAGTTTGGAGATAGAACAAAAACAAGCGATAACTCGACAGTTGCTGATTCCCCTTTTACTACCTTTACTGAGTTTTTTCATGCCTTCGGGCCTAAACAATAAACTTAGCCGTGGAGATAGACTGCTGGAACACTTTTTCAATACGATAGGAGGGATGCCATCTGGTCCAGCTATATAGGTAGTAACTTCAAACATCGAGCGTTTGCGTTTGGTGTTCCGAGCAGTCCTACTCGTACTATTTGATATTCAAGTCTTTGGTCTTTTAAGTTGGGTGCAAGGTTTCCAAAAGGCTTATTAATTACACTCCCACTCTTCAAATCACTTGTTTTTTACTTAAGATACACATATTTGGAATGATAGCTATTCTGAGAGAAAAACTTTGAACACGTATAATTCCTGCCAGTCGAATGTTTTCTGGGACTAGGCAGATGTGTCCCGGAACAGCAGATTCCGTTACGAATCTTTCCGATGTTTTTTGAAATTTTCTCCCTAGGAGTGTGACCTTTTAATTTTCGTATGCTCAATTTTAGTTAAAACTTCTGTTTTCCATGAAGGCGTATCCGGAGCTCGGAGGGCCTTCTCTCAAAAAATAAAATAAATCAGCCTTTGCACGTTGAACTATGCTGAAACACGGCTGGCGGTGAGTGATGTGTAAAATGTTACTGATACTGAAGCTGGTCTTGAGCAATTCCTAATGAAATCGACAAATGACAAAACATGATTATTTTTTATTCGAATGAAAGTTTGTATTCCGTTTGGGTTGGAGAAATATGTGCTTTCCACAACAATTGGGAATGTTTTGACTCTGGTGTAACTTTTCAATAGGGAGTATCGATTTTAGTAGGAAAAATCTTCACCATTTATATATCAAAAACTATGTGTCGTACCGAAATAGTGTCTCAGAAAGATTTATAGAGTATTGATGTTTAACCCTTTGCGATCGTATGTCTGATCTCAGCCACCATAGCAAGGAATCATACAAAATACTTCATCCAACCATATGTTGCGGAGGCGATCTGGCGTAGTGGTAACATCCATACCTCTCACGCTAATGGTCACAAGTTCAATTCTCACTCCCGACATTTTTCCAAAGAATGGAAGTAAGAGTGACGAACGAATTTTAATGGTTAGTCGACTTCTTCACGAATTAGTACGAAGTTTCTATGGATAAGTAGATAAATCAATTTTGACCGCAAAGGGTTAAATGTGAAAAAATAAAAATTGAGAAAAAAATTAACACTTTTGTTATTTAGGAAAAAAAACTTTAATTTGCAATATCTAAAATATGAATTAATTTTTTTTTTTTTAATTTTTTGTTTCTATTTTTTTTTCATATAAAGTAGAATTAATGCCGAGAATTCAAAAAAAAATTTCCAAGATGGTAAAACTATTTTTGACGAACTTTGCGGAACATCGAGTTTTTATGAATTTTCGAAACATCGAATTTTTGTATGTTAACAATCAGTTTTAGCCAAAACTGATGAATTCTGACGTGGTTTGAAACCAAAAAACTCATTATCAATATTCGCCTTTTTCCCAAAAATATTTTTTTTTCTTAAAAATAAAATCGTGGACCTATGATGAAACACCAAACTGTGGAGAATGGAAATCTGGCGTGCCCCACGATTTTATTTTAGTCTCATCATTGCCCTAGATTAATGAAGGAAGGGATGTAATAACTACTAACTGCTACTTGCCTAATTATTTTCTAGCGTTTAGTAGATTAGACCGTTTAACTTAAGAAGTTTTTTTTTCCTTTTTCTTATTTTCTAGTTTTTAGTACATTATCTGTATGATTAGTATACTTTTCTACAATAAAAACATTCAACCTTTTTTTATTTTTATTTCTTACCTAATTTTCTTCGGAATATTTTGATGATGTACTGCATTCTATAAGTCAAATCATTTCATTCGATACTGATATTGAGGGGATTACACGAAAATACGTACACCTTTTTTAACTTGTGTTGTTCATAATATAGTGTGTTTTCCAAGTCAAGCCATTCAGCCATTTTTTACTGGCGGCCAAATAGGATTTTTCAAAATAATGGAATACACAGTATTATAATGACAGCAGAGAAAAATATTTGTTCCAAATTTCAGATCGATAAATCGAAAGGAACGGGGTCAAATTTTGATTAATGTGGGACAACCCTACAAACATACAAACAGGTCAAGTTGAATGAAACCGTTTAAAAAAGTTATTGGTTATTTTGTTACAGCGGCCATCATGGATTTGAATTCTCCTAAATAGCTGTGATCTACTGGTCAAGCCCCTTCACTCGATACCCATTTGGATTGGGTTTTGGAAAAAATATATATCACCATTTTGTTGTGGCGGCCATTTTGGATTTGCATATTTTCATAAATAACTGTGTTCTACTAGTCAATCCCTTTCATTTGATACCTATATTGATTGGGTTTTGGAAAAAATATATATCTCTATTTTGTTGTGGCGGCCATTTTGGATTTGCATTCCTCATGTATAACTGTGTTCTACTAGTCAAGTCCTTTCATTTGATACCCATATTGATGGGGTTTGAAGAAAATATGTAATCCGCCTTTTTGTGGTGGCGGCCATTCTGGATTTGCATTCCTCATGTATAACTGTATTCTACTAGCCAAGCCTTTTCATTCGATACCCATATTGATTGGATTTTGGAAAAATAATATATGTCGCCATTTTATTGTGGCGGCCATTTTTGATTTGCATTCCTCATGTATATTTGTGTTCTACTAGTCAAGTCCTTTCATTTGATACCCATATTGATGGGGTTTGAAGAAAATATGTAATCCGCCTTTTTGTTTTGGCGGCCATTTTGGATTTGCATATTTTCATAAATAAATGTGTTCTACTAGTCAATCCCTTTCGTTTGATACCCATATTGATGGGGTTTTGTAAAAATATGTAATCCGCCATTTTGTAGTGGCCGCCGTCTTGGATTTTTAAAATCATGAAATACGCAGTACAGAGATAAAGGTGTGTTCCAAATTTAACAACAATCGGTCAACAGGAAGGGGTCAAAATTTCTATTAATGTCGTAAAGCGCTACAGACAAACATGTCACGAACACACAAATTACAGAGCAAGCTAAATAACACCGTTTAGAAATGGATTTTCCGAACCACCCTCAAATGTAAATGAGCACCTTTATAAAAAAAATAGAAAAACACGGGTTTAACTTTTTACGAGAAAGAACGGTTTGGCATGGAATGGCTGTATAGTTATACGATATGGGAGTGCGTTTTTCCCTTGAAAACCCATTTCTACTTTCGAACAAAGATCAATTTCGTTAGCGCAACGATTGTAGAACACATGGGTATTCAATTTTCCGATTTTTCCCATTTGTTTTCAGGGTTTTTCGAACATTTTTAATTGTCATGTTTGGTTGAAATAAGTGTAATATGTTTATGGAACCCCTTCCCCTTGCAGAGAAGGGAGGGTTGTCTAACCATCATAGAAACATTTTTCGTACCCAAAAACCCAAAAACCCCTAACATGCAGATTTTAATCGTCAAATTGTAAACCTTTTTTTACAATATTCACTGTTCATGTTTGAAGTAAAAACTTGGTGGATAAATTTCCTGTCTAATGGTATACAACATTGCATATATCGCAATATCGATTTTGCGTAATATGCATTTGAAATTTCTTAATGAATCGTTACATGCCTTATTTTCAATTTCGAAGAGTGACCCCCCTTATATAGGAATCAAAGACGTAGTCCTATGTCAAAACATTTTTTCTCGCTGCACTAGAAATATTGCTTTGATTTTTGTATAACCAAAGGCGCAATAAAGTGAATTTACAAGGCAGCGGCAATCCGTGTTTTTTTGGGGTTAACGGGCAGTGACAACTATATTGCCACTAATGTTTTCAGCTGTTTCAATAGTTAATTTTTTATCAACGGTAAACATGTGTTATTCCAAATACAAGGATTATGTTCTCTGAAGTTGGAGTCGATTCGTTGCCTAGATTCCATGGCAAAAAGGTTAAAAAGCGTAACATTTATTGAGGCGGTGTTGGAACATTATTTGACCTTTCACACATCACTCACCGCCTGTCAAGTTCTGGCCTGGTTCAACGTGCCCAAACTTTTTTTTAAGAAGGTCTGCCGAATTCCGGATATGCCTTGATAGAAAACAGAAGTCTCAACTAAAAAATAATACGAAAATTAAAAGGCCACAATCATAGCGAGAATGTTTGAAAACATCGGAAAGGTTCGTAAAGGAGTCGACAATTTCAGCGCCTATCTGCCTAGTCCCGGAAAACATTCGACTTGAAATTAATGAAGGATCGCCAAGAGACGGTTGAATTCCTAGTTGGTTGTGCGTTAGATTACAACTCTGCTACCTGTAACAGGATGATCAGCTATCATTCCAAATATGTGTAACTTAATTAAAAAGAATTCAAGTGACTTGAAAAGTGGGAGTGTGATTAATCAGTCCCTGGGAAGCCTTGCACTCGAATTTCCTCTATACAAACTTACGGGGTATGGTATCAACGGCCCCTCATCTCCCACTCATCATCATCAACCCTACAACATACTTCGCCAGCTCCGTAGGGATGAAATTCCCAAACCGAAAATTGATTCCAATCGGTGTCAACTGTTGGTTCGGGGGCAAAAACATCGGCCGAGATCTATATGCTAGGAGTGATTAGTGAAAAAAAAACTTCTATCGGCACTCCAAATGAAGTCCTGTTCGGAAAATTTGCGCCTTCCAAAGGGCCACTGCCCCAAGTGGACATTCCACCGAGAAAAAAGTTGTTACTGCCAAAAAATTCCACTCTCTACGATGGCTTAAAAGAAGAAACAGAGAGAATTTCGTTCGTTTTTCATAGCCGGATTCAGGATACAGGATACTCAGCAGAAATTAGGGCCATCCAGGGCTCCGATATTCGGCGCAAGGGTAGTCCAAAGTGGCAATTTGGAAGAAAATTTGTATCATCTTTTATGACTTTTCCTGGTGGTTTGAAGTGTTCTTTTTTTGTTTGAAGTGTATTTCTGCCGGGGAAGAATAAAAAGAGAATGGTTTTTCATTTAATATATTCCCCTCCGATGCGTCGTCAATGAACATAATGCAAGGGCAGTGGTTTTTGGGGGTGTTGGTAACGGAAAGAACTGCTAGTGGAGACCAAACCGATTCGTTAAAAGTTGAATCGTTCTCCAAAGTGTTCACACTTTTCTTGGGCAACTTTCGACGAGGGGTCGGAGTTGTTGGTTGGAAAAGTTGGAAAAGTTTCTCCTCCAAGAAGCCAAACTGCTACCGTCTGGTGCGTTGGAAAAGTGGAATGTCTTTCGAACCTGTTCGTTTCGTTCTTTGCAATGCAAGCAAAATAGGACAAGTGTAGGGGGGGAGGGAGGGGATTGGTGTCGGTTCGAATCATGCTTACATTGCTGACGCGTTATCCTTTGACATTTGCGTTCCGGTTGTTCTCACGTCGCTTTCAAGTTTGTCCCGTGTTTTCCCTCGATTTTTAAATCTGCTGCTGCAAGCAAATGTCAGCTCAAATGCTCCTTTCGTGCTCCTTTCGAAATGCCACGCATAAACGATGTAAGACGTACCAGCTTGTCACAGTGATAAAAGGAAGTTATTCCGTTGCTCTCTTCGCTAAGTACACTTGTATCTTGTAGTTTTGGTGACTTGACATACGAATTTCTTACTTCGGTGATCTTTTCGAGCGTGTGTGTGTGTGTGTGTGTGTGTGGGGTTTTATTAGTAAGATACTTTGCAAGGGGAGATGGAAAGTGGGGAATACTTGATGTCTGTCGCATCAAAGGCGGAAGTAAATAATAACTGATACTTCAAAGGAGTATCAGTTCATCAAAACCTTTCGTTAAGTTTTCGGAACATATTGGGGGAAAACAAGTCACAAGTCAAGCCGCCTATTAAAATATATTTCAGAACATTTTTCACTGACGAACAGTGAGAAATTACCTTACGGACCGGAATGGTGAATCTTTTAGGAGAAATTTCAACTGAAATCGACAAATGGCAAAACATGAGTATTTTTGATTCAAATGAAAGTTTGTATTCCGTTTTGGTTGGAGGAAATATGAGTTTTCCACAGCAATTGGGAATATTTTGATTCAAGTGTAACTTTTTAATTGAGCGTATTGATTTTAGCAGGACAAATCATTGATCATTTATGTATCAAAAACTATGAGTCGTACCGAAATAGTGTCTCGGAAAGAGTTATAGTGTATTGATGTTCAAACGTGAAACAAATGTACACAGGATGTTCAATAAATAAGGGGACTGTTTTATTTAAATCATGGAATACATAACGCCATCTGTAATACGTTGATAACATTCGAAAAGTAAAGGTCTCACCTTTCAAACGCAGTCAACTTTATGTAAATCGGTTGACAGGTTAAAAAGTTACGCGCTTTTTAATGACAGTATGTATGAAAAAGTATGCAGAAAAACAATGGAACAAAAAGTAAATATTAAATTTTATTTTAAGCCTGGAAAAACATTTAGTGATACGTACGAATTGATGCAAAAAGTGTATGGTGATGATTGTTTAGCTCGTTCAAAAGTTCATAAGTGGTTTAAACGATTCAAAAATGGTCGTGAAGATTTGACTGATGACCTGGTCGTCCAGAAGGAAATAATCGTGCTGAATTGGTGGGAAAAGTCCGAGAAATCATAGCTGTTGACGGAAGCTTCACTGTTAGAATGTTAGCTGAAGGACTAAATTCATCTACTGGTACTATTTGGACAATTTTCACTGACGATTTGGGTAGAGGAAAGGTCTGTGTACGCTTTGTTCCACATCAATAAAATGAAGACAAAAAAAATCGCTCGGGTAGAGCATTGTAAAGAAATCATTTAAACAGCTGAAAACTATCCAGATTTTCTTGATTCGATCATAACTGGTGATGGAACATTGTGCTTTGAATATGACCCTGAAACTTAGCGTCAATCTACAGAATGGAAGTCGAAAGGCGAGCCGAAACCAAAAAAATGCGTTTTCAGAAGTCCAGAATCAATGTTGATCACGATCTACGCTTCCAAGGGTATTGTACACAAGGAATTTGTTCCAGAAGGTCAAACTTATAATGGAGAATACTATTTACAAGTTTTACATCGTTTGTGGTCAAGAATTGTTCGTGTTAGATCTGAATATCCAGAGGCGAAACAGCTGTTTTTATTGCATGATAATTCACCTCCTCACAAAACAAAAAAAGTTCGCGAATTTTTGATGAAACAAAAAGATTTGTGTCATCGACCACCCTCCGTATTCTCCTGATCTATCATCATGCGACTATTTTGTGTTCCCTAAACTGAAAAGTGCCATGAAAGGAGCTTTTTACGATGATGTTCCAGCCATTTAAGCAGCCGTGATACAGGTGTTAAAGAACATTCCTTTAGATGACATGAAAAAGTCTATCCATAAATTGTTTGATCGCTCTAAACGTTGTATTGAGTTAAATGGAAACTATTTCGGATAAAAAACAACTTTCAAACATATTACGATACGTGTTTTATTCTATATTTTAAAAGACCCCTCATTTATCGAACATACTGTGTACACTGGGAAAAAATCACTACTCTTTTTTATTCACGTAGTAAAAACCTTGATTTCAAATATCTATATGTATTTTTTTTTATTTTTTTTTTTATTTTCATATAAAAAGAAAGTCATACAGAACATTCGAAAAATTTAAAAAATTCTATTATAGTACAATTATTTTTGAAACATTTTATGAAATTTGAATGACATTTAATGAATTTATTGTGGAAATTATATATTATAAATAAATTATAGATATTTAAATATCTTGAGAACGGCTGCATTTAGGAGGAGATTGATAATGACCTTTTTTTTAAATCACATCAGGATTCATAATTTGTGGCTAAAATTGATTAGTTACATACCAAAATTCTATGTTTCGAAAATTCATAAATAATCGATTTTCCACAAAGTTCGTCAAAAATAGGCCGTTTTAATATGTTTGTCGTGTTATTCCGCCATGTCCACGAAATTTCATGAATTTGCTTACAATTTCCAACGACTTATCCAAATATATTATTGAGCTTGAGCTTGAGCTTGGGTAGACTGTACAATTCATAGTTGCTCTTCGTGAATGACCTGAACCAACCAAATTGCACAAAGAACACACAGAATGACGCTTGGGACTAGCGAATCATTCTCGTTGTGTAATTTTCGGTGATTCGAGCTTTAAATGGTCAATAACGACGCCGGCCACGTCCTTACAGTCACCAGGGGAAGGGAAGGAATGTTAGTATGATAATCGCCGCCGGTAGGCCAGAAGCCTCTATAGCGTGGAAAAAGTAAACCCAAAATGGCCGCCACCACAAGATAGCGCGATACATATTTTTTTCACAACCCTATCAATATGGGTATTAAATGAAAGGGCTCGTCTGGTAAAACACAGTACAGCGCGGACTCAATTATATACAGTCTCCGATTTATTCTCACTGTATATAATAAAATCCTGCATATAATCGAGTAAAAAAAAATATTTTTTTTCTTCGTTTTTTATGCATATATTTTTCATTTATTGAAAATAAAAGAAGAATTTAATTTTTGATTCATCTCCTCAAAGTCAGGAAATACCTTTCTCACATGAAAAAATATATATATATATATATAAATGATCATATTTTAGAAAAAAATCCTTCTACGCATTTCAACAATGACAGAGTTATAGAACGTTCACTACGTAAGCCAATTCTGTTGCTTTCATTTGAAAGATGACACAATTTAGTATAGGATATAGTAGTGGAACACCTAAATAAGTGGATTTGAATACTTTTTTGGAAGTGAAAATTTTGGAAGTTAGTCATTTGTAATGTGTAATCATTAATTTTATCCCAAAAATTCATATTAAACTTAATTATTTTTATCAATCAAATTACAGCTCTGAAACCACTCTACAATTTGTTCTCTGACACCCAACTTCTATCTTTCTTAACTTCGCTGCAATATCAATATAAACAATTTCTAGTGAAAATTCAAGCAAAATCTTCAAAAATCACCATTTTCACTCACTGTACATATAATAGCCACTTAAACGTTCAAAGCTTACATTTTTTCTTGCAACAAGTCATTTTTAAAATGTAAAAAAAAAGTTTTTTTTCCGAACTGTATATAATCGAGTCCAAAATTGTATACAATCGAATCACATATAATCGAGTCCGCCCTATAGATCATGAAAAATACAAATCCAAGATGACCGCAGTTCCCAAATAAACAATTCCTTTTTAATGGTTCCATTCAGCTTGACCTGTTTGTATGTGTGTTTGAGTGTCCTGAAGGGTTGTCCCACATTAATAGAAATTCGACCCCGTTCCTGTGGAGTGATTGATCTAAAATTTGGAACATACTTTTAACTCTACTGTCATTACAAAACTGCGTATTCCATGATCTTGAATATTCCGAAAAATTTCCGAAAATCAAAAATAAAATAAACCGGATAATCGAATCCCGGATAATCGAGTCTCCGGAGAATCGAGTCCGACCTGTATTTAGGAGTTACAATAAAAATCAATTCAAGAAAACTAATAAACGATATTAAAAATATATCTAATATACGACATTTTAACATGTTAGCTACATGATAGCTAGGTTTTTTTGCAGTGGTATTTATCTAAGTCATACGGGGTCAATCAGATATTTTTTCCAAATTAATTTGCTTGAAAAAAAATTCTGGTCACTTTTCTCCCTCCTCTGTCTGTCAACTTTTTCCCGATCAAAAGAACAAACGTTTTCGTAACTTGAGCTATGGTTATTTTCGTTTAATTTCGTACCAGAAATGTACCAAAGAAAGTCAGTGCGGTTGAAATTAATGTCTATCGGCGTACATAACTCGGATTTCATTCGATTATGAAATTTGCCGCTATTAATAAGTACGTTTGACATAGGACTGTGATTGAACAGTTGTTTTTTATGTAATTCTTTTCATTGTTCAGAAATCTTTTTTTAGCTCTTTTGAAACACCAAATGGTGGCCTTGAAAAGGGCCCTTTGTTATTTGTACTCATAACCGAAAAACGGGTTGTAACAATCACAAAACAATGTCAGCTTTCCTGCCAGAAGCTCAACTGTTCAACTGTCTAACTGAAAATTTATAACGAATATCAGTGTGAAGCATAATAGAGTGGAATGGCGGCCGAAGTTTACTGGATCGGTAAACAAAAAGAAATATATATCGTCATTGATTACATTGAATAAGAAGAAGAAACAAGAAATGTTTAAAATACTTACGATTTCTTGATACGCAAAATACACATGAAATCATAAAGCTGCTATGGTATTGTAAGCCATCGGGAGTACTAATTTTTTCGGTGAAATAATGTTCGTTTGCAGACTTCATCATGTGGGCCGTGACAATACCACCTAGGTATCGCTGAAATAATGATTTTCTGGAATAATGAATTTCTATGGAATTGCAGCCACCTAACCCTCTTCATCATCTACATCAGCTTTATCAGCGCATCAGCGCATTGAATGGATCTCCAGATAGAATACATCGCACATGATTTGCCTTTGCATTCACTCTTTCTTCCTTTCTTTCTTTGTTTTTAAGAGGCTTTAAACTTTGCAGTTCATTCGCCTCTAGCATTCACTCGCAGAACATACCTCTTTTATTCGTTTAACTGCTCGCTTATTTTACTATGTCCACTGTTGATGTCTCAGGCGAAAGAAATGCTGGATAAATTTGCCGTCTAATGGTATATATTATAACATATATTATAATAACGGTAATATGCATTTGGAATCTCTTAATTTTTCGTTACATTTTTCGTAGAATGACCCCCCCTATATAGAAAGCAAAGAGGTAGTCCTACGTCAGAACAAAACACGACAGTCAAAGTATGCTCATTTAAGAATTATGAATTTATTCTAATTATTTGTTATTTGAATGAATTCGAATGAAATAAATGTTGTAGTTTGCGTAATTCGTACTTTTAAATTGTTTTAATGAAAGAAACTAAGTTTAAATAATAATTTTCTAGCGCTGAGAGTAATAAAAATCTAGGTCATGTGGAGTAAAACAAATTAATTTTTCAAGTGCATTCTGAAATATTTTGACGTAGGACTACGTCTTTCATTTCTATACCGGGGTGTAAAATCAAAGTTTCGAAAACGAAAGCGTTACGCCGGAGACCGAGATTTTGAGCGTTAATAGCTCCTAAACAACTGAACGAAATGGTATGATAAACACTTCATTCGAAAGATAAAATGTCTACGCGTTCTATACTTGTTACTTTCTGATCCAAAAACTTGTTTCAATAGTCTTAAAATTGCTTTCAAAACAGGCTATTGAAACCACCAATCGGTATATAAGCGAGCGCCGCTCGGAAATCCACTCAGTTCAAATTGAACAGCGATTGGAGCATGTTGTCGCTGTTGTGGTGAAGCTCTTCGTTTATCATGAAAGCGCGGATGAACGGTGTCACCAAGAGCCTGTTTGTGCACCTTAGGCCAGAAGGGAATCCATCAGGAGGAGAGTGATGCCACAAACGGTTCCCCGGGAAGATCTCGAAGCAGCCGCTTCACACACACACACACACACATACACGCGCGGAATTCTTTCCGTTTGGATGCCATTCAGCATCGAGAAAGATCCGGAAAATAATCTGCCAGTTCCTCTGGGAAATTAAAATTACATTCATGTGATTTGGTTTATTTGAATGTTTTCTATCCATGTAACACTGTGACCAAATACATTTGGTTTTGTGATTTTTCAATCAATCGCAATTAACAGGATAGCTTCTGAAGATTATTCTTCCCCATCAGTAGGATATTTCCGTATCCAATATTGTATGCGCCCGCAATCGATTATTGCTCATTGGCCGAAAGTTCCGAGCTCAGAGAGTTCATTCCCCTCTAGTTTGCCTTCCAAATTGCCATCGTAAACCACGCCTTCTCTCGATTCAATCACGCACAAAAAGCATATTTAAGCGATATTCTGGTGGTGAGACGCATTCATTTTTCGTGAGGACATCGACAAGACAACATCGTTGCTGAGGGTGCTGGTCGACGAAGGATCGAGATCTGTCCTGAAACGCAAGCAGTTTGTTTGAAACTGTGAGGGAGCTCAGAGAAGCCTATCCTTCAGGAGAAGAGAAGGTGACCATCGAAGCAGCCGCTACACACACAGATACACGCACGGAATTCTTTCCGTTTGGATGCCATTCAGCATCGAGAAAGATCCGGAAAATAATCTGCCAGTTCCTCTGGGAATTTAAAAATACATTCATGTGAAAGAGTTTATTTGAATGTTTTCTATCCATGTAACACTGTGACCAAATATTTTTCAATCAAGTGCTATTAACAGATGGTTATCGAGTTAGCATTAACCACTGGTGGGCTTCCAGTATCGAGGAAAATGTGGAAATATCTAATCGTTACTGAAAATAATCTGCCAGTTCCTCTGGGAATTTAAAATTACATTCATGTGAAAGAGTTTATTTTAATGTTTTCTATCCATGTAACACTGTGACCAAATACATTTGGTTTTGTGATTTTTCAATCAACCGCAATTAACAGGATAGCTTCTGAAGATTATTCTTCCCCATCAGTAGGATATTTCCGTATCCAATATTGGATGCATAAAACCTTGTGCCTCCAAGGTAACGCTCTCGTTTTCGAAGTCCCCCAAATATTCATTCATTCAGAAGGAATTCAGATTCAACTTCAAACAAATGATCTCTAAATCAACGATAGTCCTACGTCACCCTTGCGGTTATACCATAGATATAACCCACTTCCTGTTTTTTTCAAATTTTTTCCCATGCAGTATTTGTGAAATGTTTCTCCCATCAAATGAACTAACGTTTTCGTGATTCGGGCTTTGTTTAAAGGGTGTGTCACATTAAATTGCATCACGGAAAAAAACGCTGTAGAAATTCGCCCAGTAGACCGATCCTTTTGAAAATATTAGACAGTAAAATAAAAACTATTAAACAACTTTTGGCATTTTCTTTTTATTCATACTTCGAGCCCAAGCCCGTATGCTCGCACCTTCCTCTTTACCCCGTCCATAAGGTTCTGTACAACGTCAGGTTGTAGTTTTTTTGAACAGAAATCCATTTTCTCTTGAAGTCCGCCTTCGATTTGACAACTTTTGGGTTCTTCCGGAGGGCCTGCTTCATAATCGCCCAATATTTCTCTATTGGGCGAAGCTCCGGCGCGTTGGGCGGGTTCATTTCCTTTGGCACGAAGGTGACCCCGTTGGCTTCGTACCACTCCAACACGTCCTTTGAATAGTGCACGAAGCGAGATCCGGCCAGAAGATGGTCGGGCCCTCGTGCTGCTTCAACAGTGGTAGTAAGCTCTTCTGTAGGCACTCCTTTAGGTAAACCTGCCCGTTTACCGTGCCGGTCATCACGAAGGGGGCGCTCCGCTTTCCGCAAGAGCAGATCGCTTGCCACACCATGTACTTTTTGGCAAACTTGGATAGTTTCTGCTTGCGAATCTCCTCCGGAACACTGAATTTGTCCTCTGCGGAGAAGAACAACAGGCCCGGCTGCTGACGAAAGTCCGCTTTGACGTAGGTTTCGTCGTCCATTACCAGGCAATGCGGCTTCGTCAGCATTTCGGTGTACAGCTTCCGGGCTCGCGTCTTCCCCATCATGTTTTGCCTTTCGTCGCGGTTAGGAGCCTTCTGAACCTTGTATGTACGCAGGCCCTCCCGCTGCTTGGTCCGCTGGACGAATGAACTTGAAAAAATTCAGCTTATTGGCGCGTCCCGGACCGAACTTCTCGGATCACGTCTAAACTGCTTAACTACGCGTTTGTGATCTTTTTCACTGACGGAGCATCCATTTTTGCCGTTCTTCACCTTCCGGTCGATGGTTAGGTTCTCGAAGTATCGTTTTAGTACTCTGCTGACCGTGGATTGGACGATTCCCAGCATCTTACCGATGTCCCGATGTGACAACTCCGGATTCTCGAAATGAGTGCACAGGATTAATTCACGACGCTCTTTTTCGTTCGACGACATTTTTCCAAATTTACGAAAAATTGACAGTGAAGCATGGCCAACGTGATCTATACACTCTTATCTGATTATAAGCGAAAGCTGAAGATATAACTCCTAAAAATTTAATTTCTACAGCGTTTTTTCCGTGATGCAATTTGATGTGACACACCCTTTATTTACGTTTTTTGCCCGAACCAGAAATTCAATCTAGAAAGATGATCCTTCTGCAGAGATCTTTTAATTACTTTGCGACGTTAGATTCCGATGTATAATTCGATAATTATATTATCGGTGACGATAATACAATTCCAGCGTTCAGAATCATGAAAACGTAATAAATTTAGAACATCGTAATAACACTGCAAAAATGTATTCTGTAATATTTTCATCATTTCGACACAAGAAATTTAAAAAAAAAACCCTAAATTTCACACAATACCAATAGACCAATAGAATTATTCATATTAAAAATCACCAAGCAACAAGATGTTCTTAATGACGCGGTAAACCAACTAAATGACAAATCGTGCTCAAATTGTCGTTAATACCACTGACAGTAGTACCAACTAAAAAAAATTAGTTATTAGGGGCACGGACGTAAGTTTGACGTAGGACAGTGATTGTTCGGAACAATAATTTATTTATGTCATTTTTTCATTGATTATAAATCTGTTTTCTGAAATCTTTCGAAACATTAAAGGGTGACCCAGAAAAAGGCTGTTTGTAATATGTACTGATATCCCTCAAACGGGTTGTAGCAATTGAAGGGGTAAGATGTTAGTATTCTGACAGGAAGTTTAACTGACTAACTGAAAATGATCAATGAATATCAGTGTATCACATAACAGGGTGGAATCGATCGATATACAAAAAAAAATGTCGCCATTGATTGCATTGAATATGAAGTTAATGGGGAAGAAACAAAGAAGTGTTGAAAATACTTATGATTCCGTGATATTTTGAGGCAAAATACTCATGAAATCATAAAGCTGCTTGATTTTCAATGGATAGCTATGATATTGTGATTTCTTTCCATTGTTTTATTCTTATTATAAGACTTATTATAAATCATCGGGAGTAAGTAGCTATTATAATATTCGTTTGGAGACTTTATTTCACGTCACACACACTGACACTGTGAGTCACTTCACCTTGGTATCGCTGAAACAATGAATTACCACCACTTCACTAACTCACTCCACCATCTACATTACCCTTATTCCTACACATTGACTAGATGTCTAAGTTATTTGATAGAATGAATTATGGCACATAATTTGTGTTGCATACAACATTTACTGGAACAAAGCTGAAAGAAAAAATGATTCGCATCCGCTCTTAGAACATACCTCTTTTATTCGTTCAATTGTTCACTTGTTTTATAATTTCCACTGTTGATGTCTCAGGCAAAAAAAAATTACTGGATAAATTTGCCGTCTAATGGCATACATTTTAACATAAATCGTAAGAACGGTTCTACATAAAGGGTGTGTCACATCAAATTGCATCACGGAAAAAACGCTGTAGAAATTTAATTTTTAGGAATTATATCTTCAGCTTTCGCTTATAATCAGATAAGAGTGTATAGATCACGTTGGCCATGCTTCACTGTCAATTTTTCGTAAATTTGGAAAAATGTCGTCGAACGAAAAAGAGCGTCGTGAATTAATCCTGTGCACTCATTTCGAGAATCCGGAGTTGTCACATCGGGACATCGGTAAGATGCTGGGAATCGTCCAATCCACGGTCAGCAGAGTACTAAAACGATACTTCGAGAACCTAACCATCGACCGGAAGGTGAAGAACGGCTAAAATGGATGCTCCGTCAGTGAAAAAGATCACAAGCGCGTAGTTAAGCAGTTTAGACGTGATCCGAGAAGTTCGGTCCGGGATGTCGCCAATAAGCTGAATTTGTCAAGTTCATTCGTCCAGCGGACCAAGCAGCGGGAGGGCCTGCGTACATACAAGGTTCAGAAGGCTCCTAACCGCGACGAAAGGCAAAACATGGTGGGGAAGACGCGAGCCCGAAAGCTGTACCTGTAGTTTACCTTAAGGAGTGCCTACAGAAGCGCTTACTATCACTATTGAAGCAGCACGAGGGCCCGACCATCTTCTGGCTGGATCTCGCTTCGTGCCACTATTCAAAGGACGTGTTGGAGTGGTACGAAGCCAACGGGGTCACCTTCGTGCCAAAGGAAATGAACCCGCCCAACGCGCCGGGGCTTCGCCCAATAGAGAAATATTGGGCGATTATGAAGCAGGCCCTCCGGAAGAACCCAAAAGTTGTCAAATCGGAGGCGAACTTCAAGAGAAAATGGATTTCTGTTAAAAAAAACTACAACCTGACGTTGTACAGAACCTTATGGACGGGGTAAAGAGGAAGGTGCGAGCATACGGGTTAGGGCTCGAAGTATGAATAAAAAGAAAATGCCAAAAGTTGTTTAATAGTTTTTATTTTACTGTCTAAAATTTTCATAAGGATCGGTCTACTGGGCGAATTTCTACAGCGTTTTTTCCGTGATGCAATTTGATGTGACACACCCTTTAGTATGCATTTTTTTTTATAAATCGTTTATTTTTACAGGCTCAGTTACATTAGTTTAAAGGAGCCGAATTCTTAAATATATTTTTTAAAACTATACATATACAATTTTCCTAACACTATGGTTAGTAAGGTGGAAAACCGATCACTCGCGGTTTACTCGAGCTTAGAAGGGTGACATATTCTTTCAGGAAAGGGATGGGATATAATGGAATTGTTACAATGTTGATGATCACACTCAATTCTTAAATCTATTCGTATATCTATTGTATATTTACATTTCAACTTATTTTACTGTTTATACCAAGGGGGGCAATCGCTCGCAATGGATGAAAAGGAGGGTATAAAGACATAGGGACAATCACACACGAAGATCGATAGCTTTAAGGAAAACATATATTCGGGTCATGTAATCAAGGTCTAACCGAGCCAACACAACTCTCACCGGCACATTGGGCTGTCTTCCTCGGGCCCGAAGGGAGTTTTCTAAATTCGATCTGGCGACAAGATACACCTTGCACGACCAAACAACATGCTCGGTGTTGTGATAACCTTGACCACAGACGCAGAGATTGTTGCTGGCAAGATTGAAACGAAAGAGTAGTGCATCTAACGAACAGTGATTGGACATGAGTCGGGAGAAGGTGCGAATAAAGTCCCGACTCAAGTCCAGACTTTTGAACCACGGATTGAGGCTAACCTTAGGGATAATCGAATGAAACCATCGGCCCAATTCATCTTCATTCCACTTGCATTGCCAGTTAGCGATGGTATTTTTTTGTTTGTAACCTCGTAACGTGTTTGTCTGTAGCGCTGACCCACATTAATAGAAATATGACCCCCTTTCTGTTGACCGATTGATCTGAAATTTGGAACACACCTTTATCTCTGTAGTCATTATAAAACTGCGTATTTTATGTTCTTGAAAATTCAAGATGGCGGCCGCTACAAAATGGCGGATCACATATTTTCTCAAAACCTCATCGATATGGGTTTTCCAAAACTCCATATTTATCAAATGAAAGTGCTTGACTAGTAGAACACAGTTATTTATGGAAAATGCAAATCCAAGATGGCTGTTATTTATAAAAACTACAAATCCAAGATGGCTGCCACTACAAAATGGCGTACTATATATTTTCTCAAAACCTCATTAATATGGGTATCAAATGAAAGGGCTTGACTAGTAGAATACGGTTATTTATGAAAAATGCAAATCCAAGATGGCTGCCACTACAAAATGGCGGACTACATATTATGTCAAAATCCCGTTAATATGCGTATCAAATGAAAGGGCTTGACTAGTAGAACACAGTTATTCATGAAAAACGTAAATCCTAGATGGCTGCCACTACAAAACATATTTTCTCAAAACGTTTTATTTTATTATTATTTATTATTATGAAATTATTATGGGTATCAAATGAGAGGGCTTGACTAGTAGAACACAGTAATTTACGAAAAATACAAATCCAAGATGGCTTCAACTACAAAATGGCGAACTGCATATTTTCTCAAAACCCTATTATTATGGGCATCAAATGAAAGGGCCTGACTAGTATAATACGGTTATTTATGAAAAACCCCATTAATATGGGTATCAAATGAAAGGGCTTGAATAGTAGAACACAGTTATTTATGAAAATGCAAATCCAAGATGGCTGCCACTACCAAATGGCGGGCTACAAATTTTCTCAAATCCCAATTAATATGGGTATCTAATGAAAGGGCTTGAATAGTAGATCATAGCAGATATGAAAAATCAAAATCCAAGATGGCCGCTATCACAAAATAGCAAATTATTTTATTAAACAGTTTTATTTAGCTTGAACTGTTTGTATGTCTGTAGGGTTGTCCCAAATTAATAGTAATTTGACCAATAGGAACTGACAGAATTTATAAAACACCTTTATCTATGTTGTCATTTTAAAACTGCTTATCTTGAAAAATCCAATTTGGCCGCCGCTACAAAATAGCTGATTCCATATCATCTCAAAAAAAAAAAAAGGATGATTGAGATAGGTGTATCAAACGAACGAATTTGACGTGGAGAACACACTATGTATTTTCTGCAATCCACTCAACATCGGTATCAAATGAAATTATTTGACTGATGGAATACAGTACAATGATTTTATTGTAGAGAAATATTCTAATGAAACAGATAATGTTCTAATAACTAGAAAATAAAATAAGTAAAAAAACTTTTTAAGTTAAACGGTTTAATTGTGATTAAACATAATAATGTACTAAAACGCTAGAAAATAATTAAGCAAGTAGCAGTTAGCAGTTATCACACCTCTCCTTCATTAGTCTAGGAGATTGATAAGACTAAAATAAAAGCGTGGGGAACGTTGGATTTCCATTATCCAAAATTAGCGACTTCATCATATGTTCCACGATTTTATTTTAGTCTTATCAATGCCCTAGACAAATAAAGGAGAGGTGTGATAACTGCTACTTGCCTAACTATTTTCTAGCTTTTAGTACATTATTATGTTTAATCACAATTAAACCGTTTAACCTAAAAAGTTTTTTTAACTTATTTTATTGATGAAATATTTTTTTTACATGGCTTATATTGGTGTTTTGTTTAAGTCCTTTGTTTTGTCCCAAAACTAGTTCTTCCTCAAATTGAAACCGAAAACTATAATTATAATTTTGCCTTAGAGGCGAATGAACTGAAAAGTTTAAAGCTTCTTTAATTCAACATCATCATTAGATTTTGCTTCGAGCGAACACAGAAACAAAGTTAAGCATACAAAACAAAACATAAATCACAAAGTTGAACCCTGTCGTTTCGAGTAAATTGTTTCATCATGTGTGGGTTTATGGACAGAAATACGCATGAATCTAAAACCGAAGCCGGTGCTGAAAATTTGTTTTTTATTTCCCTACCACTGTAATCGCTTCAGCCAAGAATTGAAAGACGAAAAGCATGCGATTTTAAAAATAGAAAAAAAATCCAGAATCGATTCGTGCGGAATTTGATTACGCTAAATGGCTCGCATCAGCATCAATTTATTTTCACCCTTCTATCAAAACGCCAATCATCAATCGTTGCTCCCATCGACCCGGAAACGTGTCAATTTCTTACAGATTTTATACACACCCCCTTAGCTTTTATATCCGCACACAACCCGCCCTGAATATAGATATTTTCTACCATGTTAGATCCTCTTTTCATCGCATTTCTCAAGCCTTTCATGCTGTGTTTTTTTTCTCCCTTCTTCTCTCAACAGGTTGGCAGAATAAATCCTTGAAGATAATTACGCAAAGGCCGGGAGTTTGTTAATAACAATGAAAAAATAACACCCCGCATAGCAGTGTATAATTTATCAACTCTCAATAGAGCAATCAATCAATCAATCAATCAACCGGGACCGGCAATTGGTTCGATCGTTTCTGTGGAGACCTACAGCAGCACTTTGCAAACACGCATACGCACGCGGCCAGGTCTAGTGTAGCCCAACGACGCAGTACTTCTGGGCTGCGCAAAAGCGATTATTAATCAGCGCACCGGGCTCAAGGAACTCCGTCCGTCCGAGTCCCTGCACACCGGTAGCCAGTCAGTGCCGCGGAACTACAAAAGGCCACAAAATACCACAACGCATCATTCGTCTCGTGGCAGTGTGAATTGGAAGGGTCCGATGCAATGATGGATGATGGGTGGACTACGCGCAGTTCTGAAGCGATCCGACACTTGGCAACGGCAGAAGTGAGAAACTGTGAAGCCGTGTAATCAGTGAGGGGAAGAATTTTGTAGTTGGAAGTAATTTCGTTCAGTTTAGTTTAGCTCCTGCCCGGTCGTGTGATCGTTCAGAAGTGAAGAAGTGAACCCTGGGTGTTGCTTGAGATAAGTTCAACCGTAACCACCCGCCGTAACGCCAAGATGTACTGCCTTTGCCGATCATCGAAGCCCATCTCGGTGCGGATCGTGCTGCTGGATGAGACAGATTTCCTGCATGAATTACAGGTAGGTGAAATTGCGCCATTCGAATTGTACACGAATTTCGTTGGGATTCTCGCTGTTGGAATAGTTCAAAGAAGAATGTAATAATTCTTCTTGGCCCAGTGTTTACCACAAGTAAAAACCTCCGATTCAATCCCCACAATTCTATGCTTAGAAGCAAGCGAAGCGCAAAACGGCGCGAGAGCAAGAACAATATCGTTAGAAATTCGCGTTTCTTCCGACCCGACAAGGTAAAATACCTTCAGCTTATCTACCTATTGCGCGCTATTAATTCCTGCACTGGAAGCACAGCAGCATCGATATTTGAAAAACATAATTTTCACTTACTTGCTGGTTCTCCCGTTCTTACGGATGGTGTACTTCCTCCTGACCGGGACCGGCAAATATCGAGGGATCCGACCGACGGGAGGTGGACATTTATTTTGCAATCACTATCACCGGCAGATGCCGTGTGCACTTGTTCCGCCTGTCCGTAGGGAGGTTTAGTATCGGGAAATCACGACCTACGAACGAATACATGCTGCGATGAGTTAGGGCCACCGTATGGGTGGGCCCTTCCGAAAGGAGGGACTAGAATATTAGAGGTGGAAATTTTGGACACGAGAACAAAACAAACAAACAAAAAAGACCATGGTTTCAGTTTCTGCATTTATAGTAATGCATCGAAATCCGGACGCTTAGCGCTTACGGTAAGAACTTTAACTACTAAAAAATATTGACATATCATAGAATGAAAAATTAGCGTTCCTATAGAATTAGAAGGCTTTCGTTCATAACATATTATGAATCGTCTCATAACATAATATATTATGAATCGTCTATGTTATGAATTCCACAAAGTCATGCTATATTTGTTCAAAATTTGAAATTTCATTCATCGTGTCGTGGTTTTAAATCCGGACACTTTTTTAATCATGATTGAATTCCGAACACTTTTGCTTTTAATTCCGGACACATGTTGTCAGCGGGTGTCACATTTATCCGAAATCCACTCACTCGAAAGACAGTAACCCGAATCCCACTCACCCAAATGTAACAAATACCCGAATGCGACAGCTATCCGAATGCAACAATTACTCTAATGCAGTGGTGGCCAGCCTGCGGCCCTCCAACGTAGTTCATGCGGCCCGCAGCCTGATTTTGGAAAAAAAAAATCATATAAGCGAAATTAAGAATACAGTTGAAAATTCTTCTTCAAAATTCTTCCAATTCTTCCAAAATTTCGTAGCATCTTTTCTTTTTTCTTTTTTTTTTCACTCGAAGACAAACTCAAGTTCAAACAACAAATGTAAAATTTTCATTTTACCCATTTTCTGACATTGAGAATTTCTCAAGTGTCGACAACTAGGAAAGTCGATTAATGCTGATTTTTCTCGCAGATTTTGGTACTTCAAAGTACATGAAACAATTCCCCAATTTTCTCTACCCCATTCAGTTCCCAATGTACATTGGGATTGGGCGATCTTGGTTCGATTTTCAGAAGATGGATCTTTTCCAATTCGATCTCTGATTTTTTAAATCGATTCATTGTACCCGGAAAAATCGTGGAGATCGATCTTTTTCTTTCGATTTTTCCGATCATAGAGTTTCTTCTTTTCAGTGCACATCGATTTTATCACCATCTGACAAATTTAATTAACATAATGCCAACATTTGGAGAGCTTTTGAAGATGTAAAATTAGTGATAGTGAATAGGATTGGGCGATCTTGGGTCGGTGTTTAAAAGATCGATCTTTTACTCTGCGATATCCGATTTTTCGGATTTTTTTCTTCTACTCCAAAAAAGTCGCAAAAATCGATACTTCTTCTTGATTTTTCTGATCTTTTGGATCGTAAAAAAATGTAAATTTATTTTTAGTAGACATTGATTTTAATGTCACCAAAACCCACTTGACAAATTTTATAAACATTGGACCTTTTTTAAGGTTGTCAAATCAGTGGTTGTAAACTTAGGAGAAGCAGTTTTGTAAGTTTGGTCATACAAAACAAGAACTGGGACTACTACCAAGATTTCGACTAAATGCCACGATTGGGTTAGACGGGGTTATTGTCAGCGGAGTTTTGGATGTATTTCAGTTGTTGAATTTTTCATTATAATTTCCAATTAATTTATTCAATTAAATAATTCCATGACGGTTCAAAATGAATGCCCTGGAAAATATGTTTTCTGGGCTTTCAAGTTTTTTTATGACCTTTATTCTGAGAATCAAAATGGAATGCCTTTGATGTTCGAATAGAAACGTGAAATGTTTATTCCATGTTTAAAGAAAAGACAAAGACACTTGCATGAAACAAGTTTTTTAAAACTCCTTCACTCTCACCATGTTTCGTGGTCCCATCGGCACTTGTTCGGTTCCCAAGCAACGATAAAGTTCAGTCTGTACGAGAAGCGTATGGCAACTGTCACGTTATTTAAGTGCTGGAAAACGACAAAACAGATTTACGAGCTGCTCAAACCGTTTTCTATCAATGAACGATTCGTGTTCCGTAACGAGACTAGCAATAAAATTACTAGACTTCTTTGCAAATGATTAGGCATTTGCCATTCCATCGGAATATTCACTTTGGGGCAGGTTGAAGAAGCGTACCTGTGGATGTTCTCATTGGAGCTACCATTCGTTGAAGAATTCTAAAGAAAAGCTGCAGCGATTGACGATTGGCCTTAGCGTTTTCGACTCTGCTTGAAGACGAGATGGTCGAATAATTATGCCAAAAATGTTAATTCTGGATACTTTTATACCTTCAATAAAAGTTCTGGGTTTTTATCTAATTGTGTTCTCGAGTTATGAATCTTACAGTTATAAAACTGAATGCTTTCTAATTTAAAATAAAAAGTGAGTCCAAAAAGTACCAATTGAAAACGTATATTTAAAATTTCATTATGCTATAATGAAACTTGTAATGCGGCCCGCACCATGTCTATACCTGGCCACCACTGCTCTTATGTAACAGTTACCAGCATGTAACATTTACCCGAATGTAACAAAAGGATATATTCGAATAATACGTAAATTTTGTTATTAGGCTGTATTTGCATATTTATTTCTGATCGCTATCGCTCAGTCGAACCTAACTAAAGGAAACAAACCGAGCAATCGGTGGATTGCTCGCGAGAGACTGCCGCTTCGGCCGGGTCGCCGGCCGACTCGGATTGCGTCTCCTCGGCGGTTTGGTGCCGCCTCGGTTCCTTATCCTCGTTAAATGCATTTTTTTTAATTTAAATCGTTTATTTTTACAGGCTCAGTTACATAGGTTTAAAGGAGCCGAACTCCTTACTGTATTGTTACTAGTATATATACATTTTTCCTTAATTCTAATGTTAATAATATAGGAAACCGATTACTCGCGGTCGACTCGAGTTTAGAAGGGTGACATATTTTCTTCAGGAAAAGGAGGGGATATGAGGATATGTTGACAATGATCACACTCACACTCTCAATCACACTCATCACACTCAATTCTTAAACCTATCTTATATCTAATATGTATTTACATTTCATCTTATTCTTAAGAAGGGATCCGATCTCTCACAAAGGAAAAGGAAAAGGAAAAACTAAGGGTATAAGGACAATCACACACGAAGATCGATAGCTTTAAGGAATACATATATTTGGGACATGTAATCAAGGTCTAACCGAGCCAACACGTCTCTCACCGGCATCATGGGCTGCCTTCCTCGGGCCCGAAGGGAGTTTTCTGAATTCGATCTGGCGACAAGATACAGCTCGCACGACCAAACAACGTGCTCGATGTCGTGGTAACCTTGGCCACAAACACAAAGATTGTTGTCGGCAAGATTAATACGAAAGAGTAGCGCATCTAACGAACAGTGATTGGACATGAGTCGGGAGAAGGTACGAATAAAGTCCCGACTCAAGTCCAGACTTTTGAACCATGGTTTGAGGCTAACCTTAGGGATAATCGAGTGGAGCCACCGGCCCAATTCATCTTCGTTCCATTTGCGTTGCCAGTTAACTATGGTATTTTTGCGGACTAAAGAATAAAATTCATTGAAGGCGATTTGACGCTGATAAATATCGCCTTCAATTGCACCTACCTTTGCTAATGAGTCAGCCCTCTCATTACCCAGAATTGAGCAATGTGAAGGGACCCAGACAAAGGTAATGACATAACAGCGTCTGCATAAAGCACTCAAAATTTCTCGTATTCTCTCAAGGAAGTACGGCGAGTGCTTTTCCGGCCTCACTGAACGGATAGCTTCGACAGAGCTAAGACTATCCGTTACAATGTAATAGTGTTCAACAGGTCGTGAGGCGACGCTGTCCAGCGCCCAGTGTATCGCTGCCAATTCAGCAATATACACTGAGCAAGGATTCTGAAGACTGTGTGAGGTGCTAAAAAATTCGTTGAACACTCCAAATCCTGTGGACTCATTCATAGAGGACCCATCAGTAAAGTACATATTATCACAATTGATATCCCCATACTTTGCATCGAAGATCGTTGGAACGATCCTCGATCAAAGATAATCTGATGTTCCATGGATATCGTGCTTCATGGACAGATCAAAATGCACAGAGGAATTGATGTAGTCAGGAAAACAAACACGGTTGGGAATATACGAAGAAGGATCAACCTGTAATGCAGCACATTGATCTCAGAATAAATTTCATCAAGAAATAATAAATTCATGATAAAAACTGCGCTGCGGTGGTAAATACCTAAGTACCATTTTTTCTTATCTATTCTTCTCACAATTTCATTTAATTTTTTTTATTTTAAAGTTACCTGCTTAATTTTTGGAATATTCCATAACCGATGCTCATTTCTGAATGATCTCTTGGCCCTAAAGAGCAATACGAAAAGAAAAGAAGACGGCATGTCAATTGTGCGTACACTAATTTCTAAAAATGACACATCGAAGACATCTTTTTCGAATTTCCTCATTATAATTTCTCATTTTACTTCGTAACAGGAGATTCGACAAAACACATAATCTGATTTGTCGGAATTTTTCCTTCTTCATTCGGGTAAACATTTCGTTCGGGTAAATGTTGCATTCGGGTATTTGTTACATTCTGGTGAATGTCATTCGGGTATTTGTTACATTCGGGTGGATGATTGTGTCACATTTACCCGAAACCCACTCACCCGAATGACAGTTACCCGAAAGACATTCACCCGAATTCCACTCACCCGAATGTAACAAATACCCGAATGCGACAGCTATCCGAATGTAACATCTACCCGAATTGATACTCACCCGAATGCGACATTTACCCGAATTTAACAGTTACCCGAATGTAATATTTTGTCGAATGCTACGGTTACCCGAATGTAACAATTACCCGAATGTAACATCTACCCGAATGCGAGACTTACCCGAAAAAAGGATATATTCGAATAATACGCAAATTTTATTATTAGGAATTATTTGTGTATTCAATTATGATTACTGATGAGTGATCATATTTGTCTTGTACGTTCATTTCCATCCAAAAAGTTCGTATTTTTCGTGGGTAGTGCAATTTTAGAAATTTGAGGGGTTGTATCCGTGACACGACCGCTTAGGACGTAGGACAACGTAATATTTTTTTTTCTTTTAGTTTGTTGGTTTATCATTTCGGATATTATTGGCGAATACGTTGAAATTTCATAAATAACACTTTAGGAAAAAGTTCCGCGGACCCTGAAAAGATTTAATAGCTTGCGTGGTTTTATAGAATCATTTCGAGAAGTAACGATTCTTTCTTGCCTTTGCGAGAACAATACACTAATTGGTCAAATGTCACAATTTGTTTCTTTATATCAGTGCGTGCATTACACTGAGTATTTAACTAAAAGCATCTTCCGTGCATCGCTATTCAACAAGCATCAAACACGCGTCTAACAGATGCACACAGTTGCAGCGATCAAATCTTCGCAAATATTCTCTTTTCGCTATCCACTTTCGTTATTTCTATTCTAGCGATTGCATAAGTTGCATAAGTTATTGACAGCTCTGAACGGGGAAGCACACAAATGGACAGAACAAATGTATGGGGAAATGGAAATGCTTCCAATTTTCATCAATTTAAACCATATACAGATTAAGGGATTGTAATGTATAGCATATCAAACAAATCTTAGAAAATTTTCGATGCGATTGGTATGCAAATCGTCAAAATTCGTTAGCAGCAAAAATAGTTATTAACGTTAACTTTATTTCATAGAAACGTGACCTGACGCCTTTCGTAGTGAATAGGTTAAAATTGCTTAATTCTCGAAATATTCCATAACCCATGCGCATTTTTGAACGATCTTAGGGCCTTAAAGATCAATACGGAAAGGAAAGAAGACGGCATGTCAATTGCACCTACACTAATTTTTAAAAATGACCCCGCGAAGTCTTCAAAATCATTTTCAAATTTCCTCATTACAATTTTTTATTTCACTTCGTATTTTTGTTACTTTTTCATATTGTTTAGATCTCATTTGACCTCATTTATCAACACGAGATTCGACGAAACTCATAATCTGATTTGTCGGAATCTTTCCTTCTCATTCGGGTAAATGTTGCATTCGGGTAAATGTTGCATTCGGGTAAATGTCCATTCGGGTATATGTTGCATTCGGGTTTTTGTTGCATTCAGGTATTTGTTGCATTCGGGTAAATGTCATTCGGGTATGTGTTACATTCGGGTAAATATGTTTCGGGTAAACGTGCTTCGGGTGAATGGTATTCGGGTGAATGGGACACAACCATTTGATACACATATTGATGTAGTTTTGTAAAAAAAATATATGGCCCAATTTTGTGGTGGCGACCATTCTGGATTTGCATTTCTCATAAATAACTGTGTTCTACTAGTCAATCTCTTCCGTTTGATATCCATATTGATGGGGTTTAGAGAAAACATGTAATCCGCCATTTTGTAGCGGCCGCCATCTTGGATTTTCAAGATCATGAAATACGCAGTTTCATAATGACTGCAGAGATAAAGATGTGTTCCAAATTTCAGATCAATCGGTTAGCAAGAAAGGGGTTAAATTTCAATCAATATGGGACAGTGCTACATACAATGTTACAAAGTTACCCACGTACATACAAACAGGTCATATAATCAAATCCGTCCTGTATACCGATGAGCTTAATGGCCACCGGATCGAACATATTTGCTCCATTCTCCATACTAGGACTTTTAACATACTCTTTTGCAACTCCTTCAATGAGACATTTAATCGTTAACTTTTGATCCGTCCGGATTTAAAATCATCTTCTGAATGTGATTTTCATTCCGAACATGTATGTGTAAAACACACATTGATTTTTGATTTTTGACATTTTTTTGTTAACGGTTAGGCACAATATTTGACACTAATCTAAATTGATACAATAGACGAATTTCATGACAACTCGTCTTTGGAGTTGGCAGCACCATCGCAGATAGTAGTGAAACGTTGTGGGTGTAAAGACATGGGTCATTTAAGCAACTTTGCATACTTGAAATATTCGACAAAAAATTAGACTACTTTTTGGAAAAAGAAATTTTTTTTTCTTAATTTTCTACAAAAAATTATAATTTGAAAACTATGATACCTACAAAATTCTTGTCAAAAGATGAAATGTAGGAAATTATTTAAATATTCACAAAAAATACCAAACATTTTTTGGAAAAAAATTTCGCTGAAAAAAAAAGTTTTTTTAAAAACTAAAATTCATTTTTCTTAAAAAACTTTTTTTTTTAAATTACCAAAAAATATATATATGAATAGCCCTTACAATTTCGGACAAGTCATCCATACATCGGAAGATGGGCACTTTTACAGGGAAAAAGTTTTTCGAACAACAACTTTTTCATGTTTTCTAATACAACTAAATACAACGAACCCCAATTTTGTTTGAAGTCAAGATAGCGATATAGTGTATTCGACAAAGTTTTAGATCTTGTTAAAATATAAGCTTTTGTCGATGACATCAACTTTCTATCTTTAATAGTTTTTGGAATATAAGTCATTTTTGTATTAAAACATGTTTCTAAATAGAGAAAAGTTAGCAAAGCATGTAAATTGTGATAATTTATACATAAAAATGTTACGAATTGAACTATTTTTTCAAAGAAAAAAAAAAATTAAAAAGTTGTTGTTCTAACAACTGTTTCCATTTAAATGTGCCCATCGTCCGATGTATGAAAATTTGTTGGAAATTTTAGGGGCTATTTATATTTATTTTTTCAAAATTTTGAAAGTATATGTTTTCGAGAAAAATGAATTTTAATTGACAAATTCGACATGACAATTTCGAATTTCCAAAATATTTTTTTTTCAATGAAATTTTTTCCAAAAAATTCTTTGATAATTTTTAATGAAAACCAAAATAATTTCCTACATTCCATTCTTCGACTAAAATTTTGTTGGTCTTATAGATTTTTTTGTATTTTTTTTATATTTCAACTTTTTTTCGAAAAATCTTAACTTAAAAACTATAAGATCTACAAAAAAATTGGTCAGAGAATGAAATCTAGGAAATTACTTAGGTTTTCATTAAAAATTATCAAATCAAATAATTTTTTGGAAAGAAATTTCATTAACAAAATTTAAATAGCCCTTAAATTTTCCAACAAGTTTTCCGGACGATGGGCACAATTACATGGAAACAGTTGTTAGAACAACAACTTTTTCATTTGTTTTCTTTGAAAAAATATTAATACTTTTTTTTTCAATTGAAATAAAAATGTTTAATTCGTAACATTTTTATGTATGAATTATCGCAATTTACATGCTTTGCTAACATTTCTCTATTTAAAAACATGTCAAGAACGTGTCAAACGTGAGAATTTACACACAAAAATGTTACGAGCAAAACATTATTTTTTTCAGGAGTCTTCATACAAAAATGACTTATATTCCAAAAACTATAAAAAGATAGAAAGGCGATGTCCTGGACAATTTTTTCTATTTTAACAAAATCTAAAACTTTTCGACATACAGTATATTGCTATCTTGACATTAAACAAAATTAGGATAAGTTGTATTTTTTTCAAAAAAACATGAAAAAGTTGTTGTTCGAAAAACTTTTTCCCTGTAAAAGTGCCCATCTTCCGATGTATGGATGACTTCTCCGAAATTGTAAAGGCTATTCATATATATATATATATATATATATATATATATATATATATATATATATATATATATATATATATATATATATATATATATATATATATATATATATATATATATATATATATATATATATATATATATATATATATATATATATATATATATATATATATATATATATATATATATATATATATATATATATATATACTTTTTTGGAATTTTAAAGAAATACGTTTTTGAGAAAAATCAATTTTAATTTTTAAAATAACTTTTTTGTCAGCGAAATTTTTTTCCAAAATTTTTTTGGTATTTTCAGTCGGCAGTCGGTTTTTTGGTAATCCCAGTCGAGTTGGCATGAAATTCGTCAATAGTAACTATCAGTCACATTAATTCAACATGCAAAAAATGTTATGATTTTGGCATGATAAAAAAATAAAAATGATAAAAAAAAAACCGCGTTAATTGGAAAATCCGTGTAAAAAAACCGCGTTAATTGGAAAATCCGCGTAAAAAAAAACCGCTTCAATTCGAAAATTCGCGTAAAAAAAACATGAAACACACGAAGGTCGTACGGAGGATTTCTGCTTCGCAGTGGTGTGCTCATCAACCCATTCTTGCACAAGCTTTATGCTATCTCGAGATGCTTCTTCTTGCACTTGCAGATTCATCAGCTAGCGACCCAGCTTGTATTTCTCCTGGAAATGCTTTCTCTGCAGCGCTAATTGCCTCTGTTCCAACTCTAACTGCTTCTGGTCTAATTCTTTCTGTTCTGTCAGGCATTTGCGTTGCAAAATCTGTCCTCCGACTTGACGTGGTCGTTCCCATCGAAACTGGCATAGGCGGTGGTGAACAACGCGGGCAAATTGAATCTGTGTTCGCTACAGATGCATCGAACCTGGCACATAGGTGCGGCACTAATATCCGTCAATAGCACTAAGTTCCGTCATATGGTCTCAGGAAGCATGAGGGACAGATTTAATATTGTTCAGTTTTTTTACGCGGTGACCGCGTTAAAAAAACCGCGTTAATTGGAAAATCCGCGTAAAAAAAACCTGGTAAAAAAAACCGCGTAAAAAAACCGCGTAAAAAAACCTGGGTGTACAAATGAAACACAAATTTCTGCATAACTCAAGAACTAATTGAGCAAATGGAATCAAATTTGGTATGTGAAAGTTTAAGGGGGCAATAAATGTTTTTATGGTGGTTCGAGACCCCTCCTCTCTCCAAGAGGGAGCCACCATACAATTGAATCACCAATTTCTGCATAACCCGAGAACTACGCAAGCTAATGGAACCAAATTTGGCAAGTGGAGATTTCAGGGAGCAAAAAATGTTTCTGTGGTGGTTCGACACCCCTCCCCCTCTCCACGGGGGTCGGCTGCCATACGAATGAAACACAAATTTCTACATAACTCAAGAACTAATTAGGCAAATGGAACCAAATTTGGCATGTGTAGGTTTTCTCGTTTTTGCTCCAGAAATATTGATGAAAAAAATACTACACTCCACCGACGGCAATGGAATTTTGTTTTCAAAACAGTTTCAACATCTCCTCTTTCTTTTTAACATATGCCCACAAACTACGTTTGCAAGTGCAACCTGATATTATGGACGAATTAGCAGAGCGATTTTTAAAACGTAATCCGAATTTGTCATTTCGAGTCCCGGAAGCTATTTTGGACATGAAAAAATGAGAAAAATTACAATCCCTTCTAGGTGATTTTAGTCTAGCCTTTTTGTTGGATCATTTTTAAGCCCTATTTGAAGTCCTCCAAAACCTATTGGGTATATAAACTTGTCTTTTCCGACTCAATCTTATTTTTTCAAAAATGTCGGACACATTCATTTTGCAAAATTTTATAGACAAATTTTATTATAAAAAGAGACCTAGATCATCAATTTGTGGTGAGATAGCTATATGGTTTTTTATGAAATTCACGAAAAAAAATCAATGTTTATTTAAGGTGTCCGTCTTTATCACCCTTCCCCTACATTCGTTGGTAATGATGCCCGGTTTATGGTAATGATTCTTCGGAAATGTTTAGCGAACCACCCCACAAACCTGTTCGATAATTTTTACGCGTTCCACTTCGCCCAACATTTTGTAGTACCTTATCACGGCGATCACCCTTAAATCAATTCCACCTTTTTTCCGGGGGGGGGGGGACCTTCCTTCTGCCCACCTCTAGTTGTGCTCTCGCAGTCTAACCTTTTCAGCGACGAGTCATTTTCACGCTATCGTCGCTATTTTTTTGGGTCGTCCTTCCGTCCGAGGCAAATTTTTCAGGTGGTCGGGCATTTACATAGTGTCATCACCGGGAACTGAACCGTGGAGAGAGTCCAGTAAAGTAGAGGAAAAAAATTACTAGCAAAAAAGGTTCCTCGACTGTCACCGGGAAAAAAGGGACAGGAAAAGTCCATAAAATAAACAAAAGATTTTTCCCCGCCCAACAATTCATTACAGTCAGAGTCCGGCCACAAAGTGAGCTCGGCTACAAACTTCCCTGCTGATGGGGGTGGGAGGTGGAGAGAGACAGAGAGACAGAGAAATTGTTGGGTTTGTTTTCCGTTCAATCGGGGGTGGGAATACTAAAGGGAAACAGGCAAACATGCAAATTAGAATTGTTTGCTCGCGTAGGTGTGGATCGCTGGGGATTGAGATTCCCACCCATCAACCCCAAACAACGGCCATTGGCTTTTTTGATGTTTATTCTTGGTATGTTTTACTTTATGTTTCCTTCTCCCGCACAAACGTTTGCCGGTCTACTGGTGATGGCTTTTTATTTAAATCAAGAGGCGAGAAAGCCCTGGTTGGCGATGAAATGTTTGGGGTGGAGTTTGGGTGATTAATGTTTACTTCACAGTTTAAAGTCGTTCACTTTAAGTGTCCTTCTTGGGGTGCAGTTCAACGATTGTACGTAATTATAGCGTTGGGAATAAACACCTCAGAAGAATTCGAACAACACAGATCATCCATTGAACGAAATTTAATCGGATTCCAGACATGCCAAATAACGAGCATCATTATTTTGGAGAACAACTTGTTTCCTGTCTGGAATCGAATATCTTTCTGCAATTACATTCCATTCGGATGATACAAGATATCTTATTAATTCTACAAATCGACATCGTAAAACTGTGGCTGAACCCTCGCAAAGACACCCCAGCCAGGGATGCCAGTTTTAGCTATCAATAAAAAGGTCTTTAAATACGAACATCAGTTTAGAGTGATAGATAACACTTTGGTATACAGAAGTGTTTGATTGAAATTCATCAAGATAGGTGATGTGGATTGACAGCTCCCCCCTTAAAACTGGTTCAATATTTTTATTGGACAAGATGGTAGAAAATAATGAAATTTAGTTGCATAAAAAACAAAACAAAATTTCCATTGAAAATATGGTCGAATGTGACTGTGAAATCTGTCAAATGTGAATTAAATTAGGCTCTCACAGGAAGTATGTATTCAAATGCTAAGGTTGTATAAAAACAGTTATCATAACAGTCAAAATGAATAGTTTTTTTTTTGTTCAAATCAACATCAATTTATACCAGCTCCTGTTGCTTTCAGTCAAAAACTAAATGGTTTGAAAGCACCAATCCCAACAGATGTGAGCATTAAATTTATTTCTCTGTTTGCGCGAAATTCTATGAACTTGTTCATTCCAAAAACCTTTATTTCCGACCGGAGCAGATGTCTGATTTTCGACGTTGATGTTTTCATTACCTCATAAAATTTGAAATGTAATGAAAATTTTTCAAACGACTTTGATTTTGTGTTACGTAACATGAGGGAAGAGGGGTTTGTCTTGCGTTACTTATTGTTACATAAAGAGGGGAGGTCCAAAAACCGCATTCTTAGCGTTACGTAATTTGTGCACAACACCTAACAAGAACTGTCTTGCTATGTAGCTTTTATTCACCCATAAGGTATTATAAGGTAATTCTGTGGCCAAACCATCGGAACTATGATACGGTTTTATTTTCAAGTCTCCAGTTGGAGCAGATTTTCAAATTAACTCTACCAATCAACATGTATTGATGATTGCTCGCTGTCTAGAGCGACACTGATCTTCAGTATCTTTTAGCAAAATCATATTTCCAACGCTCCAAAGATCACTTAGAACGGCTATTGCCGTTCCGTTGCCGGAAAAGCTGAACTGGATCAGGTTCCACCACACATCTGAGCAGCGGCGTCGACAGCAACAGCGGTATGACAAATTTTCACCTTCAATTTTCCACCGAAGAGCGCAGCTCTTACCGCTGAAGAATACCTTTTTTTCACAGCGCATTGAAAATGCGCTGCAATTTGAAGCCACTTTTAACCCGGAAACATTGTTCGAATTCACGAAAAATCATTGATCGAGACCGGAAAAAGTCACCAACAAGTAATTCAAATTTTCCGTTCTCAAGACCGAGTGTTTAGTTTGATTTTCCAAATTGGCCTTTTTTAAGGCTGGAGGCGGATGAATTGAGAAAGTCAGAGAGTCTGAAAAAGTTAAAAAAATCATCATCGTTAAACCAATAAATCCGAACACGCTCCTAAATTCAGGAAGCTGATGCACACCAGTCTTGTAGATCCATTGCATTAATACCTATTACTTCGCAGTAACGCATAGAAACTCAAGATTACGGGTCACATATTAATAGTGAGCGTTACTCTAAAGATGCACACGGAAAACGAACAAATTATGAACACCGATATGTTCCATTTTTTTAAAATAAAGGAAAGAAAGAATATAATAAATGATTTGATAATTATGACAAATGATTTATAATAAGTACGGTTTAGGACGACCGTACGATGATACTGTAGAATAAAGGTGGATAAGCGCGGATCGAGACAACCGCACAAACGGGTACGGCTCGGGACGACCGTATGGGTACAAAAGAAGATGGAAGTGAAAAATATTCTCGGTACGACCGTATTAAAAATGATAATGATAAGCAGGTAGGTTGGGATGACCGTGCTGTGTAAAAATGAAAATAAAAATATTAGCGGATCGGGACGACCGTATGAAAAAATTAGAATGATAAGAGTGCGAACTTAACTCGATAGTTTGTTGATATTTTGTTGATATTTTGTTAGTTAAACGTCATCAATTAGCTGTTGCATTCCAAAGGTGTTTCAAATGTTTTATGTGCAGGAAAATACACTGAAACAAAATCCACATTTGTTCCTTTTTATATTTTTTATCCAAAATATATATTTTTATTGAGGCTCATATGGCGTCAGCCTAACGGGGCCGGGAGTTCAATATCACATTTGTTCCTTTTGTCTTTTTTTATTTAATTTTTTTCAGAGGAAAGAGAATATGTGTGGCATGCCTAGTGCTGGCAACACGGGCATCGTCAGTTTGGCGATCAAGTGGGCTGTGCACTCGGTACATCTTTCACCATCTTATAAGCAGGCAGTCACCGTTCGACTTCGGGCGGTCTGCGATTATCTCGCGAACGCTCAGGGACACACATCAAGAAGATGATAATTGAACACGTTCGTCGCCCAACGCGACGTTTCTGAGTTTCTTGCGGAGCCCACCTTGCGAGTGAATTATTAAATGAAGATCAAACTTAGTTTATAGACAACTTTTACATCCTTTAGTAGTATTTTATTTAAATTTGAAGACGAACTGGCAACAATAACACATGCCAATGTCATATTATATTAAAACCTTTTTTTGTGCGGTTTATTTATGCGATTCTTTTTTATACGGTCTATATATTTGATATGTATTTCATCGCTCTACGAAGGGACAGCTAATTCCCATTTTCACGTTTTGTATTGTTTGTTTTGGGGTGTCAGTACACCCAAACTAGCGTTGGCAGAAAACATGTCATCTTTGGCAGAAAAGATGCCATTTCCTGTTCATGAAAGTCAAATGCGCAAATAATGAGCTATTTTAAAAGCTTAAAAATGGTTTGTATGTATGCGAGCAGACATCTCTTTCTGTTTTCTTTTCTCTTTTCATTTGGGATTGTGCCAAAAAAAAAGTCCATACGACGTCAATGGGGATCGAACCAAGGCCGGCTGGAATGCAAAGTTACTTTACACGACCACGCTTTCCATAGAGCTTTCCACAGCGCTATTATAAAGAAGTGTGATAATATTACACCTCATCGAAAAATGAAGTTGGAAGGTGTTTTCTAAGACGATAAAGAAGAACATGAACGAGAATATATCTTTCTCTGTCTGGGCCGTGTATTTGGCAAACTATACGAAAAGCTTTCATATGCTTTCATTTGAATGTGTCTCCTGTTTCGCTCCCTCATATTGGCTCTATCATATATAGTATACAAATTATATACATGTATTGGGGAGTAAAACATTTTATGTTACCTACCTTTCAGCTCATTTAATGTAATAAATCGGGATGCCAGAACATGTGCTAAAAATTAACTTATGGTGTAGGAGCTTATTGAAAGGAGCAAAGAGTTGATGTTATTATCTGCGCAAGTGAGTAGGCCGCTTATTAAAGTGAAAAAAGGAAATCGAATGTTGATCACGAATGGAATCATTAGGATTTGGGTTTTTTTTATTAAGGAATCTTATTTCATGCGATCCCGATCCCCGCAAAAAAACAGGTTTGCCTATATACGGATTTCGCAAAAAAACTGCAGTACAAACCATCCGTACGATTATTTAATAAAAAGTATAATATAAACATTATAATAATATGGTCACCATTTTGTCATTTTTCGACATATCCTATAGTTACACTTAGGTGCTTATTCTATCAAATATCTTTTAAAAATCCAATTCAATTTGAACGAGGAAAGTGTCACCCATATCTAAGAGACGAGACGACGAACGTGTTGACGGAATTTTCAGATTATGGGATGGTTAGGAAAAAAAAGTACTAGCTCCACGAATTTATGCAGAAACCACACACAAAAGAGAAAGTTTACTTCATATTTCATTATTCTTGATCTGATACGTATCAAGAATAATGAAAGATGACTTTTTTTCTCTCTATTATAGTGAATTTCAACCAGGGATCAGGGTTACCATATCTACAGAAAAATCTGTATTTATACAGATTTTTCAGACTTTTTGAAACCAAGAATACAGATTACAGTTTTTTTTGGTTTTCATACAGACACAGAGTTATGGCTTGATCTCAATAATATTTTTACCAACTCACCAATTTTATTCATATAGAATTCGTGTCAGTATGGATGAGAGTCATTTTACCCCTCATATGAAGCGTGCAGTACTACTTTCGCATGTTCAATCTAAGGCGAAAAGATGCAAAAGTCTGCGTCTTCGGTTTGCTTTACAAAACATAAATAACACTGTTTATCTTTTTCCAACTAAATACGAATTTTAACGTGGATACCATCGATTTCGCCAAATTCATAATAAATGTGCCAATCAATGACACTAAAGCTAAGATTATACTTCAAGATTGAAGTGATAAATTTAACCATTTGCAGTCGTATTAAATTTCGACATGTGTGTCGTACTGGTCGCAATTATTTTTACATGAAAAAGCAGTGATATATAGCTTTGTGAAATCATGAAAGATGAACAAGATTCCTTTATTTTTTGCAAATTTCTGATCAGTATTTACTAAACAATGTTTTTATGTTTATGTTAGAAAAATGTTTTATATAATTCTTCTTTCGCATGTATCACAAAAATAATTTGTTTCGTATCTTTCACCTTTTATCTTTTTGTTTGAACAAACAGAACAATGCTCCGTTTATAGTAGCAGGGATGCTTTTGTTTCTACTGAGTACCCTGCCAGGGATGCCATAATAAAATTTGTGTTTTTGATCTTTTTATCTGAGTTTTTTTCAGAATATCTGTATCGAAATCTGTATTAACCCTTTGCGGTCGTTTGACTGCTCTCAGCCACCACAACAAAGGAGTATACTAATATTATAATTTATGCAACAATGTATCAGTTCACACTTTTTCTAAACGAATTTCTATGTCTTGTGAACAGAGATGCCAACCTTCCTGATTTTTCAGGATTTCCCAGACTTTTTGGGAGGTCCCCTGATATCCTGACAAACACTCAATTTAGCCTGATTTTTCAGAAATTATCCTGTTTTCTCCTGATTTACGTACTTTTACTTTATCAGAATAAAAATTATCCGTAAAAAATATACTGGGATCGCTTTCAAAGTTTTCCTGTTTGTAAATTAGAACTGTCACAATAGCTATGCGGCCCGCAGATGCTTAATGCTTACATCAAATTTTTTTTTATCCCATTTATTTATTTATTAGGCTCATTAGCATTTTAGCTGTAACAGAGCCGGGTTTTAATCGTGTACAAGTACATATGTTTATGTTTCTATAAACTGTAAATTACACAGTAGATAGTAGTAGCCATTTAGGCGTTAATTTTTCTGTTCCATTACATTATGGTAAATTACACAGTAGTAGCCATTTCGGCGTAAGGGTATTCTTTCTGTTTTTCCATTGTTCAGCAGAGCGGACAGCGGAGACAGTTGATATTGATCATTGTTGGGCTATTTATAGAACAGCAGCCCGATGTTTCTTGCAGAGCAGAGCAGTTGTATGGATGAATCGATCTATTTTCGACCGTGGATCGATCTCCATCGCGATGATGTTTGCGTGGACGTAGTTACTCTATAACAACAAAAAGATGGTCAATTGAGGGCCCTGAGTTTGAACTCACGACCGATCGCTTAGTAAGCGAACGCGTAACCAAGTGGCTACGAAGACCCCCAACACACATCCAATTTAATTCTTTTCATAAAAAACTTTACCTAATTTTTTTATCAATATGTATGACCGCAGCGAATCGGCTGAATAAGTTTTTCTAAAGTAGAAATCCCAAATTATTTTCAATATGCACAAATGACTCGGGGTTATCCAAAACAGTGTTAGATAATTACACGAAACCAAAATATCTGACGATTTTAAGAAAGAAAAACAAGATTAAGTTTGATGAACAACAATACCTTGTGTGATGTGTATGTACAAGTATTCGAAAAGTTATTGATGAAGAAATACGTTTCAATATTACTCAAGAGAATTTTTTAAAATTAAAATTCAATACAATTAGATTATATATAACTTTTGCTCGTCAGACAGAGTCAAAGTAGAATCAACTTTAATGGTGAAACTATAGTAAATATATCTAATCGAATCGAATAACATCAAAATTCTAACTGCAGAGGGAAATTATGTTGATATGCTTTCCTCATTTCCTTATTACCATTTTGCAAATTGGGAGGATAGAGTTCTCAAGCTGCGTGAAAAATGGCAAAAGATTGCAAGAGAAGAATATAATTGAATTGAAAGTATGCTTATAAAAGTTACGCATGCTTTTGTTCTCTCAAAAATCGGCACGCAACTTCCGAACAACCCAATAAGCTATCCTGATTTCTTCCTGATTTTTATTTTCATTCTTCCTGATTTTTGAAAATTATAGTTGGCAACCCTGCTTGTGAACTTATTCACGAACCAAAACGGTGCTACTATGAATAATAGATAACGTTACCCAGTATAAACAAAAGTCGTCATCCGTGCTCGAGGAAAGGATCAACGGGAAACTCCATGTATTGAGGAACTGTGTAGATGTAAAGAGCATCGTTTTGTGTGTTCAAACATAAAGATAAAAGACGAAAGACGCCAAACTAATTATTTTTGTGATACAAGTTTACAAAAAATAAAGGAATCTTGTTCATCTTTCATAATTTCACAAAGTTACACATCACTGCATTTTCAAGTGAAAATAATTACGACCAGCACGACATACATGTCAAACAATAATACGACCGCAAAGGTTTAAATGTATAAGTTCAACTAGCTGACCGGCGGACTTTGTCCCACCCAAAATTGATTTTTTGGTATGAATACTTTCGAACATTCTCGTTCTTTCATAAAGCGAACGTTCGTGGCTTCAATGCCAGAACAATTAATTGATCAGTCTTTTAATTGGCATTTGTCACTGCTAGAGCTGAATGAATTTTGAAGTCTGAACATTCTAAAAATCAATCTATAATTTGCGATGTCGTGTGTACAATTTCGACATCTACGGTGGTGTGAAACAATTAACTCTATCAGATTACAAAGCTCGAAAGCAGTTTCAAATTTTTATTACTGTAGAAAATACACTAAAGTCGCTTTTTACGCGGTTTTTTTTTGCGCGGTTTTTTTTTACGCGGCTTTTTTTACGCGGTTTTAGGGATTTACGCGGTTTTTTTTTACGCGGATTTTGGAATTTACGCGGTTTTTTTTTACGCGGATTTCGGAATTTACGCGGTTTTTTTTTACGCGGATTTCGGAATTTACGCGGTTTTTTTTTACGCGGATTTCGGAATTTACGCGGTTTTTTTTTACGCGGATTTCGGAATTTACGCGGTTTTTCCAAAAGAATCGATTTATACGCGGTATGTTGTATTTTCTTCTCAATTTGTTCATTTGTAAGACTTAAGTACGTTTGCTTCAATATTTGGAGCCAAATTCATTTTTTCTATGTTTGTCTCCTGGGAATTGAGTTAAATAACTGTGGTTTGCTCGAGGTTAACACGGTATATCTGAGGGATAAGATTTAGTATTCTCGTGATAACGTTGTCGCAATCTTGGCGAAATTGGTACCTGATTCTGGGTTCGATTTCAGCTAGCGTTGAAACGATTTTGGTAACCGAATGGAAAAAGAATAAACAACAATAGTGTAAGTAATGTGAGCTTGATCCCCTTTTTTTGTTTCGGATGTATTTCAGCGAAATTTTATATGTTTCAACACAAATTTAATATGAAATATCTTTTGTAAATTTTACTCAAAAGACTCCAAGCGATATGAATTCAAAAAAAATTTCAAGAGATGTCAAACACCAATCTAAAAAATGTGAAAGATATGTCCCCGTTTTTTATTTTTATTTATGACACTCAGCCTTTGGCTAGTTCGTCATTTGGACCAACGTCCTTACTGTTTTTTTAATTAAATCGTTTATTTTTACAGGCTCAGTTGCATAAGTTTAAAGGAGCCAAATTCATCACTATATTTTAACTAGAATATATTAACATGTTTCCTTAATTCTATGGTTAATAAAATAGGAAACCGATTACTCGCGGTCAACTCGAGTTTAGAAGGGTGACACATTTTCATTAGGAAAAGGATGGGATGTAAGGACATTTTAACAATGTTCACATTCATACATTCATACATTCTCATTCACACTCACACTTCACACTCAATTCTTGAAAACTATCCTTACATCTAAAATGTATTGCGTCCTTACTTGATTTCCGTAGAAAGCAATGATCGAAAATTCTCCTCTGGTGACATATTTGTTGGAGGGGAAAATGTTATGATTGTTAAATAGGAATTTATTTGTTCATTTAGGAAAAACCAGTTCTACATTTTCTTTTTTTGCGCTATTTGCTTTCCCAGATTAAACGTGGGCGTTAAGTGTTAAATTTACTCACAGTACCGGACAGAAGTATGTAACATCGTATATTTTTTGACTGTCACTTTACAATATGTCAAAAGATTTGTCGGATATTTTGATCAATGGTTGAATAAGTATTCGAAATTCATTTGTGTAATTTTGAAAATAATCTATTGAACGAATGAGAGATACCACTTTTAAGCAATGTAATTCCTTTTGAAAAGCCTAATTTGAAAATTGAGTTACTTGAAGCACCCTTAACCATATGTGGTGAAGTTTTTTGCCGTAGTAATCGAGATGGTTTGTTTCAAATGTTTGTATAGAAATAAATACAGTTTCGAGGGTTCAAGTTTTTTTTTACTATTCTGGAGAAAAGGATGCTATCTATTTGCGTCCGATCTTAGCGATTGTTCTTCATCTACCAGTAAAAATATGTATATTCGTGATTCACAAAGGCTATTTACTTTTTCCAAAGAAAGACTGCCCCAATCGGACATAAGACAACCTAATATTTCTCCACGGTGAAAAAGTTCAAACGCTTTTTGCTTTTTTCTGAACTGAATTTGTTCATGCATATTATAGCATTTCATAGAAGCAGATATCATTTACTACGACTCAAAAGATAGACACATTTGGTTGATGGAGCTCAAAGTACTGTTTTGTCTCAAATTCCGAACACTTAATTTTCAAATGTAAATTTACTAAACTTTAATGTTATAAATAATAGAATAATGAAAGCCTTGACATTGTTTGAGGTATTGGCTACATTCAAATAACATTTACAGGTATCGATACAGCTTATAATTCATAAGACTAAGCATTTGCAAAAAATGTGTCGAAACCAATAACACATTGTTTGCGTTAGCAAATTCCGCAGTTTTTCAGTTTTTGTAGTTGTATAACTATTTTGTATGCTGTTTTCATGTTAAGTGCTATAAAAGGTATGGATCTACTAGAAATCTTTTATGCAGACATCTTCTTTAAAATTAGTATTAAAGTAGTGATCGGAATTTGAATCAAGTTTCGACGCATGATTCATATTCCGAACTGTAGTTTGGATACTCTATTTTCAGGCAAATACAGCAATAGTCCACAAATTAGGATGCAAGTACAGTCCAATTGTGGAGCAACTGATGTAAAGATGTTTGTAAGCTCCGTTCTTGTAGCACATAGTTCGCAGGCGCAATCCAACGAAAGCAAAATGAATTTTCTTGGTCAGGTTTTCAACTAAAACCACAATAATGAAACCGGATTTCTGAAGTAATATATTCACTCTATTATATACAGAGTCGATTATATACTGACACGATTATCTATGGTTCGATTATATACAATTTTGGACTATAATACACTCAGTTTGAAAAAAAAGTCTTATATCTCAAATAGCCTTTTTTCAAGAAAGAAAAAAAGTAATATTTCAAAGTTAAGGTGAAAGTTTATTGGATATTATAAGTACAATGGAGTAAAAACCGTGGTAATTAGGAAATTCTAATTGAAGACTCACCAGGAATTGTTTAAAATGATATTGCTGCGGAATAAGAAAATATAGGAGCTAGATGTCGAAGAACAAATTATAGAGCGTTCAGAAAGCTTCAATTAAATTTCAAGAAACAATCAAGTTTATTATGCATTTTTTTTTTTTGATAAAATTAATAACAAATTAAAAACTTTAGAGTTTTTGTCGCTCTAATTGTTGATAAAATTTACCAATTTAGATGTTTCATATAAAATACAAAATATAGAAACATAGAGTAACATTTTTTCTCATTTTTCGAACAGTACAACCAATTTTGCCAAGTTTTCGTAACTATTGATTGTACTTGTTTTTTATAGTTTATATGGTTGCGTGACCAAGGGCACTATATTTTAAATATTTTTTTCTTGAAAGCTTCTTCTTTCTAGAAAAAAGTTATTTATAGAAAAAGAGAAAAATCTGATTTTTCGGACCATCGGCAAACTCATAACTCGAAAACGATAAAAATCACATTTCTGATTTTCGATTATCTTGTGTGGAAAAACCAGAACTTTCAAGAAACATAAAAAAATATAGCGTCCTTGGATCATGTAAACTATAAGCAAACAAATACAATCAATAATTACGAAAACAAAATCCAACTGTTTTGCTAGTATAACATTTTTTCAAGAAAGACTAGCTAATTGGCTTTAATTTGATATATCGATCATGTGAAGCGGTCCAGTAGTTCGAAAGTAATTTTTTCAAATTGCATTTTTGCAATTTGAAAAAATTACAATACAAACAAATGTTTTCGGAATTTAGACAAATTTAATTAAACATATTTTTAGTTTTTTACCATGATATTTTTACCAATGTATTCATAAATCAATTTTATTGTAGTCAAGTGGAAAAAAAAATTTCTTTTATTGATCTAATCACTATCATTAGCAACACGTGGATGTTTGCGGTTAGATGATGTGGCGATATCTTCCTCATCCGAAGAAATCGGACGAGATCGTCTGCGTTCCAATGGTAAGCTGAAATCCTCGTCATCTGTAAAGATATTATTAAAATACTTTTCACTTTAAACATCAATGTCACTACCTTCATCGATAACTGTTGGCTGTGTTTTTTCGTTCAATCTATTGTAGCGAAGCATACACAGTTTCAAATCATTCCGAAATGAAACGGCTCTCTCAACACAAGGATCCTTTTCCATAAAATGTTTTACGAGGGTATCCGCTAATTTATTCCCGTCTTCGATATCACATGGCTTGATATCCCGGTCTTCATCGTCCTCTAAAGGCTCCGATGTGACTAAACTCTGCATCAGTTCATCATCTTCAATTTCGGTGTCTTCAAGAAGCTCTTCAACGTCTCTACTATCCATATCTTTGAATCCTTTCCCTCCAATTGCATGTGCCAGAATGAGAATTTCTGATTCTTCCACATTTGAAGGGTCTGTTGAACCAGCTTTCACGCATTCTGGCCATAGTGGCTTCCAGCACGAATTCAATGTTTTAGATTTCATAGAAGACAGAGCCTTTCCTATGAACGTCAGAGCGTCTCTTATCTTAAATTCTTTCCACGCTTGAATTACCGTCATCGTTTCATCGCTTTCAAGCTTTTCGAGGATGTACCGAAGACATTGTTTAATGTACAACTTCTTGAAAGCAGCAATTATTCCTTGATCTTGAGGCTGTAACAAAGAAGTTGTATTCGGTGGAAGAAACACAACTTGAACGTTTGGGTGCTTGATAACTAGGTGTCCTGGAGCGTTATCCAAAATCAAAAGCACGTGGAACTCCAAACCTTTTCCTTCCAAGTATGTTTTCACTTCCGGAATAAACATATCGTAAAACCATTCCTCAAAAACGGCTTTTGTGACCCACGCTTTAGTGTTAGCTTTCCAGTGCACTGGCAGTTTGTTGAAATCAGCCCCCTTCAACGAGCGGGGCGTCATAGCACGATTGATCAATAGCGGTTTCAACATAAGGTCGCCTGAAGCATTACTGCAAAATAACAGGGTAACCCTGTCTTTGGCCGCTTTGAAACCACTGGCATATTGCTCCTGCTGCGTAATGTAGGTACGAGACGGCATTCTTTTCCAAAAAAGACCCGTTTCATCTCCATTGAACACTTGGTCACCATGATACGCACCTTCTTTTATGATCTTAGCGAGCTTTGGAGGAAAACTATTTGCAGCCGAAACATCGGCCGATGCGGATTCACCCTTGATTTTAACGTTGCGAATGGAATTACTACGTATAAAGTTATAAAACCATCCCTTACTCGCGGTAAAGTCTTTCTTTTTACTTGAAGACGGCTCATTCTTCTCTAACCAAAGGTAAAGGCTCAAAGCTTTCTCCCTTATTAATTCCTGATCCAAGGGTATTTTCTTCTGCGCGTGATCTTCGATCCACATATGAAGTGCCTTTTCCATCTTGACCATCAATGGATCTCGTGTATATGATGAGGATTTTGTTGCATAGATAGTGCCCTGAGCTGCTGTCTGTCTGATGCTATCTTGATTCTTTTTAATTGTACGCACAGTCGATTCGTTGATTTTTAAATTCCTGCCGACGTTTGCAACAGATTTCCCATCTTGAAGGGCATCCAAAATATTGAGCTTCATTTCCAAAGAAAGAGACACTCTTGATCTGTTTTTTTTGAAGGCGGTTTTTTGCGAAGCCATTTTAGAGTATGCCTTTAATCAAAAATTTTGAATACTGCTGACGTCTTCAGCTAACTGTCGAAAAGCGGAACTGCACACGATTACCCTCAAGGTTGGGTAACTCGCTGGGAACTGGCCGAACTCGACCGAACACAAACTGGCTAGACTCTACAACCACCACGGTTCAGGAACTGCACTTTCACTTTAACTTTCACTGCAAGGTTAAATCACGAATAACTTCTTAATGCGATTTCGTCCTTTTATATGTGTTCAGTTCCACACCGAACGAACTGAAGCGACAGCATCTAGCAGCACACATAATTTGCACACGACCCCACAAACCACGAGTACCCCTCCCACAGCGCAACTATGAGCTAGCCATCACCAACACACGCTGTGCCCGACTGCATAAAAATAAAATTGGTTCACTCCGACTGAACGGATCAGTGAAAAATGCAGTGTGAATGATCGCAAAATATACTATTTCAGAGTGCGATTTAGGCTGTAACGATGACAATGAGTTCAAATTTGACGATATATTGACGAATACTGTTCGGAATTGTTCAGTCATAGTGAACCAACTCTCAAAAAATACATCATTTAGTTCAGTCAGAGCGGACTTTGTACGTATAGGCAGCCAAATAACAGCCTTTTTTGGCATGATACTTGATGTTTTTTTACAACTATCATACATCACAGTATTGGCAGAGAGTAGCTCAAACTTCTGAGAACAATATTGAACGAAAAAATTAAATGCTTTGTAAATTGCAGAGCATTAAACTTTATGTTCGTTTTCTCGAAATCATAAAAATGTCACATGGCCCGGTCTGACTTAACACCGACCATATAACAGATAGGTATGCTTTTAGAACAATTCAATGTAGCCAATACATATATAAGATACTGTAGAAACAGTTTGTATACTCTTACATTTGAAATTTGTTGTTAAAATAGTAATTTGAGGCAGGGTTAAAATATGCTTCTACGTATTTTGGTCATGCCACCTAACCAAACAGCTCTTTACTTACCACTCGGTTGTTGCACGTTGGACGGAACAACAACTTGTAGCGATTTACAGATAATTCAAAGATAAAACAGGCATAAAATGCGTAAAAACCTACTTGTAACTACTTTCTAGTTGAATCTCTGACTGTTTTTTATTTATACAATAAGTATCTTCGGGAGCTGGGACAGACACTTATATTGTTCAAACGCTCTTGATGCGCGCTGAATGGGAAGCAGAGCACGAAAAAATCGGGGCTTAACGTGTTAAATCCATCGAAAAATGGATGAGCAATAAGCGGTAGAATCTGGACATTTTCAATCTGTACCCCCAACATGTTCCAGAAAGACAAAATCCTATGTTTAAAGGTGCTCCCCGCAGAAACAAGAGGAGCGCTATCGCGCTTCTCCGCACTCAAACGGTTAAACAGGTATTTACATGCAATCGGCCAAGGAGCTACCTTCGTGAAGCCTTGTGTCACGCAATATATGCACACAATATGCAATTTGTTTGAATATGGGTTGCATTTTATATCAATAATTCACTGACTATTAGTTTTTTACGTGTATTTTAAAATTTAGGGTGGTTTATTTTTACGCGGATTTTGGAATTTACGCGGTTTTTTTTTACGCGGATTTTGGAATTTACGCGGTTTTTTTTTACGCGGATTTGGAATTTACGCGGTTTTTTTTTACGCGGATTTTGGAATTTACGCGGTTTTTTTTTACGCGGATTTTGGAATTTACGCGGTTTTTTTTACGCGGTTTTCGTTTACGCGGCACGTATCCCCCGCGTAAAAAGCGACTCCAGTGTATAGTAATTCAGTTTTTCCGAATTTTCCCTTTTTTTCATAATTTAAAAAAATCAATTTTTCTCACCATTGCATAAAGACAAAGCTGAAATCGGACCAGCTTTACTGGAATTGTACGACCATAATTTCTCGATTCATTTTCATTTTCCACCTGAAATTCCATTATTATTTACAATAGAACGAAACATGAATATCAATGTCGTCAAAATTAATTCCAATTGAAGAAATTAATTCCAATCGGACAAACTAATCATTGTAGATGACTCATTTTTTCGAATTTTCCTTTTTTAATACTGTTCAAAGTATTCTATCATTCTAATTTGAGCGGAAGCAGACACAACGATAGACGACTCAAATCTGATCAGCCGTTCTCTTGTGATGATAAGTTATGAGACGTGGGAAAAACCTTGTTTCATATATAATAATTTGAATATCTTTTAATCTTAGCTTTAGTATCATTAGTTGGCATAGTTATTACGAATTTGACGATGTTGATGGTATCCACGTAAAAATTCGCATTCACTGTGCTTTAGTAGGAAAAAGATAAACGGTGTTATTTATTTATTGTAAAGTTAGCCGATGATGCAGACTTTAGCATCTTTGCACCTTAGTTTTACACGCTACATGTGAATGCCAAAATGACTCTCATTCATACTGATTCGAATGATATATGAATGAAATTGGTGAGTTGGGAAAAAATATTATTGAGATCAAGCCATAACTAATATTGGATCGTTATTTTCAAAAATCTGTAAATCTGTATGAAAACCTAAAAAAAATCTGTAATCAGTATTCTTGGTCTCTAAAAGTCTGTAAAATCTGTATAAATACAGATTATTCTGTAGATATGGTAACCCTGCTTTGAACATATTTTGGCTGGTTAGTCACTTTTACTTCCATTTTTTGAAAGAATGTCGGGAGTGAAAATTGAACTCGGGACCCTTAGCGTGAGAGCTATGGATGTTACCACTACGCCAGATCGCATTCGAAAGATAAAATAAAGCTTCTCACTTGTGCGTGATTTCATTAATCAGTGGAGCTAGTACTAAATTACGAAGATCTCCGGATATTTGCGTTGAGCTTGCATCACTGCATCACCCCGCCGAATACAATCGAATAGAGGGAGCTAGAAAACAATAAGGTGATAATGTAACGATGGTAAGGAATTGAATAAATTTGATTTGAAATTTAAATAAATTTCGAAATGGAACGCGCGGTGCACAAGATAATGCAAGCGCATCCCGCTGCACTTTGCGCTCGTTTTGTTGTGAGTATTTATTTATACGTCAGCGAAGAAGATTCCGAACTTGGGTAAGAAAGCGGGGCAAGAGCCCGTGAGGAGGAAGATCGTGGAGATTACATTTATTTTCATCCGCATCTGGTTGGGCGCGGGGCACCGTTTCGGGCCGCGGCAGCATCATCTGCTGAGCCAGGGTATGTGTGTGTGTGTGAGTAAAACAGTAGCAATTGTTCTTTGCCATAGACCCCCAGCTGGGTCAATGTCTGCTAATAGCGCCCTTGTTCCCATGGATCAGGTGCCCACTGTGCCCAGGAAGAATGACCACGAAATAATCGAATGGATGCAGGTGCAGAGGTTCGATCTCGTTAATAGCAAAATTTACATAGTTGATTACAGTATTGCTCTCCTTATTGGATGAAAGTGATGTGTGGTTTGATTACTCCGCAATCGAAATTAATTTCTGCAAATATCAATAAATACTGGTGGGTAAACCAAACTTACAAATTCAATTGACTTGGCTGCATAAATTTCGCACAATTGATAATCCCCCAAGCAAATTCCGACCAAAAATCACTTCTCTCCGAAAAGGGTGAAATATTTGCTTTTCCTCCCTCCTCATTGGAAATTTTCGGCACGATCTCACATCCCCATCCCGTTCGGTTGTTTATTACCAAGCTGATTCATCCCTCTTATCACGATCTTAATGTACCGACCCAAACGGGGTATGATATTAGTTTTTTTTTTTTGCTCTGTGACCCTTTTGTTTCAACTGTAATTCGCCCATTTCCTTAATTTACGACGGTCCATCATTGGGCAATATATCATTCGGTACTCTCCTCTGCGCTTCGTTTCCGGTAAGTGAGAGTCAGGTCGAAGGGTGCCCGCTCTCAAGGACTATGTGGAAATGAGTTTTCTTCAAGGGCGAAATTGGATCATCCCGAATATATTAAATAAATATATTATAATGCAAATACTGCGCATCAATCTGGTCGTTGGATTTGTTTCACAACATTGATTTGTTTCATGGTCGCACAACATTCTTGTTGGTAAAGTTTGCGTCCGATAGGAGTACGGGGCGGACTTGATTATATACAGTTTCCGATTTCTTTTCACTGTACATAATCAAATCCTGTATATAACCGAATCAGAAAATATTTTTTTTAGTTCGTTTTTTATGCACATACTTTACTACTATGCAAAATATCAGCTCAATCGGATTTTATTTACTAGTGTCGCACATCCGTCAAAGTTTGAGTTTTTTAAAACCGAAAAATCACCCAAGGGGGGAGCAAAGGAAATCGGGGTTTTGAAAAAAAAAGGTTTTATGCCAAATGTCTTCAAATTGCATGATACGTCGAGATCTACTGTCATCTCGAAATTTTGTTTTGTCGATAATCGACATTCTGGGAAATCATCATATCGATTTTGCATACGGGACTTCCTGCGAAATGTTAATTTGCACGATAAAATACCCTATGCAAAATATCAGTTCCTTCGGACTTCATTTACTGCTGTCGCAGATGTCAAAAAGTTCTGGAAAGTCGATCTTTGACGATTTTTTTTTGATATTACAGTAAATCTCGACATTTGGCATCAACTTTTTTTTTTAAATCCCGATTTCCTTTACTAATCCCTTGGGTGATTTTGTCGGTTTTCAAAAGAACCTAAATTTTGTCATCTGCGACAATAGCAAATGAAGTCCAAATGAGCTAATATTTTGCATAGGGTATTTTATCGTGTTAATAATGATTTCGCAGGGAGTCCCGTATGAAAAATCGATATGATGATTTTCATTGGCACCCTAAACTATACGTTTTGCCTCGTATTCCGAAAGTCTTAGAATGTCTGACAAAAATTTGTTTTCGAGATGGCAGTAGATCTCGATGTTTCATACAATTTGAATACATTTGGCCATTTTCATTGGCACTCTGAGTATATATATTAGGGTGCCAATGAATGTATGGGAAAACATTTTTTCTATCAATTTTTTTCAGATAACAGTGAATATTGACATTTCGTGCAATTATAAGACATTTGGCGTAAAAAACCGATTTTGGAAACCCCGATTTCCGGTGATTTTTCGGTTTTCAAAAAACTCAAATATAATGCGTTATACTGCGCCACTAGTAAATGAGGTTTGATTGAGTTAATATTTTGCATTGAGTATGAATGATTTTTCGAACCACCGGTTAACTTTGAAAAATCATATCTCACAAATGAAAAAAAAACGTATCTCTGATATCGAGATATGTTATGTAAAAAATCCTCAGCTTTCCAGAAAAAAAATATAAAAATATACAGCGTCTTTTAGTCCAAACCCATGAAAACAATAAAAAACGACTACAATCAATAATTACGAAAATGGAATCCATTTTGCTTTGCAAGTTTACTGTTTTTTAATAAAAGGCTAGCTCATTGCCTTCAATTTGATATGTCGATCATCTAAATCGGCTCAGTGGTTCAAAAGTTATGAATTGACCACTTTTGACAAAAAATCTGAGAACCACTATATCGGTTTGGCATGGAACGGCTGTATATACAGGCAAACTTTTTTTTTGTGCGGGGGATAGAGACCGCACAAAAAAAATCGCATAAAAAAATCGTGTTCGGTACACAATTTGAAAAAAACTATTTTTGTGTGGTAGATAGGAACCGCATAAATAAGGTTCACCCCAAGAAAATAACTCTCGAAAAGTAAACTCTGAACCAAGTGGCCTGAAAATTTGTACACTGAGCGAAATGAAAATAGCACCATTGCGTTTTTTGGCGATTTCATTCAAAATTCGCTGTATAAATATCTGATTTTGCATCACAGCTTACTTTTGTCCTGTTTGTCATCTTTTGCCAACATTATGATGGTTATTCTATGGACTGTTAACATTTAATTCCAACATTTCCAAAAAATCAGTCCTCATTTGACAGATGTTTGTAATGGTTTTCAAAATAGTCGAAGTTGTGCTCAAAGTGAATTCGTTTGGTAGTGAGATCAAAGTTTTCCTATGTCACTTAGACATCGTGGGTCGATCAAAGCATCTTACGTTCGAGGAAAAGGTGAACATCAAAGCCTACAACGATACAGGCCTGTCTGATAGAGAAATCGGTTGAAATAATAATCGGGCACTCAAGGCTGTTGAAAATTTATTGAAAAACGGTGACAAAGGTGACCGCGTTGGGAAACGGGGAAAGAAAAGTAAGCTCTCGGCGATGGATAAACGAAGAATTCGTAGAATTGCAGTGAACCAGAAAAGAACAGCATCTCAAATCCGTGCGGAATTGGAGCTTCCGGTTACTACACGTCGCGTTCAACAAGTTTAATCCAGTAGTGATAACATGGAGTGGCGTAAAAGGCTGGGAAAACCCAACTTGATGGAACGCCATAAGTTGTATCGCTTCGAATTCGCTACGAAGTACATTTCCTGGACCGAGGAATGGAACAACGCGCTCTTCTCGGATGAAAAAAGTCACAGGAGGGTTGTGTCCGAGACACGACCGCATAGTTGACGTAGGATTCCGTTAGGCTATCTGTTCATTTTGGATATAATTGAAGAATTACATCGTTAAACTCTTTGATAATGATTTGGTGGCCTCCTGGAAAGGGCTGTTTTGTTTGGTTGTTGGGTATTGTTTGTTCACTACACCAGTTATTACCGAGTGATGATGACAAAAGGATGGTAAACAGTCGTTGGATAGTGCGGATCAGATAAAAGATACCGAAGTGGAACGAGACCGCCCTCTGTGATTCTAGACTAGATGCCTCTGTGTTATGTCTTCTTCTTGAATGGCGTTAACGTTCCCTGTGGAACTTTTGCCGTATCAACGTATGCATTAACTAGCGTCATTCATTAATACTTAGTTGAGATTTCTTAAGCCAAATAACACGCCTTGAATGTAATCCGAGGGGCAAGTTCTAGAATACGCGTGACCACAGTGCAAGTCGAAGGAAATTTCTCTGGCGAAAAATCCCCCCGGCCAGAACGGGAATCGAACCCGAACACCTGGCATGATAATGTGAGACGCTAACCACTCGGCCACGGGTGCACTCTGTGTTATGTATGGATGAAATAAAGAAAAGAAACTCACCAATGTAATATAAGATAACTACCAATTGGCGATCTAACGTACAAATCTACACCTAGGCGGCGCTGCGGTGAAAGTGATGATGGTTTTAAATTTTGCCATGTGAGCTTATGGAAGGTTTGTAGTTCTTTCCATAAATTACAATGTTATAATCATAAAAGATTATTTGATTGCGAAGAGTTTGTGAGAAATTTAATTCTGCGCAATTTTATATGCAGATATAATAACATGTTATTTATTTACCTCTTTCAGTAGTGAAAACTATAAAAATGTTGACAATGGTTGAATTAAAGAAGGAAATTCGAGAGCACAATCAAACACAAGTAGAAAAATGCTCGATTCCTGCATGTGAGAACTACTTTGGAAAGCCCGGAAGTAAAATATACATGATTTGTTTTTGAGTTTTAGGTTACATTAGCATCATTTTCTTAGTTCAAAAACAAAATCCAGATATCTCACCGATCGTTTACGTTTTGCGTTAGATCGCCAATACCGAAAACAATTATTAATTTTTCTCATCAGTAAAAACATGTTACTTTTATATATAGAAAACATACTTGAAATGGAAAAGGTAATTTTCTTTTATAGTTTTTACACTTACACTTGTGCTAAGTTTTTCACTATACACGATCGGTCATTGATATGAAATTTCACGAAGCAACCAACATTAAAGTTCCAAATTTAAATTTTATTTGCTAGAATTAATCGTATCATTCACCTAACTTGCAATATAAAAATGCCCTCGACATACATATATTTGCAATGTCGATATCCCGCAGACAGCTTGGTTTTGATGTTTCTGTTAGGGACCCGCCGCATGTGTCGTCAATTTTGACCAATCAGAAGTGGATATTTCCGTTAGGGTAGGGGTGAGATTTTTCAATTGTTCAACTAGTTTCATGACATATATAGGGTTGGGGAAAAATAAATGTCGTATTTCTGATCGAAATTTGCCGCTTTATTTAACATACTTAAAATTATCCAATTTAAGTCAAATATGTGCCGTTTTGTTCGCAAACTTGTTGCCATTTAGAAGGCAACTTCATTATACCCCCCCCCCCCCCTTATGAAATCCCCCTCCTTATTGGCAAAAAACTCAGACAGCAAGTTTTCGCAAGCATCTTTTGAGGCCAACTTAATATCACCAAGAGCGTTTTGCATGGACCGGAAGAGAGGATAATCACTTGGAGCCAGGCCCGGACTATACGGTGGGTGCAATAGTACATCCCATCCAAGCTCCCGTGGCTTCTGGCGGGTCATCAAAGATGTGTGAGGCCGAGCTGGTGGAAAACAACACAATTCCTATTGATCATTTCTGGCCGCTTCTGGTCAATCATCTGCTTCAAACGGTCAAGCTACTCACAATAGAGAACCGAGTTGAGGGTCTGGCCATAGTTGAGCAGCTCATAGTGGATGATTCCCTTTCCAATCCCACCAAACACACAGCAAAACCTTCCTGGCCGTCAATCCGGGCTTGGCGATAGCTTGGGCCGGCTCACCGCACTTCGACCACGATTTTTTTCGCTTTAGGTTGTCGTACGTGACCGCCTTCGTTGCAGTTTTACCTTGCAGGTAGTAAAAACGTAAAATATGGCGAATTTCTTACTTGGTGGACTCCATCTTTGACGCGCTATAACCTGAGACTGAAAAGGACAATCACAACACTGTGAAAATGACGCTTGTAGCACAGATTATCGTCTTTAAATAGCCGTATAGTACCACCCGATTTGATAAGTACAACACAAGATATGTTTAAGTGTTGCCATATATTGACAATATACGACATTTCTTTTTCCCCAACCCAATATTATTTTCTTCAATATAAAAAATAGTTATGGAGTGCCGAAATCGATTAATCGATTTTCAATTTGTACCCCAATATGTTCCCGAAAGACGTAATCCTACGTCAAAAGTTCAACCTTGATGGAACAAGTGGCTGGCAGTACTACTGGCACGATTTGCGCAAAGCTCCGGATGTTAAGATGAGCAGGAACTTTGGTGGAGGATCACTAATGGTTTGGGGTGCACTTTTCTTCAAATGAAAACTTCCATTGGCATGGATAACGACAAAAATGAAGTCTGAAGATTACGTAGAAATAATCCCTTAAGTCCGATTGAGCTGTAATATTGCATAGGGTGTTTCTTCGAGGAGGTAAACATTTTCTATGAGGTAATTTTTTTAAATTCGAGATGACCATTTTCATTGGCTGTGTTGTGCTTTTAGTTGCATATTGAAACTTTTTTCTAACAGCAACAAGTCATGCGCAACTTAGAGCATTTCATGGAAGGATGAGAATGATTTGAGAAGAGGATCATTTATACGCAAAAATGCTTTTTTCGCGCTGAAATGCATATAAATCATCGAAAAAAAAACTTAATGGACGATAATTTCGGCAAATATGCTTCTTTTTATATACCGCTCGAGAAAGAATCGCACAAACACAGGTTTTCCTGTATATAAAAACAGGAAGTGGGTTATATCTATGGTATAACCGCAAGGGTGACGTAGGACTATCGTTGATTTAGAGATCATTTGTTTGAAGTTGAATCTAAATTCATTCTGAATGAATGAATATTTGGGGGACTTCGAAAACGAGAGCGTTACGTTGGAGGCACAAGGTTTTATGCATCCAATATTGGATACGGAAATATCCTACTGATGGGGAACAATAATCTTCAGAAGCTATCCTGTTAATTGCGATTGATTGAAAATCACAAAACCAAATGTATTTGGTCACAGTGTTACATGGATAGAAAACATTCAAATAATCTTTTTCACATGAATGTAATTTTAAATTCCCAGAGGAACTGGCAGATTATTTTCAGTAACGATTAGATATTACCACATTTTCCTCGATACTGGAAGCCCACCAGTGGTTAATGCTAACTTGATAACCATCAGTTAATAGCACTTGATTGAGACATATTTGGTCACAATGTTACATGGATAGAAAACATTCAATTAAACTCTTTCACATGAATGTATTTTTAAATTCCCAGAGGAACTGGCAGATTATTTTCCGGATCTTTCTCAATGCTGAATGGCATCCAAACGGAAAGAATTCTGTGCGTGTATGTGTGTATGTAGCGGCTACTTCGATGGTCACCTTCTCTTCTCCTGAAGGATCGGCTTCTCTGTGCTCCCTCACAGTTCCAAACAAACTGCTTGCGTTTCAGGGCAGATCTCGATCCTTCGCCGTCGAGCACCCTCAGCAACGATGTTGTCTTGTCGATGTCCTCACGAAAAATGAATGCATCTCACCACCAGAATATCGCTTAAGTATGCTTTTTGTGCGTGATTGAATCGAGAGAAGGCGTGGTTTACGATGGCAATTTGGAAGGCAAACTAGAGGGGAATGAACTCTCTGAGCTCGGAACTTTCGGCGACTGAGCAATAATCGATTGCGGGCGCATACAATATTGGATACGGAAATATCCTACTGATGGGGAAGAACAATCTTCTGAAGCTATCCTGTTAATTGCGATTGATTGAAAAACCACAAAACCAAATGTATTTGATCACAGTGTTACATGGAAAGAAAACATTCAAATAAACTCTTTAACATGAATATATTTTGAAAATTCCCAAAGGAACTGGCAGATTATTTTCAGTAACGATTAGATATTTCCACATTTTCCTCGATACTGGAAGCCCACCAGTGGTTAATGCCAACTCGATAACCACCTGTTAATAGCACTTGATTGAAACATATTTGGTCACAGTGTTACATGGATAGAAAACATTCAATTAAACTCTTTCACATGAATATATTTTGAAAATTCCCAGAGAAACTGGCAGATTATTTTCAGTAACGATTAGTTATTTCCACATTTTCCTCGATACTGGAAGCCCACCAGTGGTTAATACCAACTCGATAACCACCTGTTAATAGCACTTGATTGAAACATATTTGGTCACAGTGTTACATGGATAGAAAACATTCAATTAAACTCTTTCACATGAATATATTTTGAAAATTCCCAAAGGAACTGGCAGATTATTTTCCAGCAATGATTAGATCTTTCCGGAACTTTCTCGATGCTGAATGGCATCCTAACGGAAAGAGTTCTGCGCGTGTATGTGTCGATCCTTTGGCCGTCCACCTCCTCCAGCACGTTAGGCAACGATGTTGTCTTGTCGATGTCCTCACGAAAAATGAATGTGTCTCACTTTCTTTCTTTCTTTGTTTTTAAGAGGCTTTAAACTTTGCAGTTCATTCGCCTCTTGCCCAGTGAAGAGCCACAATAAAACCAGCCCAGAGGGGACTGGCGAAAGGGAAACCAAAAAAATCACTCATCAGATCTGTCCGCTCGACCCTCGGTTAAAGAAGAAGGTAGGAAGAGATCCCATGCTTCATAAGATATTTAATATATGCTGTAAAGAAAAGTAAATATTTACTGATCCGAGGACCAAAGCAGTAACGAAGCACAAGTGACCCAGCGAAAGGAGGCACAAGGTTTTATGCATCCAATATTGGATACGGAAATATCCTACTGATGGGGAAGAATAATCTTCAGAAGCTATCCTGTTGATTGCGATTGATTGAAAAACCACAAAACCAAATGTATTTGGTCACAGTGTTACATGGATAGAAAACATTCAATTAAACTCTTTCACATGAATATATTTTGAAAATTCCCAAAGGAACTGGCAGATTATTTTCAGTAACGATTAGTTATTTTCACATTTTCCTCGATACTGGAAGCCCACCAGTGGTTAATACCAACTCGATAACCACCTGTTAATAGCACTTGATTGAAACATATTTGGTCACAGTGTTACATGGATAGAAAACATTCAATTAAACTCTTTCACATGAATATATTTTGAAAATTCCCAAAGGAACTGGCAGATTATTTTCCAGCAATGATTAGATCTTTCCGGAACTTTCTCGATGCTGAATGGCATCCTAACGGAAAGAGTTCTGCGCGTGTATGTGTCGATCCTTCGCCGTCCACCTCCTCCAGCACGTTAGGCAACGATGTTGTCTTGTCGATGTCCTCACGAAAAATGAATGTGTCTCACCACCAGAATATCGCTTAAGTATGCTTTTTGTGTGTGATTGAATCGAGAGAAGGTGTGGTTTACGATGGCAATTTGGAAGGCAAAGTAGAGGGGAATGAACTCTCTGAGCTCGGAACTTTCGGCGACTGAGCAATAATCGATTGCGGGCGCATACAATATTGGTTACGGAAATATCCTACTGATGGGGAAGAATAATCTTCTGAAGCTATCCTGTTAATTGCGATTGATTGAAAAACCACAAAACCAAATGTATTTGGTCACAGTGTTACATGGATAGAAAACATTCAATTAAACTCTTTCACATGAATATATTTTGAAAACTCCCAAAGGAACTGGCAGATTATTTTCAGTAACGATTAGATATTTCCACATTTTCCTCGATACTGGAAGCCCACCAGTGGTTAATGCCAACTCGATAACCACCTGTTAATAGCACTTGATTGAAACATATTTGGTCACAGTGTAACATGGATAGAAAACATTCAATTAAACTCTTTCACATGAATATATTTTGAAAATTCCCAAAGAAACTGGCAGATTATTTTCAGTAACGATTAGATATTTCCACATTTTCCTCGATACTGGAAGCCCACCAGTGGTTAATGCCACCTCGATAACCACCTGTTAATAGCACTTGATTGAAACATATTTGGTCACAGTGTAACATGGATAGAAAACATTCAATTAAACTCTTTCACATGAATATATTTTGAAAATTCCCAGAGGAACTGGCAGATTATTTTCAGTAACGATTAGTTATTTCCACATTTTCCTCGATACTGGAAGCCCACCAGTGGTTAATACCAACTCGATAACCACCTGTTAATAGCACTTGATTGAAACATATTTGGTCACAGTGTTACATGGATAGAAAACATTCAATTAAACTCTTTCACATGAATATATTTTGAAAATTCCCAAAGGAACTGGCAGATTATTTTCCAGCAATGATTAGATCTTTCCGGAACTTTCTCGATGCTGAATGGCATCCTAACGGAAAGAGTTCGGCGCGTGTATGTGTCGATCCTTCGCCGTCCACCTCCTCCAGCACGTTAGGCAACGATGTTGTCTTGTCGATGTCCTCACGAAAAATGAATGTGTCTCACCACCAGAATATCGCTTAAGTATGCTTTTTGTGTGTGATTGAATCGAGAGAAGGTGTGGTTTACGATAGCAATTTGGGAGGCAAACTAGAGGGGAATGAACTCTCTGAGCTCGGAACTTTCGGCGACTGAGCAATAATCGATTGCGGGCGCATACAATATTGGTTACGGAAATATCCTACTGATGGGGAAGAATAATCTTCTGAAGCTATCCTGTTAATTGCGATTGATTGAAAAACCACAAAACCAAATGTATTTGGTCACAGTGTTACATGGATAGAAAACATTCAATTAAACTCTTTCACATGAATATATTTTGAAAATTCCCAGAGGAACTGGCAGATTATTTTCAGTAACGATTAGATATTTCCACATTTTCCTCGATACTGGAAGCCCACCAGTGGTTAATGCCAACTCGATAACCACCTGTTAATAGCACTTGATTGAAACATATTTGGTCACAGTGTAACATGGATAGAAATCATTCAATTAAACTCTTTCACATGAATATATTTTGAAAATTCCCAGAGGAACTGGCAGATTATTTTCAGTAACGATTAGATATTTCCACATTTTCCTCGATACTGGAAGCCCACCAGTGTTTAATGCCAACTCGATAACCACCTGTTAATAGCCGCGCGTGTATGTGTGTGTAGCGATGTCTTCCCAGGGAACCGTTTGTGGCATCACTCTCCTCCTGATAGATTCCCTTCTGGCCTAGGGTGCACAAACAGGCTCTTGGTGACACCGTTCATCCGCGCTTTCATGATAAATAAAGAGCTTCACCGCAACAGCGACAACATGCTCCAATCGCTGTTCAATTAGAACTGAGTGGATTTCCGAGCGCCGCTCGCTTATATACCGATTGGTGATTTCAATAGCCTGTTTTGAAAGCAATTTTAAGACTATTGAAACAAGTTTTTGGATCAAAAAGTAACAAGTATATAACGCGTAGACATTTTATCTTTCGAATGAAGTGTTTATTATACCATTTCATTCAGTTGTTTAGGAGCTATTAACGCTCAAAATCTCGGTCTCCGGCGTAACGCTTTCGTTTTCGAAACTTTGATTTTACACCCCGGTATAGAAATGAAAGACGTAGTCCTACGTCAAAATGGATTTATGTCTGTCTTTCTGATTCTTATAGACTTGGAAATTACTGAACCACTTTGTAAATTTGTACATATGTAGGGGTTTTTGAGGCCGGTGACGGTTCTTATAATGGTTTGAGACCCCTCCTCCCTCTTTAAGGGGGGGCTGCCATACAAATGAAACACAAATTTCTGCCAAACTCGAGAATTAATCAAGCAAGCGAAACCAAATTTGGCATGTGGGGGTTTTGGGGGCAATAAATGTTTCTATGCCGGTTAGACACTCTCCCCCTCTCTACAGACAGCCCTCCCTCCTCTGGAATGGAGAGGTGGTCCCGTAAAAATAATACACATAATAATACACCAAACATGACAATGGAAAAATTTCGGAAAACTCTGAAAGAAAATGGGAAAATGGGAATTTTCGAAAAATTCAATTCGCATACGTTCTACAAATACATAGTGACAAGCATTGTTAGTCCATTTGATGTTCGCGCTAACGAAATTGATCTTTGTTCGAAAGTCGAAATGGATTTCAATGTGATAAATCGCACTCCTATATCTTCTTCTGTTCATGTAAATAAAAATGGATCACAAAATGTGTTGATAAGAGCGAAACTAGAGAATGGAATTGTCCGATTTAGGGTTGTCTTTATTCTATCATATTTTCTGTATCAAACATTTACGGCATGTAACAGAGAAACATGTTATTTGCAAGTGGTTGAAAAATTTTGAACGAGAATTGTGTCTGAAAATAATATGATATTATAATGACGAGTTTTGGTAGAAGTACTAGGAATTTTATAGTAAAAGATAATTTTAAAGGGTTCATTAGAAGATCAATCAATGAACAGTTCTGCGATTGGACCCATGAACGTGCGCTTGGTAAGAAAACGTGAATGTGATAACGAAAAATAAATTTTGGGCGGTACCAAGTTTGCTCGGTCAACTAGTGATCAATAACTTCAATTCTTTTATTTATAGCTGAAAATCAAGAATGTTTCATTTGAGCAGAAAAAATAAACAAACCCATAAATGATTTTCTGGGTACAGGGAAACTTCGATATAACGTACCCTCGTTATAACGTACATTTTACCTCGATAGAACGTACATTTTTCCAAAGTGTAAAGGAAAAAAAAATTCAATATTTTTTTTCCTGATAGAACAATGAATTATCTGTATTGTGATGCTAAAACAAGTTTTGTACCTCCAATCAATCCCGAAATACAGCTGGTTTTGTTATTCCGGATTCTAAATGAATCAAGCTTGAATCAACAGTTCAAAGGGAAACATCGTGAGAAAGGCTGGCTTCGTCTTCTGATTGAAGTTATTCATTAACTTTACTAAAACAGCAACACATTAATGTATTATAGACTACGTTTGTGAGTACTTCATGAGGCTTCGATATAACGTACAATTCGATACAATGTACAATTTTGAAAGTGAAATGTACGTTATATCGAAGATTACCTGTACCCGTTAATGACGAAACGGACCATATTTTGAAGATTCTGAATGAATCTCTGGCACTTTTCGATTAACGTGGTAATCAAACGACAGAGAAATAATGTGCATGATCTTTGTGAGATGTGGAAATCGCCACAAAAGAAATAAAACCATCCCCCTTCACTAAGTATCTTCCAGAATAATAGATTGCATAGTTCCACCAACAGCGCATTGTTCTCCGATCCCAGAACCTAAACAAAATGCCAACGGGGCAACACAGTTATCCCCCGGGAGAAGCTGTCTCGAGTAACAAACAGTTTCACTAGTGGCATGTGCAGAGCTCCACACATTCCGACCCGTGAATCAACCGTGACCAGTTTTGCTCGCTCGGCATAATTGTAAAAACTCCATTAGGTATTCCATCCAGCACGCTTTGCATGTCCGTTTGCCCGGGCGCCGAGCAGATCGGAAATAAAAACAAAGATCTACCGGGTTCTCGAGAGCCTCGAGGTCATTCTGAGCCTCGCCCAGCTGTTGATGGTGTTCTGTTTCTCGGTCTAGTTGTTCCTAATGAATGCGGAGCATCCTATCGTCGGAGCCGATGTTTCAGATGACTTCCTGGTGGCGCATGGGAGACTTGAACAAGAAAAGGGAGGAAGTTCACCACAGCGTGGGAGCTCCACAGGCTGAAATCACTCTAACGTTCGATGATAGAGTGACCGTAGCCATTGTGTTCTAGGCCTAGTTTTGTTTGGTGTATAAATTGAAACTCGACATTGCAAACATCGTGCACTCAATGGTTGGTGTTTTGAAACACAACTGCAGTACATTGTGGTGTAGTTCCTAAGAGTGACTTATAATCCCTTCGTGAATGGTTACAATTCTACAATCCGGCAACGATGACGACCACCGCAGCAAACTTGATTCCCATTGTCCGTATGCATTCCATGCTCGAAAGCACCGCCGAGAAGACTTTCAGCTTCACGATAAAAGTGAGAGCGAAGTCGTTATTCTAGGGAAACGTTTACGTCTGTCCCTTTGCTCGAAGCCTCGAAGTTGTACATGGTTCCGCGTGGGAATTATAATTACGTTATGATCATGGCCGTGAATGTTATAATTGTCTGCGCGAGAGCCCTTAGCTGTGGCTGTGTGGAACCATTGCATTGCTGCCTGGTTTCTGTCGTCATTGGGGGAAACGGTACCAGAGATGGTCTTTTGTGGGAGTCACAATGTGCCACCATTGTCGACCGGTACTTGTTCCCGGAGTCAAATGCTAGCGGGAATAAAATTTAATGGAGATTTAATTTCCACAAACATGACACACAATAGTTGCTAACATGTACAAAATTGTTAAACATTAATTTTAATGATCAAGACGACATCCCCTCGGAGTCACATTAATGCTTCTAAATGCTGTGTAATTTTCGCAATGGCATCTGGGAGACTAAAACAAACTCGAGTCACAAATGCAACATATCACGCGAACCGCACTTCCCGACACATTGAAAAAGGAGCGCGTGCCATCCGAAGAACATTGCACGAGAACCACCAATCCGTTTGTTTTGGCGGTTTCCGGCCCAGCTGTGGGCACCATTCCAGGCCATCGGCTGGGCAATTTTTCATAAATAATCATTAAAAATTCACAACATGTCCATAAATTATTGCGAAAGATGACAACATAGTTCATAGCACCGCAGCGGCGCAATGGGTTCCATCACCTCCGCAATGTGGGCATATTTTCCGCGAAGATCACGAAATGGAGCGGAACAAACAGACACAAAGCTCAGATGCGATTGACTTGGTAGAATAGGGGTACATTTTTAAAGAATCTCTGCCTCATAAATGTCTGTCTCGGCCGCTGCACATGGAGATATTTGGATCAAAATACTGGTCAAAGTTATTGCAATGTATTTTTGAGTTTGAATCGTTGTGTAAACTGCCGTTCTACGCATAGTTGTCCCATGTTCCAAAATCAGCAACAGAGAAAAACGCAATCAAAGTTTTCTAGTATATTTGTCTACCAGGAGCTTCGGGCATTTTAGTTTAGCAATACACCGGGTTTTTTATAAGCAGTTATTAGGCATTCGCTAACAAGGTGTACTTGTTAGCGAATGCCTAATTGTTCTGTTAAACTTGTTCTGTTAAACTTTTTTTTCTTTGTTTGAGAATTAGTTCGTTCTTCCAAACCAAAAATGACTGCACTAGCAGTTGAGACGAATGTGTACATTTTCCGTTTGCCATGCAAGGCGATACAAATTGCACCATGTTTGTGATAACAGAAATTCACGATTCGATCAAAATTGTTGTTCAAGATTTTTCTCACTTGCAGAGAATGGCCGGATGGCCGTCCCAGAGAAGTTACTCTGTTACGTAAATTACAGATTTGATGCGATAGATTTCTTTCATTTATAATTTTTGTTTCAAAATCGTGTTTATTTCATCCTCATTTCATGCAAAACCGAAAATCCAGTACAACTTTCCTTTCACGACGAAAATCGGACTCGCTCGGATTTTAGAACACTATCGATTTCTTCAGGGCGTATTTTGTCGACTAACTAAACTAAAAGTGTGTATATGAGTTAATCCTCACTTTTGCCATTCAACCGACTACATTCAGTAAAGTGTGTGTCGCCGCTAGCTGAAATCAGCTGTTAGCGTTCGTTCAATTTTCCTTCCACCAGCTGTAAAGCGACAATATGAGCGCGCTGCCGTGCCACTGACCGAGCGAGGGATCAGATTACAAAGAGCTGATTCATTACGCGCACGCGTTCACGAGTATGGATATAGGTCAGTTGTGCTAGGATCAGCAATTAGATTTCGTCGCGGTTTAACCTAACCAGCGACTGGAAGAGAACATACTGTATAAAAAATAGCATGGACACATATTCCCGATTCGAAAGGGATACCGAATTTGAACGCCCTTTGCTTCCCGGGTGGCAAAATATTATTGAATGAAATTGTAACTCCTTTCACACTGGGAAGCAAGGGGCATCAAAATTGCTGACAATCCATTATCTTAGTATTTAAGAACCCACAAAGCATGTAAATAATCAGTATCAATAAAGTATCCAAAGAATATTCAAGTAGTACGTTCGGGTCCTCTACATCCGAAAAAGGTTTTCCTCCGGCGTGAGGAAGTTTACTAAGTTGCATCTTTCACTTCGCTACAAATCCTGAGTTACTCTGTTTCACTTGTGCTGCAAGTGGAACATAGAAACTTACAAACAAACTTGGAATTAGAATTGGCCTGTACTGCAGGACGGTTCTAACCAAACCTCTCCCTTGCAAGGAATTTATCATTGGAGTTCTCGTTACGCGGGATTTTCATTGTCTAACTTCTGGTTAAGTCTTGGACGGTCTGTTCAGCAGAACGTCGAATACTGACCGGCAACCCAACTCGCGTCGTAAGGTCGGCGTGTATCGATCGCCGAAAGTGTGGAACCGATTAAGTGTAATGATGTAATGAAGCTCTTTAAAGAACTCATTTTTTGTTTGAACACACGTACTGTAATATCATGACAATGCATTCCGTTTTGGTCAAGTCTATTGCAAAGATTGTGTAGGCGTCGCTCATGGTAGCGTCTCAAGTGAATGTATTGATTGTGTCGTATGATTCGCCGTCGTCTTGCCGAAGGTCGGGGATTTTTCGTCAAAAAAATTATTTTAACTTGCATTTTCTTCAAGAGTTCAGCGGATTGAGGCTATCCAGCGGAAATTCGTCCGTTTCGCCCTACGTAACTTGCCCTGGAGGGATCCTTCGAATTTACCAAGCTATGAGGATCGTTGTAAATTGTAGCGAAGGCAACGTTCATATAAGATCTGATTTCTTAGAGAATCGACTGTGCTGATCTTCTTCAGTTGATCAATTTTAATCTACGCCTTCGTAGCCTGCGTTCTCATACTTTTCTCCGCCTCCCTCGCTCTCGTACAAATTACGGTTACAACGAACCCGTATCGAGTATGTCTCGTGTTTTCAACCGTTGCTTATCTCGTGCAAGCTTGAAAAAGGTGGCAAATATTATACTTATCGGGTATAGCGGTGTCTCTACTGATTCAGAATCTGTTCTCGAGTCTTTGACGTGGGCTACGCCTAACAGGACTATATGGGGGTGACTTTCAATATCATCTATTGCCACAGCAGCAAAATGGTCATCTGATCGTTCAGATGATTCAAATTTCGTTTCACTGTTTGTTTTCAGTCGTAGTTGAACCTCTCTATGTCGCAGATTCCAGTGAGAACCATCTTGTTACAGACGAATTCAACATTTTCCACAGTTTCTAGCATGGCCTTTCACAAGGCAAGAGGCGGATGGATTGAAAAATCTATTTTTTTTTAGTTCAAACCATGATCATCATTATTCAAGTTACAGTCTTGCTTCAATAAGCAGACAGCAGTCAGACACAACTGTTTTGCTCGATATAAAGTAGGATTGGAAGATAAATATCGCATTTAGTGGTACAATGATCGGCGGGGTAAGACTTCGATTTGCATACCGTTTGGTGGAGAGTGCTTCTGTATTTTTGCAGCACCTTATTTCTGCTACTGTACTGGGGTGTAAGTTTTCGGAAATTTCTAAAACGAATGCGTTACGTTTGGATTGCAAGAATTTGAGCACTAACACTTGTTTGCCGGTGGATAAAAGGTTATGGGTTGCTTAGTGACTTAGTTTGAAAATCTATACATATGCTTGAAAGTCCATCGAAGTCAAGGTTGGTCGGCGGTTGATGCATGTCGCCGGATGGCCGTGGAAACACTACGAATATTGTGCTCCCCCTGGCCAACCTCAGTTTATAGTTTGCTTCCGTTTTGGACAGACGTGCAATATTTTTCGCCTCAAAATGCGTTCTCAGAATATGCGCAAAGCTAGCATAGTGCAGAGCTTGCACTCACTGACGGACGGGAAAACATAAAAGTATGGATGGGTTTAGCTGTGATATAACCGCAAGTTTGACGTAAGACTTCCGTTAGCTTAGTAACCGTTTTTTGGAGCTGTATCTTGATCAATTCCCAATGAATGGATGAATGGATAGTTTAGAAGATTGTTGAAAGTTATGCTTGTAAGTGTGTGAGTGGAAAAATTGTATTGTATGCCAAACAAAAAGCCGTGCTAGCTAATTGTATGCAACTAAAAACCATGGAAGCTTGAATTGTATGCAAAAATGCAAATTCGAGCGGCAAATCAAACAACAAACTTTACTTTCTCAGTCAGTGAACATGCGCCCAACCCCTGACCGATTACGACTGAGATGAACTCCAAGCAGGTACCCATTTTTATAAATTTTTGTGATTTCAATAGTTTCAACCAAGAAGATGAGATGCATACTTCAGACACAATTCATCAGTCAGCCAACTAGTGACCAGATAGAATAATAGTTGAGAGTTTAGTTTTAGTTTTCCATATTGGTAAATCAACCAAATGCATACTTCTAGCAAAACCGTATTCTTTTCTACAAACGTATAATTCATTGCACAGAACGATTGTACTGAGCTACGCGAGCGATCTTGAAAACAGAACTATTTTCAAATGTACACTCTAGAACGTCACTAACCAAATATGTCGCAGTCAGCTATTTTATATCTCTCTTTGATGCGACGTGACATGCTGCATTATGATCGCTTCATTACTGGGCTTTTCTACAGAAAAACTCCAATAGATCTTCATTTGGTGATCCTGAAGGCGGACACGGTTTGCTGAGGAGCGTCGAACGACAATGAAGTGTCTTTGTCAAGGCAGTTGGAGAAGAAGTTTGGATTGAAGTTGTCCAAATTGGCCCTCTTCAGGGCTAGAAACGTATGAAGTCTCAGAGATAACGAGAGTTCCTCTCTCGTTACCCCTAGAACGAACGCTGCATTCAGTGCCGCAATTCTGACGTGCATTGACATGAAAATCGATGTGTTTACTCACCGAACAAAAATACCCTGAGATTTTCGAAATAACTTTCATTTCTTTATTCTTGTTTCGAGTTGTGTATGTTTGTATGTATGTGTGTATAAGAATAAATTATGTCCGCTTGTTGTGCTGTGCTTGCTAGCTCGCTTATTTATACCAAATGTATTGGCAAATGAAAATGTTGCTAATTATCATAAATTTTACCCGTTTACTGATGAGGAAATTGAATCTTAGGAAAAATCCGATTCCATCGGTATGCAAACCATCAGAACCCGTTCGTAGCGAAAATAGTTATTAACGTTAACTTTATTTCATAACGTTACATCATTTCTGATTTGGAACCCTTCCTGAAAGACGTAGTCCTACGTCAAAAAAAGAAATATTAAACAGGACTTACCGGGTCGTGTTTCGTATCTCTTTGAGGAGGATTATCAAATAGATAACAATGGTGGAAAACAAAAATGTAATCGCCTCTGGTCGCACTGTGGCTAGCACGAGAATAATAGAATATAAGCAATAAGGATACATATCTCGTGTATTGTTCCCGCGAGAACAAGAATGAATGCTGCCCACCCTAGCTAAGCTAAGGAGCCACTTTTTCTCTCACATCCATTTTTTTTCTTCTCATTTTGTTCTACTTTCGACAATTTATCAATACTTTTTTTTCCAAATATCAGACTAAAGATGCCTGACTAATTTTCGTTTCAGATTTTTCTCAATGAATTCGATTTTTGTTTTTTTGCCAACTGATATTGGCAGTCACAATCTAATATTAAAACTAGTGTTTAGGTGACTCCACAAACGATGGTTTTGTAATAGAGACAGACAACTATTTAGAAAAAAAATTCGAGGGGTTGTATCCGAGACACCACCGCCTAAGACGTAGGACTACGCAGTCTTTTTTTTTTAATTTGTTGGTTTATCATGTCAGTTATTTTTTGCGAATACATCGAAAGGTCATAAATTCGGTCATAAAATGCACACAGTTGCAGCGATAAACTTTAAGTGAAATATTCGCTAGCATGAAAATTGTGAAAGCTCGAGGGGGAACATAAAACACAAATGGGAGGCGATCTGGCGTAGTTGTAACATCCATGCCTCTCACGCTGAAGGTCACGAGTTCAATTCTCACTCCCGACATTCTTCCAAAAATGGAAGTAAAAGTGACGAACCAGCCAAATGAGTTGAAAATCACTATAATACAGACAAAAAAAAATAATAATAAAACACAAAACGAGCAGAACAGGCGATCTTTGTTGTTTCGGGCACGCAAATATTCTAAGAATTTTCTTCAGAGGAGATGCAAGACTTATACGCTAGCGACTGCTTACTTACTTCGCAAATATTCTCTTTTTGCTATTCCCCTTCGTTGTTTCTATTCTTCTTCTTCTTCTTCTTCTTTTCCTTTATTTACGGAGACTTTAAATCCAACGATTCATTCGTCTCTGACTGTTTCTATTTTAGCGGCTGCATAAGTTGCTCATTATTGACAGCTCTGTTCGGGAAAGTTCACAAATGGACAGAACAAATGTATGGGGAAATGGGAATGCTTCCAATTTTCATCAATTTAAACAATATACAGACTATGGGATTGTGATGTATAACATATCAAACAAATCTTAGAAAGTTTCCGATTCGATTGGTGTACAAATCGTTAAAATCCGTTCGCATCAAAAATAGTTATTAACGTTAACTTTATTTCATAAAAACGTGACCTGTTTTCTGATTTGGCACCCTTAATGAAAGACGTAGTCCTACGTCAAAGAAAAAAACAAACAAATAATACAGCGCAGAGAAAAAAAAACCATTAAACATAATTTAAGTTAAGTTCGCTTTTGAAGTGTGAATAGGGGCGGTGAAAAACTAATAAAAAACTAATCACCCATCTCTAACTGCTTCTACAGAACCACGCAAAACCATCGGTCCTTTTCAGGGTATCCAATACTTTTGACTGAATAGTTATTTTGAAAAAGAGTTTGAAATTTTGAGAAAGCAGGACATCATGCTACATATGAATGCCAAAAAGAGATGACTCTCATCTCATCAAGCCATAACTACTATTACATTATTTTAAAAAATCTATAAATTCTGTTGGAGCCGATCTGGCGTGGAGGTAACATCCATACTTCTCACGCTCAAGATCACGAGTTCAATTCTCACTCCCGACATTCTTCCAAAATGGAAGGTAAAAGTGACGAACCAGCCAGAAGCGTTGAAAGTCACTATAATACAGAAAAAAAAATATAAATTCTGTTTGAAACCTAAAAAATCTGAAATTACAGTAACTACAGTAAGTAACTACAGATTCTTGTTTTTAACATGTCTAAAAAATCTGTAGAAATACAGAATATTCTGTAGGTATAGTAACTCGGTTCCAGACACTACAACTGGGAGTTTTCCCAGATGTAATAACGATAAATAACGGGAAGGATTTTATATTAGTATTAAGTATATTAATCCACTCACTTCCGGTGGATCGAGAAATATATGCTATTTTTATCAAGACGAAATTTAAAAAGGTACGTAAAGGTTGGTGGAAGCACAGATGTCAGGTATTGGAACAATTCGGTACTGTCGAAACAATGTTATGAGAATTTTTATGGAAGTGCAAGAAAATAACTTCGTTTTGAACATTTTTCTTATCTCAAATCTGTTATATCACTATATATTAGTATGATTGACAAAGTAGGGTTTTGAGTTTTTTTTTTCCTACTTTGACCAGCTTCTTGACCCAAATGTTCCTCTGTGCGTTGGCTGTACCGCTGCTGGCAGGTTTCCTTGAAGCTGCTGCCCTCGGACAAAAGTAGAACACTGCATCAGGAACACCGTAAGCACATCGTGCCGCCTGGCCGGCTCAGGTCTTAACGTTCCCTTCTGTTTCCATGCGACCGAGGCAGATAAAAATGCATAATTTCTCATATGGCAAAAGTGCTGAGACAACGAAACCACGAGCTGATGAACATCCCACGCGATAATTGCTGGAATTTATGTACTGGAAGGGTGTGTCGAGGGCAATATAAAAGTGGGCACCGTGCACCGAAAATCGCCAACCCAAACACACAAACGGGAGCACCGACCAGGTGGCACTATACACGGCCATACACACGGACACAAGTGCAGGTGTGCGAAGAGCGGATACAGCTTCATTTGAAAATTGCTCTGTTATGCTCGATCATAACATAGCGAGAGCGCGAAGGCAGATTAAAAAAAAACGCGGGTGTTGCATATTAAATTGAATAACGCCAATAAATTTGAATATCATGCGGTTCGGTAGCAGGCAAATAAGACAACGCTAATTGTAGATAAACGCCAATGTTTTTAAAGCTTGCGTGCATGTTAGGGCAACCAACACACAACATTGGAGCATTAATTTCGGAAACACCATAAAGGCTCCGGTTGCAATTTATAGCTTTCCACGGTGGACACTGTGTTTGTAATTGACTGTCGGCGCTGATTTTCTCACGAAACCGAACTTTTGGACCTGACAGCTCGGCACATGTGACAGCTGGCTGACACCTCGAGTGGCACGGGCAATTCACGCCGCGAAACTGAACCCGCCCTTCCGGCCCCACCAACCGGTAGCAGCGATTCGCGATCTGAGGTAATTTGTTTGCACCGTTGTGTTCCCCTCGCGCTGAAACGACTCGAGCAAGATACAAATGGTGCGATAATAATTGTCGATTAAAGCGATTCGATTTTACTTAATGTCGGCAATTACCGTTTATAATTACCGGCACCAACATCAACGAGTGCCGCGAAGCCTTGGAACAGGACAATATTTTTTTAGCAGGAGATTTCTGCATGCCAGGGGGGCTCGGGCCGGCTCTTGGGTGTCTGGGCAGCGCACTTGGGTCGAAAAGGTAGGTGTGAAGAGCTACATAATCACGGCTTGAGCAATTTTTACAAGTTGTCGTAATGAGCCTGAAGGAAATATGTATAGAGGACTCCTTCGCGTGGTCCTGGCTTGCAAAACAGGAGATGAAACGTCGCACGCCCGAGCGTTGGGTGAAGGTGAGAAGATGAGATAATGCTGAAAATCGCAATAATTGCTGCATTGATATGTCGCTTTAGATATTCATAGACGCCATTAGCGGTAATAAACTGCACGCGGTGCTATACAATTATTGACTGATGGAATTTATTCAAAGGAACTAAAGAAGGTGCTCAATAGGAATTAATACGATGATGGGCAAAAGTTTATAAAGTGTATAAAGTGTGTTCTTGCCCGACGAAATGACGAAAAAGACCTACGCTGAAAAAACAATCTTAATCGTTCATTTTTCAAGAGGTTTTCACAGCTTTTTCAGGGAGCACAAATTTTGATAATAATATTCAATTATATGTAAACTTCACCTGAACGTAATACTGGCAATAGAAACTGGAAAAATTTCCCTCTGACCCATGCCACGAAACACGCGTGAGCTGCCATAAAAAAAACTCCAAAATAGTATCCTGTATTAGAACCTTGGTAATGACTCACCAAACCGTGAGTTTTATTTGATGATATGACCATTCATCCGTTCATCTGAAAAATGATTCTCTTCCGCTTTCTCTAAAAACCTAATCTAAATTAAATGACAACACTGACTGAAGAGAAATGATTGCCTATGTCCGATTCACAAAATCCAAGATGGTCGCTATTTAGAGAAAGCTATCAAAATCCTATCCCACCTTCTGAGAAGTACTGTGTTTTGTGTTCGGGATAGGCAGGATAGATCAAACGTACCGTTTTGAACGAAACAGTACCGTTATTTCGACCTACAGGAAAACCTGTTTTTATGCGGTCTTTTTTATGCGAATTTTTTTGTACGATTTTTTTTGTGCGATTTACTGTTCTTGTGCGGTTTTTTGTGCAATTTTTTTCGTGCGGTGTATGAAAAGGAGCATATTTGCCGAAGTTATCGTTCATTTAGTTTTTTTTCGATGTGTTATATGCATTTCAATGCGAAAAAACCATATTTCCGTCTAAAACATTAATTTCTCAAATTATTTTCATCCTTCCGTCAAATGCACTATGTTGCACTCTACATGATTTCAAATAGCAACATAGTTTCGACATGAACTAATAGCACAACACAGCCACGCGCAATCGAATAGGCAAACTGTCCCATCGCAAAGCAGGGAAACAAAAGGAATTCGAACCGTGAACAGTGTGGATTTAAGTTATTCTCTTAGGGGAAGCTTTTTATGCTGTCCCTACACTGAGAGGAAAATTTTGTAAATATGACGAATTTTTTGGTACATGTTACCAATTCTCTAGTCATTTTCTACCCTACTAATCATTGGTACATGTTACAAAAAAAAATGGTAGGCACATATGTCAAACAAACTACAAATTGTTGGTCCAACATTGGTGCAATAACAGTGAAAATTTTGCTTCATATTTGTTAGAGGTAATCATCAGGGATAATGACAATATTTTTTAATAATTATTTTTAATTTAAAAAATTGTATTTGATTGCGTTTAATTCTACATACTTAGAATACATTATACTAATAAGTTATTCTATAAACAACATCAATAATTCTCGTTGGAATCATTCTATAAACTGCGTACAAGAGGCAAATTTTAATCGCAGCCTCAACCACCTCAATTTGATGAGCATTTCCAAAGCAAGTTCCCGTTCCTCTTCCTGCTGCATCGCTCTGATTTGCATTAGCTGATTAGCAGCTGATTATCAGAGTGACGGTAGAATTAGCACGTTTCATCCGTATTTTGTTCTCTCGTGTCCCTATGAAGAAAAGAAATACATATGTTGATGATATTAAATATGCAATAAATTATGTATGTTCACCTTAAGATTTTGACGGTCGATGATGTGTTCAAGAAAGATTCCAATCTTAGCGACAAACTCGCCGTTACCTTCAATCCCATAGCTTGGATGGTTTTTGGTAAACAAGTATTACGAGTCTGGGGTCATGCCAGCTGTAAAGACAAGGAAAAAGGTCAATAGTATTGTAATGTATAAAATATAACTGATGTTTATCCTTGGCGGGAATATGAAAATAGTTTCCCGACCGAGGTGACTGATGTAATGATGTTAAAAAAATGAATACTTATCTCCGATTTGTTTATAATGAATGATTGTACTGCATATAATTTTAAGGCCAACTAAAAAAGAAAAAAATGGTATTAGGTCAATTATGTTCATATGGATCAAAATTTCTTGTGATATTTTCCCCGCTGAAAATATGAAAACAAATTCTCGGGGGAGTTGAATGCATAATTGAATTCAATAAAAACAAAGTGCTTACCTCCAAATCGCTTCGTCTCCAAAAGACAAAAGACAAAGTGCGCACATCACAGTTGTTAGGTATGACAATAAAAACAAACTTACTAATGGTATGAAGTAAAATATACGAATTCCTGGTAGGAACATTCATTACGTCTGACATCTTTTTTACCCAATTTTAGTAATATTTACAAAAAATGTGTATTTTTTACCAATGTTTTTGCTACTAAAGATTTGGTAGCTGCTTTTACTAAACTATTTCTCCAGTGTATCTACGCACAAAAATAGTTTTTTTTTCAAATTTTGTACCGATCACGGTTTTTAAAGCTACTGGTGATGTTTCGCACGATTTTTTATACGACTTTTTTTGTGCGGTCTCTATCCCCCGCACAAAAAAAGGTATTTTGAGTATAAAGTAGTGATGAAACGGATAGTGGTTTGACAGGATATCCGGAGACCGGATATCCGGCTTCGAAGCTGGCCGGATATCCGGCGGCAGAATAGTCGTTAGTTATTAGCAAATACAAAATTGAGAGAAACGGCATGTGGTATAGTGGAAATGAAGTGTTAAATGTAAGAAAGAAATAAACACATTTTTAAATAAAAATTTTGAACGAATATTAAATTTTTTCGTTTAGATTGAGTATCCAATTCTTTTTTGCGCAGTGGCGATATCGTAACCAATGAGGTTATACCGAGGTGCGATTATTGCTAATTGAAAAAATCCTATTCAATTGTGTATCATGTTTGCTACAAAGAATTTAATATTTCTGCATTAAAAAAGTATTTGGATAAAGACGAGGCTGCACAAATAACACCGAACTTAAAACTTTAAACACTGGGAACGTCGTTTTAACTACTTAGAAGAGGATCAAAATTATCTGATTGCAACCTTTTTAAACCCGAGGTTCAGGTTAGACCATTTAGGTGTTGTCGAAACGTGAAGAGACAGACAAAAATCATTCAAATCAAAATCATCTTACAAAAATATCTTGAGACGAATCTTCAGATAGTGACTCACTATCCGGTATCCGGCCTGATAACAAATATTGGCCGGATAGGCCGGATACCGGATAGTTACCGGATATCCGTTTCATCTCTAGTATAAAGTATAGAATAAAACATATTTATTCCAATGTCATTCTTTTCAACACATTTATTCGAATGAACATCTGATTGGAATTTAGGCTTAATATAATGCACAGTATATTCGTATTCATGTAGAACAATTGAAAAGTTGTTGGGATTTCATCGGTGCATATTATAAAAAAATGCCTGAGAATGAAAACACGTGATTTTTATTTCTCTTTGAATTTCTATTAGTACTTTTGACAGATTGCATTGCATTTTTTCTTTCACAAAATAAATGTATTGTTGAACTACGCGATCTATTTGGAAACCCAGACAGCACAGAACAAACAGAACAGATCTGGAGTGTAACAAATTTTATGATAAACTTTTTTTATGAATGTTTGATTGTTTGGTTTTATTCTTGACATCATTTACTCAATAAACCTTTTTTTCATTAATTCATTTATTTTTACAGGCTCAGTTACCTATGTTTTAAAAAGCCGAATTCTTAACTATATTTTTATAACTATACACAAACAATTTCATAATTCTATGGTAAGTAAGGTAGAAAACCGATTACTCGCGGTTGACTCAAGTCATTCCTGTACCGGGGTGACGCTGGACTGCAAGGTTTTGAACGTTAATACCTCTTTACCGACTGAATGGAGTGGTATAATAATTACTTCATTCGAAAGATAAAATGTCAACGAATTACATGATTGTCACTTATTGGTCCAAAAAATCGTTTCAATCGTTGCGAAATTGCTTTGAAAGCAAGCTATTAAAATCATAACAATCTAGCTCATTGAAGATGATTGGTTATCGCAATGTGTTCCCGAACACGGACGCAAAATCTAGGCACCTGGAGAAACCGTCGTAGCGAATACATGCAAGCTGTGATTTGTTTTGCTCGCTTGCATTAATGTTTGGGAAACCATAGCGGACACACGCAAGGCGTGAATACTTTCCCTCGCATCAGTCTTTGTTCTGCTTTTGCATGGAACAGTCGTGAAAAATTGTTTGCGTGTGAATGGGTCCGAGCGAAGGAAAATTCGCACCTATTTAGAGGTAATGGGGTCAAATTGGTCATGGGGGGCAAAGTGGTCACCTGCTTGTTTGGTAGTATTACTATTGACTATTGACACCGTATTGATAGGCACCTTATGTTTTAAGAATTTAATGAATTTTGAGTCACCCTGTACTTCAGTAGAGCTGTCGCATGTCGAAATATAAATAAAAACTGAAATTGCGCTCTCTTGATAGACATTCGGCCGTTGTTCTGTGCGCATGGGATGTAGGCAATTTCTCGTGAAATTTAGTTTATTCAATCTGATCTGTTGGACAAAACATCAGTTTGGACGACTGTTCACATATTCTAGAAGAGGTGAATATAAATTTTGGTCAAACCCAGCGATGAATTAGCATAGAAACTACATTGATGTTTGGGGGCAAAGTGGTCATAGATGCATAATGACTCACAATGTTATGTTTACTAAAGCTAATATACCTCATCCCTCATACCACATCAAATTATTTGGTCCAAGCAACTGCTAATGACGAAAAGACATTCGACCCAATCGTTCTTTCTTTTATATAACATGAAAAAATTGCCTTTTTCATATTCCCAACATTGAACATTGTTTATTGCTGAATTTAAAATTTTAAAAGTAGTTTATTTTGAGTTTCAATCGGGTAAACTCAAAAAGAAAATAAGAGTAATTTCCAACTTTGGTATTTTTTACGACTAAACTTTAAAAGATAATGTGATCAAAATGACTACTAATTTTATGAAATCGGATGTTTTTTTTCAAATTTTGCAGAGTTTTAAAAATGTGCGTTCATTCCACCCGAAACTTCATCATTGTCATTGTCCCTTCCCAGGCTCGGAAAACGAAGCATAACGATGTGCGTTGGTAGTAGCGTCGCTTACACGAAGAAAGAGGACTTCTTTTTCCTCATCTCTCATGTTCATATCTAAGACAAGACGTGACAACTGGCTTCTTACTCTTCTTTCTGCATTTTCGTCGACCAAGTGCTAGATAACAGGAAAGCGAGATGTGAAGGTTGCCAAATGTTATAAAATTTCGGAAGATTATTTCCCCATGAAAAACATGTGTTCTTCGTATCATGTATTTTCTGAGCTGCCATTTTTTTGTATTAATTGTTCAACCGAATGTCACATATTTCAAACAATAAGTACTTTCCTGTTATTTTGGTATGCAAAAAAATTAAATGTGAAAAATTGAATAGAAAACGTAGATTTGATAGTTGGAGTATGATATTTTATTTATCAAGAGATTATGGGCCTTACCGTTTACACTTCACGATGAAATCAAAATGAACGACACGCCATTAAATTTCGTTTCACGAGTTAAAGAAAATGGTGAGTTTTCAGGTGGAATTGAACCTTTTCAAATGGAAATTATAAATAAAAATTAACATTTTCGTATCAAATTAGTGTTCAATGTGAATGAAAAACTTTGCTTTCTTCATTTGGTAAAATAATCTCGTACAAAAATTGTATCTGAAGATAATTTTATATTATAATGATAAGTTTTTGTGAGAATTTCGGAAAGTGTATAGAAAATAGCTCAAGTTAGGATAAGAAAGACGTGCTTCAAGTAAATAAATAACGCCAAGTAAAAATTTTCATTCAGATTTTAACAATTTAAAAGTGCCTTCGGGCCGAGTAGTTAGACTTGTTAAAAACCAATTTCGTATCCATATGTCGACACCGTATCGTTGTCATCGCGGATACAATTCATTTCGTTTTCACCGTGAAGTGTATACAGGAATAAGGTTTTATAATTGAACTTTGATATCGTTCAAACACTAACAGTACTGAAATATTGATAAAATAATACATTTCCAAAATATAACATAGCGTTTATTCAGATTTTTATTTGTTGGTATGTATGCTTTATTCAGGTTCCAACATGATTTATGCTTTACGTTGGAAAATAATTGAATGTTCATCTCTGCTAGGTCGCTGCTATTATACTATGCTAGAATGCAAGAGAATCACAAAAAGATGTAGGGTGGAAATTCCGATGCAATGTTTCCCTCTTCAGGAACTGAACACCGGACGTAATAGAAACGAAAACTTACAAAAAATCCATAATAGAAATTTTCGCTAAAATGAAATGTGAATGCAACTATTATGCAATTTTGAATATATTTGGCAACACTACGAAAATGTTGGAAATCCCATTTTTGTATATTTATCTTTGTCAATTATTTTCCTCATCAACCAATCAGAAGCCGAGTTGCAAGTGGTCCGAGTTTGACAGAAGTGGTGGTCCGGAATCGGCCCCTTATTGTCATGTCTCGTCTCAGGTTCATATAGAATGGCTATTTTCAGCTATGGTTAGAAATAATGGCTGCTGTCGACCGGGCCGTGACTATACGAAATGGAAAATGACAGGTGGGACGATTTTCCAAATCTGTGACGTCACAGATTTTGTTTATGTATGTTACTTTTCTTATAACGGTCCACTACATAGGAAAAGTGTTGTTATTAAAAGTAAAAATAAGCAAATGAAATGAAGGAACTAGTTTTGTTTTCCTAAATCAATGCTAGCGTTCAAAATCATAAGGGCCCGACATTTTAACAGAAACTGAAATTTCAGTACTTTTGAAGTGATCTAAACTTAATTTCAATTCAATTTTACTTCTCGTTACGTGGACCAAAAACGTAAACGAACAAAGTCAGAGTCACACATTATTTTTTTTCTTTTGACGGATAAACATTTGACAGTGCATGGGAAAAAAAGTTTCCTTTTTTCCATGTGAAATGAACTTGAAAAATAAATTTTATTTACTCCGTATGATTTAGATAGAGACTAAAAGTTTTCCGCTTGCGTTTTAGTTTTAGACGACTGAAGTCAGCACTCTTATTGTGAAAAAAGTAATTACAATTGCTGACAAAAGTCAAACTTCCATGAAGTTGCTCTAGAATTCAAACATAGTAGACATTAGAATACTATTTCTGAAATCAAAGAAAAAATTAAATATGTTAGTTCGTGATATGTTCTGTTTTTTTTTCATAATGCGAAAAATATGATTTGAAAATCTGTTCTATATATCCTCTTTCAACGTTATTCATTGACACATTCAATTTTGTATCATTTGAGTAACTGACTGGTATGACTGGTATGTGAACTTCCTATTTTCCTGGCTACTAACACAATCAAAGTTCAACACAACCAAAACCCGTGAATCTTCCCACCTTCTATTCTTCATCTCGGTGACTATAGTCATCATTTGTGTACAACACAACTGACAACTTATATTATTTCTTCTCCTTCGTGCAACGGGAATGATTATTGTCACCTCAGTTTACTGCTGCACACTCATCCCATTCACTGTTGTTCGTGCCTACAATATCGTGATATTCATATTCAACATAATGCCAGTGGAACAATCAGAACTCAAGTCAATTATGCAAGAGACGAATTTCATGCCAACTCATCTCAGATTACAGTTGAACTTTGGGTGTTTAAAAAATATTGACCAATTAGGCAACTTTGCATATTTTCAATTTTCAAAAAAAATCTAGACGACTTTTTGAAAAGGGCCTAAGTTTTTTCTTCTTAAATTTTTACAAAAAAATCTTAATGACTAATTATAAGACCTATAAAATTTGGATCGAAAAATGAAGTGTGGTAATTTTTTTAGAGTCAAAAAAAAGCCTTTGATTCATTATAGACAAAAAGCAAACTTCTTGAGAAAAATATTGAAAAGAGGTTGCAATTTTTGACGTAGGACTACGTCTTACAGTAAGGGTGCCAAATCAGAAAACAGGTCACGTTTTTATGAAATAAAGTTAACGTTAATAATTATTTTTGCTTCGAACGGATTTTAACGATTTGCATATCAATCGAATCGGGAATTTTCTAAGATTTGATTGATATACTATGCATTACAATACCATAGTCTGTATTTGCTTTGAATTGATGAAAATTGGAAGCATTCTCATTTCCCATACATTTATGTGCTTTCCCGAACAGAGATGTCAATAACAGTCAATAACTTATGCAGCCGCTAGAAGAGAACATTTGCGAAGTAAACTCCACCCTTGCATAGTAATTGAACTGTCGCTAGCGTATAAGTATTGCATCTCCACTGAGGAAAATTCTCAGATTATTTCTGTGCCCGAAACAACAAAGGGCGTTTATTCTGCTCGTTTTGTGTTTTATGTTTCCCCTCGAGCTGTGAACGCTAGCGAATATATCCATCAGTGTTTGGCTTTGTGTGTGTTGCTTGTTTTCGTTGCGCAAAACTTAGAACTTGTCCATCTCCTGTACATGTTAAGAGCACACCTTCGATACTTTTAGTTGCCATTCGTATTTTCTCTCCTGTGCATCGTCTCTGTTCTGATGCAACAAGTTCCTAGCTTTGTTGACGGTTTTGACCGGAAGTCGAGAAACAATGTTTCATAAACGGTCATTCTCGCGATGTTTCATTTTTTTCGCTGCAACTGTGTGCATCTGTTAGGCGCATGTTTGATGCTTGTTGAATGGTGACGCACGAAAGATGCCTCTCGTTAAATACTCAGAGCAATGCGTGCATTGACATAAAGGAACAAATTGCGACATATGACCAACTAGTGTATTGTTCTCGCAAAGGCAAAAAAAAAAGAATCGTTGCTTCTCGAAATGATTCTGCAAAACCACGCAAGCCATTAAATCTTTTCAGGGTCCCCGGAACTTTTTACTAAAGAGTTATTTATGAAATTTCGACGTATTCGCAAATAATATCCGACTTGATAAACCAACAAATTAAAAAAAAGATTGCCGAGTCCTACGTCCTAAGCGGTCGTGTATCGGATACAACCCCTCGATTTTATTTTTTTTGGGTCATTCCCCACGGTTTCGTCAAGATGCATGCTTGATGGACAACCATCGCTTTATATTTTTTTTTATTTTTTTATTTTTTAGATTCTTTGTGTTTTGATTGAAGCAAATCGGACATTTTGTGTTTATGCTTCTTCTTTTTCGTCTTTTTCATTGATTATCGAGTAAAAAATCGTCACTGCTACTTCAATGTTTTCCACACATATAAATAAACCCTGGCAATTAATATCATTAAGCTTACGCCTAATTGATTGGTAGTTTGCTTTATTGTAATCAGAGACTTCATCAAACTCATGGTCAAATGGTTTTTGAATGTTATTAATAAATAGTATTCAATAGCTGTGTGGAAAGCTAAGTATAATCAATAATAACTAAAACAAAATTCCGAAATTCTGCATAATAAAATTTATGATCACTAACATAAATTTGTATAATATATGGAAATTTTCATTGCTGATATAAACAAAATTTGAAAAATGGATTCCAGCTTTTTCCAATTTTGTTTCGATTTTTTTCCAGCTTTTTCAAAAATGTGGTTGGCATCTCTGGAAAGGATTTATCGAAGAAGTGCATCTGAAAGGACAGTGATTCCTATGTATCTCCTGCAGAATAAAATGAGAACAAAAATAGAAACCTGGAAGTTATTTTACATTTTTTTCGCTTAGTGGAAGAAAAGAATCTGTGACACGATGATTGCTGAATGTTTGTAAACCATCTCATTAACACTGTAAGCAATGTTTTGGTTGATTGGCTCCTCTAGCCCTTGCCATCTGAACATTTTGTGTTCTGGGTTCTGACTGAAGTCGGCCTGCACGTAGGTTTCATCGTACATGAACACCCGTTGAGTTCGGTCCTCAGCTGATTGTAGTTCCGGGCACGAATGCCCACAGTATCGATATATATATAAAAATGGATTTCTGTCTGTCTGTCTGATTCTTATAGACTCGGAAACTACTGAACCGATCAACATTAAAATTGGTATGTAGGGGTTTTTGGGCCCGGAGAAGGTTTTCGTGATAGTTTGAGACCCCTCCCCCCTCTCTAAGGGGGGGCTGCCATCCAAATGAAACACAAATTTCTGCATTACTCGAGAATTATTCAAGCAAATGGAACCAAATTAGGAATATTGAGGTTTTAGGGTGCAATAAACGTTTCTATGGTAGTTATACTCTCTACCCCCCTTCTCTAAGGGGGGGCTGCCATACAAATGAAACACAAATTTCTGCATAACTCGAAAGCTAATCAAGCACAATTTGGGATGTGTTAAGGTTTTTGGGTATGAGAAATGTTTCTATAATGGTAGGACACCCCTCCCTCCTCTGGAATGGAAAGGGGGTCCCATAAGAATATACATATTTGAACCAAAAATATTCCAGCCAAACATGACAATTGAAAAAAAAATGGGTGGGTTATATCTATGATACAACCGCAAGGTTGACGTGGGACTACCTTAGCTTAGTAATCATTTGTATGTATTGATTGAATTTTTGATTGAATGAAACAATTTCCGAATTCAATTGAATTCAATATATTTGCGTTGTGAGTAAAAAGTTTGAACAAATGCCATGTCTCTAGTGTCTGCACGATCTTACCAGGTACCTAAGTTTAGGAGACCGTGTTAGGGAAACGCATTCGAGTCTGCACAAAGACAAACGAGTATAAAAGTACTCGCAGTTTGCATGTATTTGCAATGCCGATTTCCCCAGACACCTTGGTTTAGAAGTCTTTAAAGGTAATCAGATTTCAGTCGGAACAAAAATATTTTCCCAATTTTCCAAGACACCTTGGTTCTGAAGCCTGTGTTGGGAAAACATATTTTAGTCAGAACAAATTGCCCTCGACTTGCATGTATTAGCAATGCCAATTTTCCCTCGCTCCATGGATTTGAAGTCTGTGGTAGGGAAACACATTTCAGTCGGAACAAAAATGCCCCCGAATTGCATGTATTTGCAATGCTAACTTTCCCACGCTCCTTGGACTTGAAGTCTGCGTTAGGGAAACGCATTTCGGTGGGAACAAAAGCTGCCCCTACTTTCATGTATTTGCAATGTCGATTTCGCCAATGCTGCTAGGTTTTGAAGTCTGTGTTAGGGAACATATTTCGGAGAGAACAAAAGTCCCCCTACTTTCATGTATTATCTATTCCAATTTCCCCAACGCTGCTTGGTTTTGAAGTCTGTGTGGGGGAAACCGTAAATCGGGCCAATCAAAACGATTCAATTATTTATCTAATGAAAAATGACATTTTATTAATTGCGATAGATGCGTAGAAATATTCCCTATCAATTGATGCAAACATCTTTCCGATCCAGTAGAAAATGTTCGAGTTATAAGCATTCGAAATCTTGCATTTTTTCCTGCATGTTCAGTTTTTATTTTTTTTTATTTTACCCCCCATATATTCCGGTTAGACGTAGTCCCACGTCAAAAAAAAATCTCATATGTTCTACAATTACATAGTGACAAGTGCTCTTAGTCCATTTGATGTTTGCGCTAGCGAAACTGATCTTTGTTCGAAACTGGAAATGGATTTTAGTGTGATGAAACTCTCCTATATCTTCTTCTATCTATATCAAAAAAATTAGTGGGTTATATCTATGATATAACCGCAAGGTTCACGTGGAACTACCTTAGCTTAGCAATCATTCGTTTGTATTGATTAAATTCTTGATTGAATGAAACAGTTTCCAAATTCAATTGAGTTCAATATATTTGCTCTGTGAGTGAAAAAAAATGAAAAAATGCCGTGTGAAGTCAATTCATTTATTGTGATTGATTGTTCTTCGTTACAAGTAAATTTAATGACGGACCTTTTACGTTTGGTATGATGACTAGAACAAAATATATGTACGGAAGAATTATCAAACGTTTGATGAACCAGCCTAAGGCTGAAAATCTTTCCAATAAAGACAAAAAAAAATTATCAAACGATTATTTTATTTTACATTTCCCTCTGAAGTTTACATCCCAAAAGTGTACATACTTCTCGAATCTCGAATTTGCTTGAAACTGGGAAGTTCATTCGCTTCTAGTGGCTGCACGATTTTCCCAGGTTCCTAAGTTTAGAAGATCATGTTAGGACAGACATATTCCACTCTGCACAAAGGCAAGCGAGGACAAAAGTACTCGCAGTTTGCATTTATTTGCAGAGCCGATTTCCCCAGAAACCTCGGTTTTGAAGTCTGTGTTAGGGAAACACATTTCAATCGGAACAAAAATACTCCCGATTTGTATGAATTCGCAATGCCGATTTCCCCACGCTTCATGGATTTGAAGTCTGTGTTAGGGAAACACATTCCAGTCGGAACAAAAATACCCCCGACTTGCATGAATTTGAAATACCGATTTCTCCAGGCACCTTGGTTTAGAAATCTCTATTAGGGAACACATTTCGGTGGAAACAAAAGCTCCCCCTACTTTCGTGTGTTCTTTTTCTTCTTTTTGGCTTTAAGAGGGTTTAAACTTTTCAGTTCACTCGCCTCTAGGCTCTTTCGTGTGCTTGCAATGCCGATTTCGCTGCTTGGTTTTAAAGTCTGTGTTAGGGAACATTTTTCGATGAGAACAAAAGTCCCCCTACTTTCATGTATTTGCAATGCCGATTTCCCCAAGGCTGCTTGTTTTTGATGGCTGTGTTAGGGAAACCGTAAATCGGGCCAATCAAAACGATGCAGTTAGGGCGTTTAGATAACGCCTAATATTTTACATTTATTCAATTGTTTATCTAATGAAAAACAACATTTTGTTAGTTGCGATAGATGCGTAGAAATATTCCCTATCAAGTGATGCAAACATCTCTCCTATCCAGTACGAAATGTTCGAGCTATAAGCATTCGAAATCTTTCATTTTTTCCTGCATTTTCTGTGTTTAGGCTTTCATTTTACCCTCCATATATTCCGGTTAGACGTAGTCCCACGTCAAAAAGGATCGCCAGATGTGTTGATAAGAGCAGAACTCGAGGAAGGAATTGTTTGATTTAGGGCTGTTTTTATTGTATCATATTTTCTGTATAAAACATTTATTCCATGTAACGGAGAAACATGTTATTTACAAGTGGTTGAAAAATCTTGAACGAGAATTGTGTCCGAAAATAATCTGACATTATAATGATGAGTTTTGTTAGAAATACTAGGAATCTTATAGTGAAAAGTAAATTCAACGGAGACGATTAGAAGATCAATCAATGAACAGTTCTGCGATTGGACCCATGAACTTGCTCATAGTAAGAAAACGTGAATGTTTGAATATATTGATAACAAAAAAAAACAAATTTTTGGTGAGACGAAGTTTGCTGGGTCAGCTAGGGCCGTATAAAGGATCTGTTTGCCTGTCTGGGGCGTACACGATTCTAGCCCCCAGGTTATCGGAAACAAAAAAAAAATCGAACAGATTCTGAATCAGTAAAGATGCCACTATCATATGAACCTCGGCTAACATATAGGAGCGCTATAGTAAGTAAAACGGTTAGTTTCATTACTAATTAGACTATGTTGTATGTCAATCTCTGGAATCTGTTCTGTCTGCGATTAGGACGATTTTTAGCGGCCCCGAGAAAAACATAAAAAAATTTCCTTCGGTTTGCCAATATTAGTCGTCTGCCCAAACATTATCAAGCTTCGGGAAAAAGCGTTGTTTCAAAACGATTTTTCAAACTCGAGCAAAAAAAATAAAAAAAAAACATGCAAAGTACTCGTCAAATTCATGAAAGATAAAAATTAAAATGAAGGCAATATCTCAATAAATGGAAATCTGTTCCATATAGCAATAATTTATGATACTAGTTTTTCTTAATTACTTATGCATACTGACATTGTAAATAAGTTATGGATAAAAAAATCACTTCGTTCAAAAAATCAATGAATAGAGGGCACATATTCGAATGAGCTTTTCACACAGGCTCGTACGTGAAAAGAAAGCTAAAATGTTTCCCCTTTTTCCGGAAACAATTCACGCGTAAACATGTATGCGTATGTGAATTTTTTAATTATTCCCGGCGAACAACAGTTTGCGAATGCAGAGAAACATTCGAGCTAAATATAATATAATTGTTTGAATTGCTCGCAGCCTCCCACACCTGCTGCCCATCCCATCGGCACATGATTCCTGTGCTCACAGGAACATGTTTTTTTTTCACATCGCTTACTACTTCCTCCTATCCGAACGCGACGAGTCATTTCGCCAAAGGGCTCAAATTTCAAATATTTGCTCTTCCACTCAGGTTCAGGTGGTGGGATTCAGTAAACCATCCCAAAGTACCGGAGATCATCATCGTCACATCGTGATGGGGGAAGTTGGGCACCGGGAACGATAACAATAAAAAAAAGCGGAAGAGTTTGCAGAGATGAGGAGCAAATTTCGATTTAATTTGCATAATAAATGCGGTAATGATTTTTATGGCGCTGTTCGGCTGCCTCGTCACCCCCGCGCCTTCCACAGGGCGCACATTTTGTTTGATTTTTCACACGGCAATGAAAGCGCGCCAATGGCTTTCGATGGTGATTCGGTGCTGTCATTCAGATCAAATGTTTGCGCTGAAAGTATTCCACTCGGCACCATCAATGGGGAAGCTGGATGTTGGCGGGTGTAAATTGGGTTAATATTGGTAGGCTAATGATTTAACCGTTCGCGTAAAATTTGTGAAAAGTAGTGAATCGGACCGAAAAAGCAAATGGTTTTAAATTTTCCATCGCAATAAACACAGCATAATGGAACACACAGCAGCCCAATGCTCTCAAGAGCGTTCATATACCCATAATTCATTTCAATTAATTTAACTCTCATTATTTACCAATGTTACTGGCTTTATCTGCTGATGCTCCAGCAGTTTATTATGCACTTTCATTCCATTCAAATAATAGACTCGGAAGGCAGAAGCTCATATTCAAAGAGAAATATTTTTTTTAATTCTATTTGACTGCTTCCAATATTTATCTTAACTTTCGGTTGCTAGCGCAGCTGTTTTTCCCCAACGTAGAACAACCATCGGTCTGAATGGGGAAAAACAGACTAATCATCTAATTTTCCTCCCATCGGTGAGCCAACACAAAGTCAGAAGATAAACTGAAAAGTATCATTCCCGAGGCTCAAAAATACACGTATATTTGCATTACAACGAAAACCCAGCCCGAGAACCAATCTTCCCGCATGTGTGTGAGAAGTAGGTACTCATGCCCAAGTTGGAACGAAACGAAATTACCAGATCCAAGAAAGGTGGCGTCGGCAAACCCGTTGGATACAATAATTCACATAACGGCTAGAATTGCGTTTGCTTCGGAGAGAATTTCACGGATCGAGGCTGTAGAGAAAATAGATTAATCACGCCTCGGACACGCCTTACCTCCTGTTTGCTTGTTTCTTCCATGGGTTACCAAGAATTGTCTGCCTCACAACACCATTGACAAAAAAGGAAGCAAAGTGAATCACAGCTGCAGATTCAGACAAACCTAAGTCACGACGAGGTGCAAAAAAAGAACCCCGAACATGCCCAACAGAGGATTAAATCCGAACAAAACTGGTAGCAGCGCTGGGAGGTGCCGTCAATTTCATGCTTATTATACGATTTGACGGAGGCAAATATCGAAAGCGCAAGTCATTGTGGGTTTTATTTGGGAGTGAACCAGCCCGACGGGGCGAGCCTCCATTGTGCAGAATCAGCGTTTGGGGTTTGTGGGTTTGCATTGGTTCCACGCTATGTTTACATGGCCGATTCCGGTTGTGGTCGATAGCGGTGTAACTGATTTTGTCATTTCGTCGGTGAACATGATGCTAAATTGCTTGAGCAGGATATCACACGATTCCTTTCTCATTCTCATTGATCGAGGGGATTCTTAGTGTTTTTGAAGGATTGCACTATTATTTTCTTTCACAAGTGAAGTGTCGTGTTATACTACGGAATTTAACTGAAAACTGATGCTTAAAACTCTGGTTGCTTTCTACCAGAGACATCAGTTGGTGACCTTTCAAACATTTATTTGTCTTGTCGTTGATTTTGATGATTTCATTAGAATTCTTATGAGCGTAAAATCGTCTTCAACTCGATTATTCCCAAGGTTAGCCTCAAACCAAGGTTCAAAAGTCTGTACTTCAGTCGGGACTTCATTCGCAACTTCTCCCGACTCATATCCGCTCTTCGTTATACGTGCTGTTATTCCGTATTAATCTTACCAGCAACAATCTCTGCTTTTGTGATCAAGGATATCACGACATTGAGCATGTTGTTTGGTCGTGCGAGATGTATCTTGTAGCCAGATCGAATTTAGAAAATTCTCTTCGGGCCCGAGGGAAACAACCCATTACGACAGGTGCGGGATATGTTGGCTCGATTCGACCATATCTATCTTTTCCTCAAAACTATCGATCTCCGTGTGTAAACATAAAAAATGTCCAAATCTCCTTATGTCTCCTCACCCCACTAACTTCGAGTCGTCTGCGTTTGATCGATTCCCCATCCCATAAACCGTAGAGTAAGAAAATTGTAAAAATACTTTAAAATTAAAAATAGATTTAGAATCTGGCTTCATCAAATTTATATAACTGAGCCGGTAAGAATTAACGAATATGATGCCGATTTTTCCAAAAATTATTCACTGTTCGCGCATTAAAAAATTGGTTCTGAAAATGGTAAATAATCATGAAAAAATCGGTTCTAACGTAGAGCTAAAGCTTATTGTATGTATTAGTTTTTAATATTATTGGAAATCGCTTTTAAAAATATTTTTATTGATTTTTCATGAATATTCTTTTTCATATATAGAGGGGCTAGTTGGTCACACAATTTGCTCGTTTGAGAGCAACGCTTATAAAATTTTCAGGTATGCCGCGTTTCATTACGCAAGCTATAAAAAAATATAGAAAGCATATGTTGTACTGCTAAACCCAGTGTATTTGAAACGAGACAACCTGATACCAAACACCGCACAAACAACTTGCAATATTGATTTTTTTTTTCTAAAAATTTCATTAAATATAGGGTTAGGGAAAAAGAAATGCCGTATTTCTGATCGAAATTTGACGCTTCATTTAACATACTTAAAATTATCCAATTTAAGTCAAATATGCGCCGTTTTGTTCGCAAACTTGTTGCCATTTAGAAGGCACCTTCATTATCCCCACCCCCGCCTTAAAAACCCCCCTCCTTATATGCAAAAAAAACTCAGACAGCCAGTTTTCGCAAGCCTCTTTTGAGGCCAACTTAGTATCACCAAGAGCGTTTTGCATGGACCGGAAGAGATGATAATCACTTGGAGCCAGGTCCGGCTATACGGTGAATGCGACAGGACATCACATCCGAGTTCCCGTAGCTTCTGGCAGGTCATCAAAGATGTGTGAGGCCGAGCGTTGTCCTGGTGGAAAACAACACCATTCCTTTTGATCACTTCTGGCCGCTTCTGGTAATCGCCTGCTTCAAACGGCCAAGCTGCTCACAGTAGAGAACCGAGTTGAGGGTCTGGCCATAGTTGAGCAGCTCATAGTGGATGATTCCCTTCCAATCCCACCAAACACACAGCAAAAACTTCCTGGCCGTCAATCCGGGCTTGGCGATGGTTTGGGCCGGCTCACCGCGCTTCGACCACGATTTTTTTCGCTTTAGGTTGTCGTACGTGATCCACTTTTCATCACCATTCATCACCATTGATTCGGTCTAAAAGATTTTTTTGTGTCAACTCATGTGACACCCATACATCCAGCTTTTTTTGGAATCCAATCTTCTGCAAATGGTTCCAAACGGTTTTATGGTCTATACCCAGTTCCTGGCCAATCGAGCGAGTGCTCACATGCCGGTCTACTTGGATGATTTCAACGACGATTGGCCTACCAGTACGGGGTGTATCTTCGACAGCCACTACACCAGAACGAAATCGATCAAACCAACGCTGTGCTGTGCGAATCGTTACAGTATCAGGTCCATAAACTACCCGAATTTTTTCGGCCGCCTTCGTTGCAGTTTTACCCCGCAGATAGTAATTATGTAAAATATAACGAATTTCTTGCTTGGTGGACTCCATCCTTGACGCGCTATAACATGAGACTGAGAATAACAATCACAACACTGTCAAAACGACACTTGTAGCATAGATTGTCGTCTTTAAATAGCCGTATAGTATGACCCGATGCGATAAGTACAACACAAGATATGTTTAAGTGTTGCCATATATTGACAATATACGACATTTCTTTTTCCCAACCCAATATAATAAACGCTGACATTGAATATCAGAAATCACAATAATGCATCGAGTAATATAGCATACCTGGAGGTTATTTCAGTTAACTTTGGGGCGAACAGTACAAATTTAATCAAAACAAACGCAAGCAAAAAAACTGGTTTTGCGCCGCAGGGATGTCAGGTGACTTTTTTCAAATCTCTTCACATGGTACGAGAAAATGTCTTCAAATGTATTTACCATAATATCGTAGGAAAGTTCTTCACACAAAAACGGAACTGTGATAACTCTATTTGTTTATTTAAGCTTTGAAATTTTGGTTGTAACTCAAACCATATCCATGAAATTAATTGTAGTTATGTAACCGGAAAACCTTTGATTTGTGAAGTGGTCGTTTAAAAGATACAGGTTAATCTATTGTGTAGTATAGGCCCAAAATAATAGAAAAATTTTCGAGCGCAAATGAACTAATTCTAGAGAATATGTATTCAGGCCGCTTCGTTCGCTGAGACTAAAGCCCTTTTTTTTGATGATATTTTCGGTTGTTAGTTGGAATTTAATGGAAATAATCTCTTTTAAAAATCCACGTACGCTATCATACTGAAATATTTTCACATATTTCATTTTCAAAATGTATTCCCAAAATCAAATGTCTTCAAAATGAAGACATGTCTTCAAACCTGGCATCTCCGGTGCGCCACAAAGTGGAAGAGAGACGAAATCGCAAGAAAAGATTGCCTGACTAGTTTCCCACAACAACGAGAATTTGAAATTTTCATTAATTTGTTTTTTTACTTGACTACATGATATTTGTTAACCGTTTTTGTTTTGATCTATTTAATTATTTTATAATGAAGGAAACTTCTAATGGAAAAACCCTTATTGTTTGCTGAAATAGAACATGTCTATTATTGACCAACTTACCTCGTATGTGGGATTAATTGATCAATTTATTCTGAAATATAGAGACGTCAATAAAAGAAAAATGTCAAATGAATGATGCTCTGGTTATTTTTCATTGAAAGAGTAAAAGGTAAGCTTAATTGTAGTACATAACATTCTAACGCAAAACTTCGTACTACAAAGTTATAGCCAAATTTATTCAAAAATAACCAACTAGCCCAGCCCTATCCTACTTAGCTTACTTATTATATTTTATGTGTGTCTTGTAGTACCGCATCAGTTGGAATGATTCTCTCCATGATGAGCAATATGTGGACAAGCGAAAAGTCACCACTTTCAATATTGAAATTATAAATATAAATAAAAACCATAATTATCTAAATATTCTTTCCTGGAAGAGAACAAGGCAGGTACATATACAGCCATTCCTGGCCAAATTGATATAGCTGTTCTCAGATTTCCGTTAAAATTGGTATTTTTTTTCCTTATCGCAAAATATTTGACTCGTTTTTTTTCAAATTTTTTTCCACAAAATCAATGTTTTCCCATTTTATCCAAGAATTTCGGGTCAAAATCAAAGCCTGGTCTTTTTGAAAAAAAGGTTTTTGGGTTATGATTTTTCAAAGTTAAAATTCGAAAAATCATTTTTTTCCTTTTTTCCAACACAAAAATTCATAACTTGTGATCTACTGGACCGATTCAGACAATCGACACATAAAATTAAAGCCAATTAGATAGTCTTTCTTGAAAAATATTAGAATTGCGAAAAAACATGGATTTTGATTTCGTAATTATTTATTGTATTAGTTTTTTTATAGTTTACATGGTTTTTGGGACCAAGGATGCTTTTTTAATATTTTTTCTTGAAAGCTGAGGGTTTTTTACATAACACATCCAAACATCAGAGATGTGTTATTTTTCGTTTTTAAGTTATGGATTTTCAAAAAATACGGGTGGGTAATGTCGGGGACATAACCGGAGTGACGTAGGACTATACAAAGGGGACAGCTTTTGTTAAATATATATTTTAAATATATTGTTTCATTTTCTTCTCCTACGTGAATACCTACCTATCTACCTGAAAAATTGATTAGTTTACTGTTTACTCTTTATGAATATGTTGATGGTTCTGAAAAGAACCTTTGGTGTTGTGTTTTTGTTATCACTCGATATTCCCATCTTGTTCGGTTAAACCTTCCTGTTTAGCTATTGCGTTTGCCACTCGCCACAGCTTTCACAGTTGGAAAATTTCTTCCCATCCAGCTTGTGACATATTGTGCAGTAAATTACATTTAATGCGACGTGCCGGAGAAACACTTTGCCACTCACTGAAACTAATTGTTGCCTTGATGAGCGCCGAACCGAAGCTGCTCTGTTCTTGATGCGGGTTTTCTGATTGTCGTGAGCAGCTTTGCAAGCCAACTCGAGCACTCCGACGGCCGAAACTCTATAATCGCTGTTAGGTATACTGGTGCTCCGGCACCAATCCGTTCGGCCTAGTTACCCTTGCGGAGCAATCAGGGAATACGACCAACAACTGGAGACCTGCACGGTTCGAGTGAGACTTTGCCTTTCCCTTAAAGGCCGTTTTATATTATCAGGCACGTAGCGTAAACGGCACGTACCGACACCGGCAGACAAATAGATGATGTATTCATATCATCAGGCATAGAAACTTCTCTGTACGGACCGGCAGCGCAGACGGAGCGGAGAAATGCTACTGGTGATTGAACCGATGTCGTACCGAAGAGCGACGAACGCACCCATACCACGAACTTCGACGTTGGGTTTGTGTGTATGGTGCTACTCGCCCATGTAGTTCGTGCCCGGCACCGGCAAAATATTCTTTTCGAGAATTCCTTCATGCATTTGTCTGAAGCGTGCTGTGTATGCCCGGAGCCGTTCCGCTATCTATACGCATACACATTTGAAACTCACGCAATAATATTTGTCTTGCATGAAACGTGCCGTGCCGTTTACGCTACGTGCCTGATAATATAATATTACTTTAACTTGTCCTCCTTTGTTACGTCCACGATGCCGATGCCGTACAACCACACGGGTTTACGGTTTGAAAGAAAATAAGATATTTTTTTGGGGTCCGCGTGTTGTATACTCTAGCGGTACACACTCACAGGATAGAGACAAATCGGCAGACTCAGCTAGAGGGGCGAGTCCAACGAGACGAACGAATGAGCGTTAAAAGGGAGCGATGGCTAAAAAATACATTAGAGGCGAATGAACTGCAAAGTTTAAAGCCTCTTAAAAACAAAGAAAGAAGAAGAAAAATACATTCATTACGATTTGTTCGCTCGTTGGATTCACATGTAGGCTAAAAAGGGTCCTTTTCAGGATCACAAAATTATCTTCAATCTAAAGAGTTTATTGTTTTGTTGTCACTCGATATCCCCATCTTGTTCCGCTAAACCTTCCTGTTTAGCGATTTGTTGCCACTCGCCAAAGCTTTCACAGTTGGAAAATTTCTTCCCATCCAGCTTTGTGACATGTTGTACAGTAAATTACATTCAATGCGACGTGCCGAAGCGCCACTCAGTGTCGCATTGGAGGCGATTTTAACCTGTAATTGAACATTTGCGATGACAGTGGTACAGTGTCGACTTTCAATGTGGGGTCATAATTTGGATCTCTATGTTTACAAAAATGTCCAACTAAATAAGTCGCATTACATGTCCGTCCAATTAGCTAAATGTCGAACTAATTGTAAATTACTGTACTTTCAATCTGGAAACAATTTAAGAATTGGTGAAAATTGAATAATCAGGAAAGTCCCCAACTATCAATAAGCTCAGAACAACTGCCAAATTCACATACTCATCATATCCTGGCAAACAAATTATGAAAAAAAAAACAATTTGTGTTTTATTATTATTTTGGATAATGTTTTAGAAAGCATTGAACTGTATTTCCTAAACTCTTTTTTGGAAGGTTTAATGGCCCTGAAAAGCGCCTTGTTTTAAGGAATGGTTCCAATTTAGAAAACTTTGTACTCGTGGTTTTGAAAAAAACCATTTCGAACGCCCTCGATGCCGCCTTATTCTGGATTTGCCACCAAAGCAGTTTGTATAAAGAACAAACTTTTTTCTTCTGCTACCTGATGCCGTTTTGCGATTGCGTTTGCCACTCGCCACTCGCTGCAACTGCCTGTTGTCTTGATGTCCATCGAACCGAATGTGTTCTGTTCCGAATGCGGGTTTTCTTATCGTCGCGAGCAGCTTTGCCAGCTAACTCGATCACTTTGGCGGCCGAAACTATATAACGCCGGCTAGGTGGACTGGTGCACTGGTACTAACGCGCTCGGCCTAGCTACCCTTGCGGGGAACTCCAGATCAACACGGTTCGAGCGGGATTTTGCCTTTCCCTTCACTTTTCCTCCTTTACCATGACCAGACATGGCTGCTTGGGTTGGTTTGTTGATGTGTTGTGATGCGAACCGATGTGGTGTACGGTTTGAATGAGAATGATCGTTACGGCAGCGGGGCGGGGATTTTTAAGCTGACTGGCTGGCTCGAGAATTACGCATGTGTGAGACTGCGACCAATGTTTCGTTCATTTCTTTTCTTTTTCCTTTCCAATCGTGCTTCTAGTATTTCGCTGCTGCTCTGGTTGCCCGTTTTGGTCGGTACGAATTGAGGAGCACAAAATGGACCAATAAAAAATGGGCACATAGTGCATTTTGACAATGCTTGATATTTCACAATTATTCAATTATTTATCTCAAGAAAAATGAAATGTTATTCGTTATGATAGATGCGTAGATATATTTCCTATCAATTGATGCAAAAACCTTTGCGATCTATTGAGAAATGCTCGAGTTATAAGCGTTCCAAATCTTGCATTTTTTCCTACTTGTTCAGTGCCTAGATTTCCATTTTACCCCCTATATCTTCCGGTTAGACGTAGTCCTACGTCAATAAACATGTTTTCAGTCTTCTTTCAATATTTCTTTGCGACTAGACTGGATGTATGCGACTAGAATTCCATTAATCGGCGAATGTTTCATTGGCTTTAATTCGATATATCGATCATCTGAATCGGTCTAATACTTCAAAAATAATAAATTTTTGAACAAAGTCATTTATGGAAAAAAAAGAAAAAGAAAAATGATTTTTGGACCATCATTACTTAAAAACGAAAAAAAAACGCCTCGCTGGTTTCGACATATTTATGTGAAAAATTCTCAGCTTTTCAGAGAAAATATAGCGCCCTTGGTCCCGAGACCATGAAAACAATAAAAAAACGAGTACAGGGAAACTTCGATATAACGTACCCTCGTTATAACGGCACTCGATATATACATTTTACCGCGATATAACGTACACATTTCCAAAGTGTAAAGGAAATTTTTTTTCAATATTTTTTTTCTGATAGAACAATGAATTATCTGTATTGTGATGCTAAAACAAGTTTTGTACCATAAATCAATCCCGAAATACAGCTGGTTTAGTGATTCCGGATTCTAAATAAATCAAGCTTTACTCAACAGTACGAAGGAAAACATCATGAGAAAGGCTGGTTTTGTCTTTTGATTGAAGTTATTCATCAACTTTACTAAAACAGCAACACAAGAATGTATTATAGACTATGTTTGTGAGTACTTTATTATGCTTCGATATAACGTACAATTCGATACAACGTACAATTTTGAAAGTGAAATGTACGTTATATCGAAGTTTACCTGTACAATCAATAATAACGAGAACAGAATTCGAATTTTCTGCAGGTGTAGTATTTTTTCTCAAAAGACCAGGTGACTGGTTTTAAGTTTATATGTCGATCATCTGAATCGGTTTAGCAGTTCAAAAGTTATGAATTTTTGAAAAAAGCCATTTTTGAAAAGAAAAAAAAAGGAAAAAGTTGATTTTTCGGACAACCCGAAAATAGAAATGGGCATCCTAATAAAAGATAAAAAAAAGCGGGTCTAATGTTTTGCGATAAAGAACAAAACCACCAATTTTCACGAAAATCTGAGAACCACTAAATCTTTTGGCATGGTGGGGCTGTATATATATATATGAAATCGATATAACTGATTTTACGATAGTGTTTGTCAGAAAACCGGTGCTTGTTATACCGAATTACGACTTAATCTGCCGTGTAAAATAAAATCATGTTTTCCGCATTTTATACGATTGTAGGTATACACTATGTATACTTTGATCGATATTTTATACGATTGTGACTCGATACCACTTTATATACCACTTAGAATATGCCAAATTATACGATTTATTATTGGGTCATTTAAGTACTATCCGCCGCTAGGTGCTGTGCCCAAAATGACGTAACAAGAGAAGGGGAAGCGATAGTCGAGGTTGCGTTACTTACTGTGTGTTAGAGATAGGAATTGCGTTAAATAATGGGGGAGGAGGTCCAAAATCCCAAATTTTTGTGTTACGTAATTTGTGCACCGCACCTAACGCAACATTCAAGTGAAGGTTTCATTTCCTAGTTGGTGGTAGAATGAATTGCTAGAGACGCGGCGTACTGTCTACTAGTTGTCAAATAGGCGCATTCAAATATTTGTGCCGAATGATTTTTGGCGTAGGACAACGTCTTGCAGTAAGGATGCCTAATTAAAAAAACAGTTCACGATTTGATGAAATGAAGTTAACGTGATTAACAACTTTCACTACGAATGAATTATGATGAACAGGAAATTCTCTAAGATTTGTTTGATATGCCATGCATTATGATTCCCTGATCCGTGAACGGTATGAATTAACGTAACGTTGGAAGCATTCCATACACTTTTTCTTTCCATTTGTGTGCTTATCTACCCTTGCGAACAATAAGGTTCTGCCTATGCATCGGTAAGTTACAATCTGTGTTGCCACAGGTTCTGTACCATTCATCTGGAAGGGTACAGATTTTTTAGAATTTTCGGCTACTGAATATAGATTTTTGGCTAAAAGTACCAGACAGGTACAGTTTTAACGAAATTTGAATTTATAACACCTGTGTTTGACCAAACAGATGAGAAAGAAAATAGGCAGCATTAGTGGATAAACATCTGATGGCTGCAAAAAGGAAGTTTCGCTCGCATTCCCGCATTTTAATATTGACGTAGGACTACGTCTTTCATTTCTATACCGGGGTGTAAAACCAAACTTTCGAGAACGAAAGCGTTACGCCGGAGACCGAGATTTTGAGCGTTAATAGCTCTTAAACAACTGAACGAAATGGTATGATAAACACTTCATTTGAAAGATAAAATGTCTACGCGTCATATACTTGTTACTTTTTCATCCAAAAACTTGTTTCAATAGTCTTAAAATTGCTTTCAAAACAGGCTATTGAAATCAAAAATCGGTATATAAGCGAGCGCCGCTCGTAAACCCACTCAGTTATGATTGAACAGCGATTGGAGCATGTTGTCGCTGTTGTTGTGAAGCTAATTTCGTTTATCATGAAAGCGCTGATGAACGGTGTCACCAAGAGCCTGTTTGTGCACCTAAGGCCAAAAGGGAATCCATCAGGAGGAGAGTGATGCCACGGTTCCGCTTGAAACATCGGAGCAGCCACCACACACACACACATACACGCGCGGAATTCTCGTTGCTATCATCGTTGCTGAAAAATAATCTGCCAGTTCCCCTGGGAATTGAAAAATACATTCATGCGAAATAGTTTATTTTAATGTTTTCTATCCATATAACACTGCAACCAAATACATTTGGTTTTGTTATTTTTCAATCAATCGCAATTAACAGGAAAGCTTCTGAATATTTTTTTCCCCATCAGTGGAAATTTTCATATCCAATATTGGATGCATAACATGAAAAACGGAAAATGTTTCACATCGCGAAAATCAAGTCATTTTCGAGCGATTATTTGCTTTCTACTCATATAATGCTGCGACCAAATACATTTCGTTTTTGATTTTTTCAATCAAGTGCGATCAACGTAAGACCACGTCTTTCGGCAATTTATTAGAGGTGCAATGAATCTTTAGGAATTCCCGCTCTACGCGCACTGACAAACAATGTTTACTCAACAATTTCTCAAACTAGAAATGGGTGTTGTGAGAAAGGATTAGCGAACGCGAAAACGACAAACGGGAGAAAGATACGTTTGGAGGTTGAAGGAAATTGGCAGAAAACTTCTTCATTCTATCATTCAAATAATGTGATTAATACCACATCGTTTTGCCAGAAAGAGATTATTAATGCTCAAAGGAGGAATCGAGTCCTCCGAGGAAATTACCCAGCGCAAATTAGAATCGACTATCAATTGCGGCATTCGTACACAAATAATTTTATAATGCAGTTTCACCAAAGTGATTTCTTCGGATATATTCACTACATCATGTCATGTATTTCATATTCTTCATTAAGAAATCCATATCCATGGCACCTACCGGTAACGAATTATTATCGAAACCACGATTTTCGCTAAATGCTCCTTTCAGTTCGGCCTGTAAAAAACTTTTCTGAACTCTAATCCATCAAATTTGGAGCCCTGAAAAGGGCCGTTGATTATATGCTAAGCTAATATAGCACGCTCTCCTCGGATACGATGGGCCAGCTGGATGTCCTTGGGCATGATGTGACGTGTTTTGCATGGATAGCACACAAATTGGTATCTTCGAATAAGCCTCCTGCAGCGTCATAACCGCGGAACTTTGGAAGCGCAAGTCGGTTTTGAAGTCCTGAGCAATTCCACGAACCAAATGCTGCAAAGGTAGCTTGCGGATCAGCAATTCGGTCGACTTCTGATAGCGACGAATTTCATGCGAAGTTCCCGGTCGATAGCGATGTGGCTTCTTCACGCTTCCTGCGGCTGATGCGCTTATCCGAGCTGCTTTCGTGGTGCCTTGCCTCGTGGAATTGCTCAGGACTTCAAAACCGACTTGCGCTTCCAAAGTTCCGCGGTTATGACGCTGCAGGAGGCTTATTCGAAGATACCAATTTGTGTGCTATCCATGCAAAACACGTCACATCATGCCCAAGGACATCCAGCTGGCCCATCGTATCCGAGGAGAGCGTGCTATATTAGCTTAGCATATAATCAACGGCCCTTTTCAGGGCTCCAAATTTGATGGATTAGAGTTCAGAAAAGTTTTTTACAGGCCGAACTGAAAGGAGCATTTAGCGAAAATCGTGGTTTCGATAATAATTCGTTACCGGTAGGTGCCATGGATATGGATTTCTTAATGAAGAATATGAAATACATGACATGATGTAGTGAATATATCCGAAGAAATCACTTTGGTGAAACTGCATTATAAAATTATTTGTGTACGAATGCCGCAATCGATAGTCGACTCTAATTTGCGCTGGGTAATTTTCTCGGAGGACTCGATTCCTCCTTTGAACATTAATAATCTCTTTCTGGCAAAACGATGTGGTATTAATCACATTATTTGAATGATAGAATGAAGAAGTTTTCTGCCAATTTCCTTCAACCTCCAAACGTATCTTTCTCCCGTTTGTCGTTTTCGCGTTCGCTAATCCTTTCTCACAACACCCATTTCTAGTTTGAGAAATTGTTGAGTAAACATTGTTTGTCAGTGCGCGTAGAGCGGGAATTCCTAAAGATTCATTGCACCTCTAATAAATTGCCGAAAGACGTGGTCTTACGTTGATCGCACTTGATTGAAAAAATCAAAAACGAAATGTATTTGGTCGCAGCATTATATGAGTAGAAAGCAAATAATCGCTCGAAAATGACTTGATTTTCGCGATGTGAAACATTTTCCGTTTTTCATGTTATGCATCCAATATTGGATATGAAAATTTCCACTGATGGGGAAAAAAATATTCAGAAGCTTTCCTGTTAATTGCGATTGATTGAAAAATAACAAAACCAAATGTATTTGGTTGCAGTGTTATATGGATAGAAAACATTAAAATAAACTATTTCGCATGAATGTATTTTTCAATTCCCAGGGGAACTGGCAGATTATTTTTCAGCAACGATGATAGCAACGAGAATTCCGCGCGTGTATGTGTGTGTGTGTGTGTGGTGGCTGCTCCGATGTTTCAAGCGGAACCGTGGCATCACTCTCCTCCTGATGGATTCCCTTTTGGCCTTAGGTGCACAAACAGGCTCTTGGTGACACCGTTCATCAGCGCTTTCATGATAAACGAAATTAGCTTCACAACAACAGCGACAACATGCTCCAATCGCTGTTCAATCATAACTGAGTGGGTTTACGAGCGGCGCTCGCTTATATACCGATTTTTGATTTCAATAGCCTGTTTTGAAAGCAATTTTAAGACTATTGAAACAAGTTTTTGGATGAAAAAGTAACAAGTATATGACGCGTAGACATTTTATCTTTCAAATGAAGTGTTTATCATACCATTTCGTTCAGTTGTTTAAGAGCTATTAACGCTCAAAATCTCGGTCTCCGGCGTAACGCTTTCGTTCTCGAAAGTTTGGTTTTACACCCCGGTATAGAAATGAAAGACGTAGTCCTACGTCAAAACATACCACAAAGATCCAGATATTAAAATTCTCCTGCAACGTTTTGGGCATATTATTAATCAAATCGAAATCCAGAAACACGACTCACTGCGGGTGCCGACCGATATTTTCACATCTTTTTCCTGAGTAGGTGACTCATGAGTATGACCAAACGCGATTACCACATTAGTGCTGATCTTACTCTTACTTTCAACCCCTTTTGACACCACCAGCCCCGCCTGCCCAGCACTTGATTCAGTCACGGTCTGACAGAGCTTTTAGCGTTTTGCATTGTATTATTACTTACGCTTGAATTTAAAGATCCGTAGTTGTGATCTCGTTTTGTCTCCGCGAGTCGGTTTCTTCGTGGGGCGCGCACTCAAGTGGTGCTCATAAATAGATACAAACACACACACACACATACACACCTGACGCAAGTAGTCGAGCCAGAAATTACCTGTCTTGAACGAGATAAAATAACAAGATCACAACCTGACGCTTTGCGTATGTTTTTTGTTAGTTAGTTTAGCTGACTGTTTCTCATGCAGATTAAGTCATTGCGAATCCCACGTTTTTTTTTTCTTCTGTTTGCTGCTGTCTCTTCTGCGTTTGAGCCCTTGCGTTTCAGGGTACATGTTTAATACCTAAGTATTAGCAGTTCATCACCTTATGAGAAGGTTACGCTTTTCGTGTGTTATGGCGGGTTTACATTAGGGAGATCTATAGCTATAGATGGATTTATTCACGTGAAAATAGGTGTAAACGGGTGAGAATAAATATAATACACTTATTCGAGGTATATATAACTTGAATAAATTCAGCATATGTAAACGCTTGTGAATTTCTCACTGGTGAGAAATCACTAAAGTTGGATGCAGTTCTACTTCAGGTGAATAAATTCACCGAAGATATGAATATATTCATTATAGAAGTTCACGCTAGTGTAAACGGTTGATGCGATTTCTATAAATCTCATCATATTTCTTCACATGAATATATCCCTAGTCTAAACCCACCCTTACTCCGAGAACTCTCCATGTCGTGATAAAAGAGACTGACTGCGCGGGGAGATCTCCTTTGAGACTACCGCTTTTGGGATGTTCCAAGGCTGGTTTCCACGAAATTCCAATTACATTGTAAAGCGAAGCACGAAACGATTTCACTGCTTTCGCAATTATGCGGGTAATTAATATACTGCGCTGTTTTATCTCTCTTTTTTTCGTACAGGTAAGCCATACATGCGAAGTGACGACTGACTACGCCTGGAAAGGAGTTTTTCTTTCATCTATCAAAGTGAGTGTTAATTTTACGCGTATACTGTTTTGGTTTTCGTTTTCTCGCGGCTGCTTGATATAAATGTCTTGTTTCGTTTACGTTGTTCGTCATACCTGAACGCATACCTCATTACTTCGAACTGAATCACTGATAGGTCGTATCATCCATTGAACCATCGAAATGGATAGTTTCCGAGCGATTTCTCAGAAAATTCATATCGAGTCAAAAAGGGGGAATTTATTTGCACAATTGTCTCTAATTGCAAAAAAAAAGGCAATAACTGAGGTGAACAAGCATTCCCAGTTAATATTTTTGTTTATGTAAATTAAATGTTTTTTACGTAACATGAATAGAATCATTTCTATTACAGTTCGGCTGAAAAGTTCATAAGGTAACACAGTAAAACTATTTTTTTTCTGCAAACTTCAATTTTATTATTCAACATAATTGCCTTCGAGGGCGATACAGCGATTATAGCGATCTTGCAACTTTTCGATACTATTTTTATAGTACTCTGTCGGTTTTTCCTCAAAATAGTCCACAGTTTCGGTAATCGCTTCATCATCGGTCGCTGGGGGCCAGATTTGGAGTACGGTGGATGCGGAAGCAATTCGAAGCCCAAGTCATGCAATTATGCCATCGTTTTCATTGATTTGTGAGTTTTCCATTTTTTTTCACAATAACAAAAGTTGCTTCACTCTCAGTGCAATGCACGTATCCATTGAAAGATGGTGCTGTGTGATAGTCAAGTAAATTTTAGCAAGAGGCGCCATCTAGACGTTAACCTTATGAACTTTTCAGCCGAACTGTTATCTTATTTGCAATGGGAAATATCGATTCCGACAAATCACAAATGGTCAGCAGGTGTGTTTGGAACACACCTTTATCTCTGCAATTATTAGAAAACTGTGTGTTTCATGATCCTGAATATCCAAGATGCCGAATGTTACAAAATGACGGATTACATTTTTTTAAACCCCCCCTTCAATATGGGTATCAAAGGAAAATGCTTGACTAGTAGAACACAGTTATTTATAAGTAACTAGCTGACCCGGCAAACTTCGTCCCGCTCAAAATTTGTTTTTTGTTATCAATACCTTCGAACATTCACGTTTTCTTACTATAAGCAAGTTCATGGATCCAATCGCATAATTGTTCATCGATTGATCTTCTAATCGACCCCGTTGAAATTTGTATGGCAGCTTCTCCTTAGAGAGAGGCGGAGGAGTATCCAACCATCATAGAATCATTTATTGCACCCTAAAACCTCCACATGCAAAATTTGGTATCATTTGCTTGATGAATTCTCTAGTAATGCATAAATTTCTCAGTTATGCAGAAATTTGTATTTCATTCGTATGGCAGAACCAACATCCACCCCCCCCCCCCCCTCAGAGAGGGGGATGCAGAGTCTCACCATAGAAACATTTATTGCACCCTAAAACCTTCACATGCCAACTTTGGTTTGGTTTGCTTGATTAATTTCCGAGTAATGCAGAAATTTGTGTTTCAGTTGTATGGCTGCAATGGCTGCACCAAGTATGTGCGAACAACAAAGTGTGTATTCGTAAGTATGTGCGTCGTTGCAAATCTTCATGTTTGATATGCGCTCACTTCAACGGACGATTTCGGGGTTCGGGTATGCTTTATGTGCAATCATGGATTTGTCATATATTCGTCCGAGAGTAATTAAACGCGTTAAAAAATTAAACTAAACAGTTAATTTTGACATAGGACTATGTCTTTGATTTCTATATAGGGGGGTAACTCTAAGAAAAATGTAACGATTCACTAAGTGTTTTCAAACACATTTTACTCAAAATTGTTATTGCCACATATGTTGTGTTATATACCATTAGACAGGAAGTTTATCCAGCATTTTTTTTGCTTAAAACATGAAGAGTGAATATAGTAAAAAAAAGTCAACAATTTGACGAATCAAATGGGTATGTTTTCTATCGATTGCACTTTCACTCGCTTTTCTCCTCGACGCAACGAGCAATATTTTTACCTAAATTCGGGCGTTAGCTCACAATGGGAGTTCATGCGTATAATGAATTATTCTTTATTTAACCGATAATAGGCATTTATCAGTTATTGTATCAATTCGTGCTCAATTCACGTTTTTATCGTGTGGGTCTTGCTAAAGGGTGTGTCACATCAAATTGCATCACGGAAAAAACGCTGTAGAAATTTAATTTTGAGGAATTATATCTTCAGCTTTCGCTTATAATCAGATAAGAGTGTATAGATCACGTTGGCCATGCTTCACTGTCAATTTTTCGTAAATTTGGAAAAATGTCGTCGAACGAAAAAGAGCGTCGTGAATTAATCCTGTGCACTCATTTCGAGAATCCGGGGTTGTCACATCGGGACATCGGTAAGATGCTGAGAATCGTCCAATCCACGGTCAGCAGAGTACTAAAACGATACTTCGAGATCCTAACCATCGACCGGACCGGGTCCAGCGGACCAAGCAGCGGGAGGGCCTGCGTACATACAAGGTTCAGAAGGCTCCTAACCGCGACGAAAGGCAAAACATAGTGGGGAAGACGCGAGCCCGGAAGCTGTACACCGAAATGCTGACGAAGCCGCATTGCCTGGTAATGGACGACGAAACCTACGTCAAAGCGGACTTTCGTCAGCTGCCGGGCCTGTTGTTCTTCTCCGCAGAGGACAAATTCAGCGTTCCGGAGGAGATTCGCAAGCAGAAACTATCCAAGTTTGCCAAAAAGTACATGGTGTGGCAAGCGATCTGCTCTTGCGGAAAGCGGAGCGCCCCCTTCGTGATGACCGGCACGGTAAACGGGCAGGTTTACCTTAAGGAGTGCCTACAGAAGCGCTTACTACCACTATTGAAGCAGCACGAGGGCCCGACCATCTTCTGGCTGGATCTCGCTTCGTGCCACTATTCAAAGGACGTGTTGGAGTGGTACGAAGCCAACGGGGTCACCTTCGTGCCAAAGGAAATGAACCCGCCCAACGCGCCGGAGCTTCGCCCAATAGAGAAATATTGGGCGATTATGAAGCCCTCCGGAAGAACCCAAAAGTTGTCAAATCGGAGGCGGACTTCAAGAGAAAATGGATTACTGTTCAAAAAAAACTACAACCTCACGTTGTACAGAACCTTATGGACAGGATAAAGAGGAAGGTGCGAGCATACGGGCTGGGGCCAGAGCTGCGATTTGTCGTGAGAATCAAGTGATGGTACTCACACAAAGATAATCAACAAATTTTGTACTACGATTATCTTTGGTGACCATCCCAAAGCCAGTTCAATAGTGTGAGAAGAGTATTATCACAACACTAACACATGGTGAGCTTCTACTTGACAGTAGAAATCCGAGCTCTTTGGTGAGTGTCCTGTTGCTGAAATGTCAGAATAGTTCGACACTCAAAAGTCTAGCTGATGGTTTGGTGTTTGGCGATATTCACAACATTCGCCTCTTTGTGTTCGTTCTTTACGACCAGGGATGCCAGATGTGAATATATAGTTTCATTTTAAATATAATTTGAAGAATATTGTATTTTCAGGCATGTATTTTCTTTTCATCTTTTCAGATGGCCTTCATGTTTTTAGTGGCACTTCGCCGACTCTACGTAGTATTACACGTGTCATTTGTATTAGTACTTAGTTTGTGGAATGACACGCCTTGACTATCCCCTCTATTGCGGATCCCGATCGGGTTTGAAATTAGCAAAATGATGCATTTTGAAACCCGTTCGACTTCGATTTTTTTTACCAAATTTGTTTCTCATCATTGCAACGGTGCTAAATTTGTAGACATGTTCGCAATTTTACTGATGTTTGATGTCCTGCCTATCCTGTTGCAGACTTATATCTTTAGTTACTAGCTGCAGGGATATGGTATTTCTACTCTTTATAACTTGATTCCCTACGCTAACAACCCCTTTTTTTATACATTACTTTGCTATTCTCGCGGTTACAAAAATATCTGCCATTTATACACATCAACATTTCAATTTTTTGTCGAAGACTTTCAAAAAAAAAACATCTGACATCTCTGGAGGTGATGACATTTAGAGCCCCCGCACACTACAGACTTTTTTTTTCAGCCGACAGTTTGGTCGGATCGGCGTACTGGTGCAAAAACCGACCCAATTGAATCGGTGTAATGTGCGCACATGCATACCTCTCCGTAGTGATTAAGAAGCCGACCGAACTATCGGTCGACAAGTCAGTTTGCAGCATGCGGGGGCTCTTACTTTGACAAAGGCCAACACGAAAACAACAAGTCACCAAGTATTTTTGTATACATTATACATCAAATATTTTTGTGTACAATGGCTCTCTGGGTTGACCGCTACCGACCGCGCCAGCTGTTCAAACTGGACTACCACAAACGCACAAAAAACATCTGATTAAGCTTTGCTCCCAGAGAGACTTCCCGCATGTTCTACGGTCCTTCCAGGCCAGTAAGAAAACTCGCATCATGTGTCTGCTGCGGAAACTTTACCAACCGGGCGCGGAACGGCTACGCAATGAGATAATCAATTTCATAACGCCCTCGAACCGGAAGGTGGAAATCAGGACCATCAGCAGTAATTACCACATCGAGTTGAATTCATCGGTTGCCGTGATATATAACAGGGTGGTCGTGTCGAATTTGATCAAGCAAATTGATCCCAGTGGGTAGAGGGAATATGAGACTCGTCTTGTCCGAAGTGGATTAGCTGACCAAAGATACCCAGAATGCGCTGAGAAGAACCATTGAACAGTATTTGTCTACGTGCAGATTGATTTTGTGCGCCAATTCTTCTTCGCGGGTTATTCCCGCGGTTAGGAGTCGTTGCTTGGGAATAAGAGTGCCGGCTCTATCTTAGGATGATTTTCTTAAAATTTTGAATGTAAGATTGTAAGATTGCTGGAAGTGGTGAAGAAACAGCTATACGAACTGCTATCTCAAGGCGTTCTATCGAATGTTATAATCTGTGGATTGGTACCGAATCTGGTTAAAATTGCGATATGAGTCTGAAGACGCAAACGTTGAATTTTGTCGGGTATTATGAACACCGGATGCAGCAAGGAAGCAAATATATATTCCATCTGGAATTGTTCGTGGCGCAGTTAAAGGCACGGTATAAGAAGTTTCTCAATAAAGCCTCAATGCAAGAGGATGATTTTTGAGCGATTCTTTGAGATCGCAATTTTCTTTCGTTTTATGAAAAAATAAAATTTTTGTGTTCATCTCACGTTTATTAACTAAACTTCAATAGTTCTGGTAATGATTAACTCAAAATAAAAAAACACGCCTTGTCGGTTTTCAATCGGATCGTTTTCATGATCCGCAAATAATTATGAAATGGTAAATTTATCAATATACTTAAATACCATTTCATTCAAAAACCATTATGCTGCACCATGTTCATTTGAAAATTATATTTAATGTATCTTTTAAAATCATGACACCATAATATTTTTTATTATATATGTCTGTTCATTTCAACTACAAGAAATAAATATTCGCTCGATTAATCGAATACTGAAGGACAATTGTTCGAATGAATCGAATATTGACCCACGATTAATCGATAATCGAATAAACGAAAAATTTAGACATCTCTAACAACAACAACAACTTCTACTTCAACAAACGAATCTAAACAACCGTCGCGATTGTCAAAAATGATTGGAACTGTCTGATCACTCACATTTCTACTACCATCATACGCCACAACCACCGCTCTCGTAACGTAAAGTTGTAAACAGAGCGATCGGCAGTGAGAGGCATTGGAACCAACCGTCATTTAGTTAGGTGTCAGAAACAAAAGAGTGAGTATCACTACTGAATATTTGGATCTCACGTACCGTGAGAGGAATTGAGTGACTATGGTCAGCTTTTTTGTGACATTGACGGTGATGGATTGCAGCTCTGGCTGGGGCTCGAAGTATGAATAAAAAGAAAATGCCAAAAGTTGTTTAATAGTTTTTATTTTACTGTCTAAAATTTTCAAAAGGATCGGTCTACTGGGCGAATTTCTACAGCGTTTTTTCCGTGATGCAATTTGATGTGACACACCCTTTAATACCAATGTATCCAGGATGTCCTAATATGGAGCATGTTATTTGGTTACGTGAAAAATTCAATTGATGAATTCAACTGGCGTTCGAAAGGATATACTCACGCACATCAAATTATGATAGCTCGAGTAGTCGCAATCTTAATATTATGCTCCCCATATAAGTCTATCTAAGAAATCCGCTTCATTTCCTCGAATGCAAATGCATTCTCATTCCTATGCTATTTTTATCTATAATATATTTCTGTAGTCATAGATTTATTTGACATTCCTATGCTATTTTTATCTATAATATATTTCTGTAGTCATAGATTTATTTGACTTGAGCTTGTTTTGATTTTGATATATATATATTTATGGTATTTTTTTGTTCATTTTTGAACAGAATGTGATTGCGGATTCTACCACGTTATATCATCCAACTCGTTAAAGGATACAAGTTCATACAGTAAACGGTTTTGTTTTCAGGGCTTCCATTTGATGTATCAAAAGAGAAAAAAATACAGATTTTGAACAATAAAAAAAATAATTCAAATGCAATTACTACGCACAGTCCTATGTGAAGATCCCGCCCGTGCCCCTAGGCCCAGACCCATCAATTTTTTTTTTATTGACTGAACATTGCTCCACGCGTTAATATAAACGCATACTTCCCGTGATTTCATATGAACTTATAAACTGCACATGTAAAATCTGCAAAATGTTTGTAAATCTGTAATTCTTGAAATGAGAATTCAGAGTGCGACTAAAAAAAAAGATCTCGCAACACTATCTTAAATATGCATTCATTTAATCTACGGTAGCCGTATTGAGTATCGTGTTATGTCATTGTGAAGCGAAAATCATAATGTTTTTTTCAGGTGAACTGAACACATTCTTTCAATAATAATTATGAATGAAAAATTTACTTTTCCGTATCGTGAATTATACGTAACAGAGGAAGGTTTTTTGAGGGAATATAACAAAATGTATAGGCGAACGGCTGAGTAAGAGTCGAGACAACGTTCTTAAAGCATTCAAAAAGTGTGAAATAATTATTTTGAAACTGCTTTCGGGAGTATTAATCTGATAGAATATCTTTCACACCTCCTTCAAGCTCCAATAAATGTCGATACTGCATCCAGGTATGGGGAAAATCACATCGAAATTCGTTCAACAACACTCATTCACAGATAAAACTCACCCTTCTATTCTCCGTTTATGTCTCACTTCATTTGAGACAGAAAACATTCACCTATCATCTTCACAAAGTTCATTCTCGATTTGAACGGAAAAATACTGTCTCGATTCCGCTCATCTATTCTCAGAGAATTTTGCATTCCCTCATTTGCCTCTCGGAATGACGTTAGATGGTGAGAGTTATTGGTGAGCGAGAATGTAAATTCATGTGCGCTTGAATGCTGACAAGGAAAAGTGTACAAGGGAAAATAAAATCATGCATACACGCAGATTGAGTCTATTTTGACTCAATCGTTATTTTGTTTCGTGCGATCCTTCCAAAGGACTATTCATTCATTGAATGTTGTTTTCCACTCTTTGTTTTGTTATGTTCACTCTCAGTCCAGAATTAAGATGGTCGGAGAGTGAAAAATGATTCATCGTGCCATCTCACTATTGATTGCTGTAATCTTTTCGCCATGATTATTCCGAGCAGATACAAGCAAGGTGTGGAGAAATGAGCGAATGAACTTTTCCATACTTGACTGTATCTTAGACAACGTGAATCACGTCGGAATAGGTAGCTAATGAACGAAAGAAAGAGTAAGCACTATACAAGTGCTGACCAGAGAGCTTTTTCTGTGAGCTGCTGTGGTAGTTCTGATTTCCATTTCCAAAAATCTGGAAATTCCTGAATACAAAATTAGGAAGGCTGGCATCTCGGTGGACAAGTTTATTTTCCAGTCAATCAATTCATTTTCCTCCACGCACAAGGCACATTATAATTTTAAAAAATCGAACAAATAAAAAACGATATCTTTCCATCTTCTTCCCAATCGATCGAATTTTCGATCGATTTTCCCAATCGATTTTCGAAAATTCATGCATTTTTCCCGAGTTAAAAGTGGCCTCAATGTGCAGCGCATTTGAAGCCGGATGTGAAAAAAGTATTTTGCAACAGTGAGAGCTTGAAAACTGAAGGTTCAAGCTTTTTAGTTCCGCTGCGTTTGTTATCACCTTCTCCGCACCGATTCGGATTTTCTGTTGCCTTTCTGCGAACGGTGCTGTATAATATAATTTGTGAATAGTTTCTTTGAGAATGGTGACTTTGGGAGCGATGGAGATATAATGTTGCTGTGAGATACTGCAAAAAATCCTTATATGTTCAATAAGTTTTTTGCGTTTGTGTTGCTTCAGACTGCGAGAAATCAACAGACCATATCAACGGTTAGGCTGAGGAATAATTTGCATGTTTTTAGTGCTTCACTGCTTTGTGAATAGTTTGCGCCGCTCAGTGCAAGCATTTAGCTTACTTACATTACATCTGCACTGAAATATGAATACTATGTAGTACTGCGGGTCTCCGGCTATGTTCTCGACAATTCCCACCCGTCTTTCATCTTGTTTATCACTGACATAACATATATTTGAGATATTGTTGAGTTAGGAATGTTTTTACAGTACGCAGAACAACTAGCTGCAGATAGAAATGAATCCAAAGCTAATCCCAACAATAAATTAGGCAGCAATGGCACGCGTCTTCTTCTTGAATGGCGTTAACGTTCCCTGTGGAGCTTTTGCCGTCTCAACGTATGCATTAACTAGCGTCATTTATTAATATTTAGTTGAGATTTCGTAAGCCAAATAACACGCCTTGAATGTATTCCGAGGGGCAAGCTCTTGCATTATAAAAAAATTGTTTGCTATCATCTTTTTGCGATACCTTCACTGACTTTTTGACGATTTTCTCTTTTCTTCATAAAACGATGTTTTTATTCATAACTAGCTGACCCGGCAAACTTCGTCCCGCCCAAAATTTGTGTTTTGTTATCAATACCCTCAAACATCCACGTTTTCTTACTATGAGCAAGTTCATGGGTCCAATCGCAGAACTGTTCATTGATCGATCTTCTAATTGACCCCGTTGAATTTACCTTTTACTATAAAATTCCTAGTATTTCTAACAAAACTGTTTCATTTCTATAGCAGACCTCCTCTCTCCCCTCTTCAGAAAGGTAGGAGGAGTGTTGAACCACATTAGAAATGTTTCTTGCTCCATAAAACATCCACATGCCAAATGTGGTTCAGTTTGCTTGATTGGTTCTTGAATTAGGCAGAAATGTATTCTTCATTTGTATGGCAGTACCCCCCTCCCCCCAGAGAGAAGGGAGAAGTGTCTAACCACCATAGAAACATTTATTGCACTCTTAAACCTTCAGATGCCTAATTTGGTTTCATTTGCTTGATCATTCTCGAGTAATGCAGAAATTTGTGTTTCATTTGTATGGCAGCCCCCCGTTAGAGAGGGGGACGGAGAGTGTAACCACCATAGAAGCATTTATTGCACCCTAATACCTCCATATGCCTAATTTGGTTTCATTTGCTTGATCATTCTCGAGTAATGCAGAAATTTGTGTTTCATTTGTATGGCAGCCCCCCCTTAGAAAGGAGGGTGAAGAGTCTAACCACCATAGAAACATTTATCGCACCCTTAAACCTTCAGATGTTTAATTTGGTTTCATTTGCTTGATTAATTCACGAGTAATGCAGAAATGTGCTTCATTTTATGGCAGCAAACTTTGGATGCGTTTTTCTCAGTTGCTGATTTTGTAACATGGGACAACTATGTGTAGAACGGCAGTTCAGTCGGTTGAACGAAGCTAGTAAATATCCAATTTAATTCAATACATTTGCATCTTGAAGATTCAAGATACCTTCAATCAAGCATACCATTGAAACGTATAGTAAGGGCCTGGCCGGGTAAGGGAGTAAAAAGTGCCCCCAAACCAAATCACCAGCTGTATGGCGAATATTGTATAGGATATTAAATAAGAAATTTTGGAGGGTTTTTTGAACCCCTATGTGGTTTAACATAGGATCTATAGTGAAAAACGTACTTTTTTGTTTATTTCACGCCATCTTCAAAAGCTTCGAGATAAAAATTTGAAAAAAAATACTGAATGTGCATCTCACTACGGTGTATTAAGAAAAAATTATCAAAAAAAAATATTCTTCAAAAATTGAAATACTAAAAAAAATATTGAAATTTTCAAAAAAAATATTTTTGGATTTAAAGATTCAGTACTACTCTAATTCATATTTAAATTTGTTCCTACGGCTTTTCTAGATACTAAATATGAAATTTTGACAGTTATTTTATTTGTATTATATCATATATTTGAGTTTATATATGGTACAATTTCGGGTTTTCACGCCATTCTCAATAGCTTTGAGACAAAAATATTAAAAAAATACTGAAAGCACGTCTTACTAAGGTGTATCGAGCAATATTTTCAAACAAATTTTTTCATCAAAAAATCAAATACTAAAAAAATTTAAAATTAATTTTTGTTTTAGTGTTTTTCGCGGTCCATAAAAATGTATATTTCAGGCATTTCGAAATTTCGAAAAAAAATATTACTTCGAGACCCACTTTTGCTCTAATTTTTCATTTTCGTTCGTATGTGTTGTTTTTTCCACATATAGCGTAATTTTTTCTTGAATTTTTAAGAAGATTGCCCGAAAAAAAATGTTTTTTTGGCCTTTGGGCATTTTTAATTTATTTTGAATCTAGTGAACCAGTTCTGCTCCAATATTTATTAAAATTTTGTATATTTAGAGCATTGTGCTGTACAAAGATTTTTTATCTCGTATCTTAAAATATATGAGACTAGCTGACCCGGCAAACTTCGTCCCGCCCAAAATTTGTTTTTTGTTATCAATACCTTCAAACATTCACGTTTTCTTACTAAGCGCAAGTTCATGGGTCCAATCGCAGAACTGTTTATTGATTGATCTTCTAATCGACTCCGTTGAATTTACCTTTTACTAAAAAATTCCTAGCACCTCCACCAAAATTGATCATTATAATATCAGATTATTTCCAGACACAATTCTCGTTCAAGATTTTTCAACCACCTGCACATGGTTCTCCGTTACATGGAATAAATGTTTGATACAGAAAATATGATAGAATAAAGACAGACCCCTTCCCTCTTCTCCCTATAGAGAGGGGAGAGGAGTGTCTATTCACCAAAGACACGTTTCGTGCCCCCTACAATCTGCACATGCCAAATTTGGCTCCAGTTGCTTGATTAATTCTCGAGTAATGTAGAAATTTGTGTTTCATTTGTATGGCAGCCCTCCTTAGAGAGGGAGGAGGGGCCTCAAACTATCATGAAAACCTTTCCCAGCCCCAAAAACGCCTACACACCACATTTCATGTCGATCGGTTCAGTAGTTTCCGAGTCCATAAGAATCAGACAGACAGACAGAAATCCATTTTTATATATATAGATTATTTTTACATTAGATTTAGATGCTTTACCAAATTCATGGGAGTCAGCAGTACGATAGAGCTCTGTGAGAAAAAATAAAGTCCTTGTGGGAAGATCATTCGGATTAATGAGAAAAACACCTAAAAAAATACAATTTATTATTTTTTTTAAATTTCAATCTTACAATTAAAAACCACGAATACAATAAAATAATCGATTTAAAAAAAATAAAAATAATAATGCAGACAATAAAGAAAATTATTTTTGTGTCTCGCAATGAACTTAAAACTTCAGGAAAAAATTACGCCACATGTAAAAAAAGACACATACAAACGCATTTAAATAAAAATTAGAGCAGAAGTGGGTCTCAAAATTATATTGTTTTTCAAAATTTCGAAATTTTTGTACCGCGTATTTAAATTTTATTTTATTATTAGATTTTTTGATGAAAAAATTGTTTGAAGATATTTATCGATACACCTTAGTTAGATGTACTTTCAGTATTTTTTCTTATTTTTGTCTCAAAGCTATTGAAAATGGCGTGAAAAAAAACGAAAAGGTGCATTTTTCACCATAGATCCTATGTTGTGCCATATAAGGACTCAAATATATAGTACTACTGCCAAAATGTTTTATTTAGTACCCTATACAATATTTTCCATAGAGCTGGTTTGGTTTGGGGCACAATACTGAAAAAAATCACACATATCTAGAAAAGCCGTAGGAATACATTTAAATATGAATGAGAGTAGTACTGAATCTCTAAAACCCAAAAAAAAAATTTTCTAAATTTCAAAATTTTTTTGGTACTTAAATTTTTGATAATTTTCTTTTTTTGATAATTTTTCTTGATTCATCGTAGTAAGATGCAGATTCGGTATTTTTTTAAATTTTTATCTCGAAGCTTTTGAGGATGGCGTGAAATAAACGAAAAAGTACGTTTTTCACCATAGACCCTATGTTAAACCACATAGTGGTTCAAAAAAACCGCCAAAATTTCTTATTTTATATCCTATACAATATTTGCCTTACAGCTGGTGATTTGGTCTGGGGGCACTTTTTACTCCCTTACCCGGCCAGGCCTTTGATATTTTTTTGTAATAATGACTCTATGAAACCACCAATTCTACCCAATTTCAGCTTCAAAGTTTGCCAATATGAAGTAATTTCCCGTCCAGCTTTAGTTGACCTCATAAAACGTTATGGGCAAACTTCCGTCCGACTGTGGCACATAACCAAAGCTGAAGTGTTCTTCCGGCGCGTGTACCGATGGAGCACATTCCGTACCATCCTCGTTTATGGTCGGAAAAAATATACCATTCCACGAAAACAGATTGAGGTCGTTAGATGGAATAAAATGAAAATTTTCCCCACCGGTCGGAACATTGCACAGACTAAGTGGGTTGCACTATAACAAGAAAAGCTCGAAAGTCTCTGAGGTTAAAAAAAAGTAGTACCGAAGCGCAAAATATCGAATCAGCTCTACTCTTGCAATATCCTCTCAGTGAAATGGGGAAAAAAGTAGCTTTAAAAGAAGGTTATGCTGTTGTTTTCCGTCACTCCATCTTTCGCTGTTCACGGGTTGGTGCTGAAAGGAAATCTCGTTGCTCTTCTGTGCTTATTTGCCGGGCAACTCCCCCATCTCATCTATTTTTCACCCGACGAGTGGAGCAAGCCCGATGATGCTTCAGTTGTTTCGGTTGGCTTGATTCATCTGGCAGAGCACATTTCGGAAACAAAGAGGGAAGGAAAAAACATCGTTCCCAGTCCTCTCGGGAGTAAATCTACATATTTTCCGGAACACGAGAAGTGTACTTCGCGAATCGCTGGAAAGTTGTTTTTTTTCGGCTGTTGTCTTTTTTTTCGAATGAACATGTTTATTTTAGTTGCATCACCTACTTCACTTCACAGCTTTATGGAAGCCGCTGCCGAGATGATCAGTGGTTATACTCGAAATGAGCAAATGTTTACTAGGAGTTGCCCCAAGTGGACCGACTGCTCGCACACCGCCACTCGACCGGCATTGGTCTATTAATATCGTTCATGGCACCAGGGAGTGAATAGTATGTACTGCTGTGGAAGTGCTCAATATTTGCCGTTGCTGGATGCAATTTATGCAGCCACGGACTGATTAAATGTGTTAAAAATTAGACAGGAGAACCACTAAGACTACAATAGTATCAACGGATTATACTATAAAATATGCTATAAAATACTGTAAAATATGTCGTAAAATATGTGTATATTTTCTCTTTATTTTGCTCCATATTTGCGACACTATAACTCACGAACGACTTAACCAACTGTCAAGGACTATATTATAGCGCGCAAAAATACCTTTCCAACAAGCTATAGTATGACAATGAATACAACTAGAACTACGCGCTTACAACGACACCTCGAGGAAATACCGCAGGACTTTTTTGACAGCCTAATATATACGGAGAGAAAATTCTTCCTGTCCACGTGGACTCAGTCTGTACCCGCTCACTCCTCTCCGTGGACAAGAGTGAACATTTTCTTACTCCCTACCCCCCCTAAAGTTGTCCACGTGGTATGTGGACACCCCCTTAAATATAATAAACGCTAACATTGAATATCAGAGCTCACAATAATGAATTGAGTAATGTAGCATACCTAGAGGCTATTTCTATATACTTTGGGGCGAACGGTACAAATGTCATCAAAACAAATGCAAGCAAGAAAGCAAGCGGTTGTGTGTCGCAGGGATGCCAGGTGATTTTTTTCAAAAGTCTTGACAGGATACGACAAAATGTCATAATGTCGGTGGAAAGTTCTTCACACAAAAACGGAACTATGATAACTTTATTTGTTCATTTCAGCTTAAATATTTTGATTGTGACTCAAACCATATCCATTAAACTAATTGTAGAAAAGGTATGTGACCGGAAAACTTTCGATTTGTGAAGTGGTCGTTTGAAAGATCTAGGTTCACCTATTGCATAGTGTAGCGTTGCCTGAACGGTCTTGGCTTTCTTTCATACAACTAAAACTCGACCAATCGTTTTAGCGTGCAACTCTCGACTCTTTTATTTTTCCGAAATTAATTCTACAAACTAATTCTTCTACCTTCGAATTTCTGGGGAGGCGCTTGGAGTTACCCCGCTATATCTGCCGATAAATAATTATGCGCCGAGTAATCAAAAAATGTCCCGTGTGTGTTGAACTGCCATGAACCGAGTGGAAACTTGAGATTTGTTTCACTCGCACAAAAATAACAAAATTGATGTACGTAAAAAAAAAATGTAGACTCGGTAACAACATAATGTAATTAGAGAAGTGTTCGATTTTCGACAAGGGTGATGCACTTTTGGATCTTGACGACAAAGCGCAAGTGTGCTTCAATGAAATATGAAAAAAATGGAGCGAAGCATTCTCCAAGCGTCTCTACATACATATATGGAGGAATTAGGGTCGCTTCATCCCCCCTTACTTACAGAGCTTGTAATAATCTTGAAGAGGTTATTGCAAGCAGATTATACATTAATGTAATAATTAGATAAATGTATTTGATTTTTGATTTTTTTCTTTTCAGTCATAGGAACAATAAAAACAAATTAAATGATTTTTTTTTCGGTTGTAATTAAAATAAAACATACTCCCTCAACTCTGTAATTCCCCAATTCTAAATGGAAACAAAAATGGTCATATCTCCTTAAGGCTTCCCCGAAAGTCTTATCGATCATTGTTGATGAGCTTGTACAGCTTCATTTAAAAATTTCTTGGTGCAATATGTTTATTTTCATCATTCTTGCTGAATATATCTCCCTCTCATTAATTCTTTAATCTTTAATCTTTCATATTCTTTTAATCTTTAATCTTTCATCTTCTTCAATATTTAGTTTTCTTCATTTCAATATTTTATTGTTGGAGGTAAATTCATCTCCCATGATTCTTCTTCGCTTTTATAGCGCTACTTTGTTTACATTTTTATTCTCGATAATCCCACATTTCAGTTACTCATGAACTGTTAAGTAAGTATTGGGGCATACATGTCCTTACAGGAATTCATTCCTGGTTTTCCAGCCCTTCGGTACATTCAAAAGCTATTATTGCGATTGATGGACACATTTTTGTTATAAATTGGCTGTAGAAAAATATGCCTCAACATTTTACATTTTGTTAAAATCCCACTTCAAAGTGTGTATGTAAAGTTTAGAATCACACCTATTCAAATTATCGATAAGTACATTTCCCCATTTTTCCCTGTCCATACAATTAAAGTACGGGAGATATGGTTGTATCTTTCTAAACAGAATAAGCAGTCTTCCCAGAATTGACGGAATATTGTTAAATAATAATTATCCCTTCTTTGATTCATATTTTGATGCCGGGTTCAAATTTCTCTGCTAAATTAATTCAGTCTGTGTATTACATTCTTGAAGCATTAGAAGAATTAGATCGTACAACTTTCTTCTAGGTGCATAGTTTCCTTTCACACACATTTTATCGCTCTTATTCTAAAAATCTCCTACTTTATTTAAAAAATTGATTATCCTTCCAACAGTTGATTTGAATTGATTAGGAAAAAGCTTTTTCTTTTCACTTTTTTAAAATTTGGTTGTTTTGAGAGGACAAAAAATAATTGGTCCTTTTCACTTTCTCACTACTGTCCTAATTTGTTACAATGAAATAGTTTGCAGTCGCCAACAATTGTTTTTTTGTTTATAGTAGTCTAGCTTTTATATAAATTTTTCATATATTACATCTGCTTTTTTTTACACTTTGAACCAACGATTTGCAAGGTTTAAATCGGTCTCACATTATTTGTTTTACATAATTTACTAGAATTCTTTATCTGGTTTCCACACATGGTTGCTATTCTATTTATTTTAGTGTTGGATTCTCAGTACATAATAAAAGATCATGGAACGCGGAATCCGATTTAGATACTTCATGTTAACTTTGAATATTTTCCAAATATGACAATCGTCTAAATATTGACACAAAAATAACTGCCTCGCATCTAATACGATTATTTCCCTTGATGAATTAATTGGCTTTTAATTTTATTTTGATAATTTTTTTTAACTTTAATGCTTTATGGGAAAGTTGATGGAATATCATATAGCTCCTATGTCTAGTATTACCGAAATTAGTGCTCCTCTAGATTGTCACCTTGTTAGATCCGTATCGCAGTGAGATTACTGTCTGTCCGACTCACATTTGCTCCTCCGAGAACTGACGTTTGTTCCTGTCTTCCTCCTTTGACCAACGGATAGTTTACCACATTTGATCCGATGTAGATAGACATCTCGGGACCACAGTCCAGCGAAAACATGAATCGTGAATCAAACTTCTCAGCAGACAACGATGGCTCAACGAAATGAGCTTCTCCATCGGTTGTCTTCCGGGAATCACTGAGAAACAACTCGTCGAGCCCATGAAAATCCGGATAAATGTAACGTATCAGCTGTTCCAGCGGCATGGTTTTCATCTCACTGATAGCGAATACGCCTTCACCCAAACTTGCTTTTATTGTTTTCATTCCGTCTCCACACAGTATCACAAAAAATTGCATTTAACCCTTTCAGGACCATAAGGTTACGGTACCTTATTAAATCAATTTAGCTATATGTTATGAATCAATAGGCACCCTAAAAACATAATTTATACTAAAAATTCAAAAAACTTTTACCTTTTTTTTTTAAATTTATGGCACAAATATGTCCCTATGGTTGCTATTATGTATTGCCAGTAAAAATAATAAAAAGGTACATTCCGAAATATTAAAATAAAAAAAATAATTTACAATGGTTACGTGAATATTTAATTAATCCATGATTTTTGCTTGGGACATCGGCGTCCCCGTGGTCGTGAAAGGGTTAAACACTATTCCAACCGCACTGCATACTGAAGCAGACATGATTCTGATAAACCGCAGCGCATATCACATTTGGGAAAAATCTTCGTATATCCAAATACTTGTGTGGCAAATTTCCCACCGTGTGCCAACATGGGCCACTAACAGTAACTCTTGATATGCATTTCCATCCACGCACAATATAGCCCAAAATTCCTTCCCTTATCGCAGCGATGAAACACAACTAAAACTCAGCCACGGTGGCCCGTGGGGAAAAAAAGTTTAAACACGCCGATGGATGGGCTACTGTCCCCACTTGGACAGCATCCCACCGCTGTCACCACTTGTAGCGTTGCCTGAACGGTCTTGGCTTTCTTTCATACAACTAAAACTCGACCAATCGTTTTAGCGTGCAACTCTCGACACTTTTATTTTTCCGAAATTAATTCTACAAACTAATTCTTCTACCTTCGAATTTCTGGGGAGGCGCTTGGAGTTACCCCGCTATATCTGCCGATAAATAATTATGCGCCGAGTAATCAAAAAATGTCCCGTGTGTGTTGAACTGCCACGAACCGAGTGGAAACTTGAGATTTGTTTCACTCGCACAAAAATAACAAAATTGATGTACGTAAAAAAAATGTAGACTCGGTAACAACATAATGTAATTAGAGAAGTGTTCGATTTTCGACAAGGGTGATGCACTTTTGGATCTTGACGACAAAGCGCAAGTGTGCTTCAATGAAATATGAAAAAATGGAGCGAAGCATTCTCCAAGCGTCTCTACATACATATATGGAGGAATTAGGGTCGCTTCAATAGTAGGGCCAAAATAAAAGAAATACAATGTCACAATCATTCGAATTTTCGAGCGCAAATGAACTAATGTCTTCTAGAGACAATATGTATTCAGATCGCTTCGTTCGCTAATATTAAAGCCCTACTTTTTTGACAATATTTTCGGCCAATAGTTAGAATTTCATTTCAATTTCAATTTCATTTTCATTTCATATCTTTTGAAAATCCATGTACGCTGTCATACTGAAATGTCTTAAAATATTTCATAATGTCTTCAAAATGTCTTCACAAAGCTAAATGTCTTCAAAATGAAGACATGTCTTCAAAACTATGGTTCGTCACAAAGTGGAAGAGAGACTAAATCGCTAGAAAAGATTGCCTGACTAATTTTCAACAACTATGATGATTTGAAATTTTCATTAATTTGTTTTTTTTTACTTGCTACATGATATTTGTTAACTGTTTTTGTTTTGATTTAATTAATGAATTTATAATGAAGGAACCTTCTAATGGAAAAACGTTTATTACTTGCTCAAAAAACATGCCTATTATTGATCAACTTACCCCGTGTGTGGGGTTAGTGGTCAGTTTATTCTGAAATATAAAAACGTTAAATACAAGAAAAATTTCAAATAATTGATTCTCTGGTTATTTTTCATTGACAGGGTACAAGGTATGCTTCATTGTGGTATATAACATTCTACCGAAAAACTTCGTACTACAAAGTTATAGCCAAATTTATTCAAAAATGACCAACTAGCCCCGCCCTACCCTACCTTACAAACAACAATGAAAATTGTTATACTTTTTATGGTATTTCACTCCTCAGTGAAAACCATATTTGGTTCTAAATGGCCAAACACCCAATCTGGCCCAGCAAAAACAATACAACCTGTCACTTGTTACGAAAATGCCCATTAAAAGCACATGTCCACTCACTAGTGACGAACGACCTCCGCCTCCGATGGCAGAGTCTACTCTGCGGAGTGAATGTGGATCAACCCAAAAATTCACCGATGCGAGGAAACGTACTTTCAGTTCCTTTTCCCTTGTTTGGTCGACCAAACGACGACTAAACTATTTAAAAACAAAAGCCACTCCAGATAAAATTCGCCAATTTGTGGCTCCTAAATGACACGCTCAAGGTCCCCTCATATATATATTCGAGAGATTCGTATGGTCCTCGTGAACCAAAAAAAAACAACAATGAAAAGCATTAAGTGAAACTTACGTAACGCACTTCGTTCCGAACACCACCTTAGTCCTTGTCCGCTGAGATTATTTTTCGCGCTGCTGCGCTGTTTGTCTTCTTACGAACAAGAGATCAACTCTAGCAACGAGAGATGGTCCCGATAGCCGACTGCCCTCGGCCTCCCCTTTTCTATTGGTCAAACCTTGAAACATCACCGCTTAGCATCCTAACCAAGTGGCGACGCGTTTTGTTGCGAGTTAAGTGACGGATTATTGACACTCTTTAAAATATAATTACCGCTCGCTAACAAGACTTCGCCATTCCGCACAATAATGTGGTTCAATAAAATCGAAAACTAATGGGCTGGTGGCGGGGGACGCTGGCGGGGTATACATTTGTTGGCGCAAAAATAAGTGTGTTTATGGCCACCGGTTGGAGAAAAACGGGTTTTGGCGGAGATCGCGCGTTTCTCGAACGACCTTGACGTATTATTCCACGTTTCAATGTTCTGTTACTGCCGAGAGTTCAAAGCTTGTGTCGAATCCCCTAACATTATGGAGTGAACTCGAGACTCCGTTTAGAAACACAAAAATTGGTTTCAAGTGGCCGAAAACCGACTGTGATTGATTGTCCATTTCGGTTTAACGACGGGACAAAAAAAACTATAAAGGTTGAGTAGATTTGAGCGATGCTTTCGTTTGCGAACGCTTCGCCAAATGTTATGCAAATGAGTTTGGTGGTATTGTGGTAAGTATGCATATCAAGTAGCAAACAAACAGTCTGGAGCATTTTATCTAATTAGGAAGTAGCCTGGATCGACGCTGAGGATCACGATTGACCCAATAATTAGCGAACTCGCTGGCATTGGACAGAATAGAATATCGCAATTAGTTGCTTGGCTTTTGGTTTCAGTGTACTTCATCAACTCAAGAACACGAATTTATCAATCGCCGAGTATGATTAATGTGGAGGCGATCTGGCGTAGTGGTAACATCCATGCCTCTCACGCTAAAGGTCACGAGTTCAATTCTCACTCCCGACATTCTTCCAAAAATTGGAAGTAAAAAGTGACGAACCAGCCAAATGAGTTGAAAGTCACTATAAAACAGATAAAAAAAAAAAAAGTATGATTAATCGTCCATTTGTTTTTTGGCGTTGGTCTACGTCTTTGATTTTTATATACAGCCATTCCATGCCAAACCGATATTGTGATTCTCAGATTTTCGTGAAAAAGGGTAGTTCTGTTCTTTATTACAACATGTTAGACGCATATTTTTAATTTTTTTCGATTGGGTGACCGTTTCCATTTTAAGGTAAATCAAATTATAATATTTTTCTCATTTTTCTAAAATTGACTTTTTTATAAATTCACAACTTTGGAACCACTGTACCGACTCAGATCATCAACGTATCAAATAAAAGACAATTATTTGTTTCTATTTTTTCAGAAAATATCACAGTTGCAGAAAATTTGAGTTTTGTTTTTGTTATTTTTGTAAACGGAACCAAATTTGGCATATGGAGGTTTTAGGGAGCAGGACATACTTTTACGGTAATTCAACACTCCTCCCCCCTCTTTAAGGAGTAGGTGGGGGTTGGTGCTGTCATACAAAATAAACACAAATTTCTGTGAAACTCAAGAACTAAACAAGCAAACGGAACCAAATTTGGTATGTGGAGGTTTTAGGAAGCAAGAACTGTGTTTATTGTGGTACGAAGCTCCTCCCCCTCTCTAAGGGAGCGAGGTCCCATAACTCGAGAAGTAAGCAAGTTAACGGAGCCAAATTTGACATATGGAGGTTTTAAGGAACAAGAAATGTTTTTATTGTGGTACGAAATTCCTACCCTCTCTTTAAGGGGAAGCTGTCGTACAAATGAAACACAAATTTCTGCATATGCCGAGAATTAATCAAGCAAAGGGGTATGCAAAAAAATAAGGAAGGAATCGTTATATCGGAGATGTCAAAATTCTATTATGTTATTTGTTATTATGTTATATTATTTACAGGTGATTGAAAAATCTTGAACAAAAATTGTGTTTGAATATAATTTGATATTACAATGACGAGTTTGGTAGAAGCACTAGGAAATTTATAGTAAAAGGAAATTGTGAAGGATCAATTAGAAGATCAATCAATCAAAATTCCTGCGATTGGACCAATGAACGTTCACAAGAAGATATGAATGTTTGAATATATTGATAACAAAAAAATCCATTTTTGGCGGAACAAAGTTAGCAGGGTCAGCTATTATAAAATAAACGAAAATATAAGAATATTAAGTTTAAATATAACTATACAATGTACAAACTAGTTGAAAGAAGTGTCAGGAAGAGCGAAAAAGAACAAGAAAACGAGGAAAATATGTAAAATTTGTATTCGTTACAATAAATTATTCATCATAAAATTGGTGTTTATTACTAATACGGTATACAGGATACAAAAAATACATTTTTGACGTAGGACTACGTCTTTGATTTCTATATAGGGGGGTCACTCTACGAAAAATGTAACGTTCATTAAGAGTTTTTAAATGCATATTTTACGCAGAATTTTTTTTACGATATTTTATAATATATACCATTAGACGGAAAATTTATCCAGCATTATTTTCGCCTGATACATCAACAGTGGAAATAATAAAACAAGCGAGCAATTTAACAAATGAAAGAGGTATGTTTTGCGAGCGGATGCGAAGGTAAATCATGTATTATGCATTCTTTCTTCCAACTTTTTTCCCATGAATGTTGTATGTAACACAAAATTGCGTGCAATAATTCTTTCTATCTAACAAATTAGCAAGATGTTAAAGTAATCAGATGCAAGATTCCATGCATCACTCAAACTTCATGCAAGATTTCATCAAAGCAACGAGGAAAATGTCACCCATACAGTGATCGTTCATTAATTAGGAGGAAGCAGCGATTATCATGCGAAGACTTATTGAGATCGGTATTACATCGCATCACAAAAATGAAACGAAATGAAATATTAACCCTTTGCGGTCGTTTGTCTGCTCTCAGCCACCACAGTGAGGAATCATATTAAATACTTTTTTTCAACGATGTAATAGTTTACACTATTCTAAGCGAATTTTAATCTAGTGAACTTTTTCACGAATGTATACGGAGTTTTCATGAATAAGAGGTAACGGTACTCGGTAAAAACAAAATATTATTAGCATGGAAAGATAAGAGGATCTCTTTCAAGGGAAATTAATTCCGACCGCAAAGGGTTGATGTTCTTCATGACTCATATTCATAATTCTCAATGACTCAATTCCTTCTGTGATAGATTGAGCAGTAGAACCAATACGACTTGATTGTGATTGTCTGTAAACGAACATTATTTCACCTCAAAAGCTACTGCTCCCGATGCCTAATAATAAGTATAAGACAATGGAAAGAAATCACAATACCATAGCTATCCATTAAAAATAAAGCAACTTTATAATTTCATGTGTATTTTACCTCAAAATATCGCGAAATCGTGAGTATTTTCAACTTGTATTTTCGTTTCTTCCCCATAAATTTCATATTCAATGTAATCAACGCCGTTTTTTTTTGTTTACCGATTCACATATACTCCATCTACCATTCCACCCTGTCATGTATCCTACTGATATTCATCAATCATTTTCAGTTAGACAGTAGAACTTCCTGCCGGAAGCCTATTGTCTTTCTTTGTTCGTTACAAACCGTTTGAAGGTTATGAGTACATACAACAAACGGTCCATTTCAAGGCTGCTATTTAGAGTTTCAAAAGAGTAAAACTAACAGATTTCTCGACAATGAAAAGAATTACATTTAAAATAACCAAGTGTTCTGAACAATCACAGTCCTACGTCAAACTTTCGTCCGTGCCCCTAGGCTCAGACCCTTCTACTTTTTTGTACATAGAATGAACGCATAAAGATGAGATGTACATTATTTTAGAGCTGAAACTCTCAAGTTTTGGAATATTTTCCCAAAATAACTTCTTGGTGTGCGTAGATGAAGTGGACAAAAATATCGTTAAGAAATTAAGAGTCGATTTCTCACATTTTTTTGTCAATTAATTCAATATCAAATCCAATTAGCCTTATCAACTAGTTTTCATTTGATTCCTATGACGTTCCTGAAGGACCTTTCAATAAAAAATATTTTTGTTTGAACGAAATTTTCTCCTTCGTCTTAGATGATTAATTGTTTAATAAATAATGATCGCATCGCAAATCGAAAGGCAGTTTGAAAAAATTGGAGAAAAATTTCAATATATAAATTTCATAATTTCAACACAAAATGAATAATTAAGCAATGTTGTTTTGGTATCGAATGTGCACAATTTGTTTGGAATAATATTGTGGGACATAATCGAAAATTATTTCATAATTCTAATACATAGATCATAGCATAATTCAGTGTACGGAGGCGTCTGTTTGACAGTGTTTGCCGTTTTGTTTTAGCTCCCCTTCGTTGCAAGTTTCCACATGTCCCTATCCAAGTGTTAATGAATGGGAACTGAAACAATCAACGTCAAACCGAAGATAAGGTTTTAGCAATTGATTATATTTATTCTGCAGCTTTTCGTGAGTGCGAAAAGGATAGCAAATGTTAAAAGAAACACTACATAAATGTCAAAATTCGCGTGAGAAGAATAAAACAGAGAATTAAGGCTAGTTTCGATGCAGTGATTAATATCCACAAACCGTGTGCACAGCAATTAATCACATTGCCGAGCAAATTTGTGACGATTTTCTATCAGCGATTTTGTAAATATGAAACAATAAATACCAGATTTTTCATGTTCTATCTTAAAAAATATATTTTTTAAAAAGTATTTTCTGGAGGTTCTAGGAGAAAAGCTCATCACATATTGTTTCACGGTAATGTTCGAGTGGTGAGAAACATCTTTTTCTTATTTAATAAAATTGTTGATTACGCCTTTATATTAACTACATTTCAATACCACACGAAACTTCAAAGGAAATTCTATTTCTCAAGCATTAGAAGGGTGAAAAAATCATTTTAGATGAAGCACGGACGGGATCTTGACGTACGACTGTGGTTGTGTATAGTAATTGCATTTGAATTGAGTTTTTTCATTGTTCCCAATCTGAATTTTTTTCTTTTTTGATACATCAAATGGAAGCCCTGAAAAATATGCGTGAGTATACCCTTTCGAACTTCTAAATCAGCAGCCAGTTAAATTCATTAGTTGATTTTTTTACATGACCAAATAACATGCTCGATATAATGACATCCTGGACCATAATTCCATAAATTGTTAGTAGCAACCCCTACACGATAAAACATGAATTAAGCACGAATTGATTGGACAACAACCTGAACTTCAGTCTAATAAAATCTCTATCAACGTTTCACCTTTTTAGCCAGGCTCTCGTCAATTCTTAAGGAAGTATAGAGTGAAATCATCCAATATCATCTTCAAGATCATTCCTAGATCATCCCTCCATTGATTCTGTCAACCAATAAATGTCTATTATCGGCAAATCGAGTATAATTCATAATACGCATCTAATCACATTGTGAGCTAACGCCGAAATGTAGGCATAAAGATTGCTCGTTGCGTTGTGGGGGAAAACAAGTGGCTAGTAAAATCGAAACAACATACCTATTTTAATTGTCAAATTGTTAACTTTTTTTTACTATATTCACTGTTCATGTTCTGAGCAAAAATGCTGGATAAGTAATTTTGATTTTGCCCGAGCCCGATTTGTAATTGGATTGGTAGACTGGTGAAATGGAATTAACAAAAATGGTAACTTACAATTGTCACTAATTGCATTGGATGTGGGAAAAAAGTTTTGAACTAAAATACTCATAAAACAGAAAGCTGACCCAAAAGCGAAAATGTTAATGGATGAAATTTGTACTGGCATACATTTACCAAAAGAACCAAATAACATACGGGTGAGTAATGGATCAGTACGCGGATCTGGAGTTTCCGAAGAATTTACACTATCGGGCGTATTTTGTCAACTAACCAAACTAAAAATGTACGTATGACGTAATCTTCCCTTCTGCCATTCAACCGAATACATCCAACAACGCGTGAGGATTTTGAGTAATATGCGTTTGAAAACTTTTAATGAATCGTTACATTTTTCGTAAAGTTACCCCCCTATATAGAAATCAAAGACATAGTCCTATGTTAAAAATCCCTCGCCCGCTCGCAAGGGACAACACGGACATTGCATAAGCATTAAACAACGAGATTCCGCCACAAGTACTTCATTCATCATGCATATTTTGAATCATTCAGAATCAATATTTGTGAACATGTGGTTAGAGGAGATGAAACAAAGGAAAAGTGTGCTCGATGGATTTTTATGTGTGTCGTATGATGATTCGATGTGATCAGGAAAACGTCAATGTACGATGTCGTGAGCTGTTCCAACAATTCATGGTCGACATATATGCAAAAGTATAGAGCGAACTGCTGTGATTCATAAGCTATAATCAACAGAAGCGACGTGAGAAAGAATACATTCACTTGCGAGATGCTATCATGAGCAACACTGACGCAATCTTTGATTTTTCGGGCCAAAACGCACGCATTGTCATGACACTACAGCAGATGTGTTCAAACAAAAAATGAAGTCTTCAATGAGCTCCATTACAACATTACATGTATTCGGTCTCACGCGTTGCTGGATGTATTCGGTTGAATGGCAGAAGGGAAGATTACCTCATACACGTACATTTTTATTTTGGTTAGTTGACAAAATACGCCCGATAATGTAAATTCTTCGGAAATTCCAGGTCCGCATACTGATCCATTACTCACCCGTATGTTATTTGGTTCTTTTGGTAAATTTATGCCAGTACAAATTTAATCCATTAACATTTTCGCTTTTGGGTCAGCTTTCTGTTTTATGAGTATTTAAGTTCAAAACTTTTTTTTTTCCACATCCAATGCAATTAGTGACAATTGTAAGCTACCATTTTTGTTAATTCCAACTCACTAGTCTACCAATCCAATTACAAATCGGGCTCCTCCTCGGTGGACTTTACCTAATTGGTTTAAGTCACAACCGATCGATTATATCCTCGCTTAATTTTCAGCTGATTTTAGAGTTGGATATACGGAATCCAAAAATAATAATAATAAATTATTGTATTTTATCAACTTCTCCAAAAAAAATCTATTAAACGTTCCGATCTCCTTCTGATTTGCGTATCAACATGGTGATCCATTGGCCAAAACAGTCCCCCAGACTCGTGACAAATGACCTGATCAATCCTACTGAAAGCTAAACATGCGCATATTAATTCGTAATCATAAATTTCAATAACGTCGGATATAGAACTGGAAGCTCTGCCCACCTTTTATCGCGATGGCAAATTTGAACGGCTTGATACGGCTCCACTCACATTGATTAGACGGCTCGACGGTGGCTTACAAAACAAACAGAGGCGTTAATATGATAATCTGGATATATCTTGAAAAAGGAAAAAAAATAAACAAACCTGCAAACGAAACATGCTGCTAAATCTAGCGCCGAGATAAAGGCGGAAGCGAATCCGAACTTTGGGTCTGGCCGGCATTGGTTCACGATTTCCGTGCCGCTCTGTTGTCTGACCTGGCACTTTAGCGAGTTATTAGACAGACCATGAAAAGGTGGAGGCGGAGGTTTGGTTAGCTGACCTCTTGCTACGCGGCACCCTGCGTCTGCAAGGCAGCTGCTTGGCAGACTCTCCTCAAATGTTTTCTCCGCCGCCAACAGAGGCGCCGGCCTATGCTATGTGAAGGTTCCTCAGCTGAACCAACTGTTCGATATTATGGTAAATAGCTATCGAGCTATTTATGAGCGAAAAGAATCTGAGCAGCGATGTGCAAATGTTCGATGTGGGCTTGTCTTTTGGTATCGGTAGCATTTTTCGGGGCTATAAATTTTATATGTTACAGAAGTATTGACATTTTTTTCTTCTCAAGGTTTGAGTTGGTAGAAGGATTGCTGGACCTGTCAAAACTTTTACCATTGGTCGGCAGTGAAATTGCGGCAGCGGTGTAATGGGAGTTGGCAAAGTTTCAACACTCACCTTCATCACGCGTCCGCATATTGATTCTGTTCTCAAATGGCAAACTCTTCTCATAACACACCAGCATCCAGGGCCGGTAATGCGGCACCTTCACTGCAAATATGAGCGGCAGGAGAAACCGTTGAATGCCATTTTCTGCAGCATTGGCCATGTCCCAACTGTTCGATCAATTGACCCCATCTTGGCGTATTCCGTTTAGTGCAGTTACAAAGGTGCAGCGCTGCAGCGTCACCTTCGTTTGGTTTGCACCAGAAAACAGAATGATTGTGTAGCACATACATACCCCTCCTGACTTGTCCACTGGGAATTGTCAGCGATACGGGGATATTTTCCTTCGTTCCTTCAAAAAAGGTACCAAAAACTAAAAAATAAAAAAAAATTAAAAAAATGAATTAGACGACTTTATTGTGATCAAACATAATAATGTTAGGTCTACCGGTAAGTTTCATCGGTTTCACAACGGATGGAGTAACTTGATTATTATTCCAGTGAATCAAATTTCCAGACATTTGTTGGAAAGCTACTGTCATTGCGCATCTTTTTCAGTATATGTCAAAAAGTTAAAGCGTAGACAACATAGTTTTCTACCACTTCGAATATGTCGAATTTCGTACCAACGAGAGTGTTTTTGCGGGAAGTGTTACTTCATTATTTCAATATGAAGAAAAAAGCTGCGGGAAGTCATCGCATTTTGGTGGAAGTTTATGGTGATCATGCTCCAACTGAGCGAGGTAATTTTGACTTGGAAGACTTGGAACCATTACGGGGGACCTCTACCGAAGACAATTGATGCGTTTGAGCTGTGCACTGAAGAAAAAACGACCACAATACGAGCAAAGACACGATAAAGTTATTTGCAGCACGACAATGCTCGGCCGCATGTCCCGAAACCGGTCAAAACATACTTGCAAACGCTGAAATTGGAGGTCCTATCCCACATGCCGTATTCTCCAGACATTGCTCCGTCCGATTACTACCTTTTTCGATCGATGCTACATGACCTGGTTGACCAGCACTTCTCCAATTTTGAGTCAAAAATTGGATCGATTCGTGGTTAGTCGACAAACCGGCCGATTATTTCCGCAAAGGGATACGTGAATTGCCAGAAAGATGGGAAAAAGTCGTGACTGGCGATGGGCAATACTTTGAATATTAAATTTGTAACCATTTTTGCAGAATAAAGCATTAATTTTTGAAAAAAACGAAGAAACTTACAGGTACTTAATAATACCGATGGAGGCGATCTGGCGTAGTGGTAACATCCACGCTTCTCTCACATCCACATCCTCTCACGCTGAAGGTCTCGGCTTCAATTCTCACTCCCGACATTCTTCCAAAAATGGAAGCAAATTGACGAACCATTTGGAACCAAAGTCACTAAAATACAGATAAAAATAATAATAATAATACAGATAGGGTACTAAAAGCTAAAACATAATTAGGTAATTAGCAGTTAGCAGTTATCACACCCGTTTTTTCATTCATCTAGGGCATTGATTAGAGTAAAATAAAATCTAATGCACTTTTCAATGTTTAATGATTTGATACCGATTTAATACCCATTAGGGTGGCCCTATGCGATTCAAAAATTTTTAATATATTTTATTTCCATTTTTTTTTCTTAAATCTGGCATCATCTGGCCCTATCTCCTATTTTCAATCGCGATTTTAGTATGTTGGTATGAATAAAATCCAAATAATCGACCCGTAGATTGTTTTTCAAAGAGAACGAATTTTTTTACGTTGTTAAATGACAGATGGCGCTAAGTTCGTTTCATCGAACTTTTATTCTCACATGCGCCATTGAGCTCAATTCGGCTAAAGCCATGCGTATTGCCAGCGAGCCGAAAGATTTTATGAATTAACGTAATGAATTATTGAAATTTATCATATCATACATGCTCGGTTTGCAAGGTGACAGTCATGTTACTCAATCAATTCTAATAAAACACCGACTGGAGAACACGTGTATATATTCAATGCGTATGTTGTTGAATACATTGCTTAAGTCATGCTAGGCGACTGCACAGCGATGCGAAAAATTGTGATTCGAAGAAGAAACAATAATCTAGAGTTCATCGTTGACACCCACCGTTCAAACAACGCTATCCATTTTTTTGAAGAATGGTAATAATGTTCCTAATGTTCCTAACATTCACTATCTCAACGTAGAATGACTTGCGAAAGATACAGAGGTAGAGAGTGAACGACTGCGATTCTAGACAATCAAAACGGTGTGAGGAAAAATACACTCACTTGCGAGACGCTGGGGATTATTCTGAGAGTCAAGTCGGTATAAGTGAGATTTTTTTTCCTTCAGAGTTATATGTTCATTGCACCTGGCACTTTTTTTAAAATTTTATCGATTCTCGGAATACAAACGAGTGCGCGAATTGACGCTCACGTCGTGAAGCGACTCTCGGAATAGACCTCGCTATCATGAGCAACTCCGACGCAGCCTTTGCTATTGCCAGGCCCAAACACATACATTGTCATTATTTTACAAAACGTGTGTTCAAACAAAATAATGGATGAAATGTAGAATGTGCTTCATTACAACGTTACATGTGCTCGGTTCCACACCTTGCACATTTTTTATTTGGATAGTCGACAAAATACGCCCTGAAGAAACCGATAGGGTTATTTCCTCAAAAATTCCGGATGCGTCTATTGATCAACTACTCACCCGTATTCTGAAATCATATCGAGTCAAAATTACCCAATTCGATTGCGATTCTGTCTTCCGTTCGACATCGACGGGTTGGGCAAATGTCATCCGACCTTGAAACGCAATGCATATATACGTCATTGAGCTTCGTGTTCCATTTCTGTGAAGCGTAAATTGTTATGAGTTTCCGAGTGAAATAAACACACTTTTAAAACAAAAATTTTTAATCAAATATGACTCTATTGTGTGTTTGGTGTAACAGAATAACACATTCTTTGCAGATAGGGAAAAATCTTGAACGAAAATTGTCTCTGATAATTATTTTATATTCTGGATAATACTTTGGCTGAAATGCAAGGAGATTTATAGAAAAATAATTAAGTTTGGGTCAGGATTATGTCTACTAAGTATTTAAACAATATCTGTTGCGGATACAGAAACTAATTTCGAAGCAGTTCTTTTTATGATCAGCTCAAATGAAAATTAATTTTATTTAGAAATTTTCCATTAATTGAACAATATTATTTTTCTTACAGTTTCTTTTTAGTTCTCGTGCTCGTACCTATTTTTCTGATATTTTCCTTTAATTTACGCTTCTAGTATTTTGCCTTGCCTTGCTTAAATTTCCTCCTTATTTCTCCCTGTAATTTTATAAAAACATCACATCCCAAACACGCACTAGAAATCCACCTATACTACCTTCTTTTCAATAAAATTGATTCAATAATATATTTTTAATAATCGAAAAATCACTAATTCCGGTTTCACTTAAATGTGTCTTACTTTGTTTTTGTTTTCTTTTTTTTTTTCTCCCTGTATTCTTTCTGTCAATTTTGACGGGTTTCGTATCCCCGCTACTCAATATTGTTTGAACGAAGATGTCATCACTCGACGTGTTAGCCCATCGGTGCTCACAATATCGATTAAAAATTTTCATTCAAATATCAACAATTTAAAATTGCGAATGGTCTGCTAACGACGAAATATGGCTGATTGTTCGATATTGTTATCACAAACATGGTTCATCGCCGTGCGGTGATCTAAAACTTGCATAGCCTTGCATGGCAAATGGAAAATGTACAATACATTTTCTCAAAGATTTCACCAACGACACGATCACAAGCCTAGGTGGATGTCCAATATATCAACGAAGAAAAACTGATAATGACGTACAATCATTCATAAAAATTAACAACACAGACATTGACATGGTAAATCGTTCGGCAGTGCCATATTCGCCTCAGCTGAGCAACAAGACACTCAATGCACACTTCAATGCAATGCATATTAATGTTGAGTTCTGTGAATCGTTGAAGAGCAACAAATACATTTGCAACAACGAAATTTATATTGATTTTCTTCATTTAATTTGTCTGCTTTACGACAAAAATATATTTCTTTTTTCACTTTACATTTAACGTTCAAGAGAACAAACATGTCAGATTAATTAATGAAATACATCGGGAATGAAAGGAATGGTTTGTTTTTTTTTGTCGGTGGTCATCGACTTAGCGCTCTATTCCTCGGTATGTCAAACACAACGTTCCACCAGTGTTGCCACATTTCAATATGTACCAGTGGGGTCAAAAATCTTTCTCATCTGTATTTTATTTCCAAAAATCTGTACCATCGAAAATATTCGTTGTAGAGAAAAAAAATTATTAGCATTAAAGAATACTCATTTATTTACTACAAATACTACGTTTACATTTGCAAGTCATTCGTGTGTTTGATGATGCTTATACATAGTTTTTTTCGAATCTAGATTGCATGCTATCGTTTATTTAAATTTTCAAGATGTTTGACCATATCCTTTGATCTGAAAATAGCGTTCATCGTATCGTTGCAGAGCCGATTTCAAAGCTTATTTTTATTTTGATTATATTCAGAAAAAAATCGCTCGACAGTTGCCGAGGAGTGGGCATAGTGAGAACATTACAAACAAGGCATCGAAGCGCCCATAAGGCGAGCGAACCGTCAATTCTTTTTAGACGTCCAATTTTTGTCCACCAACCCTGTGATTTGCGTACGGAGTAATCTTATCTTTAGGCTACAGAATTAATTCTCCACATCTTTTACATACCCATTGTAGAATCCTGTAAACTTTTCTAACACAACGTTAATGCCAGTCAAATTGGAAAAGTTTCTGGGATTTAACATTGCCGTAGACTTGAGCGTCGAATCATCAAAATCGAATCTTTATCTCATTTGTTTGATCAGCTCCATGAATAACTGCGACAAATATCCTTTGAAATCATCTGCCTTTCGCTGTCCATTGTTCTGATAATGCCTTCTGCTGCTATTCCAACCTAAAATTCTTGTCGCTTTTCAAATGATCTTCATATTTACTAACATTGGACATTTAAACAACGTAAGATTTCTCGCAGATATTAGTAAGAATGATCAAATAAAAATCTTTCAGCTCTTCATGTAGTATCGTGAATTCAGGTTTATCAGCCTGGAACAAGCGATTCAATCTGTTGATCTGGGGCAAAACGTACGTCGCACAGTCCGACGTGAATCCCTTCAGACGATCCTTGTAAGGAATTTCGTCCTCATGAAACTGAACAATCATGCGATCGATTTTCGTTTTTCAATTCGTACCCGAAAGACGTAATCCTACGTCAAAAAACCATTACACTAGAAAATACCCCGTTCCCCGCAGCAAAACCAGTGTTTTCATATATATTCAGGTCATTTTCACTGGAAATACTCCTAAGTATTTTCTGAACAAAAATTGTTCGCTGAAGAAAATTTCAACAAGAAAATAGTGAGATGAATTTAAACTGAAACTGTATAATAGAGTACGGGAAACACATCTTTTATACTCACTACGTTGCAAACGGGCGGAGCTCAAGCTGCAACATTTCCGCTCTATTCAGTGTCCGAGTGTTCGTTACACTGCATATGCATTTCGAGCGAGCGATATTGGCGCGCCTGATTTGCCATCTATGTACATAAAAATGGAGTTATGTCTTACTGTCTGTCTGATTGTTATAGACTTGGAAATTACTGAACCGATCGTCGTGAAAATTTGTATGTAGGAATTTTTTGGGCCGGAGAAGGTTCTTATGATGGTCCGAGACCCTCCCCCTCTCTAAATTGCTGCCATACAAATGAAACACAAATTTCTGAATAACTCGAGAACTAATCAAGCAAATGGAGCCAAACTTGGCATTTGAGGGATTTTTGGTACGAGAAATGTTTCTATGATGGTTTGATACCCCTCTCTCCTTTGAAAGGAGAAGTAGGTTCCCATATAACTATTACACATTTTTCAACCAACCATATTAACAACAAAAACATGACAATTGAAAATTTTCGGAAAACTCGGAAGAAAATTAGGAAAATACGGCAAATTGAAGTCCCAAATGTTCTACAATTACTTCACTGATAAGCGTTATTGGTCCATTTGATGTTTGCGCTAACGAAATTGATCTTTGTTCGAAGGTGAAAAAACGCACGGCTATATCTTCTAAATATATAAATAAAAATGAATCGCCAAATGTGTTGGTAAGCGCAAAACTCGAGAAATGAATGGTCCGATTTGAGCTGTTTTTATTTTATTATATTTTCTGTATCAAACATGTATTCCATGTAACGGAGAAACATGCTATTTGAAAGTGAAAATAATTTTTATTATAATAACGAGTTTTGGTAGAAGTGCTAGGATATTAATAGCAAGTGAAAATGGTAAAGGGTCAATCAGAAGACGAATCAATGAATAGTTCTGCGATTGGATCCATGAACGTTCGCTTAATATGAAAATGTGAATGTTTGAAAGTATTGATAACAAAAAATCCATTCAGGGCGGGACGAAGTTTTCTGGGTCAAGTAGTGATATATAAAATTGTACCTCATCACTGCAATAGGTGAGCACAGAAATGCACGCAACGAAATCCGTTAGCTTTCCGTTATAGTTATGTATTAGGTTATGTAGTTATGTATTTAAAGTATTTCATAAAACCATGACATGTTATGTAAGTTGGCACTTTTACTTAAGATTCCGAGATTTAACTGCTCAAATGCTCCTCAAACAGCAATCCTGATGGATATCTGGAAAAAAATATATAGGAGGTTGTGTCCAAGACACGACCACATTGTTGGCGTAGAACATTGGTCGCGTCCACAGCTCAATCCGAAACGAAGACATGTGGTGACGCAAAACAAAGTAGAACAAGCGATGTTTATTGCTTCGTATTTAGAATGATACTGAAAGTTTGCCTTTCCATTCCATTCTTTGTTTTTGAGAGGCTTTAAACTTTGCAGTTCATTCGTCTCTAAAAGTTTGCCTCAGCGTGATCCAATATTTATGATCTAGGCAAATATCCCCCCCTTCGTTCTTCTTCTTCTTCTTTTCTTTATTCACGGAGACTTTGAATCATTCCCCTTCGTTGAAGGCCGATAAGTTGCTCGTTATTGACGGCATGGGTAGGAAAGCTCACAAATGAGCAGAACAAATGTATGGTAAAATGGAAATGCTTCTAGTTTTCATGATTTTAAACCGTTTACACATGAGGGGATTGTATATATTACAAAAACAAATTTTAGGGAATTTCGTATTCGTTTGCTATGTAAATCGTCAATATCCGTTCGCGGCAAAAGTAGTTATTAACGTTAACTTTATTTCATAAACACGTGACTTGTTTTCTGATTTGGCACCCTTAATGAAAGACGTAGTTCTACGTCAAAACCGTCACACATGGAAGCCGCACAACACGCACTTTGCTTTCTCGAGGCAACAATGTTGTGCGAATTCACAATTCGCATTTCCACAATCACACAGATTGAATGCATACCAAATGGTTCATAAACAATTTCTGTTTCCCTCGCTTTCGCTCGGTCCAATACAAATCACGTGTAAACATTGCCGGACGGGAAGGCCTGCCGTCTTGTTAGCCCAACCTTGGCCTGGCATCCAGCGTGGTTTTGATGCAGTTGTGCATCGTTGGTATGTGGTCTGCGCAATGCTGCCTTGAATAATGCCAATATTGGAACGCTTGGCTGGGCGCATTCTCTATGGTTTCTTATTATTCATACATTCCATCCACCTTCTCCCTCGCTGGTCTTCTCCATTGCGATGATCCGGATTTATTCAACCAATAAATGTACGATTAATTTAAACCCAACAATGACCCAGGCGATGGTCGCCTAGTCCATTTTTGGCAATGGCAAAAATCGAAAGCCTCTTGGTTGCGTTTCTCCAGGAGCACGAGCCCAGCTAACAGCCGCTTTGTGGTAAATGTTGCTATTTCCCCGAGTGCCTTGTATCGTGTGGGGGATTGTTTGTGTTGAGATTGGGATGGAACAGAGGTAATCGTAGGTTCACTTGTTTACAATGTTTTCACCACATTACTGAACAAACACAACTCGCGGAGCCGCAGCCGCCGTCGCCTCTCTTGGCACGGAATCAATAGTGGGACTAGCGAATTATTTATGGATGAGATCAGAACACATCAGGCCAGCATGGGTACATTCAATCCGAACAATCTGTCGGGCAGGCAAGCAGGGAATCACCACCAAAGCAAATGTGCCGCCCTGTGGTGGCCCTATGGGCACGAGCATGAGTGTCCTCGGTTCGTAAAAGGAATACGGTATGGATGATATACTGCTTTGCTATTTTAGATTTTGGTTTTGTGTGTTCCTTCCCCCCAATAGAAATATTCGCACAGGACGGTGTCATTAGTTATCGACGATTATAGACACTATATCTGTTATCAAAGGTGTATTTTTTCAGAACTTTAATAACGATGTTTCAGTTGATGCGGCTTGTAATCTGGGAAATCAACCAAATTTTGGAATGAGAATATGTTACACTACATACGTTATAAGTTTAGTGTAATTCAAAGCTTAGAAACCAAGGCTTGGACGAATCAATGAAAGCACCCCCTAATCCCAATTTTAAACATTTTGATACCGTCAGTGTGTCTACGGGAATTCCTCTACTTTAATACTGACGTTAAAATTTTTCAACCCCGTGGCCAAATCAGGGTAAAGTCCACATTCGTTTTCAATAACAATTTAAATGAAAAAAAGAAAAATATCCACCGCCACGCGAATTCCAAGAAACGCAGATAGATCTGGCAGAAGCCCATTCACTATGGGGAAGCGACAGCGGCGACAGCGGCGACGGCGGCGGCAGATAATACAACACGAACAAGTTTATTAACGTTTTGCCTCTCGGTCTCTATTTCAATCTCCCCAAACCATCCCACACATCCCGTTCACCCAGAGACAGCGGAGATCCTTCAGGTCCCTAGCTTTGTGTTGGTCCATCGATGGTGTTGGTTCCTCTTGGGTGAGTAAAAGAGAGAAAATCGTGATTTATTGTTTTCTATTCGCTGTTTATAAATAAAAGTGAACCTAGCAATTTTTTATTTACTCTTATTGTGTTCCGCTAATAAATCGTGCTGCCCAAAGAGAGCTATCCGACTCACACATCGCGAGCCATGTTCGGTTTCTTTATGATGGTCATATGTGGTGGCTAGCTGTTGCTAGGGTGGATCTCAAACTATTCATGACTTATATTTTTTCGATGATGCTGAAGATTGGCCCACCTAAAAGGTTTGATAGTACTTGAATACACATGATTTTTGTTGCAGACACATAAATTGTGTATAAGAAGTAAATCAATCAATAGGCGGAAACTTAAAAGGAGAAATATAATCCACAGGCACGAAAAGTAAATTTTTATTCCGGATAGATCCTTGACTAATCGAGAATCAAGTCCAAAGGTTTGCACACCTACTGAGAGATCTACCGTAGTACAAAAATACACGTCACAACCTTCTGCTAATCGGAGTCTTCCGTCGGAGATTTCCCTTCCTCGGATTCAGTTTCCATTATAATCCCTGGGAAATATATTTGTACATCTTTATTTTGAACACTAGCGAAGTCAGAATCAAGATTGTCCACCTATGTCGAATCACGTGCGTGCCCCAAACGTTTGTCGATTATTCATGCGATAAAATTGTAACCTTCGCTAATACAATGATTCTCCTAAAATCGCATTGAACTTGGGAAAGCGAAGGCGACTGACCTCGTGAAGGCAAGGAAAGTGAGGGATTACTTTAAGCGCAATCCGAACCTTTCGATTCGGGACGCAGCCATAAGGTCAATTCTTCCGTCTGGTTCATCCAGCAGACAAAGAAGTAGGCCAGACTTCATGTCTTCAAGGTACGGAAGGCACCTAACCGAACCGATAAACAGAATACGGTGGTCAAATCGCGCGCCAGGAAGTTGTACCGCGAGTGGTTGGTGCAGACGAAATGTATCGTAATGAGCGACGGGACATACATTGAAGTGGACGTCAAGCAAATCCCCGGCATGTAGCTTTTCGTCGGCTCGTCCCGCCTGGATGTCCCGGAGAAATTCCGAAGGAAGAAGGTCTACAAATTTGCCAATAAGTACTTGGTTTGGGAGGCGATACGGGGTGCGGAAAATTCAGCAAACCGTACATAACGACCGGTACCATCAACGGCCAAATATATAAAGAATAATGCGTCCAGAAGCGCCTGTTGCCCTTCCTTCAGTTCCGCGAATGTGGCACTTTGTTTTGGCTGGATCTAGAATCGTGCCATTACACGAAACCAGTTATTGTTTTTGTGCCGATTTCCAGATAGTAAACGATATTAAAGTGAAATAGAGAAAATTCCCTTCAAGAATTTTCAATTGGAGAATATTTTACTGTTCAATTCGTTTGTTGTCAGCCCAATACTTTTATGACGTGACAACACCTGTCTTTTTGCGGTTTCCGACTTTTGAACATTTATGTTGTATTTTCAGTTCCGTTTCAAAACATACAAATAAACTTTGTTCTATGATTTGTCAACAAAAGATGAATGTGGATTCCTGTATATTCAGTTTTTCAAAAAACTCGCAAGAACTTTGAAAAATCGGCATGCATTTTGTGACGTGACAACGCGCTCTGTGCGAAAAAACAGTCTCCACGAAGCGTTGTCACGTCACACATTCAATAAGTTGTATTAAATAAGAATTTCACCGTATTGTAGCAGGCTATAACCTATTTTTTTATGTTATGTTATGTTTTTATGGTGTGGTTACATTTCTTCCCCTTTGCTTCGTTCGAATTCGCCAGCTTCTATCGAACAAATTTGTTTGTTTTTCTTCGCCAGTTATCGTACAATCAAATTTTCGTGCGTACTCCGAGCTAATGTAACCTTAGCCTTAGCCGTTGACGTTTGTGCGTGCATTTGGATGTGTACTTTGTTTGTCTATCTCCACACGCGCCGCTCTAAGGCTAAGTTTTTTTTTTTTTTTATCCCTTTTGTTTATTTTAGGCTCATTAGCATTTTAGCTGTAACAGAGCCGAATTTGAATCGTGTACATGTCACATATTTATCATATCTATAATTAGCACATTACACAGTTGCCATTTTTCGGCGTTAGAATATTCCCTTCTATACCATTGCAAATGGTACATATTTACACAGTAGCCATTTAGGCGAAAGAGTTTTCTATCTGTTCTTCCATTATCCACAGTTAAGACTGGACAGCGGAGACAGTCGTTGATCCATTGTTGAGTTATTTATAGAACAGCAGCCCGATATATTTCTGCAGAGCAGAGCAGTTGTATGGATGAATCGATCTTATTTCGACCGTGGATCGATCTCCATCGCTGATGATTGTTGCGTGGACGTAGTTATTCTGTAACAATACAAAGATGGTCAATGGGGGCCCTGAGTTTTGAACTCACGATCGATCGCTTACTAAGCGAACGCGCAACCAATGTGGCTACGGAGACCCCCCGAAGGCTAAGTTATTACCATTCAAATATTATCTCCCTCTCGCTTGAATCTTATCTGCTCAATATTAAACTTTATTCTCTTTTTTCATTCTTCTTCGTGTACCCATGTATATATGCCAACGCTACCATTCACGATCGTATTGTGAAATTTCTTTGCATTTTCGGTCTTTTAGATCCGTTTTTAATGAACCGGAAGTCACCATCCTCGATTTTAGAATGACATCAAAATACGATATTCTACTTCCGCTGGTAAGACACCTGCAACGAAATACCCAAATCGTATGGGGTTTCCTTATTTTCAGCTGATAAATTAGAAAATGCTCTATTTTTGTGACGTGACAACGCTTTAAAATACCTGTTTTTAAAATGCCTGTTACTCATAAATTAAAAAACGAAATCTAGATCCACCCATGGCTCTTCAAAAAACTATTTAATTATCCATTCAATGGTGTATATACATTGAATTTTGGTTAAGCAAGTGCAGAGATATCTCAAGAAACATAAAAATACTGAATATCGAAAATATTTTAAATATAATTTTGTAGTTTTCAAACTCGCCTCTCTCAAAGGTTGGCGAAAAAAAATCAAATTCATTTCAAGGAATGTATGATATAAATGGTGCTTATTCAAATTACGAATTAAAGTTTTCCCTAAAACTAAATTTGAAATTTGATTCATTGGTGCATAACCTTAAGGAATGGGTCTAATTTAGGTGAACATTCTCATCTAGAGCTCGACAATCATACTCTAGACTAAAACTGTCTTCTTTGTTGCGCTAACTATCAAGTTGTCAAAAATAGGGTGACCAAAATTTTTGGTAAAATTGATAATCTGGATTTCTTATCTTTATAGATAGAGTTTTGAAGAGAGTTTTGAATAGAGTAGTTCGACAATGTTGTAGCCCCATTTATTTTAATCAAGTTTTTATTCTGACACGTTGAGCCCCGTATCGGTCCCTAGAGATTGACATTGAGCTTTTCGTTTCAAAAACTGATAGCCAAACCTTTTTTCAATTTCCCGGTCGTGTGTCTGCTCCCAGTCACCATAGCAAGGAACTATACTAATCCTAAACTTTATTCAACAATGTATCAGTTCACACTTTTTTCTAAATGAATCTTAATATCAGCTTCTATCGAACAAATTTGTTTGTTTTTCTTCGCCAGTTATCGTACAATCAAATTTTCGTGCGTACTCCTAGCTAATATAACCTTCATTCACTTGTTCACGAATGTAAACGGCGCTTCTATGAATAATAGAAAACGGTACTCAATATAAACAAAAGTTATTACCCATGCTTGAGAAGCGGGTAAATGTAAAACCCGAAACAAGGGCTGTTCTGTGGCCTCAAACAAGAAATAAAAGTCGAAAGTCAAACCGATTATTTTTACGATGCATTAAGTCGAAAACCAGGACTGTTGGGAATTGTTTCGAAAGATATCCCACGAAGAAGAATCATAAATTATAATGCTTGTATAAAAACACCTTTAAAACCATTAAAACACTTTGTTCAGTAAATCCATATCCAAAGTAAAAAAATAAATAAATACTGTTCATCTTTCAAATTCTTACAGGTTATGAATCTCTACCCTTTCAAGTAAAAATGAACACCCATCTCCAAATTTAACACGACCACAAAGGGTTAGTTATGTTTTCCACGCAAAATTTGATACAAATTCTTTGATCCATTTTTTTTTAATAAGGAAAAATCAAACTTTTAAAAAGTTACCCCATACAAAATGTTCACCACCTCGAAAAAACACCCTATGTAGAATTTCAGCTCAATCGGACTGAAAGGAGAATGACACGAAGCGGTTAAAGTTTGAGTTTTTTGAAAATCAAAAAATCACCCTAGAAAGAAATCGGGGTTTTCAAAAAAAACTTTTTTTTATGTGAAATGTCTAAAATGGCAAACGTCGAGATCTACTGTCAACATGATATTTTTTTTTTAAAAGAATGACTCTCTGGGACTTTTTCTGGGCTTTTTTTTCGGAATACGAAACAAAACGTATGGTTTAGGGTGCCACTGAAAATAATCATTTTGATTTTTCATATGCAACGTCGTGCGAATTTACATGATAAACTGCCAAATGCAAAATATTAGCTCAATCGCACTTCATTTACTAGTGTTTCATTTATAAAATAAGATAAAATTTGACGTTTTTGAAAACTGAAAAATCACCGGAAATCGGGGTTTCCTTTTTTTATGAAAAATTTCATAGAATTGCATGACACGTCAAGATTTACCTTTATTTTTTTTTGTCAAAAATTGACTTTTCAGATAAAAAAAATGGGTTGGTTATATCTATGATACAATCGCAAGTTTGACGTGGGACTAACGTTGTCCTAGTGAGCATTTGTATTGTATTGATAAAATTATCGATTGAATGAAGCAATTTTCGAATTCAATTGAATTCAACACATTTGCTTTGTAAGCAAAAAGATTGAACAGTTGCCAGGTAAGATAAATTCATACATTGTTTTCTTCGTTACAAGTAAATTTGATGACCGTCCTTTCACTTTTGGTATGATGCCTAGGACTACCAAAATATGTGAACGGAAGAATTGTCAAACGATCATTGTATTTTACAATTCCCTCTGAATTTGCATCTCTCATGTTCACGTAATTGTCGAACCGCGAAACTTCATTCACCTCTAGTATCTGAAATGACGATTTTCCCAGGCTTCTCAGTTTAGAAGTACGTTTTATAGAAACATATTTCGGTCTGCACAAAGACAAGCGAGTACAAAAGTACTCGCAGCTTGCACATATTCGCAAAGTGAATTCCCCCATGCACATCGGTTTAGAAGTCCGTGTTAAGGAAACACATTTTGGTGGGAATAAAAATACCCCCAACTTGCATGTATTTGCAAAGCGGATTCTCCCACGCACATTGATTTTGAAGTCCATGTTAGGGAAACACAGCTCGGATGGAAACAAAAATACCCCCAACTTGTATGTATATTTGCAAAGAGAATTCCCACAGGTACATCGATTTTGAAGTCTGTATTGGAGAAACTGTAAATCGGGCTAATCAAAACTTGGCAGTTAGGGCGTTTAGATAACGCTTGACATTTTACAATTATTCAATTGTTTATCTCATGAAAAATAACATTTTATTAATTGTAATAAACGCGTAGAAATATTTCCTATCAATTGATGCAAACATCTTTCCGATCTATAATGAAATGTTCGAGTTATAAGCGTTCGAATTCATTAATTTTTCCTGCATGTTCTGTGTTTAGGTTTTCATTTCATCCCCATATATTCCGGTTAGATGTAGTTCCACGTCAAAAAAACAGTGCTAAAAAAAATTTTGACAAAAAATTGTTTTAGGGATAATAGTGAATGTCGATGTTTCGTGCCGTTATAAGTCATTTGGCATCAAAAAACATTTTTTCAAAACCCCGATTATATAAATTCGACATAAATCGGATCAATAGATCTTGAGATATCAGGTACGCCAGTTTAGGATAAAAAACAAGTTTCGAGAAAAAATACATTTAATTTTTTTTTCAAGGACGTATTAGATTAGATAGCGGTTCAGGAAAATTGCTACAACTCGGGAAATAATGGGATTTTATATAGATTGTCGGATTCTGGATCCACCCTAAAGTAACGTCGCAAGCCTTCGCTTTGCAACCCAACCATAACGAAAAACCGGCCCCGAGTCGGCTGCGCTATCGTATTACGTTAATCAATTTGACTTATAATAGCAAATTGGAGTAATTGCTTTCGTCCAAAGCTACACGACTTTCGCGAAGTTATTCGTTCATTCGTATTGTGTTGTTTGTTCACGCCGACATTGTCCCTGACTGGTGCGCCTGACCGCACCAAATATGTGACGCCACTGACTCAGCGCGACTTATTCTGGGTCCCTGGTCCTGGACAGGGAGGACAGCGCGCATGAATTCTGGAGAGAAACAAATTCATTAAAATAATCAAATTCTGATTTACGATATGCTTAAAGTTGGACCCGCTGAAGGTCATCCGCCGCTGTCCGAGACCTATTGTTTAACTTCGTTTCTTTGCTACGATTATTATTTCACGCTCATTTTATCCCTTTGCCCTGTGGAGGAAGTGGTAGAGGGGGCTCGAGAACGAAGGGGCCAGCTTCGGGGTGGGGTCTGTACGCGCGATTCAGGATAAGATAATTAATATTTACGTCGAGCTTTTGTTCACGACTTGGCAATCGCCACGGGCGGAATTCCTCCCTCGCTCTGTGAACCGACGAGTGAAACGAACTTCATTTGATCTTTCACTAAGCAGCCGGCTGCATGCGCGATGCACAAAAAGCTACCTTCCCTTCAGCGCTTAAGGAACCCTTATCCAACAAAAGTCCTTCAAAGGAGTGTGCGAACAACTTGCCGAGGGAAAACATCCTCATTTATTCATCTACTTGCTTTTATCTACTGACCGTGGTTCCAGTCTTCCTCTTTCAATTTATGATAAAATTGTTTAAATAGTTTTAATTAATGCTCTGCTTCTTGCCTCTTTCGTTTCCTCGCATATTTTACGCTGCTGTCTTAGCCGCCGGGGTACTTTTTTTATTGCCGCCCTTTGTCCCACCTTCTTTGGCTACCAATTTGCGCGTGCAAATACACCCGCATCTGCTCTGGTCAAAAACACCCGCGGCGTGCTTTTGATCGTGTTCACGAAGCACTGAACTAGCTTTTTGACCCCATGACTTGGAACTGCCCAGCCGCTGAACTAATAGCGCTAAATTGATTTGCATTCCCCAACAACTTACGCTAGAGTTAACTTCCATCTTGATATTCCTCATCCAATTACTTCTAACGAATATCCGCCGATAAGGAACTTAAATTACGACCGACGACAATGCAGCGGATTACTTTCACGCTCATAAACAACAACAAAAAAAAAACGAAATATTACATCATCATTCTTCACAAATCTCATTCTTCACAGCCGATTTATCCGATCCCGGCAACCGCACCGCTTCCAATCTGGCAGATCATAAATTATCCTCCCCATGGCGCTCGCTCCAATCCGATGACATTCGATGGGATCGGTGCGGGAAAATGGAGCAAAGTATCCGCTTCGTTTTTTTCTTCCTCCTATCGGCATTTCATAGCAGTTGTGCTTTCGCTCTGCCCCACCGGTAATAGATTCCGGAACAAAAGCCCACCGCCCCCGCCATCGAATGGGGTCGGAGAATTGCTTACTGCTCATCGAGAAGTGCACAAAACGTTCCGTTCGAACCGTCTGCTGTTGCTGCTCCCAAACGTTCTGAGATTGAGGGTACTTACAGGCTTAGACTCCGAGGTGAACAAAGCGGCGATTATATGCTCAATTGAAATCGACGACCATTCGCTTTCTCCGCCCGTACCTTTGCTGCCTTTGAACGATACGGGTGCCCGTTGGATGGTACGAAAGGGCGCCATCCCCGCGAAGAGGTCCACGTGAGGTCTTGGCTCAGCTTGTCCACCGCTGATGGACCAGGTGACGCTTGGACGGCGGGTTGGTTGCAAGCGAAAGAGAATTGTCCTGTAATCATTTTTCTTCTCCGTTCAGAATGTGAGCTATCTTCACCGAACATAATTCATATCGCGTTAGTAACCGATATTGACGTAGGACTACGTCTAACCGGAAGATATAGGGGGTGAAATGGAAATCTAGGCACTGAACAAGTAGGAAAAAATGCAAGATTTGGAACGCTTATAACTCGAGAATTTCTCAATAGATTGCAAAGGTTTTTGCATCAATTGATAGGAAATATATCTACGCATCTATTATAACGAATAACATTTCATTTTTCTTGATATAAATAATTGAATAATTGTGAAATATCAAGCATTGTCAAAATGCATTATGTGCCCATTTTTTATTGGTCCATTTTGTGCTCCTCAAATCGTACCGACCAAAACGGGCAACCAGAGCAGCAGCGAAATAGAATGAAGCACGATTGGAAAGGAAAAAGAAAAAAATGAACGAAACATTGGTCGCAGTCTCACACATGCGTAATTCTCGAGCCAGCCAGTCAGCTTAAAAATCCCCGCTCCGCTGTCGTAACGATCATTCTCATTCAAACCGTACACCACATCGGTTCGCATCACAACACATCAACAAACCAACCCAAGCAGCCATGTCTGGACATGGTAAAGGAAAAAGTGAGGAGGAAAAAGTGAAGGGAAAGGCAAAATCCCGCTCAAACCGTGTTGATCTGGAGTTCCCCGCAAGGGTAGCTAGGCCGAGCGCGTTAGTACCAGTGCACCAGTCCACCTAGTCGGCGTTATATAGTTTCAGCCGCCGAAGTGATCGAGTTAGCTGGCAAAGCTGCTCGCGACGATAAGAAAACCCGCATTCGGAACAGATCACATTCGGTTCGGTGGACATCAAGACAACAGGCAGTTGCAGCGAGTGGCGAGTGGCAAACGTAATCGCAAAACGGCATCAGGTAGCAGAAGAAAAAAGTTTGTTCTTTATACAAACTGCTTTGGTGGCAAATCCAGAACAAGGCGGCATCGAGGGCGTTCGAAATGGTTTTTTTCAAAACCACGAGTACTAAGTTTTCTAAATAGGGGCATTGTACCATTCCATAAAACAAGGCGCTTTTCAGGGCCATTAAACCTTCCAAAAAAGAGTTTAGGAAATACAGTTCAATGCTTTCTAAACATTATCCAAAATAATAATAAAACACAATTTGTTTTTTTATTATTTGTTTGCAAGGATCTGATGATTATGTGAATTTGGCAGTTGTTCTGAGCTTATTGATTTTCACCAATTCTTAAATTGCTTCTAGATTGAAATTACAGTAATTTACACTTATCTCGACATTTAGCTAATTGGACGGACCTGTAATGCGACATATTTAGTTGGACATTTTTGTAAACATAGAGTTCGGGGTCCAAATTATGACCCAACATTGAAAGTCGACACTGTACCACTGTCATCGCAAATGTTCAATTACAGGTTAAAATTACCTCCAATCCGATACTGAGTGGTGGTAATGCGACGTGCCATTGAATGTAATTTACTGTAAAATATGTCACAAGCTGGAAGGGAAGAAATTTTCCAACTGTGAAAGCTGTGGCGAGTGGCAAATGCAATCGCTAAACAGAAAGGTTTAGCCGAACAAGATGGGGATATCGAGTGATAACAAAACAATAAACTCTTTAGATTGAAGATAATTTTGTGATCCTGAAAAGGACCCTTTTTAGCCCGCATGTGAATCCAACGAGCGAACAAATCGTAATGAATGTATTTTTTTGCCATCGCTCCCTTTTAACGCTCATTCGTAACGATTTGTCTCTATCCTGTGAGTGTGTACCGCTAGAGTATAAAACACCCGGACCCCAAAAAAATATCTCATTTTCTTTCAAACCGTAAACCCGTGTGGTTGTACGGCATCGGCATCGTGGACGTAACAAAGGAGGACAAGTTAAGGGAAAGGCAAAGTCTCACTCGAACCGTGCAGGTCTCCAGTTCCCTGTTGGTCGCATTCACTGATTGCTCCGCAAGGATAACTAGGCCGAACGGATTGGTGCCGGAGCACCAGTATACCTAACAGCGATTATAGAGTTTCGGCCGTCGAAGTGCTCGAGTTGGCTTGCAAAGCTGCTCACGACAATCAGAAAACCCGCATCAAGAACAGAGCAGCTTCGGTTCGGCGCTCATCAAGGCAACAATTAGTTTCAGTGAGTGGCAAAGTGTTTCTCCGGCACGTCGCATCAAATGTAATTTACTGAACAACATGTCACAAGCTGGATGGGAATAAATTTTCCAACTGTGAAATCTGTGGCGAGTGGCTAACGCAATAGCAAAGCAGGAAGGTTTAACCGAACAAGATGGGAATATCGAGTGATAACAAAAACACAACACCAAAGGTTCTTTTCAGAACCATCAACATATTCATGAAGAGTAAACAGTAAACTAATCCATTTTTAAGGTAGATAGGTAGGTATTCACGTAGGAGAAGAAAATAAAACAATATATTTAAAATATATATTTAACAAAATCTGTCCCCTTTGTATAGTACTACGTCACTCCGGTTATGTCCCCGACATTACCCACCCGTATTTTTTTGTTGGGGATTGGATTGTTGACGTGTGACTACGTCTAACCGGAAAATGAAAACCTAAACACATAAGGGGCTGTCCACATACCACGTGGACACCTTTAGGGGGGGGTAGGGGTTATGTGAGTGTCCATGCTTGTCCATGGTGAGGGGGGTAGGGGTTATGAATAATGTCCACGTGGGCACGCTTAATGAGTATAGTATAAATGAAGTCTGAAATTTATTCTGTTTTTTCAAGATTTCAAACTTTCCATCCTTAGTACTTAGTTTTACATCTTGTTGGCATTGAATTACATTTTCCGTTGAACAGCTTCACAAAGCTTATAGTTATACAGTTTGCCGTTAGCAATCTACCTGTATTCCTCAATCAACCTTAGCTTGGCCCGGATATCATTTCTTGGGAACCAAAGTGGCACCTCGTTGTACTTTATAAACGTTTGGTCATGTCTTAATAGTGGCAGATTGCCAAGACGGACCATAAAAGCAGATAAACTCAAGCCAGAAAAAGTCAACATCTTCAGAAGGAACTTCTTTTCAAAACGAATCCTGCTTTATTGTTGCAGGAGTTACGAAAGGTTAGTTTTTTACAATGCAGCCATTAATGGAATTTGATCATTTTTTCGTATTTTTCTGGACACTTTGCAGATCTAACGAGTTGTGTATTAAATTTGTTGTCCTGTTGTTTTTTCCGGAAAAACGACCTTGCAGTACGTTTCATCATCCATTCCAGCTTTTACTTAGCATTACGGTTCAATACAACTTGTGTTTCGACATTTCTAAAACCACCCCTTCATTTGTTTTGACGTAGGACTACGTCTTTCATTTCTATACCGGGGTGTAAAATCAAAGTTTCGAAAACGAAAGCGATACGCCTAAGACCGAGATTTTGAGTGTTAATAGCCCCTAAACAACTGAACGAAATGGTATGATAAACACTTCATTCGAAAGATAAAATGTCTACGCGTTCTATACTTGTTACTTTCTGATCCAAAAACTTGTTTCAATAGTCTTAAATTTGCTTTCAAAATAGGCTATTGAAATCACCAATCGGTATATAAGCGAGCGCCGCTCGGAAATCCACTCAGTTCTAATTGAACAGCGATTGGAGCATGTTGTCGCTGTTGTGGTGAAGCTCTTCATTTATCATGAAAGCGCGGATGAACGGTGTCACCAAGAGCCTGTTTGTGCACCTTAGGCCAGAAGGGAATCCATCAGGAGGAGAGTGATGCTACAAACGGTTCCCCGGGAAGATCTCGAAGCAGCCGCTACACACACACACACATACACGCACGGAATTCTTTCCGTTTGGATCGAGAAAGATCCGGAAAATAATCTGCCAGTTCCTCTAGGAATTTAAAAATACATTCATGTGAAAGAGTTTATTTTAATGTTTTCTATCCATGTAACACTGTGACCAAATACATTAGGTTTTGTGATTTTTCAATCAATCGCAATCAACAGGATAGCTTCTGAAGATTATTCTTCCCCATCAGTAGGATATTTCCGTATCCAATATTGGATGCATAAAACCTTGTGCCTCCAACGTAACGCTCTCGTTTTCGAAGTTCTCCAAATATTCATTCATTCAGAATGAATTCAGATTCAACTTCATACAAATGATCTCTAAATCAACGATAGTCCTACGTCACCCTTGCGGTTATACCATAGATATAACCCACTTCCTGGTTTTTTGAATTTAGGATTGCTCGTGCCATTTTCTCTATGTTTTTTCTGTGACAAAACCGGGGTCCGTTTGAAAAGAGCAACCACTTTTCGAGTGAGTTTTTGGGATGCCTTTGCCTTTGCTTCGATTTCCTGATTCCCTGTCGATGGTTAGACATTTTTCAAATTGTGATAGGACGTGAAATAAGTGAAGTTTTGAGCAATTGAACAGTTCAGCCGACTCATGAAAGGATAGTCCAGATTTTCATTGCGTACGTTCAGGATAGATTCGTAACGCGCTAGTTCTCGGACGGCATGATATAAGGCTGTCAAAAAAGTCCTGCGGTATTTTTTTTGAATTTTCATTTGTTCATAAAATTAGTTACTGTTCTGGCCACACTGGTGTTGTTCCTGCCGCATCGCTGTAGACTTTGGCCGATGGGGAAAAGAACGGAGCGAGAAACGTCAAAGACAGATAGAGGAAACAAAAAAACAAACATTCGCTATTTGGAAGAAAAGCTGAGAGTTGCACAAAAGAGCCATTGGGAAATTGTGTAAAGTTTTAAGAGAGAAAGTTGGAGAAAGTTAGTAGGAAATTTAAGAAAGTTTGAAAAATCGTGTAATTGTGGAAGAAAGGTGTTTGCAAAGTTTACTGGGCTGAAATTCAAATTTGAATTAGCGGTAGAACGGCAGATCACTAATACGAATCCACGACATTGAACTGAAATTCACCAAACAGTAGGGAAACGTTTTTGTTCAGAAGGCGAAGGAAACTAAAATTGTAAGATCAATAATAAATTATGTGATATCGAATTAATGGGAAAATATATTTGCAGTTTGATCTGTTGCATCAAAACAGAATGCCAAAAAGAACATTTTCTTAACACTCGTCCGAACAGTTACAATCGTCTGTTTTAAGTCAAATATGCGCCGTTTTGTTCGATGACTTGTTTCCAACGAGATGCCAACTTCATAATACCCCTGTTATAGAAGCTCGCTTCCTTATTGGCGAAAAACTCGGATAGCCAATTTTCACAGGCCTCTTTTGTGGCTAACTTCTGACTACCTAGCTCGTTCGCCATGGACAAAAACAGGTGGTAGGCACTTGGTGCAAGATCAGGACTATACGGCGGATGCAAAAGAACCTCCCATTCGAGCTCCCGGAGCTTCTGGCGCGTCACCAAAGAAGTGTGTGGCCTGGCGTTGTCCTGATGGAAGACAATGCGGCCTCCGTTTATCAAAGATGGCCTCTTCTTCATGAGTGCTACCTTCAAGCGGTCCAGTTGTTGGCAGTACAGGTCCGAATTGAGCGTTTGGCCATAGGGAAGCAGCTCATAATAGATTATTCCTTGACAATCCCACCAAACACACAGCAGAACCTTCCTGGCCGTTAATGAGTACTTGGCCACCGTCTGAGCCGCTTCAGCGGGCTTCGACCAGGACCGTTTGCGCTTCACGTTGTCGTAAGTGACCCACTTTTCATCGCCAGTCACCATCCGCTTCAGAAACGGGTCGATTTTGTTGCGATTCACATGCGTCGATACGGTCAAAGATGTTTTTTGCGTCAACGTGTGTGGCACCCATACATCGAGCTTCTTTGTGAATCCAAGCTTCTTCAAGTGGTTAATAACGGTTTGATGACTTATCCCCAGCTCTTGACCGATGCTACGGCGATTTTGTCGCAATTTACGACGACAGGCCTTCCGGAGCGTGGCGCATCTTCGACGACCTCTACACCAGAACGAAAACGTTGAAACCATCGTTGTGCGGTGGAAATGGAAACTGTATCGGGTCCATCAACTGCACAAATTTTATTGGCAGCTTGAGATGCATTTTTGCCTTTGTCATAGTAGTACTGTAAAATATGTCGGATTTTCTCTTTATTTTGCTCCATATTTGCGACACTATAACTCACGAACGACTTAACCAAACAAAACACTGTCAAGCACTGTGTCTAAAATCATGCTTTTGACGTGGGACTACGTCTAACCGGAATATATGGAGGGTAAAATGAAAACCTAAACACAGAACATGCAGGAAAAAATGAAAGATTTCGAATGCTTATAGCTCGAACATTTCGTACTGGATAGGAGAGATGTTTGCATCAATTGATAGGGAATATTTCTACGCATCTATCGCAACTAACAAAATGTTGTTTTTCATTAGATAAACAATTGAATAACTGTAAAATATTAGGCGTTATCTAAACGCCCTAACTGCATCGTTTTGATTGGCCCGATTTACGGTTTCCCTAACACAGCCATCAAAACCAAGCAGCCTTGGGGAAATCGGCATTACAAATACATGAAAGTAGGGGGACTTTTGTTCTCATCGAAAAATGTTCCCTAACACAGACTTTAAAATCAAGCAGCGAAATCGGCATTGCAAACACACGAAAGTAGGGGGAGCTTTTGTTCCCACCGAAATGTGTTCCCTAATAGAGATTTCTAAACCAAGATGCCTGGAGAAATCGGTATTTCAAATTCATGCAAGTCGGGGGTATTTTTGTTCCGACTGGAATGCGTTTCCCTAACACAGACTTCAAATCCATGGAGCGTGGGGAAATCGGCTTTGCGAATTCATACAAATCGGGGGTAATTTTGTTCCGATTGAAATGTGTTTCCCTAACACAGACTTCAAAACCGAGGTTTCTGGGGAAATCGGCTCTGCAAATAAATGCAAACTGCGAGTACTTTTGACCTCGCTTGTCTTTGTGCACAGTGGAATATGTCTGTCCTAACATGATCTTCTAAACTTAGGAATCTGGGAAAATCGTGCAGACACTAGAAGCGAATGAAGTTCCCAGTTTCAAGTAAATTCGAGATTCGAGAAGTATGTACACTTTTGGGATGTAAACTTCAGAGGGAAATGTAAAATAAAATAATCGTTTGATAATTTTTTTTGTCTTTATTGGAAAGATTTTCAGCCTTAGGCTAGTTCATCAAACGTTTGATAATTCTTCCGTACATATATTTTGTTCTAGTCATCATACCAAACGTAAAAGGTCCGTCATTAAATTTACTTGTAACGAAGAACAATCAATCACAATAAATGAATTGACTTTACATGGCATTTGTTCATTTTTTTCACTCACAGAGCAAATATATTGAACTCAATTGAATTTGGAAACTGTTTCATTCAATCAAGAATTTAATCCATACAAACGAATGATTGCTAAGCTAAGGTAGTTCCACGTCAACCTTGCGGTTATATCATAGATATAACCCACCCATTTTTTTTCTGTCCACGTGGTATGTGGACAGCCTCTAACATGCAGGAAAAAATGAGGATTTCGAATGCTTATCACGAACATTTCTTACTGGATCGGAAAGATGTTTGAATCAATTGATAGGAAATATTTCCACGCATCTAACGAAATTAATAAAATGTTAATTTTCATTAGATAAACAATTCAATAACTGTAAAGTGTTAAGCGTTATCTAAATGCCATAACTGCCTCGTTTTGATTGTCCCGATTTACGGTTTCCCTAAAGCCATCAAAACCAAGCAGCCAAGTGTTCATTTTGCAATTTGGCCTATTCAGGTCAATCACGGAGAGTAACCACGAAGATTTCAGTTTACTTTTACTTCCAGTTTCAGTCTTCTGGGGCTAGTCGAGTGTTAACATGTTTCATGTCCAAACATCGTGTAAAATGTATGGTATGATTGTAGATTGAAAATACATAGCTCAGTAGCGGAAAACGTAGCTTCCTAATCTGTTATGTCGAAAAAAAAAGTGTCAGTTTCCCACAATATTTTTCCAACAAGTTTGTCGAAAACCACATTTAGATCAGACTAGAACAGACTAGACTATCAGACTTTTCATGCAATGATTTTCTAAGTAAAAGGTCTTTGATTCTAGAAATTCTATTTGAAAATGTTTCAAACGAAATCAAAAATAGTCTGAGGATTCCATTTCGTACACCTTCAACAAGTGAACATCGGCGACTCAATTCTTTGCTACACGTGCGTGCAAATCAGGTCGCTTTTCGGCCAAATATCTCCCGGGTAATAAACTCCCCGAAACTCACATTGTCACCGGAACGCAGAACATACAAGACAATAAGGACAGACCCACATCTCCGCGCACAGGACTACCCGGCACCGGAGGCCCTCTCCCAGATGTGGGTCGAGAATATCATGTTTATTCGCTTACCTTTTTTCCCAGCGAATCCCCTGTAGGAAAATAAACATGATATTTGCTCACTGTCGCAACTCACGATCGCAATTGGCTCGAAATGTCGGCGAAATAGATTCGCACCAGGGTTGACACGAATTTATGGCACACGATTCGTGGCGTACGTTCGAAGTTTACCGAAATATGCCATAAATATGGCCAATATTGTTACGCTGTACAATTCGAACGAGAAAAAAACGGAAAGCCATCCATGAATATCAAAAGCTAGGTCGTAATCCAATCACCATGAGCACCATTAGCGCGAGACGAGAAGATTCGGTGGGATCATTTGGCACAAACACGTGCGTCACATGGTGGCCCGAGAGTGGGTGGGGAGGATGCGAGTGGAAATCCCCACACAGTGATAAACGGAAGAAATTCCACTTTTTGCTTCCCTTTCAGGCACACCAGCTGCTGATGGCTGACTTTTCGACGAAACAGCACGAGCCTCTGTGCTCGATGATAGCAGCTGTCGATGACCATGTACCTTCTCCGGTGTTTCTGCAAAATTGGCAGGAGACGCTAAAGAACCAAAATGCACACGCCAGCGAAGACAGGACAGAAAGCGAAGATGTATTTGTCTTCCGAGCTTCATGCCGACAGCCGGATCGGTCCCATGCTAGGACCGTGTCGCGTCTTTGTTTCCGCTAGATGACGCCATGGGTAAGAAGGCTATTATGTTGTCTCTTCCGGAGAAGGGTCGTGTTGATGGTCCTCTGGCTATTCGTCTCAAGCCGGTGGTGTGGGTGCGGAAAATTACTGCTGGGACTAGCTGCGGAACCATGGTCGTTTCGGAAACATAATCAGAGGGTCTATGTTTAATGTTTAATGTTCAATGTTTAGCCAATCATGTTCGGAATTAGGAATTGTGCCTCGGATGCCCTCTTACACTTACTGATTATTTTCGCCACATTTCTTCTAGTTGAGGTAAATAGTTGGTTACCCCGGGTAGGTGTTTTAAGGCAGTGCGTTGTCCTACTCATTTTTTCCATTTTCAGTCATCTTCTGTATTGTGTTTACATCTTTGTTCTCACATAAAATGAAAACAAAAGAAATATGGTTTTACCTGAAACGAAAAAAAAGTGTGAAAGCTCTTGTTTTGTTTGCTCAGTTTTGTTTTCACGCGCAACAATTGTCGGGGTTTTTTGGCCGAGAAAAAGAAAGCATTGATAGAATGGAATCAATTCAATTTGGCTGGGATAGTCATGCCTTACCCCAAGACACGGTCCCAGCCCCCTTGTGATCCAGTCCCGGGTTTCATTGTTTGTAACGTTGCCGTGTGTGATTTGATCTTTTCTCTTAGTCAATGTTGGATGGAGCGAAGCTAACGTAGAGTGGGTGGGGTGATGGTAAGGGAGAAGTGATAGAGCTGTAGAAATATCTGCTTACACATTTATGCTCTGATACACGCGTAAGATGTTTGGTATTAATACTGTTCTTTTGCATTTCTTTCATTTCAGGTAAACTGCGAGATTCCAGGTACTTTCAGAAGTAAATGGTGATGGCAAATTTTCGGATATGAATCCTTTTTCCAAATCACAACGAGAGAGTATGAATCTGCTTAGCATACATATTACCATATTTCTGATAGCAACAAAACTTTAAACCTTTGAACCAGACGTGATTACTACAACGAAAAGAAACGATTAGCGCTTACGTTACCGTTTGCCGATTTAAGTGCGATTCACATACAACATACACGTCACGTTCACGTCCCGTCACGTCACGATACGTCAATGATTCTACCATGCAATTCTCATTAAAACATTCACATACTCCAGCAACGTAACGATCCGTCAGCATACGTTCAACGAAAACGACCGGCAGGGTTTGTAGAAAAGAATAATTGACGGAGACGGAGGGCTCGTTTTGGTTTTTGTCTGGGCTTTGTGTCTCGGCTTTTGTTTTGATTTGGTTGTACAGTAATTTACATTTACATCGACATTAAGCTAATTGAACAGATCTGTGATGCAACACGTTTAATTAGACATTTTCACATCTAGTTGGACATTTTTGTAAATATTGAGTTCGGGGCCCAAATTATGGCCCCACATTGAAAGTCGCCACCAGTCGCAAATGTCCAATTACTGGTCAAAACCGACTCCAATGCGACACTGAGTGGTGCCTCAGCATATCGTTTTATAAGTAACTTACTGTACTTTTTATGCCAACATATCTCCTAGCTCCAAATTTCGGAGTGAAAATCATTCGCGACTAGTTGAAAGAATTATTCTATTTATTATTATTGTTGCATAAGGGTCGGACTACGGGGTTTAAGCATTTAAATAATTGAATTCAATGATTCTCATTGAATTTTTCAAAATTTAGAACTGATTCTAGGCATGCTGATTTGAAAGAGGGCATTGCAATTTAAATTGTTGTAGGTGGCGACACCATGAATAAAATTAAATAAATCATTCGTTTGGCATTTGAAGTGACGGTGCTGGTGGAAGCATTGACTGCATGTGTGAATTGGTGGAGACGTCGACGGAACGTAGACGTTCTTCTCCGTAACGTGCTATGTGAATCGCACATTATGGATTGCTTCTCAAAAGGAACTACAGTCAAACTTGTTTTTACTGGATACTTTTTTGTGCTATTTTTTTTGCTAGAATAACACAGCGATGGTTGGATCCTGGGTTATGAGCTCATGATCGTTCGCTTAGTAGCGGACACGCAACCAATTTGGCCCCCTAGTTCAAGACTTGTCCTGCCTAGTACATGAACAGTCTAAGAAGGCAACGGAGAGAGCCATTGTAAAATCTAGTAGTGTGACTCAACATAGAGATTTTAAGCTCTTTCTGTTCATTCGCCTCTAGTCTTGAAAAATATCAGTTAAGAAAACTATGAAATTGTGAAAGCTTTAACTAAAGGCCTTGAGAAAGTGATTGCCTGATTTCTAACCCGGTGACTTAGGCGATCTGACTGTTATGCGCAAATGTATGTCGACCCACTATTTCGTACTCCATGTTGGGGAAACGCCTTGTGGTCTACACAAATGTATGAGAAGTTAGAAGCCGTCGTTACAACGCAAGAAGAAGAAGAAGCGTTCAAAATTGGCCAAATGTTCTACAAAAAAGTGTTTTTCAATGTTTTACTGAAATTAAAACAGACCGAAAAGTAGAACATTTTTTTCGGTGCGGGAAATATGGACAGGTTTGTAATATACGAAACGTAGAGGATTACCGTTCATGAGAGGAATCATTTTATTCAACCAAGTTCTGAACTCATCACGAATATCCGTTAAATGTTGAAAAAACGAATTAATCCACCTAGAAGTAATATTCAGCAGAATGAACGGACAGACCCTCAACTATTTTTCTTTTGGTTTCAGTCAGCTTTTAAACAGTCTACCATTGACGATTTGTTTTCCGTTTATAGACGCAGGGATGCTTTTTACAGTCCATCTCACTCCCACTGGCAACTGTCCGTTTCACCCCACCAGTACAATTATTTCAATAATTTAAATTTTTCACACACAAATGAATTTAAAAACACCCACGCGCGGAATCATGTACGATTTTTGTTTCCGTTTTCCACTTTTGATCGGCATTCATTGCCATAGGGTGGTTCAAATATTATAGAATAACATGTGGAAGGTGTTCTCGTTAACATAAATTCTAAATTCAAGATAACCGAAAGAGTACTATAAAAATGGTCTCTAAAAGTTGCAATATCGCTATAATCGCTGTATCGCACTCGAAGGCAATTATGTTGAATAACAAAATTGAATTTTGCAAAAAAATAGTTTTACTGCGTTACCTTATAAACTTTTCAGCCGAAATGTTAGACGACAAGTAGATATTTGAGGTGCAACTCCAGGGTACGTATATGGAAAGGTAGTCTGGACTGACTAGTGCATCAATAGTAGTGAGCCTGTGACGTGTTAGCTTTGCAAGTATCATGGAGCGGTATAATAAATTTGTCTAAATAAGTTTGTATCTATTGTATTTTAGCTCATGTACAGTAATCGTTCGCTAACCGGTCCTGGTTTAACTGGTCTGCTGTTTAACTGGGCAAACGTTAACTGGTCCTTGGACCAGTTAAAAAGCAGAATTTCGTAAACAATCGACGCCATATTCAAATGGAAGATTTGCAGTGAGGGGCATTCGAATGTAATTTGAAATGTTATGAAAATTGACATTATTTTCGCATGACAAAAACGTTGATGAAACTACAGAAAACCTCGATTTTATTTGACGTTTAACATGCCGGACCAGTAAAAACGCGAATGTCGATAACTGTTCTTCCCTTTTCGCCCAGTTAATGAATGTTTACTGTATATATTTATTCATTGTAGCGTAAAGATAATCTATTTAGATTCAAAACCTAATTAAAACATAGGGTAAATTGTGTTTCGGTAACATCCAGCTTCCTGAAGCTCTCTGTAGCTCCTCGATATCTCCTGTCACAGTGCTTGAATTGAGCCATCAGAACCGGCCGAATCGCTAGGTTTTTTATTAGAGATGTTGATGATGCTGCTCCCGATTTCCTTTGACGGAATCGGGATAGTCTTGTTTAGTCCCATTAGAAAGCGGGGCCGATTCCGCGGATGTTACGGATGTTTTTACTGGAACTCTTGCTTGATGTCAATCGAGACCTTTCAGCGAGCCGTCCGATTTTGATTTCCCGAGGCATGAGAATCGTTGGCCTTTCGGACAGTAGGAACAGCTAAAAATAAACTGTTTTGTGTATTAATTGTATAATCTGGATTTGTTTAAATTTATCTGTTGGTATCAGTTTTCGACGATATTGTTCTTCCATGCTATCGATATTCACGAAACAATCTGGACTGAAGTGAAGTGAGCAAATGTACACGTTTTTAGTATTGCTGTTTAGGTCCTGTCCTGAAGCCATTTCTTCCGCATGGTCATATCCATCTTGAATCGATGAAATGATAATTTGTGGGATATGTTTTCATAATTCGAGTTGGACTCGAGCCGGGTGCCATTCATCGAGCCATAGGGTTGTCTGAAAATGGAAATATTATATAAATATATTCCTTCGCAGTCGAGCCGCCGTATGAATACAAGTTTCAAAAAGCACACAGAAACAACACACTCAGGGTACTAATTCGGAAAAGCCTTTAACGTTAGTAAAATTTTCAAAAAAAAAATAGCGAAACACGTCATATTTGCAACAAAAAAAAAACACTTGTTATGAATTGCTTTGCGATCGCTGCTTTTCGTCAAAGCTACGATGTCATAGTTGAGAGTGTATAAGTGAATCATGTCCTACACACTTCGAGTCCAGACTACCTTGTCATAAACGTAACCTGGTGCAACTCGATGTTTTTCCCAAGATGCTGAAACGATAGGTGTTTCGTTCTTGACACTTTCATGACAAGACGTGAGACGAGTAGCGAGACGTAGCTTTCAGAATTATTTACTTTTTGTTTAGTTGTGTGGTTATGGCTTCATATTAACTCGCTGAGGAAAATAACGGAAGGAAAAATTAAACAAATATATATTCGTGAAAAATAGTGCACTCTCCTAATCTAATTTTTATCTCAAATATCAGCAGTATTGCCACGGTGCCAAAAATTGCCAAAACATAAAACAAAAATTCGGTGCTTGGGATTTCCCTTGATTAGAACATCCAACGCAACTGGTGACTTTCCTGTAACATATGGCAAATTAGTAACACAAAAGACAACTAATTTGCAAAGTAAACGCGAACCTGTTGCAATCATTGTCAACCTCCTTTTGCTCTAGCCTTTATGCAAAACAAATTACTTGTAACATTCCTTTCCGGATCTTCTGGATCTGATAATCTCCTTCCCGGTATATGCACAGTATTCTCCTCCTCCCTGATCGAAAGCAGTGAAGCCACAATCAGCGTTATTTCTTGTCACTCACGCCGTAAGCTGATAGTATACTCTTTTCCCCGCCGATGAGAGCCAAACAGAAGTACATCTTGCTTGGAAAGAAAGGCATTGATTGCGCGGCTAGAAGCGAAAATATATACTAAAAACATCCTTCTGCACTGTTATGATTCGACCACTTATCGTAGGTATCTGAAAAAAAAGAAGCAACTATGAGAAATTGTTATAATAGACATCCAGAAAATTACCTAGCTACCTAGCTACAGTAAAGCACGAGCAGCTATTTTACCAATATACGATTTGTTAACAATTTTTGTTTTCACGAGCAATAGCCGATCAGCAATTTTGACATTGCGGTCCACCCATAGTATAACGCCGAGATGGAAAATGAAAGGTGGGAAGATTTTTGAAATCTGTGACGTCACAGATTTTGTTTATGTATGTTACTTTTCTTATAATAGTCCACTACATAGGAAAAGTGTTGTTATTAAAAGTAAAAATAAGCAGATGAAATGAACAAATTAGTATTTTTTCTTAAATCAATGCTAGCGTTCAAAATCATAGGGGCTTTGAAATTTTAGCAGAAACTGAAATTTCAGTATTGTTGAGGTATTCTAAACTTTATTTCAATCTTATTTTACTTCTCGTTACATCGACCAAAAACGTAAATGAACAAAGTCAGAGTTACAAAATCGTTTTTTCCTTTGGCGGAAAACATTTTACAGCGCATGAGAAAAAAGGTGCAAGTTTTTTTTCCGTGTAAAATGCACTTGAAAAATAAATTGAATAGACTCCATATGACCTAAATTGAGACGAAAAGTTTTCTGCTACCGTCCTAGTTTTAGACGAATGAAGTGTTCAGCACCCTAATTGTGGAAAAAGGAATTACAATTGCTAACAAGAGATAAACTACCATGAAGATGCTCTAAAATCCAAACATAGTAAAAATTAGAATACTAATTCTGATATAAGAAGAAATAACAAAAATGAAACATTTTGGTTTGTGACATGTTCTGTTTAATTTTCAAATGATGAATGTAACGCGAAAAATATTTTTTGGAAATATGTAATTATTTTCTGTATATCCTCTTTCAACGTTATTCGTTGACACATTCAATTTTGTACCATTTGAGTAACTGACTGTTATGCCTGATATGTGAACTTCTTATCTTCCTGGCTACTAATACAATCAAAGTTTAACACAAGCAAAACCCGTGAATCTTCCCACCTTCTATTTTTCATCTCGGTATAACGCCTTGGTTTTTCCTATAAAGTTCATCTAAGGGTGCTCATACACTGTTTGACCGAAGCCAAATATTTGACTATTTTTGACAGATAAAATTTGATCAACGTTTACTGGTCAAATATATTCGACGCAAAACATGACGAGCAAATATTTAGTACTTGTTTGCTTAAACTTTTTTAGACCAATTTGTTAAACCATGTACTTTTTTTATCTCATTTATTTATTTATTAGGCTCATCAGCATTTTTTAGCTGTAACAGAGCCGAGTTTTAATCGTGTACATGTACATATGTTTATGTTTCTATAAATTGTAAATTACACAGTAGTTAGTAGTAGCCATTTAGGCGTTAAGTTTTCTGTTTCATTACATTATGGTAAATTACACAGTACTAGCCATTTAGGCGTAAGGGTATTCTTTCTGTTCATCCATTGTTCAGCAGACCGGACAGCGGAGACAGTTGATATTGATTATTGTTGAGTTATTTATAGAACAGCAGCCCGATGTGTCTTGCAGAGCAGAGCAGTTGTATGGATGAATCGATCTTATTTCGACCGTGGATCGATTTCCATCACTGATGATGGTTGCGTGGACGTAGTTATTCTATAACAACAAAAGGATGGTCAATTGAGGGCCCTGAGTTTGAACTCACGATCGATCGCTTGGTAAGCGAACGCGTAACCAAGTGGCTACGAAGACCCCCAAAAACCATGTACTGACGTACGTTAAATATTTCAGTCAAATTTTTTGTATTTTTGATGTTTGGCAGTGTTTGCCACTGTTGATAATTGTGAATTGGCAAACAAAGTGGCAAGTGGCAAATAAAACTGCTAACAGAAATGCCAGATCCTTTTTATTTTAATTTTTTTTAATTCCCCCTATAATGAACAAGACGCATTGAAAAAAAAATATAAGCAACACAGATCAATTTGTGCAATTGGCATTCATGCCCGAAAGTAAACAATGCTTTAACGGGTAAATATTACAATCCTTTTGATCATCGGTATCGCAATGGATAATGATCGTAATGGATCGTCCAGTTTGGTGATCGGCAATTTTCCAACTCGCTCGTCGGTGTGCAGCAACAGTTGGCACGGTTTTCCAACTATTGTATGGTGGATAAACCATCCAAATTTATGGAGGAAGGCAATCTGGAATTTTGATTTTCACACTGCAATCCAAAATAAGGGCAAACATTGAAAAGCATACACACTCAAAAAAGAAAAAAATTATTTCCGACTTCAACAAAGTCTAGGAGCGTTTGGAGAAATCTGGAGGAGCTGGTCCAGCAGGAGAAGCTCGAACAACTGGTTGCTCGTTTCAACCGTGAGGCAAACTTAAGAGAAAACTGGCCTTCGGAAAATCAACGTCTGGTCAGTACCGATAACTTCGGATTCGATCTGGCTGAGAGGAAGCAGCCACCAAGAAGCAATAGGCTATCGAGACCGACATTTTTGCCTACGAAGAACGTGTTCAGGCTGTGGTGGCCGTCTGGAATGAGCTGGAAGTTCAACGTTACCACGATATGGAGGGAATTACAGCTCGCAAACGAAATGTGTTGCGACTTTGGAACTACTTACTGAAGTTACTGCGCATTAGAAGATGCGACTGAAGTACTCCATTCAGTTGCAGCAGAATTTCCAAGAAATGATCTTCTTGGACTCGTTGGAGGAATTAAAGCAGCGGCTGTTGACGATGACTATAGCAAACATCTGATGGGGTGGAAGAATCACTGCAGAAGCATTCGCTTGTCGATGCCGATATCAATGCGCTTGGTGAGCGGGTCAAGCATGTCGTTCAGAATTCGTAGAAGTTTGTGGGAGATAAAAAAGGTGATTATAAGCCATTGCCGATCGTGTCCAGCGTTTGATGGACGCTTACGGCGACGCTTATGGCTGTCGAGCATCGCTCGCGGTTGGGTGAGAGCTGTAAGCTGTGGCAGTTCTACTGGGATTTTTTATCAAGTTTCGTCATTACTATTCGAATGCAAATAGTTTAATAAATTTAATATAAATAAAACATCGATGTTTCGAATCAATTTATTCGTATGAATGTTCGCTTCTAGTAACATCCGGATATATGGTTAACATGAAGTATACCAAAAGAAGAGCTCACAGCAAACTTACTATCAAAAACTCATATTTCAACACTGTGAAAATAGCATCTAGTATGTCGGTAATAATACTCGATATAGCTGTTTCCGGGATTCTAAAAAGGTACTGTAGGAATACGAAACAGACTCTAGTTGACAAAAATCCCAACGTAAATGCAAGTCGCTCGCCGGCAGTAATCACCCTTCGCATTTGTATATCCTGTTTTTTAATCAAGGGAGAAAATAATCGAAATTTTAAGATGCCATTATAACGAAGTTCTTGTATATATTTTATAAGTTCTTATATAACGAAGTTCTTGTATATCTTATATATGTTCTTATATAACGAAGTTCTTATAACGGAACTGTGTCTGTTTTTGGTTTATCCTCAATTATCATAGCTGCAGTGGCCAGAGCTACTGGTATATAGAAACGTCGGTTAATCGTTCAATTAATTCAAATAAAAAATAAAATAAAATATGAATACATCGAATAATTGTCACTGTAATCACGATTCATGAAAAAGGGAATCTTTCTCAAAATTAATGCATTTTTAGGTTAAGAATTAGGCTGTATAATTTTTTTATCCGACCATGTAACATCGACAACCCGATAGACCACGCGACCAGAAAGACAACGTGATACGTAATTATTACAAGAAATAAATATTCGCTCGATTAATCGAAAATTGAAAGACAATTATTCGAATGAATCGAATATTGAAAAATGTCCCAATGATTAATCGATAATCGAATAAATGAAATATTTAGACATCACTACTGGTATAGCGCCGTATGATGTTGCTGTTGGAGTCATTTACATTTATAAATATTTTCTTCTTTGAAAAATGACAGCGGACGGACACAAAATAGTATCCGACTCGACAAACAGTGTACTATGCGATAATCGTGTTTGTCATTCATTTCAAATAGCTGTATTTCGCCAAATAGTTTTATGTCAAATTTTTGACAAAAATAAATAGGTGTAATTATGATTGTAAAATATTTTTATCAAACATGAAATTTGTACTAAATTTTGACCAATTTTTTTCTGTCAAAAAGCGTCAAATATTTGACCTCCGGTCAAACAGTGTACGGCCACCTTAAGTGAACTTTGTTTTTTTTTTTTTTTTGATCAGTGTACTATTGAGCTACAAATTATAGGGTCCTTACCTTGGTACCTACTGATGTGCAACTGGAACTGTTATATCGCCTATTTTAGATAAACAATATTCCGATTTATTAATCAGCCATTAGAGAAAGTTATTAATGTAGCTTCTTACACCAGAAGGTTCGATAAATGTTGGAATGAGGCCAAGTTCCGAAGTCCAAACCAAGCAGCCTTATTAAAACGGATAGAAACAAACAAATATTCAGTGGTAATCGGCACCTTTCACCAGACAAGTGAGTGGTGCGACTAGTGCTGTATACAATTTGTGTAAATGTTGTCATAATAGATGTAGTAAATTATTCATTTCACTTAATAAAAGGATTGCATTTAGCTCGCTTGCACTTATCCCCACCAAACCAGTCCCATAAAAAACGCATTACGAATCGTATGATTCTCCTCTCGCTAGTGCAGACACTGGGAACTGTTATTAAATTTATTTATTTGTAAAAACAGCGGAGGATAATTTATCATCTCGTTTTATCTGTAGCTCTAGTTCTTTCTGCCGCATTTACTTCTTCCTCCTGTGCAGCACTCTCACGTATGGTTCCGCGAAAGCAAAGCAAAATCCCTCAGTCTACTACACGATTCATAAATTAAGCTGCTGCCGTGGTTTGCTCCGACCGATGGAACCGCACTGGCTGCAAGAGATGCAGCAGCAGCAGCATCCACTGCAGCTATTGAGAATTGGATGTAAACGATTCCATTAGGGTGCAGTAAAGCTGGTCTAACAACATGCTCCTCTTTCTAAATTAAATCCTATTAAAAAGTGGTAAATAAAGATGATTACCAGCCGATGCAGTGAACAATGACTGTAATTATGAGCGATGCGGAAGACGGCATGCGGTTTGAGTCGTGGATCATAGAGCTCTCGCAGGGGTTTCCCAGTCGACGGGAGGTCAAAAGCTCCTCGCCTCGTTAGGTTTAAATCATCGGATCACGCCAAGAGTAAATTTGTTTGGAAGCTGCTCTGTATAAATGAAACCAGACAGCGGGTGCCGATGAGATGGGTGAATTAATTAGTTCGTGATACGGGAAGCAGTAAAAAGTGTTTTTTTTAATCACGAATGAAGACCACGATTGAGCTAGCTGAATGGGAAGAAAAGGTGAGAGTGACAACACTGTATGAAATATGAAAAGAATGATGTTCAACAAATTCGTACACCTGCACTTGTTATGTCTGTATTGAGAAATAACAAATCCTGGTTTTCCGTCTAGCAATCAACTCTTCACTAAGTCAAGTTTCTGAAAACAACGATACCTCAATTCAAGAACATCTCCAGTATCGTCACCACGAATTCATACCAGGCATTTTTTTGTGTGTGAGGAATGGGGACCGCACAACAAAATCGCACAAAACTCCACCAGTAACTCTTAAAAACCGTGTTCGCTACAAAATTTCAAAAAACTTTTTTTGTGCGTTGGATAGGGACCGCATGAAAAAAGTTTCCTCTAGAAAATAACTCAAATCCACGCCGTTCGTTTTCCTTTTGCTTTTCTACTGTGCGATGGGACAGTTTGCCTGATCAATTGCACGTGACTGTTTTGTGCTTTTTGAAAAAAAAATGAAAAAAACTAAATGGACGATAACTTCGTCAAAAATGATTCTTTTTATATACCGCACAAAAAAAATTGCACAAGAATAGAAAATCGCACAAAAAAGGTTTGCCTGTATAGGGTTATTATATAACATGAGAATAATGAGAATCATGTTCGAGAAATAATTAGTTTCGATATCGTATGGAATTTTCGCAAATATTATTAAATTATTTTAAAAATTATAAATATTAAATCTAATTTAGGAGCATGATCGATTGAGAGTGTATTTAAAGTGTTGCTTTTCCTAAATAGTTAATTGATCTTGGATGTACATCATGATTTAAGCAGGGTAGCTGCCACTACGTGTACAAAATTTAGAGAAAATTCTATAGTCGGGACATCTTTGTGTGAGACAAAATTGAAGATGTCGCCATCGAAATCTTATACAGGCAAACCTGTTTTCGTGCGAGGGATAATGACCACACAAAAAAAAATCGAACAAGACTTTATTAGTAATAGGAGTACCGGTACGTTTCTTCGTTTTTTTCTCTCAAAAATCAATTCTTCATTCTGCAAAAATGGTTACAAATTTAATATTCAATGTATTGCCCATCGCTAGTCACAACTTTTTCCCATCTTTCTGACAATTCACGGATCCCTTTGCGGAAATGATCGGCCGGTTTGTCGGCTTACCACGAATCGATCCAATTTTTGAGTTCATCAAAATTGTAGAAGTGCTGGTCAACCAGGTCATGTTGCATCCATTGAAAAAGGTAGTAATCGGACGGAGAAATGTCTGGAGAATACGGCGGATGTAATAGGACCTCTCGTTTCAGCGTTCCAAGTATTGTTTGACCGGTTTCGCGACATGCGGCCGAGCATTGTCGTGCTGCAAAATAACGTTATCGTGTCTTTGCTCGTATTTCCTTTGCTCGTTTTTCCTTCAGTGCACGGCACGGCACGGCAGTGCAAACGCATCAATTGTAGTCGGTAGAGGTCCCCGTAATGGTTTCATTCGGTTTTAGCAGCTCATAGTACACCACACCCAGCTGGTCCCACCAAATAGACAGCATAACATTCTGGCCGTGAATATCCCGCGCGGCTGTCGATGTTGATGCATGGCCGGGGTATCTATACGTTGCCCGACGTTTAGGATTATCGTAATGGACCCACTTTTCATAACCAGTAACGATTCGATGCAAAAAACCCTTTCTTTTATGCCGTTAGAGCAGTTGTTCGCACGTGAAAAAACGGCGTTCTCGTGGCTTCAATTCATACGGCACCCAATGTCATATCTTTCGGATCATTCCCATTGCTTTTAACACGTTCGTCGCCCAATGCGACGTTTGTGAGTTTCTTGCAGGGCCCAACTTGCGAATAAATTATTAAATGAAGATCAAACTAAGTTTGTAGATAACTTTTACATGATCTAGCAATGTTTGTTTTCCATTTAAAGCGAATTGATGACAATAACACATGCCAAATTCATATTCTAGGGGTCTTGCAAAAAACTGCAGTACAAACCATCCGTACTATAAATTAATAAAAAGTATAGTATAAACAGAATAATAGTATGGTTATGATTTTATTATTTTTCTTCATATCCTATAGTTACATTTAGGTGCCTATTGTATCCAATTCCTTCTAAAAATCCTATTCAATTTGAACGAGGAACGAGGAACGTCACCCATATGTGGGTGACGGGGCGTCGAAAGTGTTAAACGATCGGATATGATTTGCTGAGCTACTCCAAGTATATCTGCAAGTTCTTGTTGCGTTTGTGACGGATCTTGATCGAGTAAAACCTCCAATTCTTCATCTTCAAACTTTTTCGGCGGTCCGGAACGTACTTCGTCTTCCAATTCAAAATTATCACTTTTAAACCGTGTAAACCACGTCTGACACGTTTGCTCAGTTGGAGCATGGTCACCATATACTTCCACCAAAATGCGATGACTTTCCGCAGCTTTATTCTTCATATTGAAGTAATGAAGTTACACTCCCCGCAAAAACACTCTCGTTGGGGCGAAATTCGATATATTCGAAGTGCCAAAAAAACTATGTTGTATACGCTTCAACTTTTTGACATATAATAAAAAAGACGCGCAATGACAGTAGCTTTCCAACGAATGTCTGGAAATTTGATTCACTTGAATAATAATCAAGTTACGCCATTGTTGTAAAACCGAAGAAACTTACCGGTACACCTAATAGCTTCAAGAAATAGTGTCCGCTACACAATTTGAAAAAAATATATGAAGTTGTGTCCAAGACATAACCGCATTGTTGACATAGGACTACGCCGTTGTTTTATTCAAGTCGCTTGTTTATAACTTCGGATATTACTTTAGAGTGATGCTTAATAAATTTCAATAATTTTAATATTTTTTTATAGAAAAAGTTAACGATAATTGAATGATGATTCATTCTTGCCCTCGCAGAACAATACACAAGCTGATCGTATATCGCAACTTGTGTCATGTCAATGAATTGAAAGTTTATATCGAACGCTATTCCGGTGGACTTTTTCACAACTTACATACACTCGGCTACAGGTGATTATGTACTTGTTGCACCAACACCATTATTCAACATTTCATGACTACATAAATCTGTATTTGGCACCGCATGTGCGCACCAATGGTAAGTACAGTAGAACCCCGATTATTTGCGAAAAAGTCTGCGAGGGCACCACGAATAACGGAAATAGCAGAAAACGCAATAAAAGACTAAAAATGAGGTGCAAGCACGAAGTCGAGATTTTTCAGGATGAGAACTATTATTTATCAATACAAAAATTAATTAACTATCCATCTGTAAGGTCTTGTACACCAGTGGTCAGATAATGTAAAAGCCATGACCAAAACAAAAAAGCAAGTGCCTACTTCTCACTGACAAATTTCGGGAAGGTCTATAGAAGTACTATGGAACTCGCTTTCACGGATAATCGGGGTTCTACTGCATCAAATATCATGCCACATGTTATTTAGTACTGTCTCATTGGAATCGCACCTCTAGCACCTCCATCGTACAACATGAGTCAACTAGCCCCCAATAAGCGTTCAACATAGCATGCATACATAGCCATACATTGGTGGCGCAGATGTCATCCTTAGTGGAGACAACTTCGCTACTTGCCAGCGAAACCAAAACACATATAAATTTCCAGAACATTCATTTTCTGGTGACAAAATGAACGAAATAAACACTTTCTGTTAATCTTAATAACCTCGAAAAGAGTTGCATTACTTCATTATGATCATGAGAAGCGTAGATTTCATCCTTTGTTCATCCAATTTTGTGACTGACGTGCAATCCTAAATAACTCATAATATTCCAGCACGACATTCATGGTGTAGCTAGATAATCCCCAAATAGTTATGTGGCGCACAACCTTAACGCTTGCTTCGCCCTAGTGTCAGTTCCTAAAACAAGCGATGTTCACTGCTTGAACATAAAAAAAACTGAATATTTGTCTGAACAAAGATCCTTTATTTATATCCTAGCGCAAATAATCCCTTTCCGCTATCTCCCCTCCTTGTTTATATTATCACGGCTGCATAATTTTCACCATGAAACAATCGCTCATCAACTGCTCTCGCTTTCTTCAACAAAAGGTCTCCCTGTCCTTAATATAGCCGACCTCGATAAGGGTAGCTGTCATCATTGGTGGAGACTGGCATGGTTTTTCTACTGGCATGCGTTTCACACATAGAACATCCACACAGAAAATCCCAGAATAATTATTTTATCAACGCAAACTCGATGGATTTTGTCTGATGCTGGCTTGGATCCTGGATAAATAGTTATTGTAGGTGGATGAGAGCACTGATTTGTACGACACTTCTATTTCTCGAAAATATTCACGGTCACGTTCGGATTTAAATATAAATGAAAAAAAAAGTGGCGACGGGCCTTCCTGAGGACATTATGGATATGTCGTAGTTCTGAGGTCCACCAGGGTTTTCTGGATGTGTGCGATGTTCGTCTTTTTCGCTGTACGATACCATTAAATCCACAGATCCGTTTAGCAACACGGTATTCCAGTCAATATCATCCAAAGGCATTATAAGCTGTCCAAAATCACAAAACTGAAAATCGTAAAGAAGGTTATCACCAGGCTCGGTTTGTCCGATAAAATCGTTGGCGCTCTCGTCCAAAAGTAATGCAAATGGCACATGATGATTGTCAACGAGTACGAACGGTTCTAAAATGTCAAGTTGTTCTGGCCGCCTCTGATACTCCTCTAATACAACGTAAATGCTTGTCTAATTGAAAAAGTTTCCTCTCTAAGGGGGGCTGCCATACCAATGAAACACAAATTTCTAAATTACTCGAGAATTAATCTAGCAAATGCAACCAAATTAGGCATCTGGAGATTTTAGGGTGCAATAAATGATTCTATGGAGGTTAGATACTCCTCCCCCTCTCTTAGGGGTTGCCATACGAATGAAACACAAATTTTTACATTACTCGAGACACTCCTCCCGTCTCTCTGAGGGGGGAGGGGGCTGCCATACAAATGAAGCATACATTTCCGCATAATTCAAGAACTTATCAAGCAAACGGAAATAAATTTGGCATGTGTAAGTTTTATGGGGAAGAAACATTTCTATGCTGGTTCGACACTCCTCCCCCCTCTCTAAGGGGGGCCTCCCATACTAATGAAACATAAATTTCTGCATAACTCGAGAACTAATCAAGCAAACGAAACTAAATTTGGCATGTGGAAGTTTTAAGATGCAATAATTGTTTCTATGGTGGTTCGACACTTCTCCCCCTCTCTATGAGAAGAAGAGAGGAGGGGTCTGTCTTTATTCTATCATATTTTCTGTATCAAACATTTATTCCATGTAACGGAGAAATATGTTACTTGCAAGTGGTTGAAAAATCTGAAAATCTGAAAATAATTTGATATTATAATGATGAGTTTTGGTACAAGTACTAGGAATTTTTCAGTAAAAGGTAAATTCAACGGGATCGAATAGAAGATCAATTAATGAACAGTTCTGCGATTGGACCCACGAACTTGCTCATAGTAAGAAAACGTGAATGTTTGAAGGTCTTTGATAATAAAAAACAAATTTTGGGCGGGACGAAGTTTGCCGGGTCAGCTAGTGATCAAATAAAAATCTTCCAGCTCTTCATGTAGCATCGTAAATTCTGGATTTTCAGCCTAGAACAAACGATTCCATCTGTTGATCTTGGGCGAAACATACTCCAAAAAAAGAACCGTGGTTTTGTCTTTGGGGGCAGTTAATATTTTGCAAGCAGTCTGACTTTTGTCACATTCTTACTTAATGGTGAAGAACTAATTTAACTCTGCAAATTGTGAAATGTTCCGCTTCTCTACCGCTGCTAACGAAAGCCAAGGGGAAACTTAGGGTATAGGATTTTAAGTGACTTGAGTTCCAAAATTTCCTGTATTGCCTCGAATTTGTTAGTCCCGAATTCGTTAGTTAGATAGGCACATACAAATGAAACACACCTTTCTGCATAACTCGAGAATTAATCAAGCAAATGGAACCAAATTCGGCATGTGGAGGTTTTAGAGGGCACGAAATGTTTCTATGGTGGTTCGACACTCCTCCCTCTTCTCTCAAAGAGAGGGGTTGCATAACTCAACAATTAATCAAGCAAATTAAACTAAATTAGGCATTAGGAGATTTTAGAGGGCACGAAATGTTGTGATGGTGATTCGACACTCCTCCCCCATCTCTAAAGGAGAGGAGCGAGGTTGCATAACTCGAGAAATAGTTCAGCAAATAGAGCCAAATTTGGCATATGAGGGATTTTTGGGTACGAGAACTGTTTCTATGGTGGTATGATACCCCTTCTTCCTCTGGAATGGAGTGGGGATCCCGTAAAAATATTACACATATTTCAACCGAACATGACAATTGCAAATTTTAAAATTTGTACCCATGAACGTTCGCTTAACAAGAAAACGTGAAAGTTTGAAGGTATTTATAACAAAAAAATAAATGTTGGGCGGGATGAAGTTTACCGGGTCAGTTAGTATGGTTATAAAAATATAGTTAAGAATTTGGCTCCTTAAAACTGAGCATGTTGGATGAAAATCTTGATTAATTGACAGGCTGAATAAATCATTATCTCTTTCACTCAACGTGGGACGAAAACTTCGTTCAATTCGAAGAGAGTCGAGTTCAGTCATTCACTCATTTTTTTGGAGAACATTTTTTTTTAGAAAGAGAACATTTAGAATCTCTTCTCATGGTTGATCAATAAGTCGGAGTATCGTTGATACGAATATAAGCGACGTTTTATGGCCCCACATCATTAGGTGTGCAATTTGCTGTTTAAACTTTATTTTATGTTTTTCTGTCCTTCTCTCGTTTATCAAACTCCGGTCGCCAAAGCCGATCACTCAATTTGGGCAAATGTGCGATTGATTTATGGTCCGGATAAACAGTGGACGCCATATAACGTATGGCATTCTGCTGGTTCCCTCCGTAATCCTGTTCGTTATCGAGAACAGAATACGGAAGCAGCAGCAGAGGTGGCAAATCCTACTTGCGTGTCTGTGTTTGTGAGTGTGCGCAGCGCGAAAGACAATAGCTTCGAGGAGGGCCATAAATTTGAATCTCCACGACGAATGGTGACATCTGGGATATCTGCGATCGTGGGATGTGGGAGCCGTGGTGGTAATCGAACAATCCAAATAAAGGCATTACAAAAAAAAGGAATACCATAAAGACACACGGGTGTCGTGTGGAGGGGTGCCGCTGCCTCCGTGGAAAGCAAAAGTGGTTGGCAGAGCTGGAATCAGGGCCCATGTCGAGCGTGTCAAATTTACAACCAACTCTGCCACAGTCGTGATACAAAGGTACAATTGATTCACGCCAACAACAAACAAGGTTAATCCAGCCGGTGTACGCTGCAGAAAAACATGACGCTGGAGTGTCGTTACCTTGGCGCTGCATCTCGATCTGTACTGCACACCGGAGGGTTCATATATTCAGCGCGAGCGCGAGTCCTGCACCGAAAGTTCGATTTATTGCCGTAGTTTACCAGTTTTGGAAAGGCGCAATAAACTGTCCGGACCACAATTGTGTGAGCATGGGGGGGAGGGGTTTGATGGTGAATCCGCGTGCCTTGTAATGCTCTGCTGCTTGCGTCGGCGGAGCGAGACGGTCAGCGCTTGACAGTGGTGAATTTGTGGCATTCTTCGTTGTCAATAACAGCAGTCCTGGGAAGCGATTTGTGGGGCAATCTTCCGTAAGGTAACACAGTCTTTGCGACGTTCGTGTGCGGGTATTCGGATTTCGACTCCTTGTAAATGAGATAATCGTTTTTGCTGAGAATCACAGAACAGAAGTACACATTCTGACAAAAAAAAAACAAAACAAACGTGATAAAATGCATTTGAAGAAACAAAAACAAATAAGTGAACAAATGTGCAATCAGTATTGCTGCTAGGAATCTGAGACTAAATTGTTTGAAAATAAAAAAAAACCTTCTGGTTTACAGATTCTTTTAAACGACTAGCGATGTTTTAATTATTAGCCCTGATTATCTAAATGTAGTAAACCGAACCTGGCGGCGCGTTTACACAAGGAATATCGATAGCCAAAATGGCCAAAATGGCCCTTAATTGCTGATCATTGAAGTGATAGAATGGTGTAGAATCTATATGCCAATATCTGTATCTTCACTATCGCAAAGCAGATTTTAAGGGGGGACCCCGGTCTGGAAGGTCGAACAAATTGAATTTAATTTTTTTTTGCATTTTTGGAAAACTTATGCCCTGAAATGCTAGAAATGTTATCCTGAAACGATTTTTCGATATTTGATTTCGTTGGAAAGTTACAGCCAAAAGTATGAGGTCACTTCAAGAGATATAACAGTTCGGCTGAAAAGTCTACAAGGTAACACAGTAAAACCATTTTTTTTTTTTTTGCAAAATTCTATTTTATTATTCAACATAATTGCCTTCGAGGGCGATACAGCGATTATAGCAATCTTGCAACTTTTCGATACCCTTTTTATAGTACTCTTCCGGTGTTTCCTCAAAACAGGCCTCAGTTTCGGTAATCACTTCATCATCGGTCTTAAATTTCTTGCCAGCGAGCATTCTCTTCAGGTCTGCTAATAGTCGCTGGGGGCCAGATCTGGAGAATATGGTGAATGCGGAAGCAATTCGAAGCCCAATTAATACAATTTTGTAAACAATACACGAAATTCGGATTTTTCCAACACAATAACAAAATTTGCTACACTCTCAATGCTGTAATTCACGAACCAATCGAACGATTGCTGTCAAATTTTGACACGTCTCTATTGAAAGATGATGCTTTGTGATAGTCAAGTAGATTTTTGCAAGAGGCGCCATCTGGGCCCTTATGAACTTTTCAGTTGAACTGTTAGTTAAAAATCTTAGTTAGTTATAAGTTTTGAGTCAGTTATAATCTATCTAGCACTATGTTAAAAAAATGTACTGCTCATCCTCTTGAGCCAAAATTAATTAAAAAAAAGAATGTTGAACGGCAAAAAATCGAGTAAGCGAAATGAACTACTATTAACACTTCTGAAAACCGGCCTTCGGACGAATAATATCTTACTCTGTGTCTGGTGGGATGGAAAGGAACACTGTATAATGAGCTTCTACCAAGTAAACAGTCAATAAATTCCTACAAGTACAGCTCGCAACAAATTAGAGGCAACGATCCGGCACAAACTTCCAGATTTAGTTAATGTGATAAGCGTCGTGTTCCAGTAGGGCAACGCCAAACTTCATATCTCTTTGACAACACGAAAAATTATTTTGGAGTCTGACTGGGATGTGCTATCACACAACTACTGAACTAACCACATGCTGCATGTTTATATTATTGCAGGTTCAGGTCCCAACGAAATTATTTCAAGGGCAAGAACTTCGACTCTATGGACAGCATGAAAATATCTTTTTTTTATATATAAATCCGTTTTGACGAGAACACAAACAAATTCTGGGAGAATAAAATTCATAAACTGCGTTGAAGATGGCGAAAAATCGTGGAGCAAAACAGTGTCTATAAAATTGAATGAATATACCTGCCTATAAAAATGATGCTTCGTTTTCTCAAAAACCGACACGAACGCTCCGGACAACTCAATGTGGACTATCCTGGTTTCTTCATAATTTTTATTCATTTTCCTTATTTTTTGTAAATAATGACAGCCCTGCACACAATAATAAAAAACATACGAACACATCAGAACCAGGCGGATCAAGCAAAATGACACTTTCTCCGTTCGTTCAAAATCCACCATAGAAACGCTTATTGCCCCCTAAAACCTCCATATGCCAAATTTGGCTTTATTTTCTTAATTAGTTCTCGAATTATGCAGAAATTAATGTTTCATTTGAACCGATAGTGGGACATGTTATGACAAAAAATGCATTTTACTATACACCATAACGAGAAGGTCTTCAATGTAAGTCGTCATTTTTGACGTAGGATTGCGTCTTTCGGGAACATATTGGGGTACAAATTTAAAATCGAAAATCGAGCACATCGTGAAAATTGTCCCATTTCAAACGCTTATTGCTCAGTCATTTCGTGATGGATTGATGAAATTTTTGCGTCAATCGATTTCGGCACTCGATAACATTTTTTTTATATTGAAGAAAATTTTATATGTCATGAAAATAACTATCGAACAATTAATAAGTCACAGGAGGGTTGTGTGCGACACACGACCGCATAGTTGTCGTAGGATTCCGTTAGGCTATCTGTTGTGTTGGATATGTTTGTAGAATTACATTGTTAAGCTTTTCGATTATGATTTGGTGGAAAAGGGCCGTTTTATCTGGTTGTTAGGTATTGTTTATTTACTCGACCAATGTTCACAATCGAGCGATGATGATAGAAGGATAATGATTAGTTATTAGATGGTGCGTATCACGATAGAAGATGCCAAAGTGGAATGAGATATGATTAAAGCCACCCTCTGTGACCCTGATCGAGATAGCTCCTGTGTTATGTATGGATGAAATGAATAAAAAAATTATAGGAGGTTGTGTCCAAGACACGACCGCATTGTTGACGTAGAACTACGCTGTACTTTAATTCAAGTCGCTTGTTTATAACTGCGAATATTATTTTATAATGCTACGAAATTTTAGAAAAATAACCAATATACCAGTTTGGTCGCTCTGAAATATTTTGACGTAGGATTACGTCTTTCGGGAACATATTGGGGTACTAATTGAAAATCGAATATCGATCGCATCGTGAAAAATGTCCAATTTCAAACGCGTATTGCTCAGTCATTTCATGACGGATTGATGAGATTTTTACATCAAAATATTGCGGCACTCTATAACAATTTTTCACCTTGAATAAAATAATATATATCATGTAATTAACTATCGAACAATTGAAAAATCTCAACCCCTATCCAGACGGTACTGATTGGTCGAAATTGACGTCATTTCTTTTTCGCCTGCTTCGCTTCTTTCGTTCCCCGATAAGTCAAATATTTGCATGGCGAGCGAGTGGGGGGCGCCTATTTCTCACATACCAACTGATATAAAAGGACGGTAGCATTTTTGGATTTATCATTCTCGTTCAACGCTCAGATCGGCATACATCTGGGCTTCTAGTGTGCAGTGCTCTACAAATCAACCAACACCATACGGTGCGGCAAAGGAGAGGAAGCCATCGGCAACCAACGATGGATGCGGTGCGGCAAAGGGAGCAAAGAAGAGGAAGCAGCGGAGAGCATCGAATTAAATCTAGTGTGCATTGCTGGTGCGCTCCTCTTCACATCAACAATTGGATGCGGCAAATGAGGCAGAGGAGCGAAGTGCATTGCATCGCATCGTATCACACCCGCTATCCGTCGTTTAGCTCGTCGTGGTGGTGACAATCAAACCCTCGCAAATCGACGCACAGAAGCCGATGGCGCCAAAGTCAAGGAAAGCATCAGCGATTCCGTAAAAGCTACCTCTCCCAAAACTAAACTGCTACATCCAACTGAAACGCAGCAGATTCCGCACAACCCATTAAACCATTCCAGTCCTTCTCAGGACTATCAATTTGTCTTGAAACAAAAGAGTTTATTTTACTGTTTTCCACTTACCACAAAAACTATATAAAACCGATCAAAAATACTGTTTATTTTTACATTTTCTACTAACAACTAACATGGAAGGTATCACGTCAAAAACATACGTTTCATCAACCACCTTTTACTGGATTTGGCAAAAGAAGCGAAGGACATATGCATGCATGTATATAACGGAACACTCCAGTCATACACAGCCCGTTAGGGACGCCAACAACAAACAAGGTTAATCCAGCCGGTGTACGCTGCAGAAAAACATGACGCTGGAGTGTCGTTACCTTGGCGCTGCATCTCGATCTGTACTGCACACCGGAGGGTTCATATATTCAGCGCGAGCGCGAGTCCTGCACCGAAAGTTCGATTTATTGCCGTAGTTTACCAGTTTTGGAAAGGCGCAATAAACTGTCCGGACCACAATTGTGTGAGCATGGGGGGGAGGGGTTTGATGGTGAATCCGCGTGCCTTGTAATGCTCTGCTGCTTGCGTCGGCGGAGCGAGACGGTCAGCGCTTGACAGTGGTGAATTTGTGGCATTCTTCGTTGTCAATAACAGCAGTCCTGGGAAGCGATTTGTGGGGCAATCTTCCGTAAGGTAACACAGTCTTTGCGACGTTCGTGTGCGGGTATTCGGATTTCGACTCCTTGTAAATGAGATAATCGTTTTTGCTGAGAATCACAGAACAGAAGTACACATTCTGACAAAAAAAAAACAAAACAAACGTGATAAAATGCATTTGAAGAAACAAAAACAAATAAGTGAACAAATGTGCAATCAGTATTGCTGCTAGGAATCTGAGACTAAATTGTTTGAAAATAAAAAAAAACCTTCTGGTTTACAGATTCTTTTAAACGACTAGCGATGTTTTAATTATTAGCCCTGATTATCTAAATGTAGTAAACCGAACCTGGCGGCGCGTTTACACAAGGAATATCGATAGCCAAAATGGCCAAAATGGCCCTTAATTGCTGATCATTGAAGTGATAGAATGGTGTAGAATCTATATGCCAATATCTGTATCTTCACTATCGCAAAGCAGATTTTAAGGGGGGACCCCGGTCTGGAAGGTCGAACAAATTGAATTTAATTTTTTTTTGCATTTTTGGAAAACTTATGCCCTGAAATGCTAGAAATGTTATCCTGAAACGATTTTTCGATATTTGATTTCGTTGGAAAGTTACAGCCAAAAGTATGAGGTCACTTCAAGAGATATAACAGTTCGGCTGAAAAGTCTACAAGGTAACACAGTAAAACCATTTTTTTTTTTTTTGCAAAATTCTATTTTATTATTCAACATAATTGCCTTCGAGGGCGATACAGCGATTATAGCAATCTTGCAACTTTTCGATACCCTTTTTATAGTACTCTTCCGGTGTTTCCTCAAAACAGGCCTCAGTTTCGGTAATCACTTCATCATCGGTCTTAAATTTCTTGCCAGCGAGCATTCTCTTCAGGTCTGCTAATAGTCGCTGGGGGCCAGATCTGGAGAATATGGTGAATGCGGAAGCAATTCGAAGCCCAATTAATACAATTTTGTAAACAATACACGAAATTCGGATTTTTCCAACACAATAACAAAATTTGCTACACTCTCAATGCTGTAATTCACGAACCAATCGAACGATTGCTGTCAAATTTTGACACGTCTCTATTGAAAGATGATGCTTTGTGATAGTCAAGTAGATTTTTGCAAGAGGCGCCATCTGGGCCCTTATGAACTTTTCAGTTGAACTGTTAGTTAAAAATCTTAGTTAGTTATAAGTTTTGAGTCAGTTATAATCTATCTAGCACTATGTTAAAAAAATGTACTGCTCATCCTCTTGAGCCAAAATTAATTAAAAAAAAGAATGTTGAACGGCAAAAAATCGAGTAAGCGAAATGAACTACTATTAACACTTCTGAAAACCGGCCTTCGGACGAATAATATCTTACTCTGTGTCTGGTGGGATGGAAAGGAACACTGTATAATGAGCTTCTACCAAGTAAACAGTCAATAAATTCCTACAAGTACAGCTCGCAACAAATTAGAGGCAACGATCCGGCACAAACTTCCAGATTTAGTTAATGTGATAAGCGTCGTGTTCCAGTAGGGCAACGCCAAACTTCATATCTCTTTGACAACACGAAAAATTATTTTGGAGTCTGACTGGGATGTGCTATCACACAACTACTGAACTAACCACATGCTGCATGTTTATATTATTGCAGGTTCAGGTCCCAACGAAATTATTTCAAGGGCAAGAACTTCGACTCTATGGACAGCATGAAAATATCTTTTTTTTATATATAAATCCGTTTTGACGAGAACACAAACAAATTCTGGGAGAATAAAATTCATAAACTGCGTTGAAGATGGCGAAAAATCGTGGAGCAAAACAGTGTCTATAAAATTGAATGAATATACCTGCCTATAAAAATGATGCTTCGTTTTCTCAAAAACCGACACGAACGCTCCGGACAACTCAATGTGGACTATCCTGGTTTCTTCATAATTTTTATTCATTTTCCTTATTTTTTGTAAATAATGACAGCCCTGCACACAATAATAAAAAACATACGAACACATCAGAACCAGGCGGATCAAGCAAAATGACACTTTCTCCGTTCGTTCAAAATCCACCATAGAAACGCTTATTGCCCCCTAAAACCTCCATATGCCAAATTTGGCTTTATTTTCTTAATTAGTTCTCGAATTATGCAGAAATTAATGTTTCATTTGAACCGATAGTGGGACATGTTATGACAAAAAATGCATTTTACTATACACCATAACGAGAAGGTCTTCAATGTAAGTCGTCATTTTTGACGTAGGATTGCGTCTTTCGGGAACATATTGGGGTACAAATTTAAAATCGAAAATCGAGCACATCGTGAAAATTGTCCCATTTCAAACGCTTATTGCTCAGTCATTTCGTGATGGATTGATGAAATTTTTGCGTCAATCGATTTCGGCACTCGATAACATTTTTTTTATATTGAAGAAAATTTTATATGTCATGAAAATAACTATCGAACAATTAATAAGTCACAGGAGGGTTGTGTGCGACACACGACCGCATAGTTGTCGTAGGATTCCGTTAGGCTATCTGTTGTGTTGGATATGTTTGTAGAATTACATTGTTAAGCTTTTCGATTATGATTTGGTGGAAAAGGGCCGTTTTATCTGGTTGTTAGGTATTGTTTATTTACTCGACCAATGTTCACAATCGAGCGATGATGATAGAAGGATAATGATTAGTTATTAGATGGTGCGTATCACGATAGAAGATGCCAAAGTGGAATGAGATATGATTAAAGCCACCCTCTGTGACCCTGATCGAGATAGCTCCTGTGTTATGTATGGATGAAATGAATAAAAAAATTATAGGAGGTTGTGTCCAAGACACGACCGCATTGTTGACGTAGAACTACGCTGTACTTTAATTCAAGTCGCTTGTTTATAACTGCGAATATTATTTTATAATGCTACGAAATTTTAGAAAAATAACCAATATACCAGTTTGGTCGCTCTGAAATATTTTGACGTAGGATTACGTCTTTCGGGAACATATTGGGGTACTAATTGAAAATCGAATATCGATCGCATCGTGAAAAATGTCCAATTTCAAACGCGTATTGCTCAGTCATTTCATGACGGATTGATGAGATTTTTACATCAAAATATTGCGGCACTCTATAACAATTTTTCACCTTGAATAAAATAATATATATCATGTAATTAACTATCGAACAATTGAAAAATCTCAACCCCTATCCAGACGGTACTGATTGGTCGAAATTGACGTCATTTCTTTTTCGCCTGCTTCGCTTCTTTCGTTCCCCGATAAGTCAAATATTTGCATGGCGAGCGAGTGGGGGGCGCCTATTTCTCACATACCAACTGATATAAAAGGACGGTAGCATTTTTGGATTTATCATTCTCGTTCAACGCTCAGATCGGCATACATCTGGGCTTCTAGTGTGCAGTGCTCTACAAATCAACCAACACCATACGGTGCGGCAAAGGAGAGGAAGCCATCGGCAACCAACGATGGATGCGGTGCGGCAAAGGGAGCAAAGAAGAGGAAGCAGCGGAGAGCATCGAATTAAATCTAGTGTGCATTGCTGGTGCGCTCCTCTTCACATCAACAATTGGATGCGGCAAATGAGGCAGAGGAGCGAAGTGCATTGCATCGCATCGTATCACACCCGCTATCCGTCGTTTAGCTCGTCGTGGTGGTGACAATCAAACCCTCGCAAATCGACGCACAGAAGCCGATGGCGCCAAAGTCAAGGAAAGCATCAGCGATTCCGTAAAAGCTACCTCTCCCAAAACTAAACTGCTACATCCAACTGAAACGCAGCAGATTCCGCACAACCCATTAAACCATTCCAGTCCTTCTCAGGACTATCAATTTGTCTTGAAACAAAAGAGTTTATTTTACTGTTTTCCACTTACCACAAAAACTATATAAAACCGATCAAAAATACTGTTTATTTTTACATTTTCTACTAACAACTAACATGGAAGGTATCACGTCAAAAACATACGTTTCATCAACCACCTTTTACTGGATTTGGCAAAAGAAGCGAAGGACATATGCATGCATGTATATAACGGAACACTCCAGTCATACACAGCCCGTTAGGGACGAATGACCTTTGGGTTAAAGTCCCTTCAAAAACAAGAATGAACGATACACAGCCCGTATCAGACAAATGCATGAAGGAATTCTATAAAATAATATTTTTGCGGTGCCTTTGCGCCATCTACACGGGCGAGTAGCACCATAGTAGCAAAAAATGTCGAAGTTCGTGACATCTGGTAACAATATTTTTCTTCTTTTGAATTATAGAGACTTTAAACTTTACGTTCATTCGTCTCTAGCCCTGAGAAGGGCCCTTGCGAAGAAAACTAGTTCATACTCTTTCTCGACCTACCTTTAGAAAGACATTTTCATTGTCGCTCAGCACTCCTCAGCAAACGAGTCTGCTTTCGGCGGCACCAAGCGACGCCATGAGCAATATTCATTTAGGGAGGCAGATTAATCTCCCATCGAACTAGCAGGCCCAAAGGCAGTTTTGAATTGATAAAATTAAAATGTATTTATTTTTTTATTTCGATTTTTGACGGCTCTTTTCAGAGCCACCAAATCATTATCAAAGAGTTTAACAATATACAGGTAAACTTCGATATAACGTACATTTCACTTTCAAAATTGTACGTTGTATCTAATTGTACGTTATATCGAAGCATAATAAAGTACCCACAAACGTAGTCTATAATACATTATTGTGTTGCTGTTTTAGTAAAGTTCATGAATAACTTCAATCCGAAGACGAAGCCAGCCTTTCTCATGATGTTTCCCTTCGTAGTGTTGATTAAATATTGATTCATTTAGAATCTGGAATCCAAAAATCAGCTGTATTTCGGGATTGATTGAAGGTACACAACTGTTTTAGCATCACAATACATATAATTCATTGTTCTATCAGGAAAAAAAAATGATTTTTTTTCCTTTACACTTTGGAAATGTGTACGTTATATCGAAGCAAAATGTACGTTATATCGAGTGACGTTATATCGAGGGTACGTTATAACGAGGGTATGTTATATCGAAGTTTCCCTGTAGTGTCTCAAACGTATCCAAAATCAGCATGTGGCAGATAGCCTAACGTAATCCTACGTCAACTATGCGGTCGTGTCTCAGACACAACCCTCCTGTGACTTTTTTTTCTTGTAGAATCATTTGACGATTATTGTTTGATGATTCATTATTGTCTTCTCAGAACAATACATGCTCGAGATAAGCACAGTTATCATCCTTAGTGGAGAAAGTTTTGCTACTGGCAAGGAAACCAAATCACATACAACATTCCAGAACGACATTTATTTTCCTGGTGACTAAATAAACTAAATAAACTCTTCCTGTTATTCTCAACAAGCTCGAAAAGAGTAGCACTGCTTTATTATGATCAAGATTAGCGCAAATGCAATTCTAGTTAAAGGGAGTTTTGCAACTGGCACGCGAACCCAAATAAATTTATAACTTATTATAACTTATTGAATAACTTGGTATTCCCAAATAATTTTTTGATAAACAACCTTAACACCTGCTTTACCATAGCGTCAATTCAACGCATTGATACAATGTCAAAGGCACCAACGAAGCCTTTATGATGACGGAAAACAAACAATGTCAACTGCTTGGAAAAAGGCTGAATATTTGTCTCAGCAGATATTCATTACTAATACCCTAGCGCAAATATTTCCCTCCCGCTATCTCCCCTTCTTGTCGCCATGTTCGGATCAACATGTTCACCCGCAACAGCGCAATACGTTAAAACGCACGCACGTACACACACAAAAATATCTTGGCTTGAAGCAATTACATATGCACACACTTATCTCCGTATTGCGCTCTTCTCAACAGAAGCCCTTTTTGTTAATATTGCTAGTCTAGATCAGCTTAGCTGTCATCCTTCGTGGAGAGAGTTCTGCTACCGTCATGCGAAACCAAATCACAGACAAAATTCCAGAACATTTATTTTCCTGGTGAGCTGACGATAGCCTAGCTTGATGGTTTCCCACACAATTGTGTAGCTCAGAACCCTAATGCAATGGCGTCAATTTGATGCAATTATTGCAATGCTAGAGGCATCAGCGAGTCAGTAATTTGGTCGCGTCCACAGCTCAATCCGAAACTAAACTTCTTTAGTTCATTCGTCTCTAACCTTCAAAAAGGCCCTTGGAAAACTTTACTTTTTCCTCGTATTACTCCTCCTCTCCTCACCGTCCAGCTCGCCCAGCAATGATGTTGTTCAGTCGGTGTCCTCACGAAGAATGAAAGTTTGCCAGCGAGATCCATTGTTTATACTCTAGGCAAATATTCCCCTTCGTCCTTTTTCGTTTCCTTTGTTCACGGAGACTTTAAGTTTTCTGATTTCCCCTTCGTTGCTCGTCCATAAGTTGCTCGTTATTGACAGCTCTGTTCGGGATAGCACACAAATGGACAGAACAAATGTATGGGAAAATGGAAACGCTTATAATTTTCATGAATTTTAACCATTTACACACCATGGGATTGTAATGTATAGCATATCAAACAAACCTTAGGGAAATTCCGATTCATTTGGTATGTAAATCGCCAAAATCCGTTCGCGGCAAATATAGTGATTAACGTTAACTAAATTTCATAAAAACGTGACCTGTTTTCTGATTTGACACCCTTAATGAAAGACGTAGTTCTACGTCAAAAACTCATCCATGTAATATAAGATAATTATAATTATCGAACACACTTGCACTTGTGCTAAAAGTGGTCATTGATATGAAATTTCTCGAAGCAACCAACATAAAAGTTCTAAATTTAAATTTTATTTATATTCTATTAAACATAAGTTTTATTCAGTTCATCAAAACTTCATTCTTCAATCAATCCATCGATTCTTATTGGAACAAAAAAACAGGAAGTGGGTTATATCTATGATATAACCGCAAGGGTGACGTAGGACTATCGTTGATTTAGAGATCATTTGTATGAAGTTGAATCTGAATTCATTCTGAATGAATGAATATTTGGAGAACTTCGAAAACGAGAGCGTTACGTTGGAGGCACAAGGTTTTATGCATCCAATATTGGATACGGAAATATCCTACTGATGGGGAAGAATAATCTTCAGAAGCTATCCTGTTGATTGCGATTGATTGAAAAATCACAAAACCTAATGTATTTGGTCACAGTGTTACATGGATAGAAAACATTAAAATAAACTCTTTCACATGAATGTATTTTTAAATTCCTAGAGGAACTGGCATATTATTTTCCGGATCTTTCTCGATCCAAACGGAAAGAATTCCGTGTGTGTATGTGTGTGTATGTGTGTAGCGGCTGCTTCGAGATCTTCCCGGGGAACCATTTGTAGCATCACTCTCCTCCTGATGGATTCCCTTCTGGCCTAAGGTGCACAAACAGGCTCTTGGTGACACCATTCATCCGCGCTTTCATGATAATTGAAGAGCTTCACCACAACAGCGACAATATGCTCCAATCGCTGTTCAATTAGAACTGAGTGGATTTCCGAGCGGCGCTCGCTTATATACCGATTGGTGATTTCAATAGCCTATTTTGAAAGCAAATTTAAGACTATTGAAACAAGTTTTTGGATCAGAAAGTAACAAGTATAGAACGCGTAGACATTTTATCTTTCGAATGAAGTGTTTATCATACCATTTCGTTCAGTTGTTTAGGAGCTATTAACACTCAAAATCTCGGTCTCCGGCGTAACGCTTTCGTTTTCGAAACTTTGATTTTACACCCCGGTATAGAAATGAAAGACGTAGTCCTACGTCAATAAAAAAAAACTCGTTCATCGATCCCAACTTATACGCCAGCATGTATGCAATCAGCAATGCCCACGCTAGTCACAATGAGCACTATCCATTTGTGCGCGTCGTTTGTTAAACTATCAACCACGAGGGTATTTAAATGCTGATTTCCTCCAGGTACCCTGAATTTGAAATCTCTGTTAGGGAATACATGTCGGTGGAAACAAAAGCGTCCCCTACTTTCATGTGTTTGCAATGCCGATTTCCTCCAGGCAACTTGGTTTTGACGTCTCTGTTAGGGAACACACTTCGGTGGGAACAAAAATTCCTTTTTCTTCAAGTTCGACAGCAGAACGAGGTATTTCCGTTCGGAGATTTTTCGATTGTTTGATAGTTAGTTTCATATGATATGTTATTTTATACATTATGATGAATTGTTATGGAGCGCTCAGATCGATTGATGCAAATGTCTCGTAAATCCATCAGAAAATAACTGACCAATAATTGTAAGTACATGAGCCGCCGCGTGTGACGGAAATTTCGACCAATCAGAAGTGGGTATTTCCGTTAGGATAGGAATTGAGATTTTTCAATTGTTCGATAGTTAGTTTCATGACATATGTTATTTCATTCAATGTAAAAAATTGTTATGGAGTGCCGAAATTGATTGACGCAAAAATCTAACCAATTCATTATTAAATGACTGAGCTATAAGTGTTTGAAATTGGACAATTTTCACGATGTACTCGAGTTTCGACTTTCAATTTGTACCCCCATATGTTCCCAGATGTAATCCTACGTCAAAAATCTCAACCCCTATCCTATCGGAAATATCCATTTCTGTCATTTCTGTCGAAATTGATGACAACATGCGGCGGTTCCCTACAGAGACATCAAAACCAAGCTACCTGGGGGAAATCGACATTGCAAATACATGAAAGTAGGGGGAGCTTTTGTTCTCACCGAAATGTGTTCCCTAACAGAGACATGAAAACCAAGATGCCCGGGGAAAATCGGCATTGCAAAGTCGGGGGCATTTTTATATCGCAAGTAAGGTGAGTGATACGATTAATTCTTGCAAATAAAATTTAAATTTGGAACTTTAATGCTGGGTGCTTCATGAAATTTCATATCAATGATCGATCATGTATTTTGAATAATTTAGCACAAGTGTAAGTGTAAAATTGTATATGGTAGCAGTTGTTTTAAAAGTGACTTGATATATGAAACGATTTGTTTCAATTTCCTTAAATTAAAACCAAGGTGTGTTCCCGCACGGGTCGTTAGATTCAAGCTGTCTGTGTTATTGTGTTCATTTTCACCCAGGGAAAGTTTATACGGCGAGAAAAATTGGAAAAGTGAAAAAAAATATTAGAAAAAGTGATTTCTCATACGCTTTACATATAGTATTAGGTGTTGTTAGTCCAATTAAAAATCGTATTGGGTTGAATAAACACTCAAAAAGTAAAAACTATAAAAGAAAAAAAGAAAAACTATTACCTTTTCCATTTCAAATATGTTTTCTCTATATTAAAGTAACATGGTTTTGCTGATGAGAAAAATCGATAATTGTGTTCGGTATTGGTAATTATCTTATATTACATTGGGGAGTTTTTATTTTCTTTATTTCATCCATACATAACACAGGAGGCATCTCGTCTAGGGTCACAGAGGATGGTTTTCATCATATCTCATTCCACTTCGACATCTTTTATCTGATACGTCCAACGACTGTTAAGCATCTTTCTGTCATCATCACTTGGTAAACACTGGTGAAGTGAACAAACAATACCCAACAACCAAACAAAACGGCCCTTTTCAAAGTCACCAAATCATTATCTCGGACACAGTCCTCCTGTGACTTTTTTACTATTAACTTTGCGAGTTTATCTTGAGTGACGAAAAAAGCTCCATGGCATGATTTACGGAAGAGGAACAGTATTTTTCTACCAGGAACTTTGGTGGAGGTTCAAGATAGCTTTCACATCCTTCCGAATGAATAGCAAGGATGACATACATGTTCTGAAATCCTCTCCTACCGTTTTTACATTGATATCGTTGCAAAAAATTCACATTCCAGCAAGGCATTGCCGCTATTCATACCAGCAATCTATGGATTAAGGACCAAAAACTTTACCTATTGGTCTGGTCGGCTCGCTCTCCAGATTTGAATCCTGTTGAAAATCTTTGGGGGATCCTAGTACGCAGAATCTACGCTGAGGGAAAGCAGTACACCACGGTTGATTACCTCAAGGCTGCAACTTCGGAGACATGGGAAAATCGAGAAATCCGTTCTGCGCAATTTGGTAAATAGTATGCCAAATCGAATTTTACAGGTTACCGAAATGGCAAGGTTACCAATTATTGACATGCAAATCTGCCGATTGTTTTAAATTTTCATTGATAATATTTATGTATTTTGAAATGGTCTTATAGAAACTGGACAGCTGAAATTATCATTATCATTATCACGAAATTTACGTTAAATATGCTTTATTCTAAGCATTCAACAAAGTGTGAAAATATCTTGTTGAAATTCTGTTTGTTTTACAACGAAATATATTCAAGGTGGTCTTACAGAGATTGGACGGAGTGTAGTTCCAAAGCAAGAAAAATTAATGGTTCCACTTCGTAAACTGAACCCACAGTTCTATTTGCTGTTTGCTATTTGCAAAATAATTCAAGGTTATATTTTCCATCCCCGCATAGAGAATTCGCTTATTTATTTGTCTTGATGTTGACAAAGTATTCAAAGTTCAGTTGATATAGTGGCTTGCGCATCAATTAGTTCCGAAATTTCAACGATGAGAGCAAACAAAGACAATCCGGGCAGCCCGTTTTGGTCTGCTGACCGGGAAGAAACTTTTCGGTTTATTTATAATTATCTCCCGCCCGAAGTGCCACTCCGTGGAATCGCTGTCGTAGTCCACTACGAACAATGCAGTAATGAATTATGGCGCTGATTAAAATATTAACAACAACTCGCTTAATATAAAGTTTTAACCTCCTGCCGCGGGATAATTCTCCTCTCCGATTGAACCGTGACGCGCTGCTCGGCGACGTGCGAAAAAATAATTCCGTCGTTCATAAATAATTAATTTACCACCCGCTTTTCAAACAACAGCACCCGATGATCAGGGGGCCACAGTCAGTCGTTGACATCTCCGAATAATGATCCAAGCGTGAAGCGAACAAAGCGAGCAAACAAGAAAGCTACACTTCCTCCCCGGAGTATATCCGGTCAACCCAAACGACATCGACGTCGACCAATCTCCGCCCAATCTCGGGTGTCCGGGAGTCTTCAAACAAAACGAAAGTAATTGAATTTGGAGAGCGTCGAGTCTCGTTTCCAGTGAAGCTTGTCGGTGTGAAAAATGAATGCTTCCGTTGTTTGCTAGTTTTGGAAGTTCTGAAGGTGGATGATTTTTTGGAATGCACATTGCGGATTGAATTCCATGTTTTAAAGTGATTTAGTAATGGAAATGTAGAGATAAAAAGCTCTCGAGAAGAGCTGCTTGTTTGATGCGGTTGGTCGAACGAGCGTACGAGTCACGGTTCTCTACACGGTTGTTGTCAAAGTAAAAAAAAATTCTCAATGTGAGAAGTACACCCGTTTGAAGTTCGAGAAAGTTCCATGAAATTGAGCGATCCACTATAAAATCATCGATTGTGTTCTGTTGTTCGCTCTTTGGTGTTAGCTCTTTTCGTTCTTTGTTTATTGGCTCTATTCTGTATGCCGAATCGAGTAACTCGACTTGATTCCAATCAGTATCGAGTCGAACGACATCACGTAATCACAGAATTCCAGAGTTTGAAACGTAATTGGAATGTTTCACCAACCAAGCGACTGAGTAGCGTTTTTTTTTCACGTTTTGATAGATTTTGCAAAACAAAAACTTTTTGAAAAGAAGTTTCTTAACCGGTGTTTTTTTCCGATGTATCCAATCCACCGCAATCTACTGACTTTTCCCAAATTCCATGTCAGGAGAAGTTCAGATTTTGTAGAGAAAGCAAAACAAAAAAGTCGTATTCCACAGGGTTTGTAAACCACTCTACAAACTTCTGAGAACAACATGCTGGTATTTTACTTGCTGCAGAAAAGGACATTGATCATTTTCATTGAGAATTACAAGAGCAATCGAAATCGTCAAAGAAGTAACCGCAATACAAGCAAGATACAGGAAAACCTGTTTTTGTGCGATTTCTCATTTGACTGTTTGTGACATGTGACTGTTGAGGTGCGATTTTATTATTTTTGCGATTACCTTGTGTGATTCAAAATCCGATGTTATAATAAAATCGCACAAAAAGAGTCGCAGAAACGAGGAATCACGCAAAAAGGGACCGTACAAAAACAGGTTTGCCTGTACATCTTAGCATTATCTGACAGTGAATTGAAAACGTTGGGTCCCAAACCTGCAAATTTCTACGACGGAATTTCGAAGAGTCGAGTAGTTTCTAGAGATACCTAGATTCCGTGGCCTCTCTCTCTCTCTCTCTCTCTCTCTCTCTCTCTCTCTCTTTCTCTCTCTCTCTTTTTTTTATTTCCTCTTTCTTGATGGACGTGGACGTCCCATCGGGTGCACGAAGCCGAAGTCCCATCGGATGCACGAAGTCGTCACGAGCACACGAAGCACAATGTCGTCAACGCTCACGGCTTACACAGACAAGGCTAGTTCTTTAGCGAGTAAACTTTTTTTTTTTGATGACGTCATCCGAGTTGTCACTGTAAACAGTCGCCAGTATTTTGTTTTCCGACTTACGCGTAAATGTTCCTAAAATGAAAAATCGAAAATGGTTCAATGCGCTGTGAGCGGGTGTATAAATTATGAAAATGACATTATCGGGCCAAAAAAGAGATTCTTTCGCTTTCCGAAAAACCGAGAATTATGTTCATTGTGGATAAATGTTTTATCAAATTATTCATGGTGTTAAATATAATCAACTATATTATCAACGCACAAACTTACAAAGCACGAAAAATAAAAAATAACAACAACAAACAAACAAACAAATTTCAATTTAACAACAATAAACAGAACCAGATTTAACTAAAAAATGGACTTATTAACTAAAGAAAAAACATAGAAAAGACAATTTTAGGTTTTACAAATAATTGTGGCGTAACAGTTTGTACAATATAATTGTTCGCCTAGTGGCTTCAATATTGCACCAAATCTTTCTATATACATGAAATCCTCGTGTCACAATGTTCGAGGTCGAACTCCTCCGAAACGGCTCGACCGGCCCGAACGGCTGAAATTAAGCACAAAACGTTTGTTAGGCATGAGAATAGGTCGTAAACTATAATTTATATCGCTAGAAAACCGATTACAGTATATTCAATTCCGATTAGGGCAACACTATACAAAAAAAAAATTTTTCTGAATAAATTGAATACATGTTTTTGTTTATTTTTTAAAAATTTGGTTTCAGAAAAAAACCCAAAATAACCCAAATTTTCATCCTTTTAACTTCGTCCTTTTTTGATTTTTTATTTCGCGATTTTAGTATTTTTGTAAACACAATATCCAAATATGAATTTATTTACAGTGTTGAATGAAAAATGGCGCTACTTACGCTTCATCGAACTTTCGCCCTCAGTAACCTCAAAAAGGGGCAACGACGAGGTACTTAAAACCTTATTGAACAAGCACAATGAATTATTGAAATCCTCTAGACCACACATGCTCGCATAGGCAAACGTTAATCACGCTATTGTCATCAATCCAGATAAATTATCAACTGCTGAACACGTGGATTGATTCAATGATTCGAAAAAATATTTTTGAATATGTAGTTACAAGAGACGAAACAAACAAGAGAGCTCGGTGGATTTTTATTAAGCTAGGGCAACGTCATTCTACGACGTCGTGAGCCGTGCCAACAATTCATGGTCGGCATGTACGCGAAGATAGGGGGCGAACTACTGTGCTTCTTACGATACAATCAGTCTTTGCTATTGCCAGGCTAAAACGCAATGCATTGTTATGGAAATCGATAGGGTAATTGTCTCGGAAATTCCAGATCCGTCTACTGGTCAACTACTCACCCGTGTTCTGAAATACGATCGAGTCAGAATAGCTCGAACGGATCGCATTTTTGTTTCTGTAATCCGTTGGACTCAAGTCCAATCAAATTGTGATATTGTGATAATGCATGGCAATTTGATGTAGACGACACTGAGCTTCGTGTTCTGTTTCTGTAAAAATAGAAACGGATTTTCGGATGGAATAAACACACTAAAACTAAAAACTAAAACTAAAAATATTGATGGCAATTAGCTATACGCTTTCAAAAATGTTTTGTATGTAACACAGTAGTACATTTTCTTCACGTGGGTAGAAATCGTGTACGAAGGTTGTGTCTGATAATGTTTTTATATTATTGATGAAGTTTTAGCGGAAATGTAGTGAAAACATATAGAAAAAAGTAAAGTTAGGTTCAAGACTATGTGATCTAAGTATTCAAATAACATGAAGTAAAAAACTGCTCAACTTATAGAGAGTAAATTGCTCCACAACTTCTATTTTTCATCAAGGCAAGGTTGCCACATTTCCATAGACATTTCCATGACAACGACAAAATAATGCGCCAACAAATTGGACGGTATATCAGACCAATGAAGTTATTTGTCATATCTTTGATTTTACAACTCATGAACGAGACCCAGCAGTTGTGAATTTGCCTGCCCATTCAGAAAACCTATTTTTCACTAACGAGATTGTAATTGAACAAACTTAATATTGAGTTTAGTAATGTGCAGATAGTATTTAAACGAGAGGGAGATAACATTTGAGTGGTAAGAACATAAAAGAGTATAAACTTAAAAAGACGCGTGTAGAGTTAAACAAAGAAAGTGCACATATAAATGCACGCGCAAACGTCAACGGTCAACGATCAGAGTCAACGTCAGAGTCAAAGTCATCTTCAACACGCAAACATAAACGCCCTTGCGCACATGCACACGGATGCAGCAAAATCAGATGCGTTCAACCGGTGGTGAGCGCCACTCGATGAACTAGACGTGTGCGAGCCATTGATGGCAAGCGCCAGCGAGAACGTGTAAAATCACGCCGTAAAAACTGGGGGTCGGTTTAGGACCACCCCGACTTTTCCCAAATAACGGCTTGCCGTATACTACAGGTAACAGGTAGATTCAATTTATATAGTTTATTTTGATAAACATACCATAAGCAATTCCAATTGCCTTATTTTGTAATGTTTCGCAATCTGAAGGAACATTGAACTCATTTTATATACAGGTCAAAAATATTTCTTCTTTGTTTTTGAAACAACAAAAACGCAAAATGGCGCTAAAGTGCTAGAATGAAGAGAGCCAGAAAAAAATCACCAAATTGTCAGCATTGTGGAATCTTCCATTTGACACTACTGAAAATTCGGTAGGAGGCATCATTCCTGAGATACAAAGAGGAGTAGGTTCAGAACCACCGGTCGCGTTAGGACCATCTTTCCCTATAGGATGGACTATTGAAAGGAGAAGGCGAGATCTCAGGAGAAAATGAGAAGTATTCAGAGTAATAAAAAACACAATCAAAATAATACATAGCTTGCCACATTACGGCGAAATTCTTATTTAATAGAGCTTATTGATTGTGTGACGTGACAACGCTTCGTGGAGACTGTTTTTTGGCTCAGAGCGCGTTGTAGCGTCACAAAATGCATGCCATTTTTTTCAAAGTTCTTGTGAGTTTTTTGAAAAACTGAATATACAGGAATCCACGTTCATCATTCGTTGACAAATCATAGAACAAAGTTTATTTGTATGTTTTGAAACGGAACTGAAAATAGAACATTAATGTTCAAAAGTCGGGAATCGAAAAAAGACAGGTGTTGTCATGTCACGTATTGAGCTGGAAACAAGCTAATTCAACCGTAAAATATTCTCCAACTGAAGATTCTTGTAGGAAATTTTCTCTGTTGTACTTTGATATTGGAACTATTTGAAAAGTGTGTGATTTATACACGAATACGAGAAAAAAAGTCACAGGAGGGTTGTATCCAAGACACGACCGCATAGTTGACGTAGGATTCCGTTAGGCTATCTGCTGCATGCTGGTTTTGGATATGTTTGAATAATTACATTTTTAAACTCTTTGATAATGATTTGGGTCCGTTTTGTCTGGTTGTTAGGTATTGTTTGTTCACTCCACCAGTGTTCATAACCGAGTGATAATGATAGAAGGATGGTGATTAGTCATTAGATGGTGCGTATCACGTACCAAAGCCGCCCTCTGTGGTCCTGAACGAGATGGCTCCTGTGTTATGTATGGATAAAATAAAGAGAAAAAAAACTCATCAATGTAATATAAGATAATTGTCATTATCGAACACAAGTTTTCTCGCCAGAAAAAAGTGTTACTTTAGTATAGAGAAAATATATTTGAAATGGAAATGGTAATTTCATTTATAATTTTTTATTTCCTCAGTATTTATACAACCCATTTCCTTTTCGCTTTAAACCCAATATTCCTTCGAATATTCCTTCATTTTTCCAATTTTGCTCGTCGCATGAACTTTCCTTAGGAGAAAAAAAAATCGTTTCATATTTCAAGTAATTTTATCCTAATAGCCACCATATACAATTTTACACTTACAGTTGTGCTAAAAGTTTTACAATACATGATCGGTCATTAATATGAAATTTCACGAAGCAACCATCATAAAAGTTACAAATTTAAATTTTATTTATATTCAATCAAGCATAAGTTCTATTCAGTTCATTGAAACATCATTCTTCAATCAACCCATCGAAAGATTCTTATTGGAACGAATATAACAACAACAAAAAAACACTCGTTCATCGCTCCCAACTTATTCGCCAGCACGTATGCAATCAGCAATGCCCACACTAGTTATAATGAGCACTATCCATTTGTGCGCGTCGTTAGTCAAACTATCGACCACGAGGGTATTTACATACCTTTCCTTCTTTGTTTTTAAGAGGCTTTAAACTTTGCAGTTCATTCGCCTCTAATTTACATACTGATTTCCCCCAGACACCTTGGATTTGAAACCTCTGTTAGGGAATACATGTCGGGGGGAAAAAAAGCTCCCCCTACTTTCATGTATCTGCAATGCAGAATTCCCCCAGGTAGCTTGGTTTTGATGTCTCTGTTAGGGACCCGCCGCATGTGTCGTCAATTTCGACCAATCAGAAGTGAGTATTTCCGTTAGGATAGGAGTTGAGATTTTCAATTGTTATTGCCACGTAATCAAAGCTAAACCACGTTTTACTTTAATAATGACATATATTTAATTCCTACAGATCTTATAAAAGCAGCCTTTCTCTTTGCTTTGTGCCGCCAGACTAAAGGTTTTCTCTTACAATTATTTGCCAGATAGGGATGGAGTCCTTCTCACCAGACTCTTCAGTGACGTCGTACAAAGGGGGCAGTGATGCTGCGTTGAAGATACTCTCATTTTAATTTTATAATGTGATTTCATAGTCTACGGTAGCCTGTCATGCATTTTGTCGGCATAATCTCGAAAATTGTAACATTGTTCGATAGTTAGTTTCATGACATATATTATTTATTCAATGTAAAAAATTGTTATGGAGTGCCGAAATCAATTGACCCAAAAATCTCATCAATCTATCACGAAATGACTGAGCAATAAGCATTTGAAATTGCACAATTTTCACGGTGCGCTCGATTTTCTATTTTCAATTTGTACCCCAATATGTTCCCGAAAGATGTAATCCTTCGTCAAAACCTGTTTTTAGAGAGTCAAAACGTTGTCATGTCACGGGTCTTATCTATTTCCTACTAAAGCACAGTGAATGCAAATTTTTACGAGGATACCATCGACATCCTTGAATTGATAATAACTATGCCAATCAATGATACTAAAGATAAGTTTACGCTTCGAAATTGAACTGAATAAATTTAAAACAGATTTCGATACAGATTTTCTGTGGAAAGGCTCAGATAAAAAGATTTTTTGAGATCAAGAATGCAGATTTTATTATGGCAACCCTGGTGTTCACCTGCATGCCATTTGAAGAGCACCAATCTAGTGGCGAGTTTAGATCCTCCTAAAGCGCAAAGCAGTCCAGCGACGAGGACACGACACGATAGATCTTCAGGTCGTCTGTATACCAGGGTTATCATATCTACAGAAGAATCTGTATTTATACAGATCTTTCAGACTTTTTGAAACCAAGAATCTGCAGTTGCAGATTACACATTTTTTGGGTTTCATACCCAAAAAAGATTTTTTTTCATCTCACCCATTTTATTCATACATCATTTGAATCAGTCTGGATGATAGTCATTTTGGCAATCATATGTAACGTGAAGCAGGACTGCTTTCTTATATTCGATCTAAAGCGAAAAGATGCAAAAGTCCGTGTTATCGGCTAGCTTTATAATAAATAAATAATACTGTTTATCTTTTTCTTACTAAAGCACAGTGAATATGAATTTCAAAGGTGCGTCTGTCGTGGAAATCCATTTTGCTTTGAAAGTTCTTGCGTTAAGAAAAAAAACTCATCGATGCGTATTGGCGTAGGATTACGTTTTCGGGAACATATAGCGAGTACAAATTAAATACAACGTCACGAAAATGATACTCAAGATGGCTCTCACTGAAATCCGCCGTTAAACGCAACCTAGAGAGGTGCAACTACAACTGAAAAACTTTGGAAATTTTTAACTACATCTCTGATTTAATACAGATTTTCTGAGAAAAAAAGCTAAGATAAAAAGATCTCTTGAGACCAGTAACACAGATTTTATTATGGCAACCCTGCTGCATACATCAAGCAAACGATGCGAAGAGGACTGCATATGTCGTTGACAAAATGTTGCTAAGAGGTTGCCCTGTGGCACAACAGCGGGGATGTTGAATGTGCCAGACATGGCGTCATTGAACTGAACGAACCCCTCGCGACTTGTTAAGTAAGAGTGCGTTCATTTGTGGTCCAATCCGGCAGGCCTATGCATCTCATTTTATCAACAGTTGTGGAACACGTGTGGAACTTCGTCGAAGGTTTTGGCAAAATCTATATAGGCTATATCGACCTGCTTCCGTTTCACGAGCTTTCCAATCAGTCCATACACAAACGTCATTAGGTTTGTAATAGTTCAGCGACTTTTCATAAGCCCATGCTGTCTAACTGATATAACATGCCGAATGGAGCGGTAAATGACGTCATGAACCATTTTCTAGAGAACCTTACCTAGCGAACACTCCATCAGATAACGATTTATTGGAGAGAATCGACACAGGAAGCGACAACGATGTGGTGCATTGTTTTAATAGCAATGGTGGTAGGCGATCGGGTCCTGCGCACTCCGATATATCCACAGATGAAAGCGCCGTCAGAACGTCACTAGGTGACAATGCAAGGCGAGGGAGATTAAGGGTGTGAGAAGAGTTAAGTACGTTTTCAACGACGGATGGCTCACTAGTGTAAACGCTGCTAAAGAAGTCTGCGAGAAGGTTGCCAGACTTACGGTGATTGTTGGCTTGGCGCTTGCCGTAGAACAAATCCGAAGGGGCTCCATGGCTTTCCTTCCTACTCTTGATCAAAGTCCAGAAAGAGGATGGATCGCGCTTAAAATTGCTTTCCAAACGGTTGATGTAGTTACGAAATGCAGAATTCTTCAATTCATTGTACGTGTTATCCGCACTCTGGTGAGCTAGCTTGTTTTCTGCAGAATGATTCTTGAAGTAACTCTTGCGAACTATTCGAAATCTGTTGCGATTCGTTCCTAATTCTTTACACCACCAGGGGCATTTGTGGTGCTTTTGCGATTTTTTTCTTGAGCGGGACCTTATCAGCTATTTGGGCATTAACGACTTCGTAGAAACGGGAAACAGCAGTCTTTACTGGGCAGTCAGACAGAAGGAGTGCCCAGTCCACAGTAGCCAAAGCTTCGTCTAACAACGCGGGGTCACATCTTTTGAAATCATAATAAAAGGCGTCGTTTTGGCCTTCATTCGCAGGGAAAGAAACGTCACTTGTTAAAACGAATGGTCTATATGATGTGCGTCGATCTTAAGCAGCGCAGTAGATGGTTCCAAGATTTGAAATAATTCCATTTATGTCATTTATAAAAGACGAGTCAAGCAGGCGGCCACTAGCCTTAAAGAGATTGCAGATTTGAGATAATCCAGAGCCAAGAATCGTCTGTGTAAGGTTGATTTCTGACTCAGAGGAAGCGTTAGCGGGTAAAGACACTCTGTTCAACTTCTATAAGACCACCCTGATTCTATTTCGTTGCAACACAAACAGTTAGAATTTCAACAAGATACATTCATAAATTTTTTTGATAAATTGTGTACTTTTAATAATTTAATTGTATATTTAACGTCAATTTTCGTTCAAAAGAGTTGTTTGTTTATTTATTGTGCTTGAATATGGTAATATCAGCTGTCCAGTTTCTATAAGACCATTTCAAAATTCATATGTATTATCAATGAAAAATTCAAAACGATCGGCTGATTTACATGTCAGTAATTGGCAACTTTCGGCTAATAACTTTAATATAATAAATTCGTGTTGGAATACTATTCACCCAATTCTGCTGAACGGATTTCTCGACATTTTTCCATGTTTCTGAATTTGCGACCTTAAGCTTTTCAATCGTGGTGTACCGGTTTCCCCCAGTGTAGATTCTGCGTACAAGGATTCCTGGAGAGCGAGCCGGCCAGTCCAAAAAACAATAGTTTTTGGTCCTTAATCCATTGCTTTGTTTCCGTTCTGGTATGAATAGTAGCATTGTTTTGCTGGAATATTTTTTTGTGACAATATCCATACAAAAGAGGTAGGAGAGAGGATTCCAGAACATGCATGCAATCCTTGCATGATGTGAAAGCGATCTTGAGCTTTCCGGTTGCACATAATCCCGTCCAATCCATGCACGAACCTCCACCAAAATTCCTGACTGAAAAATACTGTTCCTTCTTCCGTAAATCACGCCCGTACCTGTTGAAACCATTAGAACCATCCAAATTGAACTTTTTTTCGTCGGTGAAGATAAACTCTACATTGAAGAACTTTTCGTTGTGGTATATAGCAAAATGTATTCTTTTGAAAACATTCTTTGTCACTACATACCATGTTCCACTGTCGGTTCATGTGAGCTTTGGCAAAACTCAGACGTCTTCCCATGTGAGATGATGTAAGATAAGGAGCTTGAACCTTTTAAGCCCTCTTTATGTGAGGTTTTTTTTTACCAAAACTTAACAAATTGTCACCCGAGTAACATTTAAATTCAAATATTACCTTATTTGCATAAGCGATTTTGATGTATTCGAAGCTGTTCTAGCTATTTCCCGCTTATCCCGGTCAGAGAGCTTCGATTTAAGTGGAGCTCTCTCCTTCTTACATATAATTGAGCACTACTTAATGGGATCGTCCAACCGGAGGAGTATTTTCTCTGATACCAACATATTTTTGTTGAAATGCATCGATTTGTCTTCCATCTCTCTCCGTGAGCACTTTTCCCTTTGGCATTTTCCAGATTTATTGATCAAAACAACTAAAACAACGAAAGATATAACTGATCTTATCGGAACTTGACACCTGAACAATACGAAAACATTCGTTTACGCTCAGCGCTTACACACACACATATATGATAACCATGCAATGGATGGTAGTCACCAATACCTACACACTAGAATATAAATTGAAGCATTGTTTGTTTACTATGACACAAAGCAATAAGATCATCACTTGGTCTTATAGAAGTTGGACAGAGTGTAGCTGTCTAACTGTTCATCGAAGTGCCACGAAAAGTTTGGTAAGTTCATATTTCATAATACCTAAGTGTACAATGAGTTCAAACACAAATGTTAGTGTAATAGTAATTTTTAGTAATTATAAGTTTTCAGTTTAATTATTAGTAATAGTTTCTGATGTAACTAATGTTAACATCAAACATTTGTTTTGCTGTTAACGAATTTTGATATTTGGAATGCCAATCGAATCGAAATCGGTGGAAACCGCGTCGATTTTTATGCCGTCCAGTAGAGGGCAAGAACAGATTATGATCTTCGACTGCTCCTAATAGATCCACGCCATCGGTCCTTATCAGGGTAACTAAAACTTTCTACTGAAGAGTTATTGATAAAAATGGGATTATATCTATGTTATAAACGCAAGGTTGACGTGGGACTTACCGTTGGCCAGTAGTGGCAATTTTCACTGAATAGATACACTCACCAAAGATAAACCATGCGCTTTTCCATCTCACAGGCCAATATATAAAGAGTCAGTGTGCGCTAGTTGAGAGAAATCTTGGTGCGAGTGAGTCACGCTCTCTTACACTCTCTTTACTCTTGGGAGCTCGAGTGTATCCTGCACTGAAGCTCGCCGATCCGCTTTCTGCCACACTGAGGAGTACCCTGAAGAGTACACTGAAGAGTAAACTGAAGAGTACATTCTCATTCGACCTATAATCCACACGCACCTCGGTTTACTTTTTTCAGTGAACCACAGCGCTTAGTTAATTGAAAGCCACTTTCGTTTCACCCCCTTATACTCCGGTTAGATGTAGTCCCACGTGAAGATCCAACACATCCCTATATATTTCTTGGAAAACGGGCTGAACTGAGTTCGCCAACTGACACAAATTGCTCCAATGGGCAGCCCCCATCTCTATGCTCTTCTCGCTTCATTAAAAATGTAGCGCTTGTCAAATTGATCAAGAACAGCTGACATCAGCATTTATCAACTCGAACGACACTTGATAAACAACCCACCGGCAAAAGTGCTCTCCGGTGCCAGCATTACGCACCCCACTCCCTCGTAGAAGCACGGTGGCTTTTGCCCGAGGGAGGGCAATAAATTAAGGTCTAAATACGATGGCTAATTTGAAGGCAGTCTCTCCGCATCCTAGGCGGCAGCTAATGCTAGAGCGCCTCAGACAGGTTGGCGGATGCCCTTCTTCCATGTGGTGTCGCTCGAGTGCCCTGGCGGGAAGAAAAATTGATGCCATCCCGTGGATCATTACGCAGTGCCAGAAAAAGAGGGCAATTTTTCAAATGATGTGGAAAGTTCATATCCCGGCAGCAAATTGTTCACGGATCGCACCAACTTATTAATTCGAGCCAGCGTGGTGAGTTAGTGCAATGTGGCTGCCAGGTGTCACTGACAGAAGAAGGGCAATTTCTCAGCGGACAGGTAGGATATCTCATTGTGTGATTGATTTCAATGCCGAAGCTCACTCTGGTGATCGATTTTGGAAATTTCCTAAATTCCCGCAAAGGGGAAAAGCACGGACATCTTTTTGCAATTCAATTTAAGGATGAAGTCAATGGTCAATCCGATGAACGCAGCCACAACATCTCACTTGAAGACATTATTCACCAGAATCCCCACAGCGATCTGATAGCGAGAACATGAAAGTGAATAATTTATAGAACTTTCATGGACTGGAAACAGTATGGGTCTTTGGTAGAATTAAAAAAAAAGCTCCAGTCCCGCGTATCTTGACCAGGCGCGGTAGGATGCAGGAACTGTTTTCGGAAAAAGCAAATGCACTTCGCAAGCGTTGCTTACATAAATCGCAGCGGGAGAGAGAGAGATGATGCTGTTTTCTCAGGGCGAATGCCCACCAAAGCGAATATATCTCGATCTACTTCGTAGCTGTGAGAAATGAGCGGACAATAAGTCTTGAAAGAAGATTAACGACATAATAGAGCGAAATCTCTTGGGGTTTCCCGGAGTACCCCCAACACACGTAGAATGTGTGCTGTGCCAAGGAGTGCTGCGTTGACTGCGGAGGCGGATCCGCGAGCGTTTCCGGCCCGCAGCAAGGCTGCCAACGTTGTACGGTGGAGAAAAGTTAATTTGCGCTGATAACGTCAAACTTTTCATCGGCTCTTGGCTGGGAGGCTGGGAAGCTCCTCGACGAGTTTTCATGTAGGTGAGTAACTGCAGGTGATGGGCGGATTCCGCCTGTTGCAAGTTCAAATTCCACCCGCAGGCAACGACAGCAGCACACGACTTTTGCTTGGACGTGGGAAACGTTACGCCCTGGGTTGATTCTGCAGTTGATTATTTTAATTGTATACTCTCGATTGGAGGCGTTCGCATTATCAACGGTTAGCGTTTGAGAACTTAATTGCTGGAAAACTTCAATGAATTTCACCGAGACGTTACCATAGAGATGGACAAAACGGTTTATTTCAATGGGCGGCTCGGAGCAATGTGTTCATCGGAACAAACTGAATCATATTTGCGGCTCAATGGCTCTTCTTAACCCTTCCGAGGGCTGTTGGGACAGACGTATCAAATTAAAGCCTATGAGCTAGCCTTTTATTGAAAAGTTTCATGAAAGAATATTGAACTTACAAAAAAGATGGATTTTATTTTCGTAATTATTGATTGTAACCCTTTTTTATTGTTTTCAAGACTATGGACTAGAGGGCGCTATATTTTTTTCATATTTTTTCTAGAAAGCTAAGGTTTTTTTACATAACATATCTCGTTATCAGAGATGCTATTTTTCGTTTTTGAGATATGATTTTTCAAAGTTAACCGGTGATCCGAAAAATCATTTTTCCCCTTTTATCCAAAAATGACGTTTTTCGTAAATTCATAACTTTTAAACTACTGAACCGATTCAGATGAACGACATATCAAATTGTAGCCAAATTTCTTTGAAAAAATATCACACTTGCGGGAAAACTAGATTCTAGTTGCATAGGTCTAGACTAGTCACATAGGAATATTGAACGAAGACTTGAAAAATTATATCTCAAAAATGAAAAAATAGCATCTCTGATATCGAAATAATGTTAAAAAAAATGTGTTAAGAAATCATCAGCTTTCAAGAAAAAGAAACATAAAAAAGCGCCCTCTATCTTTAACCGAGAAAACTATTAAAAACTAACTCAATCAATAATTATAAAAACAAAAATCTAAAAAATCGCAAAAATTGTATGTTTTCAAATAAAAAATAAATTCATAAACTTCAATTTGATATATCGGTCATCTGAATCGGTTCAGTAGTTCAAAAGTTATGAATTTTTATAGTAGGAAAAAGGAAGAAAAATTGTTTTTACGAACCATCGGTTAACTTTGAAAAATCATATCTCAAAAACGAAAAACAGCATCCTCAGCTTTCAAGAAAAAAAATATAAAAATATATAGCGCCCTCTAGTCCAAAGCCATGAAAACAATAGAAAACGACTACAATCAATAATTACGAAACTAAAATCCATTTCTTTATTGGCTTCAATTAGATATATCGATTAGGGATTGTTAACCGGTTTTACCGGTAATACCGGATCATTTTTCATTACCGCATTACCGGTAATTTCAGAATCAATAACCGGTGATTTCGGTAATTTTCATGTTTACAGCATAAATAATATTTGCCTTTATGCCGCATTGAAATATTACTCGAGAATCGAAATAAGATCGAAAAACACAACTGGTAGTGTTGCACCGATTCTACAATCTCTGAATTTTTTGAAACTCTGAAAATTCTGAAATTGAAATCTGAAAGTTCCAAAATTGCTGCCTGATTTGCAAATGAAGCAAAGGATATGCTTCAGCGATGAAAAACTGAGAGCGATAAAAGAATTGATTGCTTCCGAACCATTTTTGGTCGCTGTTGAACTGCTATGCCGGAAGAGCTGCGCCCTTTATGACATCAGATTGCAATTTATGCTAGAACAGCTATCGGAGCAACCATCAGAAATTTCGGAGCAGCTGCTTGAAGTCTATTACCGATCAATTTATTATTGTCGGTCACGATGGGTTGAATTTCAATGTTTTCTGTTTAGTATGTAAGTCAATATTTATTTGCTTTAGACTGGTGGAATTGTCGATAAATGCAGAGTCTTTCGAGCAAGATAATTGTATTGTACTAACTCTACGTGAGTCCGACAACGATGAGCTGAGAAACCAAGCTGCCAAAGTTGACAGTCAGAACGGGAGGAAGTTTCAGCAGCGACTGGAGAAAACGGAAGAAGAAAAAAACGGAAAAGTAAAAGGAGACGCCTTTGGTTCTGGAGTCAGGAAGCGATCCGAACCAACTAAGGAAAAATAGAAAGAAAACTGACGTAAATGTTCAGGAAGAATTGATAGAAATCTGAAGTCAAAGTTGAAAGAGAGCTGATGTATGAGTTTAAAGAAGAAGAAAAGAGAGTGATAGAAAAGCTAACAGAAGTAAAGTGAAGTGGAAATACGTGGAGTGCAGTTGGGCAGTACGACTGAAGCCGTGTTTAATAAGTCCTCATTGACGGGACTGCAGAAAAACGTTTCGTATATGCAGATTTGTTTGCCTATATGAATAATCATTCTGCTCGTAGTCGTGACACAATTAATACTGACTTCGGCGTCTTCTATCAAACGTCACGGACTGCAATGATCAAGCAGACATTTGAAATCGTTCGTGACTTGATGAACTTTGACGATTATGGAATTGATTCAGTAGCTGGACAACAGTAGGGAAACATCCACTGAACGTTTCACAATCTGCAGAACAGTTGAACATCAAGGAAAAACTTGAACAACGGTTGCAGCAATCAAAGATATCAACATCCAGTTCAACCTCAACGTCTATAAAAGGATTGATGAAAACCCTCAGACAAGAGTTTTTGTACAGAGGGCGTTAGAGGCAAATACGTGTAAATTGTATTCGATGCTCTTCGTACTGTACGCCCAACATCATTGGACTCTGAACGTACATTTTCCTCTTCTGGAAATTTCGTTTATGATATCCGATGTCCGAAGACGACAAAATTTACATTATTTGTGTCATTAAGTATTACTATAACCAACAAACTAAATTGCAAAATGTTTTCTTGTAAACTAATCATAATCAATAAAAGTCATTTTATCAAGCAAATGGTACATTTTAAAGTATTGTTTTTACCGGGTAATGAAAGGTTCATTACCGAATAACCGGTTATAGAAATTTTGGCACGGTAATGCAATCCCTAATATCGATCATCTAAATCGGTTCAGTAGTTCAAAAATCATGATTTTTTGAAAAAATCATTTCTGGGAAAAAGTGAAAAAAAAGATTTTTTGGACCACACTAAAATGGAAATGGACACCCAAATAAAAAAATTTAAAAAATGCGGGTCTAATGTTTGACAATAAAGAACAAAATTGCCACCTTTGACGAAAATCTGAGAACCACTATATTAGTTTGGCATGGAATGCAGAAGAGTGCCAATGAAAATGGCAATCTCAAATTTCAAAGGGAACACTCAAACTTTGACGGCTGTGCGACACTAGTAAACGAAATCCGATTGAGCTGATATTCTGCATAGGGTAGTTATTCGTGGGAATCAACATTTTAATCATGTTCCCTTTGATAATTCGAAGGTCACTTTTTTCCCATACATCCATTGGTACTCTAATATACAGTTAGGAATTTTTTGACGTAGGATTACGTCTTTCGGGAACATATTGGGGTACAAATTGAAAGTCGAAAATCGGGCACATCGTGAAAATTGTCCAATTTCAAATGCTTATTGCTCAGTCATTTCATGATGGATTGATGAAATTTTTGCGTCAATCGATTTCGGCACTCCATAACAATTTTTTTATATTGAAGAAAATAATATATATCATGAAACTAACTATCGAACAAGTGAAAAATTTCAACCGCTATCCTAACGGAAATATCCACTTCTTATTGGGACATCCAAACCAAGGTGCCTGGGGGAAATCGGCATTGCAAATACATGAAAGTAGGGGGAGCTTTTGTTTATACCGAAATGTATTCCCTAACAGAGACATCAAAACCAAGCTGCCTGAGGGAAATCGACATTGCAAATACATGGAAGTGTGTTCCCGCTCGAGAACGGGTCGTTTGATTTAAGCTGTCAGTTTTGTTGTGTTCATTTTCACCCAAGTAAAGTCTATACGGCGAGAAATATTAGAGAAGTGATTGCTCTACATATAGTATTAGGTGTTGTTAGTCCAATTAAGATTCGCATTGGGTTGAATAACCATTGGATTTTCCATTTCAAATATGTTTTCTCTATTGACAAATTTACGCAAAGCTGAATCACCTAATGCGACGTCTACATTAGAGCTCAGAACCACAAAAGTGATGATGTTTGTTTATTCTACGTACTGAAAAGCAAGATTCTATCGTGCTTATCCATTCTATTTCTATTTAGATTCATTACAACCATTGAATTTCATCAGTATATGATAAGAAAGTTTGAGTTTTGTATATTTACTATGGTTTCAACACGCGATTTGACCAAAGTCAGAGATAATCTTCGAAAATTTTAAGTTTGATAATGCATACAAGTTATGAATACTGTAGATAATGGCGATAAAATCGATATCATATTCAATTGGCTAATGTCGTTGATTATGTTGGGGCCGATACGAGAAGGATTTGCAGTGTTTTTAGCGCAATACATGCCACTCATCGTTTATTTAGTTGAAAAAAAAAATAAAGTTACAATACTTATACCAAGTCATACTTCATAATATACATACCTCATTGTAAAATTATAATTTTCTAACCTTTTTAGCATAGAAAAAATACGTGAAATCAGGTAATTTGAAGATAAATTCAGTTTTTCTAAAAAAAATAGTACGAATTTCATACCAAAAAACAGAACATAAAATGATGATGTTCTGTTTTTTGCTATGAAATTCGTACTATTACTGCGCCATCTGGTTGTAGATCAAATGTAAATTCGTCAATATTAAAGTAACATGTTTTTATTGATGAGAAAAATTGATAATTGTGTTCGGTATTGGTAATTATCTTATATTACATTGGTGAGTTTTTTTTCTTTATTTCATCATACGTAACACAGGAGGCATCTCATCTAGGATCACAGAGGGCGGTTTACATCATATCTCGTTCCACTTCGGTATCTTTTATCTGATACGCACCATCCAACGACTGTTTACCATCCTTATGTCATCATCATTCGGTAAACACTGGTGGAGTGAACAAACAATACCCAACAACCAAACAAAAATCAACAGATAGCCTAACGGAATCCTACGTCAACTATGCGGTCGTGTCTCGGACACAACCCTCCTGTGACTTTTTTTTAACATTCCAAGTATTAATTATTTCAAGAAAAATATTAACCTTTCAACGTTAAGGTGAAATTTAAGTGGCTATTAGAAGTACAGGGGGGTAGAAATCGTTATTTTTTAAAATATTGTTTGAATTTTCACCAAAAATTGTTTACATGGATATTGCGATGAAATTAAGAAAGATAGAAGTTGGGTGTCAGAGACCAAATTGTATAGCGATTAGAGTTAGAGCGGATAATCGACTAAACTAAATGCGAAATAAAAAGGCTTTATGAAATTTTAAACCAGTTTGATGAGTTTTACATCATCATTATAGGGAGCTCAGGATATCTATATATTCGTTTTCAACTGGGGTTCATTGAAATGTTCATAAACATTCATAGAAAAAAGGAGGTGCCTCTTAGGAAAGTGTTTTTTATACTGCAATTTATTACTGTTTTGTGTGAGCAGTTTATCCGATAGTACGCGAACATGGCTGGGGGCAAAATGGATCAGTACCAAGTCGAAACCGAAACGGCCGGAATCTCCCTCCCAGCACAGAATCGATAATATTTACACGAACGGGCGCAAAATCCAGATTCTAGACACGCGAAGGCCATTATCTTGGCGTCTGGTACCGACCTCGCGATGGACTACAATTGTTATCCGTCTGATTCATGCCGGCCCGGGTCGATGGTTCGATGGTCCGAAGCGTTTCCGCAGGCCAAGTTCCGTCATTAAGCTTGATATTCAAGCGAACCATCACTGGCCGATGAAATGTGTCTGCCAGTCTGGATAATGGCTTGTGGCTGACTGGCAAACAGAATCCGTCGATTCAGAACCATTGCGGGGGCGGGAGTGGTTCTTAAAATTGATGGGATTTAAATTGCTTTGAACCTGTACTACGCCAAACCGCACGAGCGTTTGTTCAACGGACTGCTCCAAGATCTTGAACCTTGTCTTATCGCTGTGGTTAGATCCAAATGGTGTGACCTGTTCGTTGCCGGCAAAATCCGCAAAACATCAATAGATATGAAATTATTTATATCCTTTTAATTGCATCGTAAAACATATCCTTTAAATGTCAGCTACGTAAATCAACACCCCCGGGATTGCATGGCTCGACATACCACAAGATTGACTTGTGGGAAGTCGATGGTTTATTGCTATTCAATATGAATGTACAATCGATCCGGGTGCTCGCGAACGTTACTATTGTTCTATTGCAATTTATAACGAAGAGCACTTGCGGTGAACTGTCGGAAGTCGGAACTGTCGGAGTGTGGCAGAGACCAATGATTGATTGGTAATTTCACCGAATGCGAGCTCATTAATTGATTGCTACCCATATCTGGGACTTAATAATTCCATATTCCTCATTAAAAAAAAAGTTAATGAGCAAACCAGTGCTTGTTGCGCATAATTTGACGCCCCATCGGGCACTCAAAGGCTCACCTCGTTTTATTGACGCCCCTTGAGCTCGCGCGCGCTCCATTGCTGTGCTAAAAGCGATCCACCGAGCAGTTGGATGATGCCAATGATTCCTAATTCAATTTGATCGTTCATTATTCTCAAGGACTACTTGATTCGACTTCTTCGTCGTCAGTCTCGGTATCAGCCCCAGCAGCGACGCAGCCTTTGGCATCATGACAGCCCTCAGAGGAACGTCATCCGGGTAAATATTGTTATTGAAAGGCACCAGTCCGCGAAGTGCACCCGTGGAGAGGGAAAAAAAAGTCACAGGAGGTTGTGTCCGACACGACCGCATAGTTGACGTAGGATTACGTTAGGCTGTCTGTCGCATGCTGATTTTGGAAATGTTTGAAAAAATATATTGTTAAACTCTTTGATAATGATCTGCTGGCCCTGAAAAGGGCCGTTTGGTTTGGTTGTTGGGTAGTTTTTGTTCACTTCACCAGTGTTATTATCGAGCTTCCGGTATCAGTGATAGAAAGTTGTTTCAGCTCCGATGCCCGTTTACGGGATGTGAGACACAACTCAATTGTTTACCGCTCAGATTCGATGCTCGTCTTGAATTTCACTGCTGCACCTTCACCATGTCAAGAAGCACGTTATCGCACTTCTGACGGTGAGAGCGTGCCCGAAACGCTCCGCTCGTGATACTTGCTGCTGCCACTAGTAGTAAGTAGTAGTAGTAGTAGTTTGCCGCTGCTTCTACTGCCATAGAAACTCAATGTGAGGCACAGCTCGCCTATTGACCACTCAGCTTCGATGCTCGCCTTGATATAAGCTGCTTCCACTATTGCTGCTGCTACTTGTTGTCCGTTCCACGTCCATTGTGAGAATGAATGATATCTACGAGTGCTTCCTCGTTTTATATCATTTGGTATGTGTGAACTACGCGCCTCCTACTTGCTTGCGATACAAATATTTGGCTTATCGGGCGCGAAAAAGCGAAGCGAAGTTTTAATATAGCTTTTAAAAGTATGATATCATAACCCTTTTCATCATCGATGCTTTTTCAACAAATAGTCGCTCAATTGATCGAATACTTAAAAACAACGAATGTTCCATGATGAATTGAACGAAAATTTTAGACTTTTCTAGCCGTTATACGACGGTTCCCTGTTAATTGCACCTGGTCAAAGAAAAAGCAAAACTTAACAATATTTTTGATCATAGTTTTACATCATTTTTATGATTAGTGGAAAACAATAAATTAAACTCTTTCGTTCAAAGCAATATCGATAGTCCTGAAAAGGACTGGTTGATTTCTCTGTTCATGTTCATGTTAGTCGGATGTAGGCAGTTGTTTACTTTTTAGCAGCGGTAGTTTTCTCCAAAGCCGTTGCTGCTTTCTTTGGCTTTGGCATCTTCGGCTTCTGTGCGTCGGTTTGCGTGGGGTTTCGTTGACACCACCACGGCGAGCTGAACGACGGGTAGCGTGTTTGATACCCTTCATGATGCCAAGAACACGTTCTCGTACTTCTGACGAAGAGAACGTGCCTGAAACGCTTCGCTCGTGATGCTTGCTGTTGCCACAAGTACTAAACCGGTTTCAGCAATCGTTGCTACTGTTTGCCGCTTTTTATGCTGCCATAGAAGCTCTATGTGAGGCGCAGCTCACATTTTGACCGCTCAACTTCGATGCTCGCCTTAAGAAAAGCCGCTTCCACTGCTGCTGCTATCCACTTGTTGTTGTCCGTTCCACGTCCGTTGTAAGAATGGATGAGATCCACGTATACTCCTTCCTTTTATATCATTTGGTATGTGTGAAGTAGGCGCCTCCTACTCGATTTCCATGCAGCTTGCCGGTGAACGAACGAATCGGACGCGAAAATAAATGACGTCAATTTCGACCAATCAGGACTGGGTATCTCTGTTTGGATAGGGGTTGAGATTTTTCAATTGTTCGATAGTTAGTTACATGATAAATACTATTTTATTCAATGTGAAAAATTGTTATGGAGTGCCGGAATCGTTTGATGCAAAAATCTCACCAATCCATCATGAAATGAATGAGTAATAGGCGTTTGAAATTGGACATTTTTCACGACGTGATCGATTTTCGTTTTTCCATTTGTACCCCAATATGTTCCCGAAAGACGTAATCCTACGTCAAAACGTGGAAGGACTCGTGGAAACTGAGCATTAATCACTACCGATCAGTGTCAGGCGGAATTAACGTAACGATTGAATCACTTCGCGTGGGGCGAGATACCACTCGCGAAGGGTTGATGTTTGTTGGAAGAGTCGATTTGGTTTACGACGAATAGCCTTCGTTTGCTGGGTTTTCAGAGCGTATCAATAATTGTGAAATAAATGAGCGTTAATAAGCGCTAACATACACGTAAAAACGTATTACTATAACTTCTCCTCCAAACAAATAGGGTAAATGATATTGGTTTGTCCGATTTATTGTGTTTTAACGCAACTAGTAAATGCAAATTGATTTTTCTTCGAGAAAATCACATAGAATCATATAATCAAGGTATAATCAAGTTTAGGTTTGTTGAAAAGTCCCAAGTATCTAGTTGCTAATGGTACCATAAGGCCTTCAAATTGTTCATTTCTTTATGTTTTTAACGAATTTCTTCAAAGTGAAATTATCATCATGGTTTGTTCACCTCTGATCATGGTTTTTCAGAAAAATGATTATGGTCTGTCCGTTTTTAGAAATCACTATTTTTGAAAGAAAATTTTCGAATTTTCGAGTAGATGTTGCATTTCTTGTTGCTTTAGTTTACTGTCATCATATTGATCCATTCATAATTTAGGTTTTTAGACGTAGGACTACGTCTTACATTAAGGGTGCCATCTATGATCACGTTTTTATGAAATAAAGTTAACGTTAACGATTTGCATACCAATCGAATCGGAAATTTTCTAAGATTTGTTTGATATGCTATACATTACAAACCCATAGTCTGTATATGGTTTAAATTGATGAAAATTGGAAGCATCCCCATTTCCCCATACATTTGTTCTGTCCATCTGTGTGCTTTCCCGAACAGAGCTGTCAATAACGGGCAACTTATGCAACCGCTACAATAGAAACGACGATAGCGAAAAGAGAGTATTTGCGAAGTAAACTCCACCCTTGCATAGTAAGTAAGCTGTCGCTAGCATATAAGTACTGCATCTCCCCTGAGGAAAGCTCCCAGAATCTTTCTGTGTCCGAAACAACAAAGGTCGCTTCTTCTGCTCGTTTTGTGTTTTATGTCGTGTCTCGGATACAACCCCTCAATTTTTTTTCAGAATATCGCCTTTTCTTCGCATTTTAAAGGTGAACATCACTCAGCACAGAGAAACTTTATTTCTGCTTTGCGCGAAGGACAACAAAACCAAACAAACAAACTGCAGCGCGCCAAGCGGTTGCAATAGTAATGATGTGGATAAACCAACATCATTGCATCGGACAAACCATGATCAAAATTGAGGTCATCGAGATGCATTAATTACGTGATTTAGATATATAAATCCTATAAAAAATGACTTGCAAACATGCTGTTTACAATATTTGAGGGGCTCAGAATGCGAGGGGTGTAAGCGACATGATCGATTTCTCTTCATCGACTTTCTATTTTGATCATAACTTAACTGCTAACACATTCCCAGCTTATTTGACAATGTGGACGATAGGTCAGAACCGCAATTATCGGTTTCTATAGCAAAATCAAATTGGAACGTTTTTGTGCGCTCGATCAATCGATCAATCGAATCGATCAAATCACTCACACCCCTTGCACTCTAAGCCCCTCATTTGTAAGTGTTATAATCCAGAAAATACGGTCTGAATACGTACCAAATAATCTTCTGGTAGTTGATTAAAAGTTAGCTCAAATAAGGGGTGCATTGACACCGATAAAAAGTGGACTTCATAAACTATTAAAACATGTGAATCCGTAATAATATCCTATAAAACTACTGTAAATCACGAAGAAGACAATTTTATTCATATGTTTGGAAACATTTGAATACCTTATTTGACACAGATGCGCTGAACTAGAGCATTCAAAAAAGTGGACAAACCAAAACCATCTACCCTATACTTGAAAAAGAAAAACGAAATGAAGTAATGCATGCAGACTTCGAGATTCAGTGTTCCATGAAATTTTCAAACAACTAAGAAGACAACTAATGTTCATTGATGTCGATTTGAATTCAAATTAATAAAATTGTCGAAATCAATACCTACCATCCGTGAACTCAGAGTTTTTACCACAATACGGACTAATGGATGGACTTTCGGAAAGCTTTGTTTGTTGCCATTGTCCGATTATGGCAACATGCAATTTTTGGGCCTGTTGCCAAATCGACAGGATTCTGTATTTTAATCCAACCTATTGACGAATTTCATGCCAACTCGACTGGTCGTTGGCAGCACCATCTCAAATAGCAGCGAAATATTGTGGGTGTAAGCACATGGATCTTTTAGGTAACTTTGCATACTTGAAAATTTCAAAAAAGAATTAGACTTTTCGAAAAGAGTCAAAAAAATTTTCTTGATTTTTTACAAAAAATTATAACTCAAAAACTATAATACCTACAAAATTCTAATCAAAGGATGAAATATAAAAAATTGTTCCAATTTTTCATGAAAAAACACCAATTTTTGTTGAAAAAAACTTTTACTGAAAAAAAATATTTTAAAAATTACAATTCATTTTTCTCAAAAACGCATTTTCTAAAAAATTTTCAAAAATTTATATGAATAGCCCTTACAATTTGCAACAAGTCGTCTATGCATCGAAAGATGGGCACCTTTACAAGGAAAAACTTTTTCTAACAACAACTTTTTCATGGTTTCTTTGACAAAATTACAACTAATCTTAATTTTCTTTAAAATCAAGATAGAGATAGAGTGTATTCGACAAAGCTTTAGATCTTTTCAAAATATGAACTTTCGTCGAAGACGTCAAGTTTTTATCTTTAATAGTTTCGGGAATATAGGGCATTTTTTAATGGAGACCCCTTGAAAAAATAAGGTTTTAGTCGTAACAATCTTGTGTGTAAATTCTCGCGTTCGACATGTTCTTGACATGTTTCTGAATAGTAAAAAGTTAGCAGAGCATGAAAGTCGCTATAATTTATACATACAAATGTTACTAATTCACTTTAATAGTAATTTTTCAAAGAAAAACATTAGAAAGTTGATGTTCGAAAAACTTTTTCTCATTCCAAAGTTCCCATCTTCCGATGTATGGGTGACTTGTTGGAAATTGCATGGGTTTTTCATATCTTTTTTATAAGAATTCCAAAAAAACATGTTTTCGAGAAAAATAAATTTTCATTTTTTTTTTCGAAGGGTTTTTTTTCAACATTTGTTTGATATTTTTCAATGAAAACATAAATAATTCGCATAGAAAAGGTATAAAATGACACATGGTTAAGTAAAGTATGATATAGGTTTGGTTCATTGCTGTGGTGACTGAGAGCGAACATGCGCCCGCAAAGGGTTAAAATATCATCTTTCTTCAGAAGAATGGCAAGAGCGTCGAAAAGAAGCTGGGTCTGATGAAGAATATGCTTACATTTATCTTTTCATCGATCATGGCTAAGGTTCCAGTCAACTACCGTAATGCTGCCTGCCAGAGCGTCGAATCATTTGTTAGAAGCCCTAATAAATTCTTCATTCAAGGAAAATTCGGTACAATAAATTATCTTTTGTAATGGTTTTTTCATCTCCATCTGAAGTTAGTCCGTGTTTTTAAATGCATAAGTTATGTAAAAATTTTGTCTAGGTGAGAAAAAATGTACGTGGCAAGCATGATTCACTATCAATTATGTACCATCCACACAGAACCAACCATGAAACAACAGTCTTTACTTGAATCTAATTATCAATAAAGTAAAGAAATGATGTTATAAAGGTTTGACCGGATATAACCCTATAACAAAGTGTTTCACTATAACACATTTCTGAAATTCGCAATGCAAATTGTAAAATCAATATTCCATCGCGGGCAGGCATTTCACACTTTTAACCATAACTTCACGTTAGCAACTCGAATCACTCTCACTCTCAACTTCGGCAGAAGAAATTAATTATTTATCGATTGTCGATTGGTCTATTCATGGGAAAGACAATGAAATTAGAGAAATCGAAAAAAAAAATCGTTTTTGAAATGTCTGAAAAATCTGTGGAAATACAGATTATTCTATACTTATGGCAACCCAGCTCTAACCTTCGGTTCTGTGGTGGGTTTTCACCACTGTGATCGCCACTTTCGTGATCTGATGCCAAATAGGAGAGCAAAACGAATTCTCTTTCTTTCTCTTCGTTCCCTTTTCGGACTTGTGGGATAATCCTGGCTGTTGATTGCTGTTTATACCACCCTCTAGAGTCTAGATTATTGTTGACCAGCAGACAATATCTGCTCAGAAGTGTATCGAAAAGTAGTCTTAAATTTTCAAACATCAAAATAAAACTTAGCACGGTCAGAAAGTGTTTACAAAAGTGAATTTTATTAAATTGTTGATTTCCAAAAAAATTATCGAACCGGAGATTCGAAAATTCAACTGCACTCATCAAATTCTGAACAGTAGTCTTTGTGCACTTTCTGGACGATGCAGACCAATTCTTTTTGAACTCTGACATATTTTTAGACACTGTACCTTCCCTCTTGAATTGACAATTGCTCAGTAAATTCAGTTGGCCGCAGCTGGGGACAGTTAGGTGGGTTGAGGTCTTTTTCGACGAACATGATGCTGTTTTCCGAAAACCATTGTAGAGTGGATTTGGCATAATGTGCCGATGCCAAATCCGGCCAGAATAGAGCAAGAACCTCGTGTTTTCTATAAAGTGGAAGCAATCTCTCCTTCAATTTGAGCATTTATAGTCCCTTTTTTGAAAAAAAAAGACGATCGCATGCCACACGTGCAAATAACTTGCCAAACGAGCACTTTTTGGCCGAATTTTTCCATCGCAATAGTTGTATCCGCTAATGATACACTCTCTCCAATCGATTTGGTATAAAATTGCGGTCCGGGCTGTTTCGAGCTCGTGTTTTTTGCGCGATCTTGCTGCTCCGGTGTTCGTTTGGTCACCTTTCGCCTTTCGTAGGTCTCTAAACCATATCATTGTTCAATCCGCTGAATCAACACTGGTTTTGAACTTCTTGGCCAAATTACGAATAGTACAGAACTGTTCTTCTGAATATAATTTACAACTTGTCGGTCCAATTCGGGATTACTTGGTTTTCATCCAATTCTGCTTAGATCCTCGAACACTCATTACCGATCTTTCCGACGATTCGTTTAACACTTTCTGGATATACTTTGAAATTTTTAGCTATTTTGTGGTATTTTTTCGGTGCACCAATCGTACAGATTTATTTTTTAGTTTCCGAATCAATCCGCGACATTTCGGAAATAACTCTATTTTTTTTATCCCATTTATTTATTTAAGGCTCATTAGCATTTTAACTGTAACAGAGCCGAATTTTAATCGTGTACATATCACAATGGTTATCATTTATCTATAATTAGCACATTACACAGTTGTCATTCGCCAGTATTCCTTCTATACTATTACATATGGTACATTCACACAGTAGCCATTTAGGCGTAAGAATATTCTTTCTGTTCATCCATTATCCAGTTGGACCACCGGACAGCGCAAACAGTTGAATGATCATTGTTGAGTTATTTATAGAACAGCAGCCCGATGTGTCTTGCAAAGCAGAGCAGTTGTATGGATGAATCGATCTTATTTCGACCGTGGATCGATCTCCATCGCTGATGATTATTGCGTGGACGTAGCTATTCTATAACACCACAAAGATGGTCAATGAGGGTCCTGAGTTTTGAACTCACGATCGATCGCTTACTAAGCGAACGCGCAACCAATGTGGCTACGGAGACCCCCTGGAAATAACTTTATGACCACGACTAAATGACTTGTATTTAGTCTTTTTAACATGTAAACAAAGCGTGCTCTGATTACACGATGAAAAAAAGTCACAGGAGGGTTGTGTCCGAGACACGACCGCATAGTTGACGTAGGATTCCGTTAGGCTATCAGTTGATTTTGGATATGTTTGAGGAATTACATCGTTAAACTCTTCGACAATGATTTGGTGGCCTTGAAAAGGGCCGTTTTGTTTGGTTGTTGGATATTGTTTGTTCACTCCACCAGTGTTCACCGAGTGATGATGACAGAAGGATGGTGATGATTCGTGCTCTCCGATCCGCTTCTACTACCAGAACGTTCGTGGTCTGAAATCCAAAATTGATGACTTTTTTATGGCTTGTTTGGAAGTGGAATACGATGTCATAGTGCTAGTTGAGACTTGGTTGGACGAAAGAATCAACTCTGTTCAACTGTTCGGCAATAGTTTCAACGTGTTCAGGATGGATCGCAATCATAAAAATAGCTTGCGTAAAGTAGGAGGAGGCGTTTTAATTGCTGTCAGGAAAGTCTTCGATTCTTGTTTATGCACCGAAGGAATGGTTGATAGTCTTGAGCAAGTGTTCGTACAGATATCGGTTACAGACTGCAAAATTTTTGTTGGATCTTTCTACCTACCCTGCGAAAAACGTGGTGATAGGAATCTTATGGCGAGTCACGTAAGCTGTATAGAAAAAGTACGTGAACGTGCCGGAATCGACGACATCATTGTTGTCACGGGTGACTACAATCAGCCAAACTTGGTTTGGTCATGCACTACCAACGGAAACAATTTCGCGTATCCTATGTCGGTGCGATCTGGACTCGGACAACAATATTCTGCTATCGAGGTGTTATTGGACGGTGTAGCACGATGTAATCTGATCCAATGCAGTACGATTCGAAACTATAACCAGCGTCAGTTGGACCTGATTTTTGTCAGTGATAGAACGGCTTGTTCAGTAACCACAACTGTCGACCCACTTGTGCCGTTGGACAGCCATCATCCAGCCCTTATATTTACACTTGAAAACATTGAGCACTTGAAATACGAAGATGTTGTCGACCCCGGGTCACTGAACTACAGACGGATAAATTTCACTGGATTGACTGAAGGTTTGGAATTGACTGACAGGTCTGCTGTTCTTAGCTGTACAGATATTGATGAGTCGATTACTCAGTTTGGCCTCATCGTGAACAACTTGCTCATGAGCCATACTCCCCGATTCAAACCATCACCTAAGCCACCATGGTCGAACGGCAGGCTTCGAAACTTAAAAACCAAACGCTCGACGGCGCTTCGGAGATATTCATCGAAACGGTGTATGTATTCGAAGACTCAATTCAAGGAAGCATGCTCTGCTTACCGTGCATACAATCGCCAAAGATATGCTGGTTATGTGAGGAGAATCCAGGAGCAATTGCGTCGCAATCCAAGGATGTTTTCGTCGTTTGTAAAATCAAAGCACAAGGAAGATGGTTTACCCCTGACTATGTCACTCGGAACCTCTACAGCCTCGACGAACGAAACGAAATGTAAATTGTTTGTGCAGCATTTTGCGTCAGCTTTTGGCAAAGCTGGTCCGGAAAATCCATCCAATGAATTTCTCGATACTGTTCCTGCTGATCTTGTCGATGTTGACTCCTTCTTTGTATCCGAAGAAATGCTTTTTAGAGCGGCGCACAAGCTTAAGTCTTCGTATACTCCTGGACCCGACGGTCTACCAGCAATTGTTCTGAAACGATGCATTCAACCACTATCAACGCCACTCCTGAAGATCTTCAGACTTTCAATGGAACAAGCAAAGTTTCCTGCAGAATGGAAAAAATCATACATGTTTCCAGTTTTCAAAAAAGGTGAAAAGCGGTCTGTAAGTAACTACAGAGACATCACTTCGCTGTGCGCTGTCTCTAAGCTGCTGGAAATAATTGTGAATGAAGTAATTCGCTTCAGCTGCAGGAGTTACATTGCTCAAGAACAACATGGGTTCGTACAAGGCAGGTCTGTTCATACAAATCTGATGGAGTTCATCACGTTTTGCATTGACAATACTGGATCCGGTAACCAAGTTGATGCTATTTACACTGATCTGAAATCAGCTTTTGATAGGATTGACCACGATATTGCCTTGAAGAAGTTTGCTAAACTCGGATTTTCTAGTAGCCTCTGCCGCTGGTTGGAATCGTACCTCAAGGATAGAATACTGCAAGTCAAAGTAGGTTCTTCGTTGTCGAATGTTTTCGTGAATGAAACTGGAGTTCCCCAGGGCAGCAATCTCGGTCCCTTGCTTTTTGTACTATTTTTTAACGATGTCACTGTACCGCTTGATGGAAGGTGCAAACTGGTATATGCCGATGACCTGAAAATATACATCGTTGTGGAAAGTTTGGACGATCTCTACGTTCTACAATCACTGCTGAACAAATTCTACGACTGGTGTAAAAAGAACAGAATGACTATTAGCATTGAGAAATGTATCGTTATTTCATTCCATTGAAAACTAAGCCGTGAGATCTTCTATTTTGACTATCGTATCAATGATCAAAAGCTTGAGCGTGTGGAGTGCGTCAAGGATTTAGGCGTCCTGATTGATTCCAGATTGACATTTCGAAACCACCAGTCTGACGTAATCGACAAAGCGAATAGACAACTTAGAGGCGAATGAACTGCAAAGTTTAAAGCCTCTTAAAAACAAAGAAACAACAATAGACAACTTGGATTTATGTTTAAGATTGCGAGAGAGTTTGATAATCCGCATTGCCTTCGCTCTGTATATTGCGCGCACGTTCGTTCTCATTTGGAAAATGCTTCAATCGTGTGGTCACCGTACCACAGCAACTCAAGTAACTGACGAATCGAATAGAAGCCATTCAACGTAAATTCATTCGGTACGCCCTTAGAGAGTTACCTTGGAATAATCCGCAGAATCTACCGCCTTACGAAGCTCGCTGTCAGTTACTTGGACTGACTACTCTCGAGAAAAGGAGAAAACTGGCAAAAGCCGTTTTGGCAGCTAAAATTCTTACATCTGAAGTGGACAGCCCAATATTACTGGAATCGTTGCAAGCAAACGTGTTACCCCGTAATCTTCGCCAGCGCAGCGGATTTCTGCGTATGCCACGGAATGTGTTCATGTGTTCAGCATTTAATGAGTTTTACCATTTATTTGATTTCAATGAGTCCTCATCTGTCTTCAAACTGAAAGTGCTCCAGCTGCTTAGCTCAACTAGTTAGGGAACACATTTCGGTACGAACAAAAGTTCCCCCTACTTTCTTGTATTTGCAATGCTGATTTCCCCCAGGCAGCTTGGTTTTGATGTCTCTGTTAGGGACCCGCCGCATGTGTCGTCAATTTCGACTAAATAGAAGTGGGTATTTCCGTTAGGATAGGGCTAAGATTTTTCAATTGTTCGATATTTAGTTTCATGACATATATTATTTTCTTCAATATAAAAAATTATTATGGAACGCCGAAATCGATTGACGCAATCCATCATGAAACGACGCGTTTGAAATTGGACAATTTTCACGATGTACTCGATTTTCGATTTTCAATTTGTACCCCAATATGTTCCCGAAAGACGTAATCCTACGTCAAAAGTTCACCCGTTTGTGTGTAATAACGAGTAAAATGTTTAAGACTACTTTTCGATACACTCCTTTTTACGCAATTCGGGTTGACGACATCGACGATTCGTCTTCCAATTAGGGAGTTGAAAATGATAAAGCCTTTACAAAATTCGAAGTTGTTGCAAGTATAGTAGCTAATTGGCTTTACTTGATATGTCGATCATCTGGGTCGGTCCAGTTGTTTAAATGTTATATTTTTTGGAAAATGTAATTTTTGGAAAAAAAATATTTTTCGGAATGGCTGAATACCAGAAAATACATTGACAAATGGTTAAATACGAGCCAGGAATACGTATTTTAAATAATTAAATAGCATGATACAAAATTTTCCTTTCATATTTTAACATTTAAAAATTGGCTTCGTGACTTCTAATCTGGTAGAGCGTAAAATTTTCATGTTATCAACACTTGATACGGATTGTAAAAAATATTATCACTTCGGATAATTCTCTTGGTACACGTACCAGAAACACACATTCTAACCCGCTAGGAACATCGTTTCCCTCAGTTGGTTGCCACACGATTAGAAAAATTTCTACAAGCAGAACCACTGTGATTATTCATAACAAACAAGTTTCTGGATAATCCACTCCGCAAACGGGAGAGACGACCAAAGAGAAGTTTTCGAGGACAGCCATCGGCAACATGGTCTTCGAAATGACTCATTATCGAACCCTCGTTACACTTACTATCCGACACGCTCTTTGTCATTTCTCGACCGTACCGATCATTAGGGCGGAGCAACTACGCAGTTCTACTTTTAATTTATTATCGGAAATTCATCGACCGCGGGGTGCGAGATCTTATCAGCTCATCAGCTTAATTAATATAGGCTCGATGCTGCCGCAACGGAGCGGCCAGTTTCACGGCCCATGGCCGTTGCCGAGCGATGTTTCGGAATTACGAATCGCGAAAAACGAACGAATCCGCGACAATAAGTGCCCCCGAAAAAGCCCACTAGGCGCGCTACCCACGGATATTAATAACCATCCTGTCGACCGGTGCAACAATTAGATTGGACCTCCGCGGAGGTGCAATTAAAATAAATCGCATAGGTGTACACGAACACATACACACACGCTCCAATAAATAATAATCCAATTGGTGCGATTTTCATCGTATCCTCTCCGTCAGAACGAGTTACCTATCAGCACCTCTGTCGAAAACACTGCTTACGATAAATATGTTCTACAATTACCGTTGTCAGTGGGTGCGATCGGTATTGTTATTCATATAAATTGCGTGGTGCGACAATGGCAACAGACTTGTCAGATGGTATAGCGTAGATCAGAGGTATGGCCAAATATAACCTAAAATCTATTTTGTTTTTTTTTTATTTTTTGAACCAGCCCATGAGCCAGATGATATGATTTGAGAGTCAAGAATATCCTGTCAATTTAGCTCAATTGAGTGTGACCGATTGGACTGTTTGGTTGACAAATTGACCCACCTGGTAATATACTTCTAAAAGCTTGCAATTTCCACTTTGAAAAAGAATTCCTCTATTCTGTCAAGCTTGAACCCTAAGCCACTGTGTTGTGTTTTGGGTAGGCCGAAGAGTTTTCAAACGTACTAAAAAGGAGACGAACGGTGGCTTGACGCAGGACCTTTATTTTTTGGAACAACTATTTTTTTGAAAATTTAGGTCTTTCAATTTTTAATTGATCACTAAAAACCGGATTAACTTTCTGTCTGCTTTCAACGGAGGAAGCAATTTGCCAGACCTCGTTCCTAAATTCTAGTGCAACTGTCAAGCCCTTGCACCACTTCCATCAACGAAATCAACCTGCTCTATTTATTAATTAATTGTAACGATATGAATAAATCCGCCCGACTTGCCCATAAAGGTTGAACAAGAAAAAAATCAGAAACGAAAATCTTGCTAGAGTCAAATTATGTGTTTTATAATTCAATGTATCAGGTATACTTTACAGCAATTTAACGTAGAGCTTTCTTAAGCTTCTTTGCCTTCAGATTTCATGTGACAGTTCGGTCCAACTTGTAACTTGAAACTCAATACAACCTTCTTTTTTATGTTTTGGACAAACCCTACCGAAACTTCCCTCCATTTTCGCGGCGTCTCTGATAACAAGTTTGGGATACGTTCAAAAAGAACCATCATTTTTCAATGAGTTTTTAAATCAGATGCCTTCGCCTTTCTGTCCTTTCCGGGTTCCCTGTCAGGCGTTTTCCAAATCATTTCAGGACATTACACACCGTGGATTTCGGATAATTCAATATTTCAGCATGTTTACTAATAAAAGTGTTGCCAACTAAAAAGTTCTAGAACACCATTACATACAGTAATTCGTCTCTAATTGGACATAGTGTTAACTGGACGGGCCTATAATGCAACACGACATGTAAATATACCTTTGTGCAAGTTTCTACAACACGATAAATTTTGACATAGGACTACGTCTTTGATTTCTATATAGGGGGGCCACTCTTCAAATAATGTAACGAGAAATTATGGGATTTCAAACGCATATTACGCAAAATATTTATTGCGATATATGTTGTACTATATACCATTAGATGGGAAATTTATTCAACAATTTAGGTAATTAAATCACGAACAGTGAAGTTAGCAAAACAAGTGAACAATGTAATGTATAACTGGCAATGTTTTATTAGATTTTACCAGCTACTTGCGCTGTGGAGAAATGGCAAGACATTGTTTTCTGCATCAATTTTTATTGAGGCAATATTTATTGAGAACACTTACGACATATTACAAAGAGGCATCCCTCTTTGTGGTGTATGGCGAGCTTGAGATGTTTCTCGATAGAATCGCATGCGGCACGCACCTGGTCCATTGGCATCTCGTCCCAGATCTAGGAAATGAGCTTCTCAAATTGGCCCATAGTGCTCTCTTTATGTTCGCTCTGCTTGACCAGTATGTACGACCATACAAAGAATTCCAAAGAATCAAGGTCCGGGGTGCTGGGAAAGCACAAAGTCTTATCGAGGAAATCAGTCCCGAATTACCACGGAATTCTCCCGATACCACGCTTGGTCGAGATTCACCGTGTGGACTGGTGCGCCGTTCTATTGAAACACGTAATGATCTTTTCCGTAGAGGTCTCGAAGTGCCGGGCTTCAACCTTCTCCAGAACCTCGGTCTTATAGTACGCGGCGTTTTTCTCTATAAACACCAGAGGGAAGCCTTTCAACCACCGGAATATGTCGCCGGGTCGCTCACATCTCGCAAACAACTTTTCTACAATGACGCGGTTCTCCTTCATCGTGCGCGGTAAACAATTAACAAATGACAGCAAGTCGACACCATGCGCATCGGTTAGTCTATATATGAGGATAAAGCTGACACCAATACCAATGCACAGAATGCATACGGTGCGCACCTACATAGCGATGAAAAGTTGTAGTCGAACTTATTGAACATCTTGAAAAATGCCGAGGCAAACAGTTTTACATCAATAATTAACTGACCAACGTTTGCATACTTTGCACTTTTTTTGGTTTGAGTTCGAGAAACCCATCGCGATTTTAACAAGAACAGTTTGTATACCGATCAAGCTAATTTTTGATTAAATGTGGACATTTCCCACATTTGGAATGAAGACAATACCCGCGTCAGGATCATGATCACAGACTTTTTTGTACCACAATACAGCACCCTTAATGCAGAGGGGCTATGATTTAAACAAACCGGTGCAACATGCCACATCGCGCGTGCCACAATCGATTATTTGGAAGAAACGTCCGGCAAACGAATAATTTCGCGCAATGAATCCGTGAATCGATCATGCTATCTGACACCATTGGACTATTTTTTGTAGGTATACGTTGATAATCCACACACGACACATATTAGTTATATTTTTTGACGTAGGACTACGTCTTTGATTTCTATATAGGGGGGTCACTCTACGAATAATGTAACGTTTTTTAAGAGTTTTCAAATGCATATTACGCAGAGTCGTTCTTACGATATATGTTATAATATATACCATTAGGAGGTAAATTTATCCAGCATTTCTTTCGCTTGAGACATCAACAGTGAAAATAATAAAACAAGTGAGCAATTTAACAAATAAGAGAGGTATGTTTTGCGAGCGAATGCGAAGGTCAATCATGTATTATGCATTCTTTCTTCCAACTTCGTTCCCATGAATGTTGTAGTTAACACAAAACTGCGTGCAATAATTCGTTCTATCTAATAAATTAGCAAGATGTTAAAGTAATCAGATGCAAGATTTCATACATACTCAAACTTCATTCAAGATTACATCAAAGCAATGAGGAAAGTGTCACCCATACAGTGATCTTTCGTTAATTAGGAGGAGGCGGCGATTATCATGCGAAAACTTATTGAGATCGGCATAACATCGCATCACAAAAATGAAACGAAATGAAATATTAATATTCTTCAATTCATAATTCTCAATGACTCAAACGAACATTATTTCATCGAAAAAGCTACCGCTCCCGATGCCTAATAATAAGAATAAGACAATGGAATGAGCTCACAATACCATAGCTATTCATTGAAAATAATGAAACTTCATGATTTGTGTATTTTACCTAAAAATATCACGAAATCGTGAGTATTTTCAATTTGTTTTTTCGATTCTTCCCCATAAATTTCATATTCAATGTAATCAATGAAGATATCTTTTTTGTTTACCGATTCACATATACCCCATCTACCATTCCACCCTGTTATGTGTTCCATTGATATTCATTAATCATTTTCAGTTAGACAGTTGAATTTCCTGCCAGAAGCTTATAGTCTTTCTCTGTTTGTAAAAACCGTTTGAAGGTTATGAGTACATACAACAAACGGCCTTTTTCAGGGATACTATTTAGAGTTTCAAAAGAGTTAAACTAACAGATTAATGAACAATGAAAAAAATTACATTTAAAATAACCAAGTGTTCTGAATAATCATAGTCCTACATCAAACTTCTGTCCGTGCCCCTAGGCTCAGACCCTTCTACTTTTTTGAAAAGTTGGTTTATTCAACCTCCTCTCCTAGGCTAGATGTTCGCACCTTAGACTCAACGCTGCCCATCAAATCTTGTGCGATATATGCGCTGTCTTTCTTACACTCCATTCCCTCTTTCTTCTACTCCTGGTGGCTTTTGAAGCCTGTGTGATACACAATGATAGAACGACCGATTTAACTATGTGTTCTCTCAAACATATGACACGTAGGGTGAACGCTTAGCTGTGACGTCATGACAGCGGTGTGAAAGACATCGACACCGCATAAACCTTTGCTTAGTAATCATTGGCCCTGGACTTCACTTTCATCATCAACGAGCACGAGGTAAGACGTTTCTCCGTTAAAATAGATACGCTGGGTGATTCCCAAAGAAAGATATATTTATGAAACACACAAAGCCCTTCCCTGTTTTCCGAAGCTTGCCATTCATAATCGGCCCAAAATGTTTCTATTGGGCGAAGCTCTGACGAGTTTGGTGGATTTGCCTTCTTTGGTACAAAAACAACATAGTTGGCTTCGTATCACTTCATCACCAGTTTCGCCATTGCCATTTCCGGCAAAAACAGAGTCTTACCTTCGTGGAACCAGAGAAAGGGCAGCATGTGCTTCTGGACGACTGTTCTTCTTTATATATTTGGCCGTTGATGGTGCCGGTCGTTATGTACGCCTTGCTGAATTTGCCGCACCCACAGATCGCCTGCCACACCAAGTACTTCTTGGTAAATTTGTCGACCTTCTTCTTCCGGAACTTCCCCGTAACATCCAGGCGGGTCTTTCCGACGAAAAACTCCAGGCCGAGGATCTGCTTCGTGTCCGCTTTAGTGTACGTCCATTACGATGCATTTCCGCAGCACCAACCACTCGCGGTATAGCTTCTTGCCGAGCTATTTGGCCCCCGTTTTCTGTTTATCGGTTCGGTTAAGCGCCTTCCTTATCTTGAAGACATAAAGGCGGCCCGCTGCATTGTCTGCTGGTCGAACCAGACGGAAGAACTGATCTTCCTTGCCTTCACGGGGCCGGTCATCTTCGCTTTTATTTTGCTGCCAGCTCGCCAATGGGTTGTCTGGGTTTCCTTGAACGATTTTACCACACGGTCGAATGGTCGATTCCGTCTGTTAACAAGTCTCACAGATCGATTGTCTGGATAACTGGGAACGATGATTCCAAACTAGCGCATCGAACGGCCCGATAACTTCCAATCCCACTAATCGTCCTGGAGTTGAGTGGAGGGAACTAGCCATGGGATCTGCAATAATTTCAAACGATTGAGCTGAGTCATGGCGCGAGTCTTATTGCCCACTTGGCGCAGAAATAAACACATCATAAGGGGTAATCTAATCCGCGAAGCTCGTGAACTTTATTTTGAACGTGAGTGAAGAGAAAACAAAAAAAAATCTTCACTTATAGATCTCACGCTGGTTTCCCTGCCGAGCGCTGACGTTCGTTCCTACGCGGCGCAGATTCTATCCGGCCAAACCCTCCCCACAGGCTCCGTGGCCGATGAAGTCGGTTGATTCTAGCACATCTTGACTGAATGATTAATCGCCTTTGGCGAGTCCGATTGGGCCGCAATGGACCGCCAGCTGGTGATGACGTTATCCCAGCAAACTGACCTGATCTCAAGGTGAACGGCTCTATCAATTAGAATCGATTCACTTAGTGGCAGCAAACAGATGATAAATGAATATAATTCTTCACCGAAAGATTCTAGACATTGGTACCGGGGAGAGCTCAACAACACACCACTAGAGGTTACTGAGGTGCACGGTCCAAGTTTCACTGAGAATAAAAGTTTTTGAATTCCAAACTTTTACTATGAAATTGATAGCGTGTCTTGCTAAGTTGGAAAGTTTTTCTCGCCCTTAGTGCGCATTCTTTTCTCTACTTCCTGACCTGCTGAAATTATTTTTCTGATGTGAATATTTCCCGGAAACTGTGTTACTTTCTGCGGAAAATTCATCCAAAAGTCCTATTTATCATTTGACAACACCGCTTTACTCGGGTGAAAAACTCGCCTTGTTGACTCGTATGTCGGTTTACCGTGGAGTTAGTTTTAACTTCCAGCCTCGCCAAACTCGTGCCCATGTCATATCTCGTGGGCAGAAAGCAAGATAGAGTGACTCGAGCAGCAGAGAACTTCATGACTGAAGATCAATCTCCAACTTTGGAGATTCTCCCGTTTTCCCTTTCACATTTCCCTCGGAAGCACGGCTTCACCGGAAGAGGAATCAAATTGAATACAAGTGTTCTCCCATCTAAAGTTAGATTACTTTCGCGCAGTGAACGCGTGCGGCGGAATGAAAAATTGCACCACAGCTTCCCTGGGCCTTCCTGGGACCTCTCTGTTTATGAGTTTCTCGTTGAGAGCTGCAAATTTGAAATTAATTTCGGTGCACATACGGTGAAAACGAGCGAGCGGCGAGCGAAGATACGAGATACTTTTTTTTTCTTTCAAGTCCCTTCCCCGCCCCCTGACGAGCCCCACCTGCTGAAGGAAGGGAAAGTTTTTCTTCAAAGGTAGCCGCCGCTCATCCTTAGACTATAGCGCTTCTAGCGTATCCATTCCGTGGTATCGGGAAAGAGGGAAAATTGTTAATCACTTTGCGAGCACTCAACATGACGAACTTTTCTTCTTGGGAGAAGTTGAAAATAATGGTTCTCTGCTTTGGTAAGGCGAACCGAACTCTAACAGCAGATTGTTCAATTATATGACAAGCTGGAAGGATAAATGCACGCAGTACCACTTGTGAGCGATACGGCACTATTAAGCGCGTTTTTACAGTTCCGAAGAGTTTCTAACCTTGTGCTTCGATGCATGTCAACAGCATACATATGACATCGCCACAGATCTAATTTTTAACCCAGAATTCTCGTTTAGGATCTGTCATTATTTATCGATTTTCATCAAATACCCAATTCCGGACCAGGCAGGAAACAAACATCACCTGGTTTGAAACAATGATGGTCACCTGGTTTGCCGTTAGAAAATTTTTTGACCCCAAACAAGTGAATTCGCTCCTATTTCCAGATGTCTTCAAATTTTCCACGTCCTTTTCAGGAAAATATATAACATAACATAATTTTGCCTATAAATTACGTATGTTTGCGATTGGGAGCTTTTTTTTATTGTTTTAGCCATAAGGGAAAAATCCGGACACGCTTTTAACGGAATTTTCGCTGTACCACTGTTCAGTGAAATTTAAATAATGGTTACTCCGGCCGGGAAATCCACCTTATGCTACTCCAGAAAAGGCAGTAGACGAATTTCATGCCCTAGGAACCGGCAGCACCATCTCCGATAGCAGTGGAACATTGTGGGTGTAAAAACATTGGTCATTTAAGCGACATTGAATATTTGAAATCTCAAAGAAAAAATAGACAACTTTTAGAATAGGGCAAAAGATTGATTTTCTCATTTATTTACAAAAATTCTAATTAAAAAAAATTAAACCTACAAAATGTGGGTTAAAGAAGTAAATGTAGGAATTTTTTTCCAATTTTCATTAAAAATATCAAAACATTTTTTTCTAAAAATTTGCACTGCCCTTCTTCCGATGTAGAGATGGCTTGTTGGTTCTTTATGAGCTATTCATAGAGCTTTTCAGATTTGAAAAGTTTTTGAGAAGAATGAATTTTTATTTAAAAAAATCAGTGCAAAACGAATTTTCTCTCGGTAACCGTAATATAATTATGATTTGCTATTATTTATTAAACGGTCTTATCTAGGTTGACCCGTTTGTATGTTTGTAACTTTGTAACTTTGTAACTTTGTCTGCAGCGCTGTACCGCATCAATTGAAATTTAACCCCCTTCCTGTTGACCGTTTGATCTGAATTTTGGAACACATCTTTATCTCTGGTGTCATTATAAAGCTGCGTTTTCCATTATCTTGAAAATCCAAACTGGCGGCCGCTACAAAATGGCGGATTACAAATTTTCTCAGAACCCCATCAATATGAATATCAAATGAAAGGGATTGACTAGTAGAACACAGTCATTTATGAAAAATATAAATCCAAGATGGCGACCGCTACAAAATGGCGGATTACAAATTTTCTCAGAACCCCATCAATAAGTATATCAAATGAAAGGGATTGACTAGAAGAACACAGTTATTTATGAAAAATCAAATTCCAAGATGCTCGCAGTCTCTAAACAACCAATTACTTTCTAAATGGTTTCATTCAGCTTGACTTGTTTCTATGTATGTTTGAATGTTTGTAGGGTAGAGTCCCACATTAATAGAAAATTGACCCCGTTCCTGTTGACTGATTGATCTGAAATTTGTAACATACATTTAATTCTACTGTCAAAATTCAATTTGGCCGTCGTTAAAAAATGGCTGAATGATTTGACTTGGAGAACGAAACATAATAAACAACATAAATTCAAAAAGGTCGCCATTAAACCGTTTAACTTATATCCCATTTGTTTATTTCAGGCTCATTAGCATTTTAGCTGTAACAGAGCCGAATTTTAATAGTGTACATGTCACATATTTATCATATCTATAATAAGCACATTACACAGTTGACATTTTTCGGCGTTATAGTATTCCTTCTATACATATGGTACATTACATTTCACAGTAGCCATATAGGCGTAAGAGTATTCGTTCTGTTCTTTCATTGTCCAGTTATACCGGACAGCGGAGACAGTTGTTATGATAATTGTTGAGTTATTAATAGAATAGCAGCCCGATGTGTCCTGCAGAGCAAATCAGTTGTATGGATGAATCGATCTTATTTCGACCGTGGATCGATCTCCATCGCTGATGATTGTTGCGTGGACGTAGTTATTCTGTAACAACACAAAGATGGTCAATGAGGGCCCTGAGTTTTGAACTCACGATCGATCGCTTACTAAGCGAACGCGCAGCCAATGTGGCTACTGAGACCCCCTTAACCGTTTAACTTAAAAAGTTTTTTTTTCACTTATTTTATTTTATAGTTTTTAGTAAATTCTCTGTATCATTAGTATACCGCCGTTCTACGCATAGTTGTCCCATGTTCCAAAATCAGCAACTGAGGAAAACGCAATCAAAGTTTTCTAGCATATTTGTCTATCAGAAGCTTTAAGCATTTCAGTTTAGCAATACACCGGGTTTTTCTGAGCAGTAAACATTATCTAATGAAATGTGAAAAGTTCCCCTTAATTGAATCAATCAAGTGTGGTTATCAGTTTAACGACTCATATATTCCCAGACAGAGAAAGATATATTTTCGTTCATGCTCTTCTTTATCGTCTTGGAGAACACCTTCCAACTTCATTTTATGATGAGGTGTAGTATTATCACGCTTCTTCATAATAGGGCGTGGCAGCTATATGGATAGCGTAGTCGTGTAAAGTAACTTTGCATTCCAGCCGGCCTTGGTTCGATCCCCATTGACGTCGTATGGACTTTTTTTTGCACAATCCCAATGAAAAGAGAAAATAAAACAGAAAGAGATGTCTGCTCGCATACATACAAACCATTTTTAAGCTTTTAAAATAGCTGCCTAAACGCTAGTTTGAGTGTAGAATATCAACATAGGACAATTGAGCATGGTGTTTTTTTAAGCAAACAATAACTTTTTTTGTGTTTTTCCAGAAGATTAGGCATAAAAACATCGTTTTATGAAGAAAAGTGAAAATTTTCAAAAAGTAACATGGGACAACTATGCGTAGAACGGCAGTATACTTTTCTACATTAAAACCAGTCAAAAATTATTGTTTGTATTCTATTAGTCAAATCATTTCATTTGATACCAATATTGAGGGGATTTTGTGGCGGCGACCTTTTCAAATTTATGTTGTTCATAGTGTAGTGTATTCTCCAAATCGAGCCATTCGACCATTTTTTAGCGACGGCCCAATTGAATTTTTCAAGATCATGGAATACGCAGTTTTATAATGACAGTAGAATTAAATGTATGTTCCAAAATTCCGATAATTCAACAGGAACGGGGTCAATGTTCTATTAGTGTGGAGCAACCCTACAAAACGCTCAAACATACGTACAAACAGGGCAAGCTGAATGGAACCATTAACAAGTAATTGTTTATTTGGGAACTGCGGTCATCTTGGATTTGGATTTTTCATGATCTTCTGTGTTCTGCCAGTCAAGCACTTTCATTTAATACTCATATTGATGGGGTTGTGAAAAAATATATATGGCGCCATCTTGTGGTGGCGGCCATTTTGGGTTTACATATAACATACATATAACATATAACTGTGTTCTACTAGTCAAGCCCTTTCATTTGATACCCATATTGATGGGGAACTGAGAAAACATGTAATCCGCTATTTTGTAGTGGCCGCCATCTTGGATTTGCATTTTTCATAAATAACTGCATTCTACCCATATTTGCTATTGAATATGGAATCATTATACAAATTATTCAAAATTTCCCAAAATCAAAAATAAAATACTCCGGATAATCGCGTCTAAAATTCTGGATAAACGAATCCCGGATAATCGAGTCCAACCTGTCCTGGCCCCCCATGATGTCCTGTTAGACGTAGTCCTACGTCAAAATATTATACTATAATTTTTTTTTTGGCTTACGTGTCCCGTTTTTATCCCTGAATTATTTGGTGAGCCTACTCATCGGGACATCTGAAATCAACTCGGAATGTGCAGTCAACGGTGAGTCGAGTGATTAAACGTTACAACGAAACTCTGAGCATCGAACGGAAGAGAAATGCGATCAGAATAAATGTTATATTAGTGATCAGGATCACAAGCGCGTCACAAAAGCATTTAAGTGGAGTCCTAATGCTTCGGTCAGATATGTGGCCAATAAGTTGAATCTGTGCGAGTCTTTCGTTCAGAGAGCCAAGGACCGGGAGAAACTGCATACGTACAAAGTGTAGACTTACGTCAAGGCGGACTTCCGGCAGCTTCCGGGGCTACTTTGCTTCACCACCCAGCTTAGTATTGATGGCCCAGAGAAAGTAAGGAAGCAGAAATTTTAAAAGTTTGCCAAAAAAAATGATTTGGTAAGCGAGCTGCTCATGTGGCACACAGTGTGCGCCGTTCGTGACTACCGGGACTATAAATGGGCAGATCTACCTCAAGGAGTGTCTACAGAAGCGTGTGCTTCCTCTGTCAAGGCAACACGAGAGCCCTACGATCTTCTGGCCGAATCTAGCTTCGTGCCACTATTCAAAGGATGTCCTGGAGTGGTACGAAGCCAACATGTGGACATGTGGGGTATGTCAACTAGGTCATTTCCTACAGCGTTTTTTTTTGCCGTGATGCAATTTGATGTGGGACATCCTTTATACAACACATTAGTTTTAGGTATAGAGTAGAGTAGACCAGAGGACCTGAATTGTAGAGGCCATAAAGTGCCTCAAATATTCTTTTTTGGCAACTTTAGCATTGAATCGACGAAATCTTTTTGTGGTTTTCAACCACCACTCGACTCCTGACTAACCTCCTCTACATACTATTTATTTGATTTTTAATTTTTTAAAGCAATTTTTTTTTCTACCCAAATTCGAGATTTCGAGATTTCGAGAAAACCATCAAAGACTAAAACTTTACCGAGAGAAATCTTAAATTGATATGAAATACAAGAGAGAAATAAAAACTATGGATGGGTTATACCCAATAGGGTACATATCGAGGTGAATCAATAGGCGAAGTATACTTGTATTCGCATGCAAAATTTCGTATCGTGATTATTTGCGTTCTCTATGAAATGTATATAGAAAGAACAAAACAACGTTCAAAATACTCACAGTTTCATGATGATTTGAGCTCAATTTCTTATAAAATCTTGCAACGGTTTATTTTTAAACAGATTGTTACATATTTCCATTATTTATATGGTAAAAAGGTCCAGAGAGCAGTCGAATTCTTAGTCCTCGGAATCATTAACATTTTCGGTGAAATGCTGCTCAATTGAACGCTATTTTCCCACATCACACACACCGACACAGAGAGCCATAGTAATATCAATATGGTATGCTAAAACTTATGAAAGTTCGTTCGTTTCTCTGGCCGTGGGGAGTGAAAATGTTGTACTAAAATAACACTTTTATTCGTATTTTTCAACATAATTTCACAAATATTCACTAAATGCTGTCACATTATATTCATAATCAGCGGGAACTTCAATAAAATGTATGTTTTTCATTGATAGAATACATACTGAAAATAGCATTTTCACATGTATGTGGTAGGCAATCGAATATAAACACAACGACTGACGTCACTTTTTTGAGAAATAGTTATGGCAGCGCATGCTATGTCGCTCGAAAAACCACCATCTTCATTACCTTTTTTCCAGGACATTGGGTTATACCAAGGCGTCTCTATATACACCAGGTGAAACAATCATATGAAATGCATTGGAATTGCTGTCGGTATTGTTTACAAACTGCATCAGAACGCTGCCGGCGGCTCTCTACAAACTGCTACGACGCCTATTAGAACGATGCCTACTATGTTCGGCTTTCGCGTATTATGTGAAAAAGAAGGGGAACTACTCTCGCATGTATAAATGCAAAAATGGCGTATCCTAACAATAATAAAACAAACAACCCCCGCTCCACAAACCGTTGCTTCACCTGTTATACATTGATATAAGCGCCTTGGGTTATACCTATGATATAACCGCAAGGTTGGCGTAGGACTGCCGTTGACTTAGTAATCAAATGTATTTCTTCAATTAGCAATAATCCCACCTCGGATCATCCTCATCGTTTTGATTAAGTTATTGATTAAACTAGTGAATGAATGAAACTATTTACGAATTCAATTGCAAACAAATCCCAATTTAAGTCAATTCATGCATTATGGTAGTAGTTATCACAGCAAATAGTTATCAACATTTTACCTAATCATCAAACGATATGCGTAGAAGTTCAGTGAACTGGCGACATGAAGAGATATCTTCCAATGCAGTCTTGAATAATCGATCCAAACCGTTGCATTTGTACCCGCTTTTGTAGACTGTGTTAGCAAAACGAATTCCGGAGTGTAAAAATGCATTGGGAGTACAAAAGTATTGCCAACTTGAATGTATCTGCAATGCCTATTTTCCCAACTTCTTGGTTTCGGAATCTTGGGAAAACACATTCCGGTTTGCAAAAATGCAGGCGAGTACAAAAGTATCCGCTGCTTGCATCTAATTTTATATGCCAATTTCCCCGGCTCCATGGTTTTAAAATCTGTGTTAGGGAAACATTACGATTTGCAGAAACGCAACGAGTACAAAAGTACCCGCTGCTTGCATCTGATTTGCTATGCCGATTTCCACAGGCTCAATGGTTTTGAAGTCTGTGTTAGGGAAACATTCCCATTTCCAGTAACGCAAGCGAGTACAAAAGTACCCGCAGCTTGCATCTAATTTGCTATGTTGATTTCCACAGGCTCCATGGCTTTGAAGGATGTGTTAGGGAAACATTCCAGCTTCCAGAAATGCAAGCCAGTACAAAAGTTAGGAGAACATTCCTATTTGCAAAAACGCAAACGAGTACAAAAGTACCCGTTGCTTGCATCCAATTTTCTATGCCGATTTCCACAGGCTCCATGGTGTTGAAGTCTGTGTTAGGGAAACATCTATCCATTCCTGCGATCGTACCTCAATCGTTGCGCAATCATAACTGAGTGGATTTCCGAGAAGCACTCGCTTATATACCGATTGGTGTGATTTCAATAGCCTGTTTAAAAAGCAATTTTAAGGCTATTGAAACAAGTTTTTGGATAAAAAAGTAACAAGCATTTATATGCGTAGACATTTTATCTTTCGAATGAAGTGTTTATCATACCATTTCGTTCAGTTGTTTAGGAGCTATTAACGCTCAAAATCTCGGTCTCCGGCGTAACGCTTTCGTTTTCGAAACTTTGAACTTACACCCCAGTATAGAAATGAAAGACGTAGTCCTACGTCAAAAAATGCAGAAAGTGAAGTTGTAAATGTTCTCAAGTGAGTGGAAAAGTTCTGGCCTAAAATGGCACCCAGGGAACGAACCAGCAATGTTTCGTTTAATCACATTATAATTATCCGAGATTTGCTTTTCGAATACTCAACTTGCTATGAATCATGAATAATTGTATGATTAAATGCAAGGTTTTTTTCCTCTCCATCTACCGGTAATCGCATTAACGCCACTGTCATGTTCCCATTCAGCATCATTATAATCATCATCACAATAATTACCGTTTGCGTGACAGAGTCCTTCGTCCGTTTTCGTCTGTTAGCGAGGGGATGGTAGTTTTTAGCGGGACCAAACCCTCGACGATTAAACACACACACGTGACCTGAAGCCATTAGCTTCTTGCGGCATCTTGGCCGCGGCGCCATTTGTTGGTAGTGCCACCACCGGTCACTGCACGGATAATATTCATAAGTGTTTACTCGCCTCGCAAACGATTTCCAACCCTTGGGGCTCTCTTCCTTGCCATTTCCATGAGATGACCGTTCGTACAATTCGTTTACGATTCCAGTCCGGGAACAATGTTCTGATAATTTACTCTCTTTTGTTTCATTGCAGGTATGTAACGTCGTCAGGAAGTGAATTTGCATCGTCAGTCAACACTGTTCGAGATCCTTATTCCTCGTTGTAACCTTGTAACTACGACCAACCGATACGGGTCATTGTTGAACGAGCCCCTCATACCAAGCTTCCAGTTTGTTCCACAGCCTCGACAGGGCGGTCAAATGAATTATATTAATATCCACTTTATATTATTAGCTAGGTTTCTTGACAAGGTGGGTTCCAGGCTTACGTATAAAGTGTCGATCCCTCGCTCCAGCCCCGACATGCATTCCGTATCTGTATTTGAGCTCTTCTTGGCAAAGTGGGATGGGATCAAATCGTACTCCTATCCGTCCAATCACAAAACCCAATAAACAGACATGAGGTGGAAATTGATTCACAGCTTCGCTTCACTCCACCCATGGTAACTATGGGATGAAGAAAGGGACGATTGTTGGGTGCTTTCATCGAAATGATGCACTTATTCGTAGCATACAGGTAAGCATTCGCATCATGCTGGGAGCCCAACAATACAGGATGGAAATATAATGCAAGCAACACAGTTGCATTCATTATTTCTTACGCTTCATCTGAGCCGATGAGAAGTTGTGCGTCTTATTGAGCTACTTTATCATCGAGCGGAACATACAACTCATTGAGACTGATGTAAGTAGCTTGAAGAAGGAGCACTAGGAAGCAACATATAGTAACATCCCTACGAGACGGCACATCAATCCCTTCCCATTGTTGTTGTATCGAAGTATTTTCAATCACTGCAAGGATTTTGCAGCATTCAACAGTTGAAGCAGCTGAAGTTAAACATGAATATTAGACCATATTCCTGTACCTATCCAGCACTCAAAATACACATTGGAAGCTGCTTTCAGGCCCCAATGCGTTCGTTGCAATCCTGTAAATCGCAGCTGTTTGGATTGTGCGATTCTCATTGCAAACTGAGCTTCGGCCATGTTTAAAACTGATTTCCACATAAGAAAAACATGTACGATTGCACCGCGACCAGGTGTATGACACGATTATCGCTATCTCACTCTACCTACCGTCACCGCCTATCTCACTATTCCTCTGCTGTAAAAGTTCATCATCGACGTCACGATATGTCAGATGGTGGTAAATTGGTAATTCGCGATGACGTCGACGTCTGGTGGCGACTTCATTTTATAGCCATAATTTGATACAATTCCAACAAGGTTGCTGATTTTTTTCTTTATAATATAAAGTTGTCTTCATAAACAATTTTCGTATGAGACTTTTTCCCCACCTGCAAACTAAAATGTTTTTAATTCAAACAGAATACTAATTTGATATGGAAAAGCTATTTTTTATTCATAATTTTAATTTTGAAAACGTTCACTCCGACTGAAAATCAGCTGTTCTTTGACGCTCCCCTAAACTAGTAAATGAAGCTCACTGCCGTCAACGCGGATCGCTGTTTTGAAGAAAACAAATACTTCTGACGTGTGAGATGTTGGCACCAAAAACATGGCGGGTGCCATACGGCTGATCGCGACTGAGAATAATCCAGGCAGGGGTTGTCCCTTAACTACTGACGGTTCTGTTAACGGCCTTCATATTCCAATTGACATCTGTCAACCCCTTTTATCATGCACCATTGAAAACGACAAGTCTTTGTAGGAGTTCGATAACCACGAATTCGAAGCTCTAATCTTGAATTTTATTGGATTGGGCCTGTTGTATACGGGATGGTCCTCGGGCGTAATCATGGGCTTCAACTTGAACAATACAAGACGCCAGGTCAAATTCACGTCATTTCACTACAAACAGTGTCCAAGGAATGAAAAATGAAAATCGAATAACAAGTGTAGGATCGTCATGGCAACTGCACAACGATCCAAGTTCACATTGACTAAGTACGATTTTGAATGTTCTGGAATCTAACAGAGCCTAATTCATAGATATCCTCCAAAGCGCTTTCGGCTTTCTCGTTCCACTTCTACGTCCCCCGAAAAAGTTGACTCGCAGTGTCGTACAAACATTGGTGTGGACTTCTCTCCAATTCCTTTAGTATGGGAGGATGATGCCTACAGATACTTACGAGCGGCGATTAGGCTTGCATAACCACAATGTCATAATCTGGCGCAGCTCAGAACCAAGGTGTTTATAACAGGTGTATAACAGGTGAAGCAACATCATCACTTCAATCAGAAAGGAGTTACGGTTTGTGGAGCGGGGATTGTTTGTTTTGTTATTGCTAGGATACGCCATTTTTGCATTCTCACATGCGAGAGTAGTGGATGAACTGGATGAGAATGAAATTCTACAAAATCATCCCTTCTTTTTCACATAAATTCGCGAAAGCCGAACATAGTAGGCATCGTTCGAATAAGCGTCGTAGCAGTTTGTAGAGAGTCGCCGGCAGCGTTCTCATGATTTTCCTGTTCTTCCGACCGGCAGCAACTCTCGTCGTTTGCAGTTGTTGCTGACTATCTGATCCACTGGGTTGAGTCGAAATATTTACTTGACCGCCTGTAGTATTGTCTGCTCGCTCTAATCATTGTTATCCGTTCTTGTTCAACACTTTTATATCGCTTCCTTTATACAATTTCAAATGTTGAGTAGAGATTTTCACCAGAGCTGTTTGTAAACAATACCGACAGCAATTCAAATATGGCTGAAAGTGCATTTCATATGATTGTTTCACCTGGTATATATATAGGCGCCTTGCTCAGAATTAGCGAAACACAAACCGAGTAAGCGTTTGATTTCGTTTCCCATTTCACTCGTTTGTTTGAATTCTGCAGTGCAGTTTGCGTCAAGCGAGGATTGAGAGCTGACCGGGTAGAGGGAGCCACCCGACTTTTGTCGAAGACTCCTATTTTATATCTCTTATACAGGTCGGACTCGATTATATATAATCGCAATTTCACTTTCAACGTTAATTTACGAATCCAATACATAATCGAATCACAAAAAAGCTATTTTTCTATTAATTTTTGACATTCATACATTAATGAAAAAATTGTTTCCTTGAGATTCGATTATGTATAGGATTTGAAAATAGTTGTTGAACAAAAATGGTCGACTATATAGAATCGAGTCCGTCCTGTACGGTTTAAAAAATATAACATTTTTGCCTGGAGACTCCTAAAAAACTTATGTTTTACTCACTACATTCCCGGGATCGCCATACTCTTGTCATGTTTCTAAATAGAAAAAAGTTCACAGAACAAGCAAATCGTGATAATTTACAAACGAAATTATTACGAATTAGTAGCAGTAATACTTTAAAATACTTAAGTTTAGTGGAAATATAAAAATATATATAGAAAAATAGTTAAACAAGGGTCAGTGCCAAAGTGCTGTAAGTACAGTAATATAGATCTAATGCGACATGCCGAAGCACCACTCAGTGTCGCATTGGAGGCGGTTTTGACAAATTTGGGCCCCGAACTCGATGTTTACAAAAATGTCCAATTAGAGGTAAAAATGTTCAATTAAACGTGTCGCATTACAGGTCTGTCCAATTAGCAAAATGTCGCATTAAATGTAAATTACTGTAGTCAAATAACTTGAAGTATGAAATTTTTATTCATATTTTTAACAGTTTAAAACTGCCTTCGAACATACTAATCTGGTAGAGAAGTGGAAAATACTTTTTATATTCTTTATATTCCTCACAATCACGGATACCACCATTTAATATAAATATTCTATTTAATATATATATTCTATCTAGGGATGCCAGGTATCTTTCTCAAATATCCACATACGGCATTTAGAGATATATTCTAATGTCTACAGTCGTGGATGGCTTATGTTCTTGTTTTCAAGAAAACTATCTCAAAAAGAAAGCATGTTACGCCAGCGTGCAAAACAGAATACCAACGATTTCGTTTAGAAACATATTTGCAACATTCATGCGAACGAACGAAGTTGGAAGAAAGAATGCATAATACATGATTTATATTCGCATCCGCTCGCATAAGCTACCTCTTTTATTTGTTAAATTGCTCACTTGTTTTATTATTTCCACCATTGATGTCTCAGGCGAAAAAAATGTTGGATAAATTTGCTGTCTAATGGTATATTTTATAACATATATCGCAAAAACGATTCTGTGTAATATGCATTTGAAAACTCTTAATAAACGTTACATTTTTCGTAGAGTGACCCCTTATATAGAAATCAAAGACGTAGTCCTACGTCAAAAACCCTCATATGCCTAGTTTGAATCCATTTGCTTGAATAGTTCTCGGGTTATGCATTAATCTGTGTTTCATTTGTATGGCAGTCCCCCTTCAGACAAGAAGTAGAAGTGTCGAGTCACCACAGAAGCATTTGTTGTCCTCCACTTGCCAAATTTGATTGGTTAGTCCTCGAGTTATGTAGAATTTTTTATTTCTTTTGTATGGCAGTCCCCCCTTAGAGAGGGGAGAGACTGCCATACAAACCACAATCAAAACATTTCTTGTCGCCTAGAACCTCCACATGCCGTTTGCTTGCTTAGTTCTTAAGTTATTCAGAAACTTGTGTTTCATTTGTATGGCAGTCCTTCCTTAGAGTGGAGAGAGGGGTCTCGAACAATCATAACAACCTTCCCCGGCCCCTAAAATCCTTACAAACATGTTTTCATGCCAATCGGTCCAGTAATCCAAGTCCATAAGAATCAGAAAGACAGACAGACATCACTCCATTTTTATATGTATAGATATGCTAGAGCCAACATGAGCGAGCGAAACAGGAAACACCTTGAAATGAAAGCATATCAAAGCTTTTCGTATAGTTTTCCATATACACGGCCCAGACCGAGATGGATATAGATCTCCTTTATGCTCTCCTTTTTACTCTTAGAAAACACATTCCAATATCATTTTATAATGAGGTGTAATATTATCACGCTTTTACGAAACAGCACCAGTACTTATGTGGATAGCGTGGTCATGTAAAACAGCCTTACATTCTAACCGGCCTTGGTTCGATCTCCGTTGACATCGTTTGGACTTCTTCTGGGTTCAATCCCAAATAAAAAAGTAAAGATATGTCTGCTCTCATACATACGAACATTTTAAAACTTTTGTGACCGATGATTTGATTTTCTCATTCGACTCTTCAGGACACGAAAAGGCATCCGAAGATGAAATGCTTTTTGACAATGTTAGTTTGAGTACAGGTCTTTTTGAGAAAATTCTCCCCAAACCATAGAAATCCCATCTCCAAAGCTGCGGGTCCAAAAACTAATGTTGAAGCTAATCCCATAAGTTTCACTATGTCAGGAAAACTTCTCTGGTAAAAAGAAAATCAACTTGAATAGAATTTTTTCATACTGGAAGGACTAACGGGACGTGTGACATAATTTTTTAATTCGTAACTTTGCAGGCGGCAGTTTGATGGTTTGAGGAAAATATTTTTAGCAAGGCCTGGTTACAAGGCCTGGATAACTTTTCATCAACACGTATGTACAGTTAGAAGTGCAATGAAGTTCTTCAGAATCATTTACTTCTGTTTTTGCATCAAAAACACTGTGATAATTGGATAATTTGGTATCAATTCATAAAATCCGGTAGGTCATGGCATGGTTTAATGAATAAGGGCTTCAGATTCTGAACTGGTCAGCTTGTTTACCAGATCAAAACCCTATCAAGAACTTATAGGGAGTGATCGTACGAATGGTAGATGCAGTTTACAAGCAGTATGAGTGATTTGAAGAGCATAAACGAGCAGTATCCTCCGCGTAGAACGAGATACACACTACAGCATGGCGCAGCTTAATCGAAACCACCCCGAATGAGTTATTCGAACTGATTACGAACTAGAAACTTATTGTAATTCTTGTGAAATTGACGTTAATTTTGTGTGTTATGACACTGGAATTCTAGTTTTTTGAATGTTTCGCGTCTGGACACAACAATAATGTTCAAATGGCCATTCTTATAAATTAAGATAATTATTACATCGTACACTATATACTTCAATTCAATCGACTTCTTACATATCTCTGGAAACTTAGAAAAATGGAGTGGTTCTATAGTTATGAAATTGAAAATGAGGCATGTAATAATTGATTAAAAGATTTCAAACTTATATTACGCAAAATCGTTATTGTGATATATGTTATGATGTATACCATTAGAAGGAAAATTTATTCAGCAATTGTTTTGCTTAAAACATGAACAGTGAATGCAGTAAAAAGAGAAAACAATTCGACGATTAAAATGGATATGTTATTTTGATTTTACTAGCCACTCGTTTTCCCCACAATGCAACGAGCAATCTTGTTGCCTACATATGGGCGTAGTTGGCGGAATCAAAGGAGGGAATATGTTGGAATTATTTTGAAGATGATCTTGGATGGTTTTTACTCTATTCTCCCCAAGTATTTGACACGAGCGTGGCTCAAAAGGTTAAACGTTGATAGAGATTTTATTAGTTCCTGTTCAGGTTCTTTCGTGCTCAATTCACGTTTTTATCGTGTTGGTCTTTCTACTATCTATTTATGTATTTGTGGTCCAGGATATCATGATATCAAGCAATGGATATGATGGTTTGAGGAAAATATTTTTAGCAAGGCTTTTGTTGAATCCGTACCTTTCGTTTCCTACGTTGTGTTGTCCTTCTTTGTTGTTTTCCGATCACTTCACTTTCTTTCTAGTTCACTTTCGAACCCTTACAAAAACTTTTCCTTTTTCCACTGTTTTATTTCTCCTTTCAAAACACGTCCTATTCTGTTGAATCTGTTTGCGAACTGAATGTTTATTCCAACAAAACGTCAATAAAAATCCAGGGGTACGACTAAAACGTCAAATCCCTCATATTGCCAATGTACCCAATATTGCTGCGGTTTACTGACATTTTGGTTCTGACGATTACTGTTGTTTACAACACGGTCCGGTTATATAGTTAAATAGTGGCTAACTTTAAACTCCATGTTGAAGCTGAACACCTCCATGTGAAACCGAAATATAAAAATCGCTTAAGCAGTTAGAAATAAAGCAGCGCTATTTCCGTGATTTCAACGATTTCAATCCTCGCAAATGGTATGTTGGTAAACAAATGACGCCATATTGATTTTGACTTTGGGTAGCCTATATTCAATTGATGTCTAACCCCTGTAAAAATCAGCGGCGAAAATGCAGTGTTGCCAGACTGGGTGGGTTATTATCCCTTAATCGGGCGAGATTTTAATTTGCTGCATGGGCTATACAAATGCTTGCATAGTGTATCATAAACAATGTATTTAAAGAATTTTACTGGATGCTTATTTAGAGATTTGAAGGGGTGTACTCACACATGTCAGATCATAATAGCTTAACTAGTCGTAATCTTTATATTATGCTACACATATATGTCTGCCTGAGAAGTAATTATGTTATTATTTTCTCCACTTTATTTTCCTGAATTCACTTGTCTGTTCTCCATTATTTTTTGTCATTTGTCAATTTAAAGTATAGTAGTATTATATAAAATATTGTCTCAGTTCAATAAAGCTTTTATATGACTAATAAGGTGTGTCACTTTGAGTAACAAAAGGTATAAGGACTCGAATTGACCCTTTGTTTTGACCCTTGAAACCACTAAAACTCGGTATTAGATTATTGGAAGGATTTTGGCTTCATGAGACTTTCCCCTAAATATAAATACTGATTCTGATTTACTCAAGTAAACATAATTAATTAACTGTAAGGCTTCTTCATGCATACAGTCACTTCTAAAATCTTGTTCTTTCCAAGCAACCAAGCCTCGAGAAATTTCATTGTATGACATTCAGGGCGCCAACTGGTAGCCCAATGCTATGCAAAACATGGAAGCTCCGCAACTGACAATGAGAAACAACAAACTCCTTTCCATCTCGCTAGGATTATCTCTCGGCTACTAAGTCGGAACACGGTGTTCCCAAGCGGCTTCGAGGATATGTGCAAGCGCGCCCAGACACACTTTGCAAACAACCCTCATCCATTTGCAAATTCTCCAATGAAAAGCACTTTCATCAGGTATTACTAACCACCTTTATCTGCTCAAGACGACGCACCGACCAACCACCCACCCCCCTCGCACATTGGCAGTCATAAAATATCCCAGTCAGACAGGCTTCTTATAAATTATTTGTACGCAATCGGAGCCCAGGCACAGGCGTCTCGCCCCCACTGCTCCTCCACCGATTCCGCCCTCGTTCGCTCTCTGGCTCCGAGGAGGATAAGAAGGAAAATTATCCAGACGAAGTAAAACAACGCATCCTTTTCCCTCCACCACTCTCGTAAGTAATTGAATAACCAGACTCCAGAGGCAAAGAAAATGTAAAAAAATGCTCTCCGGGGAGTGAAACTCGTTTTATGTTTCCTTCCATTGTGCGAGTAAAATAAGACGGACAAAAAAACACAACAAGCAGCGGTAAAATGGAACGGAATCTGCAAGGAAATCTGAGGCCACCGCGCACGTGTACGATTGCGATATTTTCTTGAGGATGGGTTTCGTGTTTTTGCAACGGATGTAGTAATCTTTGTGGGATGGAAACTGTTCGGACTCGGTAATAAAAACGGAAAAATAATCGAACTGAAGCGTAGGAAGATTTCCGAAAAGTTTCTGTTGCAAAACAAATGAACATCTGATAGGTCGTAAAGACTGTAATGATTTTCGTTTCGGATTAAGGAATATGAGATGGTTGATGTTATTTGATAGCACCACACGGTTAGCATAATTCTATTTTATTGAGCGATTCCAGGAAAAATTGGAAAAAAAACAGACGACAATGCCACAATCAACAAATATTTGATAAATTTACAAAATTCACTCTGATACAGTTTCTATTGTTCCACCTTAATTCCCGGTATTCTTTTATAAAATCGAACATCGACGGTTCTGGTGCCCTTAGATTGAAGGAAGTTGCTCTTACCGTCAACCATAATGACGCTTTATGTCTGTTATTTTTCATTTATTTCAAATTGTAGGATGGGGGTCTTCGTAGCCTAATTGGTTGCGTGTCCGCTACTAAGCGAACGATCATGAGCTCATAACTCAGGGCCCCTCAACTGACCATCTTAGTGTGTTATTCTAGCAACTATGTCCACGCAACCATCATCATGTGTCGGTCATCCCAGTCCCTTACCGCTCACATTTTCGGTCTGCTGCATCGGTAATTGACACTATTAATAACGCAACAAAGGAAGCCTCATATCAACAGTCCCGCTGTGAACAGCCTAACTGTGAACATTTAAACAATAGCAATATTCTTTCACCGAAAAAAGGCGACATGTGTTGTGCATCGATAGTATAGGAATTCTCTTGCGCCTAAACGGCTACTGTGTTATAGATAAAAACAAATGTTTATCGATAGATAGCGAGACTCTTACGCCTCAAAATGGTAACAGCGTAATATTCAACAAAGGTTATCTTAAGATAAAAAATGTACACGAATGAATTCGGCTCTGTTACAGCTGAATTGCTAAATAAGCCTAATAAAATAAACTGTTGGGATAAAAAAAAATTGTAGGACATTTTTAAGGTCACTGAAATTTTATCCGAATCACGACTGAATAACATGGCTACACCATCTCAAAATTTCTTTTGCTTTTGTATATTCTTTCCTTTTTTTATTCTATTTTATATTCTTTTCTTGCTTTAGTAGATTCCTTATTAAATTTACAGTCGATTATCCATTCTCTCGCATTTCTTGTTTGGATATTTACATGGAACCAAGTTAAATTCTTCTTTTATTACTTCTTCTATTAAAAATGATGTGTTACATTTGGCCTCTGGATCAATAAATTTTAATCCACCATTCAAATAATCTTGTTACAGTTGATTTATGATTACTTTGAAAATGAAACTCCTTCCAAATATTTTTTCCACAAACAGATTTGATTTTCCCCAACTTAGCATTAGATGGTGGGAAAATTTGAGCAACATGCAGAAAATTGAAAAGTAGGTAAAAGTTAATTATTTGACATCTTTCGAAAATATTTAATCGACGAGCGCTATGCAAATAGAGGACAGCTTTGATATTGTTCAATAATTTAGAATAATTTACACTAAACGAGTTGTTCCATGATATCTCAAAAATTACTCCTAAAATTTTTAAACCGTCCGTTTCAGAGATAATCTGATGTCCAAGAGGTGCACGATTAATTCGTAAAAGTACAGATTTTTCAAAATTAATCTTAATTTTAGCAAATTTAGAAAATGAATCAAAATTCAAGTAACCTATAAACTATCAACCTCAAAAGAAGTACTACTAGGTACGGGACGAATTTTTGCAGTAAATTTCACATAGCAATTTCTCATGCTTGCGGAATAAGATTCAGATATATCTGGCAGCACTCGATAGCTTATACTGTTAAGTGTCAGATGTAAACAAACAGTGTTGAGTAAAAGTTAAGGTGTCGCAACAAGAGAGTAATCGGTCATCCGTCGTCATTTTATTGCGCGCAAGCAAAGGAGATAGTTCGGTCGGTAAAAGTGTCAGAAAGAACAGTTCATTACATAAAGAAGACTTGGGAAAGTAATAAACTATCGGATGATGTTGAAAAATTTCCAGAAACGCAAACGAGTACAAAAAGTACCCGTAGCTCGCATCTATTTTGCAATGCCGATTTCCCCAGGCTCCATAAATTTGAAGTCTGTGTTAAGGAAACATTCCAATTTGCGGAAACGCAAACGAATACAAAAGTACCCGCTGCTTGTAACTAATTAGCTATGCCAATTTCCCCTGGCTCCATGGTTTTGAAGTCTGTGTTGGGGAAACATCCATCCATTCCAGCGATCGTACCTCAATCGTTGCGCAATTATAACTGAGTGAATTTCCAGGCGGTACTCGCTCATATACCTATTGGTGTGATATCAACAGCCTGTTTTGAAAGCAATTTTAGGGCTATTGAAACAAATTTTTGAATCAAAAAGTAACAATCATATAACGCGTAGACATTTTATCTTTCGAATAAAGTGTTTATCATACTATTTCGTTCGGTTGTTTAGGAGCTATTAACGCTCAAAATCTCGTTCTCCGGCGTAACGCTTTCGTTTTCGAAAGTTTGAGCTTACACCCCAGTATAGAAATGAAAGACGTAGTCCTACGTCAAAAAACTTCAATCAGGATCAAAAAGTGAATCAAAAGGTGGTGGCTTGCTCCAAATCTTAGTCAGGTTTCTATCGTTATGTCAACGAAGTTTCCGACCCATGTGATGATTCTAGGCATAATTTCCAGCGAGGAGGATGTAGTACCCCCGTATTTCTTTTATCAAAGACTAAAGGTAACAGCCGATGTATACTTGAAGGTTCTGCAGGATGTTGTTGTCCCGTGTATGAAGAAGGTTGCTGCTGGTCATCATTTCATCTTTTAAAAAAACGGAGTACCTACTCATAATGCCAAGAAAACCCAGAAATGGCTTGCTGAAACTGTTCCGGAGTTTTGGGAGAAGGAAATTTGGCCCCCTAGTAGTCCCGATATCAATCCTTTGGATTATTTTGAATGAAATAATTTACAATTTTCATATGTTACGAAAAAAAATAAACCACAAAACATTCATTGCACATACCGTGTTGTCTCATATTCCAAACAGTCTCAAATTCCGAACACTTCATTTTCAAATGTAAATTTACTAAACTTTTATGTTAATATAATTTAATATTCAAAACACTGACATTCTTTGGGCTATAGACTTCATTCTAACATTATTTACAGGTATCGATATCGGTATAGCGACCTTGGTCCCAAAACCATGTAAACTAGAAGGAACAAATACAATCAATAATTACAAAAGCAAAATCCTATTTTTTGCGTGCATAATTTTTTTTAAAGAAACAAGCTAATTGACTTTAATTCGATATATCGATCATATGAATCGATCCAGTAGTTCAAAAGTTATGATTTTTTTTTAAATGCATTTTTGCTATACGGAATTTGACACAAAAGTGTTCGGAATATGGGTCAGTGACAAAAATGGTATTCTAAATTTGAGACAGAAGTACTTTTACATATTTTTAGTTTTTCACCATAAATATGTATTTGTAAATCAATTTTATTGTAGTCAAATAAAAAGGTAGGCTCTATTGTATCTACAAATCAAATTAATTTCTCGAAAGAGTACCATTTTGAGTAATGAAACACTGTTTAATGGTCATCAAAGCTTAAGTGTTCGGAATATGAGACAAAACAATATCACTGACTGGTGTAAATTTTCTAAAACATGTTGTTTACTGGAAAAATTTGCCACGCACCCTGTATATATAAAACAAAAAGTATTATACTTAATGGGCATCCTTGACGAACGGAGCGGTTGATAAAATTTTGACAACAATCTCCAAAGAAAAGCAAGATCAACTCTGTCAAAGGCTTCATTGAAATCTAAACTAACTACACCACCTTTAAAACTTTTAATCTCGCAAGACTTATTATTCTTCTCAAATGACATATTTTAACACATGCTGTTCGACTTTTACCAATAAGTTTACCTAAAACCTTTTTGACTCGCTCAGCAATATTTTTTGTACAAAATTTATAGTCACAACAATTTTATTTATTTACTAGCTGACCCGGCAAACTTCGTCCCGTTCATGGGTCCAATCTTCTATTCGTCCCGTTGAATTTACTTTTTACTGTAAAATTCTTAGTATTTCTAACAAAACTCATCATTATCAATAATAGATTATTTTCAGACACAATCCTCGTTCAAGATTTTTCAACACATTGCACTTCACTAGTCAAAAATACATTTTGTTGAGGCATTCTAATAAAACCATCAAAATTGACAGCAACTTGAATGGCAGATTCATCATCACTTTCCAACAAGGCGAATAAATGTTCGAAAGGTCACTGAATAATCTCTGGTGAGAAGCAACCTCAAGTATGGGTTTCCAAATAAATCGTAGTACAACAGGGCATGGTTACAAATATTTTTTTCTTTGAACTTAAAATACGGGACAGTCCAAAATGATCGATAAAACGGTACTGTCCCCTTCAAAACGGTACGTCTGTTCAGTCTAATCCTGGGCGATCCGTAGCTCTTGGTTCGACTCGTGTCCAGGTTAATTTTGTGTCGACTCCTCATATCTCGTTTGTGAGGCTCCGTGTCCAGAAACCTCTGGTCTGCCTCTGCTGCGATGTCCTTGCGGGTTCCAGTCATATGCTTGTCTGCAGAATTCAGTACCACTCTTCTGTAATGTATGGTCGACCCACCGCCACTTAGACTCCTGAATAGAGTATCGGTGTCTACTGGATTTCGTCATTCGATATTCAGTTGTCTGGCCACCAGTCCCGAATTGTACACCATAGGCATCGGTTCACGAAGACGAAAAACTTGCGTTCTCTGCTGATATGCGCCACGTTACGACAAGCGTAAAACAGCATTGATTTCACGTTGGAATTAAAAATTCGAATTTTGGTGTGACGATTGATCTGGTTTGACCACCAACGTCTTTCTTATACTCGCAAAGGCAGCCCCCACCTCCTTGATCCGCACGCATATATCGAAGTTGGTTCCACCCTCTGACACAATACGGTTGCTAAGATAACGGAAATTCTCGACCCTCTCCAGCTACTGCTACTGCTACTGTAAATCTGGAAGGCATGACCGTGTTGACATCCATAGCTTTCGTCTTGCTAACATTGATTCTCAGGCCAGCCATGGAAGAGCTTGTGGCCAGGTCGTTAAACTAACTCTGCATATCAGAGCGCCACGTCAATATTAGTGCAATATCGTCAGCAAAAGCAAATTTCTTATAGGCTCCCGAAGAAGCCCACGGTCGACCCAGATTGGGTCGGACAAAACCTCGTTGTGTAAGACTTTACAGACAAGGGGCTCGTAGTGCGCTGATACCAGGTTGACTAGTTCATCCGGAACTTTCATTGCATCTCAGGGCGCTCCAGAGGCTATCATGGTTGAGGCGGTCGAAAGCTTTCTCGTAATCGATGAACAGCAGATAAAAGAATTAACCCACAGCAGCATGTTGTCTCACCAGTTGTCGCATTTAGTCATTTTCTCTTTCTCTGGGACCTTGATAGGAATTCCCTGCATCGAATTGGCCGTAAATGTTGTGGTTTTCCAGATATTTACGAATAAACGATGCAAGATTTCTATGGATAGTACGGGGTCTTTTATAGCCAGCTTGGTATTCATCGTTGCTCCGTTCAGGCGTCGTGACATGTGTCTGAAGGCGAAGGTTACTGGTTGCAGGGCCTCTCTCACCTCTCACGCGTCTAAACATTCGACTGATGCAAATGTGGTCGATTTGATTCTCAGTGTAACCATCACTTGAGACCCACGTGACTTTGTGTGCAGATCGTTGGGGAAAGAGCGTGCCCCCAATCACCATGTCGTTGTTGAAACAAAACTGTGCAAGCAGTTCGCCGTTTTCGCTCATCTCGCCCATACCGTAGCTTCCCACGACGCGCTCGTGTTCCGTGCTGACGGAACCTGTCTTCGCGTTGAAGTCGCCCATCAGGATCCAGATGTCGCCCTTCGCAATCTTATTCAGGACGGCATTTACCTGGCTGTAGAAGTTCTCCTTCTCCCGCTGCTCGGCAGCGTTGGTTATCGCGTAGTTCTGAATTATTGTAAGATCTCGCACCCGTGTCCTGAATATGGCTACTATCATCCTGCTGTTGGCTTCCACTTTAACAGGGCCGCGTGGGCCGGAACGCTGAGCACGAAGTCAACTCCACATCGATGAGTGGAGCGCAGTCACCACATAAGCCAGAGTACAGTAGTATCTGTCCCGAAGGAAGTCGGTGTTTTCCAAAGTTCGGACTTCACTCAGCCCCAAGATCTCGAGCTTCATGCGCTTCGCCTCAAAACATTCCATGTTCTAATTCGTGTCCGTTGTTTAGTGCTGAAAGTCGTTGTCGGGCAATCAGTCCATATTCTTGGATTTCCGTAATATTTTGTTGATTTCGAGTACAGTCAGTTATTAGCCTAAGCACCCTATGCTCCGCGACGGGTTTGCCCTCTTAACTCTAGGCTGGGGGGAAAGCATTTCGTATCGGTATTGTTTTGTGGTTTGTTTTGACAGAAACGCTACTTCAACAGCTGTGTGGTGACTCGAAACGTAAGAAATGTTAACGTACAAAGGACATGGGGAAATTTGCAAAAAAAACGCTTCAAATTAGAAAAGCCAGAAGGTGTCAGTGATTAATTTTGTGTTAATTTTGTTTTATTTCACAATGCGTGTATTTTCTCATAATATACAACACTTCTCTGTAAACAGCTGCTATTCGTTTTTTCACTATTGTTACCACACCTACTGAACACCCGAGGTGTATGGAAAATACATATCCGCTAGTTCACCACCGTGAATTCGTTTATTCAAACGATCCAAAGCCCAATCCTATCCGTGATCCGTGCGGGCGAAATAAACGAAGCGTAATTAGGTTATTTTACGCATTACCCGTTGAGGGGTAAACCGGATTATCATATGTGGAAATCGAAACCGCATGATGATGAGATTATTCGCTGATTCAGTTTTGGGAATTTCGGCGCTAATATATCGGAGCGAACATTGTGGCCCGAAATTCATCCGCTAATAGTCGGATATCCTGCTGCAAGAGATGTCAAATTCCACGCTTTGAAATAGTTCGTTAATTATAAGCTCCAACCCAACCCCCTACCCCCTTCTACCCACGTCGGTATTCTTTCGACGCCGACCGTTTATCGCATTTCAACAGGCCACCGCAATCCGAGCTCACATGTTTAAGTTCTATTCTCGTCAGTAAATTGAAAATTATTGTGGTTTTGCATTGCGAATCGGGGCTCTTATTGTGGAGGAAATCTAAAACTTTGGAACTGTTAAGGGGAGCAAGTATAACCTCTGTCTGCACCCATCAACTCCCATTTCTAAGTGGGCTCGGAAGCGACGACACGGAGAAGGGAAATATTTTCAATTAACTTTCGAAACTTCGTCGGCTACAAGTGGAAGGACACTGTCACACAAACGCAAACCCTCAGGGAGCGAAGGTTTGTTAATATGTAATCCTTTCTCTCGGAATCTGGAGGGGTTCGAAGTGGGAAATGAAGTTTTGAGGAATTTTCAAAATATTCGATAAGAAGATAAAGTTTTGCTCGATCGTTGTTGTATCGAGCATCTATTTTCGGATAAATAGCAGGAGAGAATAAAATGCTGAAACAATTTCCTGTGTGGTTAAAAAGAGTCGGGCAAATATTTACTGTATGGGAGATTTATTGTTGCCTGCGGGCGAGTGGGAAACTTTGATAAGCAGTTCCATATGGTTGGCTGAGAGTACTTTTATGATGTGATACCGTCCGAAGGAATGACAGAAAGGAAAGCAATTATTGCGAAAAAAAAACTTTTACGATATATTGTCAAAACCCTTAGGATTTCTTTATTTTACCGAAAATTAAAATTTATAGAAGGATGTGTCAGCACTGTTGATAGCTTTCATATCGTTTAGTAACTAACAAAAACGCCCATCATCCACCAATTGTTTTCTCACTTGTTTGGTAGCCAAATTGCAATTTCGCTAGTCTTCGAACCGCTAATCCATTCCCGTTTTTTTCGTTGCTCCCTAACTGACACTTCGTACACTATTCTCTTTGTTTATCTCTTTGTTTTAGTCTGTTTGTTAATGGGCAGCAGACATTGGCGTTTCAATAACGAGGAATAACCCAAATCAAAATGGATAAGAATCTCAATCAATTGCAGTAAACCTGCAATCTTCTCTTACTTTAATAATCAAATTTGGAAATCGAGAAGGTCCATGACAAATTGTCCTTCGTTACTATCCATTATGTTCTGAAATAACTACCGTTCTGAATCATATTTCGGACAGCTTCATATTTCGGACACTCTTTCGAAATAACATGAAATGCTTAATATCCTGCCTGATAATATAACTATGAAATTAATATCACAATTGATTCCTTAAAGTAACCCTTTAGTTATATCATCAGGCCAACAAGCAATTCAAGTTATTTTTAAAGAGCGTCCGAAATATGATTCAGAACCTCGAACTGCAATGATTTGTTACAAATCCAAATGACGGTCCGCAGTGCTAGAAACACATCGACTCTCTCTTTTGATCTTAACTTAGCTGCAAACACATTCCCAGCTGTATTTGACAATTTGTAAGATAGGTCAGAACCTCATATATCGGATTATATAGCAAACTGAAATTGGAACGTTTTTGCAGTTGAGTTATTAACTAATTAGAATGTTGATGAAGAGAAATCGATCAAGTCACTTACACCCCTTGCATTCTAAGCCCCTCATAAAAAGTCCTGCGGTATTTTTTTTTTTTTTGAATTTTCATTTGTTCATAAAATTAGTTACAATCATCTGTTTTAAGTCATTCGCTATCCAACTCTTGACGAGTGAAGTTCAGTGTCGGTATTGTGCGTTGCCACTTTTGCTATTGTACTATCGGTACGAGTGAATCGTGTACGAGTGAAGGTCATTGCTGTCCGCTTTCGACCTGACCATTTGTTAAGTGGAACGAAGGAACAAAGGAACCAGCGCTCTTGCAGCGAGCCGGATTGCGGCTGTTGAACTGATTCGGCATAACGGGATCGACATCGCGTGACTGTCGCAAACGGGATTCATCACCACGTGGCTCCGTAAGCTATTCTTGCGCTATTGTGTTGTCTCCGTAGCGCGTAGCCTATGTCTCTCCCTGATTAGGGCAGTAGAGCGCATTATTGGAACAACTTTTATATTAAGGTACACATATTTATTATTAATATTATTATTCAATTCATTTGTTCATTGTTTAATATTATTATCAATTATTATCATATTTTTTTTTTGCTATTTTTTTTTTGAGATTATTGTTAAAATCAATAATAAATTAAAAATAAGACAGAAATCTTTGTAAAATGGAGTATAGTGGAGGATCTCCAGAGATGGAGATCTCCGATAATGAATCTCATACAAAAACTGGGAAAAAACATAAACGAGTCCCTCATAAGGAAGATAATTCTTCTGGGGACGAATCCGCTCATCCTACCAAGCCCCCCTCTAAGAAAATTGCAAGCCTCCCTTCTCAACCCACTGTTACTTCCATTCCCCCTCTCCCATCATCGATTTCGCTTCCCCCTTCTGATGCTTCCGATCCAACCCAATCCTCGTCCTCGTCCTCATCCTCATCCTCATCCTCGTCCTCGTCCTCGTCCTCGTCTTCCCCCTCTGTTGTCTCCGCTCCACGTGTCAGAGTTTATCCAGAAGATGCACCTGGAACTGGCCCGTGGGTTGTTTTCCTCCGGCCAAAACCGAAAGGAAAAAAGACGGGTGGGTAATGTCGGGGACATAACCGAAGTGACGTAGGACTATACAAAGGGGACAGCTTTTGTTAAATATATATTTTAAATATATTGTTTTATTTTCTTCTCCTACGTGAATACCTACCTATCTACCTGAAAAATGGATTAGTTTACTGTTTACTCTTTATGAACATGTTGATGGTTCTGAAAAGAACCTTTGGTGTTGTGTTTTTGTTATCACTCGATATTCCTATCTTGTTCGGTTAAACCTTCCTGTTTAGCTATTGCGTTTGCCACTCGCCACAGCTTTCACAGTTGGAAAATTTCTTCCCATCCAGCTTGTGACATGTTGTTCAGTAAATTACATTCAATGGCACGTCGCATTATCACCACTCAGTGTCGGTTCTGTATGCGGTTTTTCTTATCGTCGCGAGCAGCTTTACCAGCCAACTCGAACACTTCGGCGGCCGAAACTATATAACGCCGGCTAGGTAGACTGGTGCACTGGTACTAACGCGCTCGGCCTAGCTACCCTTACGGAGCAATTGGCGGATACACCTACGAAGAACTGCACACCTGCACGGTTCGAGTGGGTCTTTGCCTTTCCCTTAACTTGTCCTCGTTTGTTACGTCCACGATGCCGATGCTGTACAACCACACGGGTTTACGGTTTGAAAGAAAATAAGATATTTTTTTGGGGTCCGCGCGTTTTATTCTCTAGCGGTACACACTCACAGGGTAGAGACAAATCGGCAGACTCAGCCAGAGGGGCGAGTCCAACGAGACGAACGAATGAGCGTTAAAAGGGAGCGATGGCAAAAAAATACATTCATTACGATTTGTTCGCTCGTTGGATTCACATGCAGGCAAAAAAGGGTCCTTTTCAGGATCACAAAATTATCTTCAATCTAAAGAGTTCATTGTTTTGTTATCACTTGATATCCCCATCTTGTTCGGCTAAACCTTCCTGTTTAGCTATTCCGTTTGCCACTCGCCACAGCTTTCACAGATGGAAAATTTCTTCGCATCCAGCTTTGTGACATGTTGTACAGTAAATTACATTCAATGCGACGTGCCGAAGCGCCACTCAGTGTCGCATTGGAGGCGATTTTAACCTGTAATTGAACATTTGCAGTGGTACAGTGTCGACTTTCAATGTGGGGTCACAATTTGGATCTCTATGTTTACAAAAATGTCCAACTAAATAAGTCGCATTACATGTCCGTCCGATTAGCTAAATGTCGAACTAATAGTAAATTACTGTATTTTCAATCTGGAAACAATTTAAGAATTGGTGGAAATTGAATAATCAGGAAAGTCCCCAACAATCAATAAGCTCAGAACAACTGCCAAATTCACATACTCATCAGATCCTGGCAAACAAATTATGAAAAAATCAATTTGTGTTTTATTATTATTTTGGATAATGTTTTAGAAAGCATTGAACTGTATTTCCTAAACTCTTTTTTGGAAGGTTTAATGGCCCTGAAAAGCGCCTTGTTTTATGGAATGGTTCCAATTTAGAAAACTTAGTACTCGTGGTTTTGAAAAAAAACCATTTCGAACGCCTTCGATGCCGCCTTGTTCTGGATTTGTCACCAAAGCAGTTTGTATAAAGAACAAACTTTTTTCTTCTGCTACCTGCTGCCGTTTTGCGATTGCGTTTGCGTCTGCCTGTTGTTGTCTTAATGTCCACCGAACCAAAGCGCGAGCAGTTTTGCCAGCCAACTCGCTCACTTCAGCAGCCGAAACTGTATAACGGCGGCTAGGTGGACTGGTGCACTGGTAATAACGCGCTCGGCCTAGCTACCCTTGCGGAGCAATTGGCGGATACACCTACGGGAAACTGCAGTCCAACACGGTTCGAGCGGGATTTTGCCTTTCCCTTAACTTGTCCTCTTTTGTCACGTCCACACGTCCACGTTGCTGCTTGTGTTGCTGTGTTGATGTGATGCGATGCGATGTGAAACGATGCCATACAACCACACTGGTTGGATCAAAAGAATCCGACCTGCAAGAACCCTTACAAGATACATTGAACAATTTTTCAACCTGGGCCATTGGGCTAGGGATCGAATTCTCCACGGAGAAAACAGAGATGGTGGTTTTTTCTAGGAAGCATAGACCAGCAAAACCAAAGCTTCAACTTTTGGGTAAACCAATCACTCATGCTATGTCATTCAAGTATCTTGGGGTCTGGTTCGACTCCAAATGTACTTGGGGGGCCCATATTAGGTATCTGAGTAAAAAATGCCAACAAAGAATAAACTTTCTCCGTACAATTACCGGCACCTGGTGGGGAGCCCATCCAGAAGATCTTATAATGTTGTATCGAACAACTATTCTCTCAGTGATGGAGTATGGCAGTTTCTGTTTTCAATCAGCTGCCAAAACACACCTCATTAAACTCGAGCGAATTCAGTATCTTTGTCTCCGTATCGCGTTGGGATGTATGCCCTCAACGCATACCATGAGTCTCGAGGTTTTGGCAGGCCTACTCCCACTAAAAGATCGCTTCAATTTATTATCTCTTCGGTTCTTCATCCGGTGTAAGGTCATGAACCCATTGGTGATCGGAAATTTTGAGCAGCTGATCGGGCTAAATTTTCATTCTGGATTCATGACTTCATATCATGAATTCATCTCCATGCAGGTTGATCCTTCTTCGTATATTCCCAACCGTGTTTGTTTTCCTGACTACATCAATTCCTCTGTACATTTCGATCTGTTCATGAAGGAGAAAATCCATGGAATTCCAGATTATCATCGATCGGGGATCGTTCCTACGATCTTCAATGCAAAATATGGGCGTATCAATTGTGATAATATGTACTTTACTGATGGGTCCTCTATGAATGAGTCCACAGGATTTGGAGTGTTCAACGAATTTTTTAGCACCTCACACAGTCTTCAGAATCCTTGCTCAGTGTATATTGCTGAATTGGCAGCGATACACTGGGCGCTGGACAGCGTCGCCTCACGACCTGTTGAACACTATTACATTGTAACGGATAGTCTTAGCTCTGTCGAAGCTATCCGTTCAGTGAGGCCGGAAAAGCACTCGCCGTACTTCCTTGAGAGAATACGAGAAATTTTGAGTGCCTTAACCAGACGCTGTTATGTCATTACCTTTGTCTGGGTCCCCTCACATTGCTCAATTCCGGGTAATGAGAGGGCTGATTCATTGGCAAAGGTAGGTGCAATTGAAGGCGATATTTATCAGCGTCAAATCGCCTTCAATGAATTTTATTCTTTAGTCCGTAAAAATACCATCGTTAAATGGCAACGTAAGTGGAACGAAGATGAATTGGGTCGGTGGCTTCACTCGATTATCCCTAAGGTTAGCCTCAAACCATGGTTCAAAAGTCTGGACTTGAGTCGGGACTTTATTCGCACCTTCTCTCGACTCATGTCCAATCACTGTTCGTTAGACGCGCTACTCTTTCGTTTTAATCTTGCCGATGGCAATATCTGTGCTTGTGGCCAAGGTTACCACGACATCGAACACGTTGTTTGGTCGTGCGAGGTGTATCTTGTTGCCAGATCGAATTTAGAAAACTCTCTTCGGGCCAGAGGAAGACAGCCCAATGTGCCGGTGAGAGATGTGTTGGCTCGGTTAGACCTTGATTACATGTCCCAAATATACGTCTTCTTAAAAGTTATCGATCTTCGTGTGTGATTGTCCTTATATCCTTATATTTTCCTTTTCCTTTTCCTTCGCGAGAAATTAAATCCCTTCTTACTAACAATAGAATAAGGTGAAATGTAAATACATATTAGATATAAGATAGGCTTAAGAATTGAGTATGATGAATGTGAGTGCGAATGTGAGTGTGAACATTGTCAACATATCCTTATATCCCTTCCTTTTCCTGAAAAAAATGTCACCCTTCTAAACTCGAGCAAACCGCGAGTAATCGGTTCTCTACTTCATTAACACTAGAATTAATGAAAAATGATTATATATACTTGTAACAATACAGATAGGAGTTCGGCTCCTTTAAACTTATGTAACTGAGCCTGCAAAAATAAACGATTTAATAAAAAAAAAAAAAAAAACCACACTGGTTCACGGTTTGAAAGAAAATGAGAAATTTTTTGGGGTCCGCGTGTTATATACTCTAGCGGTACATACTCACAGGATAGAGACAAATCGGCAGACTCAGCCAAAGGGGCGAGTCCAACGAGACGAACGAATGAGCGTTAAAAGGCAGCGATGGCAAAAAAATACATTCATTACGATTTGTTCGCTCGTTGGATTCACATGAAGGCTAAAAAGGGTCCTTTTCAGGATCACAAAATTATCTTTAATCTAAAGAGTTTAATGTTTTGTTATCACTCGATATCCCCATCTTGTTCGGCTAAACCTTCCTGTTTAGCGATTGCGTTTACCGCTCGCCACAGCTTTCACAGTTGGAAAATTTCTTCCCATCCAGCTTGTGACATGTTGTACAGTAAATCACATTTATCACCACCACTCAGTGTCGGATTGGAGGCAATTTTAACCTGTAATTGAACATTTGCGATGATAGTGGTACAGTTTCGACTTTCAATGTGGGGTCATAATTTGGAACCTGCACTCTATGTTTACAAAAATGTCCAACTAAATATGTCGCATTACTGGTCCGTCCAATTAGCTAAATGTCGAACGAACTAATTGTAAATTACTGTACTTGCAATCTGGAAACAATTTAAGAATTGGTGAAAATTGAATAATCGGGAAAGTCCCCAACAATCAATAAGCTCAAAACAACTGCCAAATTCTCATACTCATCATATCCTGGAAAACAAATTATGAAAAAATCAATTTGTGTTTTATTATTATTTTGGATATTGTTTTAAAAAGCATTGAACTGTATTTCGTAAACTCTTTTTTGACAGGTTTAATGGCCCGATAAGCGCCGTGTTTCATGGGATGGTTCCAATTTAGAAAACTTAGTACTCGTGGTTTTGAAAAAAAACCATTTCGAACGCCCTCGATGCCGCCTTGTTCTGGATTTGTCACCAAAGCAGTTTGTATAAAGAACAAACTTTTTTCTTCTGCTACCTGCTGCCGTTTTGTGATTGCGTTTGCGTCTGCCTGTTGTTGTCTTGATGTCCACAGAACCAAAGAGCGAGCAGTTTTGCCAGCCAACTCGCTCACTTCAGCAGCCGAAACTGTATAACGGCGGCTAGGTGGACTGGTGCACTGGTAATAACGCGCTCGGCCTCGCTACCCTTGCGGAGCAATTGGCAAATACACCTACGGGAAACTGCAGTCCAACACGCTTCGAGCGGGATTTTGCCTTTCCCTTCACTTTTCCTCCTTTGCCATGTCCAGACATGGCTGCTTGTGTTAGTTTGTTGATGTGATGTGATGCGAAACGATGTGGTGTACGGTTTGGATGAGAATGATCGTCTGGCTCGCTCGAGAATTACGCATGTGTGAGACTGCGACCAATGTTTCGTTCATTTTTTTTTCTTTTTCCTTTCCAATCGCGCTTCATTCTATTTCGCTGCTGCTCTGGTTGCCCGTTTTGGTCGGTACGATTTGAGGAGCACAAAATGGACCAATCAAAAATGGGCACATAGTGCATTTTGACAATGCTTGATATTTCACAATTATTCAATTATTTATCTCAAGAAAAATGAAATGTTATTCGTAATGATAGATACGTAGATATATTTCCTATCAATTGATGCAAAAACCTTTGCGATCTTTTGAGAAATGCTCGAGTTATAAGCGTTCCAAATCTTGCATTTTTTCCTACTTGTTCAGTGCCTAGATTTCCATTTCACCCCCTATATCTTCCGGTTAGACGTAGTCCTACGTCAAAACATTGAAAAAATTGGAGAAAAATTATTTTTCATATGGCCATAGTACGTTTCTGAAATTAAGCTTCTAATGAAAATCGACCATTCCGTATTTAATATGTGTTCTATGCGACGGAAACATTTTTTTCAAGAATTTGACAAAATCGTGAACTGAAATTCTGTTTTGAAATGGTTTATAATTTATGGATTTCACTCATCTGCCTCTATCTTTTTATATATAAAAATGGACTGATGTCTGTCTGTCTTTCTGACAGTCTGATTCTTATGGACTCAAAACTACTGAACCGATCGACATGAAAATTGGTATGTAGGGGTTTTTGGGGTCGAGGAAGGTTCTTATGATTGTTTGAGATCCCTCCCCCCTCTCTAAGGGGGACCTGCCATACAAATGAAACACAAAATTATGCATTACTCGAGAATTAATCAAGCAAACGAAATAAAATTTGGCATGTGGGTGTTTTAGGATGCAGTAAATGTTTGTATTGTGGTTAGATACTCCTCCACCCTCTCTTAGGGGGGGGGTCTGTCATACAAATTAAACACAAATTTCTGCATAACTCGAAAACTAGGGGGTTCTAGGGGGCACGAAACGTTCCTAGGGTAGATAGACACTCCTCCCCTCTATCTGAAGGAGAGGGTGCTGATAGTGTGATAAAACGCACTCCTATATCTTCTTCTATCTATTTTTATTTATTTAAATCTTTATTTCATCTGACTATTTGTTGTCAAAATGAAAAATCGGTGGGGAAAAGCCAAAGTGGCTTAAAAACCTCACATATTCACGTCATACATTGATAGAAACACATAAAAACACATTGTGGTCAAAATATAAAACGATGTAAAATATAAATAAACATTTATCACAACTCATAGTAGGAAGCGTCCAGTAATCATCCTTGATCCGGCGGTCCACGTCCGACCACAGAAAACTTCAGCAGATAGATTGAAGTTGAACAATTCGTAATACATATTGAATCGTGCTGACATAAAGCGAATTGGGTCGTGTGCGCTGTAGTTCGCCAAACGTGCTCCAAGATGAAGAAAGGTTCCGGACCGAAGGACTCTCTCAGGTGCACGTTCATTCCACCAAGAGTACCAGGGCTATCCATTTCTCCCAACAGCACTTTGGCTGCAAACATTGCCTGGCTTACCATCCTTCTTTTCTGAAGTGTCTTGAGACCCAGTAACTGGTAGCGGGCCTCGTATGGTGGAAGATTGATTGGATCATTCCATGGGAGATGACGTAAGACATAACGGACGAATTTTCTCTGAATTGATTCGATCCTATCAACCCACAACGCTGAATTCCAGAACCGACCGAACAAGCGCGCAGAATAATGCTTTCAGGCAAGTGGGATATCTAAATTCATCAGAAATTTTGAAGATGAATCCGAGAAGCTTATTAGCCTTTGAAATTATGTTCGAGTAATGCGGCTTGAATTTTAAAGCTGAGTCAAGCGTAATTCCGAGTGAAAGTAACACGTAACACTCAGTGAAAGGAAATTTCTTAGGCACAACTCACTGAAACTGTTTAGCAGGTGCTGTAGTCGCAGGCAATCAACAATTTTTCGAACTATCATAAAAAGTTTAACGTCATCCTCATAGAACGATTGACTACCAATTGGGAGGATCAGCCCAATCTCGTTCAAGAATATAGAAAAAAGCAACGGTTGCTGCCTTGAGGTACTCCGGAGCTGTTAGTGAAGTTTTCCGAGATATCCGTTCCAATTCTCACACACAGTTTTCGATTGGTAAGGTACGACCTGAACCAACGAGTGAGCCTTGGAGATACACCAAGCTTCTTGAGTTTGGCAAGCAGTATGTTGTGATCAACCCTATCGAAAGCAGCCTTGAGGTCGGTGTACACAGCATCCAGCTGCGCCCCAATTTCCATATTCCTGAGGCAAATCGAAACGAAAGGAACAGATCACTTTGGATAGAAACCGTTTTGATCAGCAGAAATATAGTTTTTGCAGCAAGGAAATAATGCGTCGTTGATAATGATCTCGAATAATTTTGAACAGATGTTAAACGATGTGATCCCTTGATAATTTTTGATATTCTGCTTATCACCTTTCTTGTGAACCGGAAACATAAATGAATATTTCCAACGTGTTGAAAACACACCCTGCTGTACTGAGATATTGAACAGTTTAGACATCGGTAATATAAGCTCAGAAGAGTAGTTCTTCAGTACACAGGAGGGAATTCCGTCAGGACCAGCAGCGTTGGAAAATTTCAGTTTTTTTGATGGCAGATTCGACACAGGCTGATGAAATCCTAATGATATTAAAATCGAAAATGTCTCTGGTATCCCTTGTCGTATCTCCAATCTGGATCGTCGAAGCGGAGCGTTAAAAACACTTCTGAAGTCCTCGGCCTGTAGTTTGCATTTTTCAAATGGGGTACAAACAATTTTGTTGCTCGAGTGTATTTCCAATGGTAGTCCATCCTCCTTCCTTTTTGTTTTAACGAACGACCAGAACTGCCTTGGATTACGCCGTAGATTGTCCTGAATGCGCCTAGTATACCTCTTGTAAAGGAAACGATTGTACTTTCGGAATTCCTTTCTGGCTGCTGAGAACAAATATTTGGCGACCGAATCACGGCTGTTACAGCACTTGCGAAGCGCCCTCGATCTCAGTCGCTTCAAATAACGTAGTCGAGCATTAGACCAGGCAGGCATCGGCGCAGTTCTGCTCAACGGTACACAATCAGGTATCGCTCTGCCCACGACCTCCTCGAAGTAGTAAACAGCTTCATCTATCGATGCGCAGGAATCCAGGAAGGAATCACCAAGTACCAGAGCTAAGTCATTCTATTCTAGTCGAGAGAGTACATCACCAATCGGACTGATGTGAATCCGATTTCCGGTCTGGAGGAAGGTACACCACACCGACACTCAATGCTCTATCTGGTGTCGTAATTTTCACCCACAACTGCTCAAGAGATGTAACTGGAGTAGGGTCGCGAAAGCATGGAAATAAAAATGGATCACCAAATGTGTTGATAAGAGCAAATCTCGAGAAAGGAATTACCCGATTTAGGGCTGTCCATTAATTTACCATATTTTCTGTATCAAACATTTATTCCATGTAACGGATAAACATGTTATTTGCAAGAGGTTGAAAAATCTTGAACGAGAATTGTGTCTGAAAATAATCTGATATTATAATGTCGAGTTTTGGTAGTAGTACTGGGAATTTAACAGTAAAAGGTAATTTTGAAGGGTAGATTAGAAAATCAATCAATGAAAAGTTCTACGATTGGACCCATGAACGTGCGCTTAGTAAAAAGAAACGTGAATGTGATAACGAAAAATAAATTTTGGGCGGGACGATATATACGTTATAACGTTATAACCTTTTCAAAGTGTAAAGGAAATTTCTTTTCAAATTTTTTTTTCTGATAGAACTATGAATTATCTGTATTGTGATGCTAAAACAAGTTTTGTACCTTCAATCAATCTCGAAATACAGCTGGTTTTGTGATTCCAGATTCTCAATGAATCAAGCTTTAATCAACAGTACGAAGCGAAACATGATGAGAAAGGCTGGCTTCGTCTTCTGATTGAAGTTATTCATTAACTTGACTAAAACAGCAACACAATAATGTATTATAGTCTACGTTTGTGAGTACTTTATTATGCTTCGATATAACGTACAATTCGATACAACGTACAATTTTGAAAGTGAAATGTACGTTATATCGAAGTTTACCTGTAAATGGTCTGTTTATTTGGTAAATGGTCTGTTGTTTGGCATGTTTTTTGTCGAAAACTCGAAAAGCAACAAACCGATTGAGCTCAAACTATGATACAATATACAAATCAACCAAACACATCTAGGATTGTTGTTACAACATAAAAAAAATTAAAAATACAACTCAACCATGCAACCACAATGTGCCACAGCAAAGCGTGGCAGGGTACAGCTACACACAAAGTTAATTTGCACATGTTCTGGCATCCCCATTTATTACATTAAATGAGCTGAAAGATGACATAAAATGTCCTACTCCCCAATACATGTATATCATTTGTATAATATATACGCTAGAGCCAATATGAGCGAGTGAAACAGGAGACAAATTTAAATGAAAGCATATGAAAGCTTTTCGTATAGTTTGCCAAATACACGGCCCAGACAGAGAAAGATATATTCTCGTTCATGCTCTTCTTTATCGTCTTAGAAAACACCATCCAACTTAATTTTATGATTAGGTGTAATATTATCACGCTCCTTTATAATAGCACTGGTAGCTATATGGATAGCGTGCTCGTGTAAAGTAACTTTGGATTCCAGCCGGCCTTGGTTCGATCCCCATTGACGTCGTATGAACTTTTTTTTTTGCACAATCCCAAATGAAAAGAGAAAAGAAAACAGAAAAAGATGTCTGCACGCATACATACAAACCATTTTTAAGCTTTCAAAATAGCTCATTATTTGCGCATTTGACTCTCATGAACAGGAAATGGCATCTTTTCTACCAAAGATTACATGTTTCCTGCCAACGCTAGTTTGGGTGTAGTTTCTATAAATTTTCAGATATTTTCACCAAAACTTACCATTATAATATAAAATTATCTTTAGGCACAATTTTCGTATGACATTTTTTCGCCGCTTCCAGGTAAAAGTGACTTACTAATACTAATTTGGTTTGAGAAAAATAATTTTCATTCATAATTTTTAATTTAAAAGTGTGTTCATTCCTTCTACAAACCCATATTGTCATGCAAACTCTCCCAACTTGTAATACGAAGCTCAATGCCGTCAACTCGAATAGTATTTTCTCACCTCAATCATAACATGCAGCTATTTTCCACGCTGCATTCCATTCGCCCCCAACTCCGATTGCATCCAGTTAAGAAATTACCGAAAACTCCGCCGCGAGGCGTAGTTAATTCGGTACATTTGTTCGCCTCGATATTAGCGCTAAAGACGGCAACAGCTCTTTTCACGCACCCAGTTCTCTTATAAAACATATCAATTCAACCAAACCTCCAGATTTTAATTAAAACCTGAACACTAATTATGCCCTACACGCAACGGTTTGCTACAACTTGCCGCTCCGCGAGCGAAGTCCTAGCTCCCGAAAGAGTGAAATGTACGAGTGTGTACTCAACCACCGATTACCATGATTAAACACTGCTAGATGAAGTGGAAAATGTGGTTTCCAACCCGAATCTGAACCACAGACTGATGGTGTACGCCTCATATGTGGGTTTTCGCTAGCCACACGTGCTCACGCACATACACACCCACACACACACATCCATCATGCTTACATGCCTGATGAACCTGGTTCTTTCCACCAGCGGTCTGGGGTATCATCGTATTGAAATGTTTTTTTTTATTATTTCGGGTATTCCAAACAACTCAATGCAATGAATCTGCATTCGTGCGATTGCATTCTCGCCAATGGCCAGCGGAAAACCGGAGGAAACCCGAAAATTGTCCTGACCAGTGGGATGCTAAAGGGTGTGTCACATCAAATTGCATCACGGAAAAAACGCTGTAGAAATTTAATTTTTAGGAATTATATCTTCAGCTTTCGCTTATAATCAGATAAGAGTGTATATATCACGTTGACCATGCTTCACTGTCAATTTTTCGTAAATTTGGAAAAATGTCGTCGAACGAAAAAGAGCGTCGTGAATTAATCCTGCGCACTCATTTCGAGAATCCGGAGTTGTCACATCGGGACATCGGTAAGATGCTGGGAATCGTCCAATCCACGGTCAGCAGAGTACTAAAACGATACTTTGAGAACCTAACCATCGACCGGAAGGTGAAGAACGGCAAAAAAGGATGCTCCGTCAATGAAAAAGATCACAAGCGCGTAGTTAAGCAGTTTAGACGTGATCCGAGAAGTTCGGTCCGGGATGTCGCTAATAAGCTGAATTTGTCAAGTTCATTCGTCCAGCGGACTATGCAGCGGGAGGGCCTGCGTACATACAAGGTTCAGAAGGCTCCTAACCGCGACGAAAGGCAAAACATGGTGGGGAAGACGCGAGCCCGGAAGCTGTACACCGAAATGCTGACGAAGCCGCATTGCCTGGTAATGGACGACGAAACCTACGTCAAAGCGGACTTTCGTCAGCTGCCGGGCCTGTTGTTCTTCTCCGCAGAGGACAAATTCAGCGTTCCGGAGGAGATTCGCAAGCAGAAACTATCCAAGTTTGCCAAAAAATACATGGTGTGGCAAGCGATCTGCTCTTGCGGAAAGCGGAGCGCCCCCTTCGTGATGAACGACACGGTAAACGGGCAGGTTTACCTTAAGAAGTGCCTATAGAAGCGCTTACTACCACTATTGAAGCAGCACGAGGGCCCGACCATCTTCTGGCCGGCTCTCGCTTCGTGCCACTATTCAAAGGATGTGTTGGAGTGGTACGAAGCCAACGGGGTCACCTTCGTGCCAAAGGAAATGAACCCGCCCAACGCGCCGGAGCTTCGTCCAATAGAGAAATATTAGGCGATTATGAAGCAGGCCCTCCGACAGAACCCAAAAGTTGTCAAATCGGAGGCGGACTTCAAGAGAAAATGGATTTCTGTTCAAAAAAAAAACTACAACCTGAGGAGGGTGTGAGAATACGGGCTTGGGCTCGAAGTATGAATAAAAAGAAAATGCCAAAAGTTGTTTAATAGTTTTTATTTTACTGTCTAAAATTTTCCAAAGTATCGGTCTACTGGGCGAATTTCTATAGCGTTTTTTCCGTGATGCAATTTGATGTGACACACCCTTTACTTCTCACACTGTCCAGCAGAGCGTACCATAATGGTACTTCTATCTCCTGCCTGATTACGGAGCGAGACCGGATTTTGATTGCGGAATGCAGCAAACGGCTACGACTGTTAGTCTGGGTGTTCACAAGAAGTTATCACCACCATCCATCCGGAATAGAAGTGTAGTTATTTTGTGCAGCGGAATTTTTTTTTGCACTCTCTACGGTCAAAGCTTCGGGTTTGACACAAACACATGGTTCCCACAGGAAAACAGTGTAAATAGTGGCGGCGGTTTTGTGTTCCAAATCACAACCGCACCCTGTGGTATCCTCAATGATATGCAAGTGCTGTGAATAACTAGAATTTGATATAGAAATGGTAGTACAAAAAAAAGAAATGAGCGTGCGATAACATCCCAGTTAGGCTTTGATCACAGCCAATAGATATTTTTACATATACGCATATTAGCGGTGAAAGCAAAACTGTGGTTATTATTGATGTTGGAATATATTTTCCGGGGTTCCCGGAATAAATCGCCACAGAAAACGACTGCAACAGAAACCACCGCTTATAAAATGTGTAGTAGGCTATAAATATTGTGGCGCGGTATTGTATTTCAAAACAAGAATTAACCGGGCAAACGTATCGCCCCAGGCAAACGTAACGCCCCGGGCAGACGTATACCGTCCGACGCTCGCTAGAGCTCGGTCGGACATTGCTAAAGGATCGTATCCTATGTTTCAAACTAACCGGGCAATCAGTGGATCCCAGGTTTGCGTGCGAGACACCGCCGCTTCCGACGGCGGGTCGGCGGTGGACTCGGATTGCGTCATCTTGGCGGCATGGGCCGCCTCGATTCCTTATCCTCGCCAAATGGGGACTTCGTCCCCATTACATTGTCCTCAGAATAAATTTCGAAAAACGAGAACAAGAGAATAAATTTATAATAGAAATGTGAGGCACATGATGTTTTTCCCGCGCCAAATATTTCTAGCCTACTACACTTTTTCTAAGCGGTTGTTTCTGTTGCAGTTGTTTACTGTGGCGATTTATTCCGGTCACCATTTTCCGGCCAGACTCGGAATGACTGATACTGCTTTGAAAGTAGACATGATCAAATGTAGTGGACTGTTATTTTAATGAATTAATTTTACCCAACAGTCAATTCCGTTTGAATGGGATATTAAATGACTCATTTTTTACGCAATACGATGCTTCGGGTTCCACATCATTGGGTAAGAACAACGAATAGAATTAGTGGGGGAAACCATGATTCCGCTTTAAAGAATCAATATTCTGTATTTCATTGGTCTGTGCAATTTTGACAGAATGTTTGAAAGAGAACTGCGACGTTTCATTTAACTTTTAATGTCAATACCAATATGACTCTTGTTAATGTCAATACCGGATCACTTATCCTTTCAGTATCTTGTCAAATACTCCGAACAATTTCAATTTCGGGTTTGCGAATGAGGCGGTTTGTTGGTGTGCGTTATGTAGCCTGATTTGTTATATTTGCGATGACAAATGTACAGTGTCGATTTCTGATGGCGATATTAGTGCTTGGGAGGTAAATTATTCTCTATCATATCAGAAGACCAAATGCAGTGTAAAATTATATAAGTTTGAGTGAAAATTTCTACTTCATGTTGTTTGATTACTAACTGATTTGATTACTGATTACTAACACATGTACCGCCGTTCTACGCATAGTTGTCCCATGTTACGTTTTGACAAATTTCACTTTTCTTCATAAAACGATGTTTGTATGCCTAATCTTCCGGAAAAATACAAAAAAGTTATTAATCGTTCCCAGCTTTTAAAAAACAACATCAAGCTAAATTGTCCCATGTTGATATTCTATTCATAAATGTCCCACCTATACTCGCGTCGGTGTGTCAGACCGAAAGTGTTAAAAAAGTAGCACACGTCCCCTTTGTACCAACACATGCGATACGCTAAACGATGACGAACGACGAAAAACGAAGTTAGAGAGAATCACAAAGTCGTAGTGTTGATATTTTCTGAGAAATCAACGAATTATTGATTTCTCGGTCTGACAGACCAATGCGCGAGTATAGGAGTGTTAAACGAGAAGTATCCTCTGCGTAGAACGAGATGCACACTACAACATGGCCCAGCTTGGTCAAAACCACTCCGAATGGGTTATTTGAACTTATTGAGAACTAAAGATGACCTATGAATTAGAAACTTGATGTAATTCATGTGAAATTGACGTTATTTTTTCTTAAAAACTGAGGATTTTTTACTTAACACATCAAAAAATCAGAGATGTGTTCTTTTTCGTTCTTGAGTTATGATTTTTCAAAGTTAACATGTTTTTAAACTTCCTTCGATCATCATATGCGACTAGACTATATATGAAAGACTAGCTAACTGGCCAATTTGATATGTCGATCATCTGAATCGGTTTAGTAGATCAAAAGATATGATTTTTTGAAAAAAGTTATTTTTGGAAAAAGAGGAAAAACTAGATTTTTCGAACCACGCTAAAATGGAATGGGATCTAATATTTTGCGATAAGAAACAAAACTACCAATTTACACGAAAATCTGAGAAACACTATATGGATTTGGCATGGAATATATATAACACTAAAAAAATATAGTTTGGTGTTAATTTCCCCGGCAACTAAAAAGCTGATTACTAGAAACTAATTGATGTTAACGATTCATCACCTTGTAAATTCTAGATACAGTACCCAAAGTGGGTATTTAAAAAAATAAAAATGGCTTTTCACGGGGTGTGTTCGAAACTGAAAAAAAATTAAATTTATTCAGAAATCATATTTTTATGTTGTTTTTTGAGGCGTACATACATTACCTAGTTGTATAATTATTGTATCATTCAATTTATTCCGATGAGAATGCTTGAAAATATTTCAACTGATGCTCTAACCAGGGCTAGTTATTTTCGAAGCTAATAAATGTGATTGAATTTTATTCATACTACTCTCACTTCCACTACAGTCATTTTCGGTGGATTAATTTCAGTGTATCGGGGTGAAGTGGAAACGAAATATTCTCTACGCATACAGTAACATTGATTCTTTTGTTTCGTTCCTTTCCTCTTTCGTTCTCTTACAAGTATAAAAGCAGAAGCTTTCACTGACGATTAAAACTGCTTGAACGGGTTATATTTATTTTCATTTCGCATGTTAGAGGATGCTTGCTGCTTTCAAACGTAAGTTTTATTTTACCAAAATGGATCGTCGCGGACCGTGTTCAAAATTCTTCAATCACTTGTAAATAACATGTTTCTCTGTTATTTGGAATACATGATTGTTACAGAAAATGTAATAAAATGAAAGACGGCACAGATCGGACTATTCCTCTCTCGAGTTTTTCACCCTCTCTAAGGGTGAAAGGAATAGTCCGATTTGAGCAGTCTTCATTTTATTATATCTCCTGTATCAAACATGTATTCCATGTTACGAAGAAGCATGTTATTTGCAAGTTCGCTGGATTCTTTTTTATGCGTTTTTTGCGTGATATTTTTTACGCTATTCGCTCAAAATTACGCGATTTTTTTATGCGATTTGCTCGAAATTACGCGATTTTCGACTAGGTCTGCGCTTTCAGCGTGCCCACGCAGAATTGGGAGCGCACGCACAAACGCATACACAACGCCGGAAGCACCCGCACGCACATACCATTGGGTGCACAAACACGCACACACACGCGCAAACATGTGCACAAAAACGCGAGCGCACACAAACATACAAATGGACGCACAGGTGCGCACAAACGTGCACACGCACAGACGCACGCACGGAAAGAATCAAGCACACACTCACACAAATACGCACAAATACGTGCACACGTACGCACACACACCCACACATGCCCATGCAAAAAAAAAACGCGCACACCTGCACACAAGCAAGAAAAAACACGCGCAAACGCACGTACACACGCGCACACAAACACGCACAAATGCGTGCAAACACGCCTACACATGCCCGCGCATAAAAAAAGCGCACACCTGCATGCAAGCAAAAAAAAACAGGCCCAAACGCACGCGCACACACGCACACGAACATCCAAAAAACGCGCGAACATACACAAACACCCATACAAATACACGTGCACAAACACAAACATCGGGCTGTCGAATACTCGGCTATCCGGACTCGAAGCTGACCAGTATCCAGTATCCGACCAAACTACTATCCGTTTCATCACTAATTTCACACTGACAACTAGCGCCGGTAAATAATTACTCCTGCAGGCATACTACACAACCCTCACTGCACCGTTTTTATTAGTTTCAGTGAATAAGTTTCGAATGCAACAAGGAAACATTCATTTCTATACATACTGCCAGAATACATGGATGCTTCAAATGAATTTCCAAGTGACGATTTCTAACGTCGCTTTTGTTTGCAGAATGAAAGGAATCAACGTGAAATGAAAGGAATATGTACGAAAGAGACGAGATATTTTTCTTATTGTGCGTGAAATTACACATTTGTCATCATTGGTGGAATACGACCATAAATGTTGTTATGAATATCACAATAAGTTATGATTACAATACATATGGGTTTATTTTGATAATGCAAATAATAACGACATTATATATAAACCGATAAAAATGCATTATAATATTTGTCCACAGCACTTTCAGCGTCTATATATATATTTTATTCAATTTTCAGTTCGCAATTTCTATCCCATTCGCCGTGTTTATCATAATGATGCTATCATTACTAACATGATATATGAATCTCCCACCTTATATATGACGTCTCCCACCGTTTTAGAGACATCTTAACATTATGTTCAATTTTTAGAGCGTAAATCATCTGTCAACTTTTTCACTGTTTACGTTTTCTTGCCACAAATCGTTGCCACTTTTTTCTCTCATGTTCCACTTCTCTTCTTTGATTTCAACCTTCTATTAAAAATAAAATGTCAGCTAATTTAACATGATGCCTTTTACCTCTTCCTGCCGCAATGTATTCAACCTTAAATGTGTAATCAAGCTACAAGAGTGGAATAAGAGTGGATGCGCATTTGAATGCGTATCATAACAGTTGGAAAAACGTTTTTAATAATGCAACTTTTCCAATAGTTCAAGTTGAACATTTTAATAACGAATTTAGTATGAAAATATTCGTAATTTCAACTTTACGATGTATTTTTATGATGATAAGCTACTATAGAATCAGTTCCTAGTTATAGCTGGATAGTACTACTACATTTAGGAAAGGACTTTTTTCCAACTTTTCTCAGTTTCGTACCACTGTGTGACGGCGGAAAAATCAATGGATACTCGATGTTACCATTCAGTAATTTTTGCGTAAAATACGCAAACCAAACGAATCCCCTTTCCTACCAGTAAGCAACATAAATCTTGTTGCCTGACAAAATCCTCACACGAAGCGTAACAAACCAATCCACAAAGCATCATTAATCTGACTGTTTGCTTTTCTCTCTCCCACCGCAGGACGATCTGCCCGGTCAAGCCTTGTTAGATGTAGTTTTCGCAAGACTGAACCTGATTGAGACTGCTTACTTCGGGATACGTTACATAGATCAGGATAATCAAACGGTAAGTACCATGAAAAACAGCGGAAACGGATTGCAATCCGGTTGACGCTCAATGGCTTCTGGTTGGGTGATTCTATTGCGAAACCGAACCAAACTATGAAGAGAGAATCCATTCCTCAGTCGTGGGAGAACCTCCACAATGCACATTCAAACTTCAACAGTCGAGCGATTTTTCGAGCATCCCCATCGCATCACCCATCCCAGCGATGTAATCAAGCATAGAAAAAGTTCTCCCAGCAAAACCCAACAAACCGATGCAATACTGATACGATAAATTGTTGTTGTACTGCTCTCTATCTCTCCCCGCCCACAAACACACACACACACGAACACCCTCACCCTTTAGCATTGGCTTGACCCCGCCTCACGATTGTCGCGGCAACTGAAAGGAAACAAAGTGCTCTTCGACCTGTATTTTGGGGTGAAATTTTACGCCTGCGATCCCTGCAAGCTGGTGGAGGAGATAACGAGGTGAGTGCTCTACTCGAAACATGCTAGTTGAAAGGTCCACCCCAGCCAATCGATTCGATTTTTTTTTTGTTTCGGTCGTAGATATCAACTCTATCTGCAGGTCAAGCAGGACATCCTCCAGGGAAGGCTGCCGGTATCATTTGAGCTGGCCGCAGAACTAGGTGCTTATGTCGTTCAAGGTAGCAGGATGTGATTTATCTACTGTCGAACACTGTGTCTCATCGGTGGAATGTTTTTACTTTCAGCCGAAATCGGTGACTATGACCCCCGGAAACACCCACCCGGGTATGTTTCGGAGTTCCGTTTGCTCAACAACCAGACGAAAGAGATCGAGAACCGCATCCACGAGCTACACATCCAGCTGAAAGGAATGTCCCCCTCGCAGGCCGAGTTCAACTACCTCGATAAGGTCAAATGGCACGACATGTATGGAGTTGACCTGCATCCCGTACTGGTAGGGGAGAGTACTGCTTCGGCGCAAGTTGTTAAAATTCTGACAGTATCGGTTGTTTTGCAGGGTGAAGACAGCGTGGAGTACTTCCTCGGTCTGACTCCAGGAGGTATTGTAGTCCTACGGAACAAAACAACCGTAGCGCACTACTACTGGCCTCGTATCGCGAAGGTATACTTCAAAGGACGCTATTTTATGCTGCGAGTATGTGATAAGAATGTAAGTATGAAACAAGATTCGGTTCGGAAGGTGAATAATCAAGCGTGTATTTTTTTGACAGAATGAGATCAGCACGTATGGCTTCGAGACACCAAAAAAGAATGCTTGCAAGCATTTGTGGAGGTGTTGCGTGGAACATCATTCCTTCTTCCGGCTAGTTCGGACGGCTCCCATGCAGGCAGCCTCCGGAGCGGCCAGCTTAACTTCACTAAGTTCTAAATTCAGGTACAGGTGTGTTTGGCTTTGATTCTTATTGAAGTCTGGCAATGGAATGCGCCTGCATATTGACACTGGTTTTACTGTTTCCACAGCGGTCGAACCGAGCGTCAGCAGATGAAAGAAGCCACCACTCTGCAGCGTGCTCCTCCGGCCTTCACCAGAACCCCCTCGCGAAGGCAACCGCGCCGCATCGTGGACGAACAGCCGGAGGTGAAAACATTTGACACGCCAAAATACATCCAGCAGGAAATCAAATCCGTATCGATACCTCAACCAGCCCAAACGTGAGTACTCGCGTCTCCGTCCGTCACTTCTCTCCCGTATATGTGTGATCCGTATGTTTTCTTCTCTCCACCGTCCAGGTTTGATAGCCCCTATCGTTCTACTTGCAGCATCCCAGCTGCACTGAACACTAGTAGCAAAATCCATCCACCGCCCCCGGATTCACCACGGAGCACTCGGAGTGCTCCCTGGATGCGATCCCAGCAGCGAGGCTTATTCGGAATAAACTCTAGTCCGAAATCGGTACGATCCGCCTCGACCAGAATGAGTGCTCCGGCGAATCCCAACCGGGTGCGTTCCAGCTCGGTGGAGAGTCATTCGTCCAACGATTCCCGTTCCGGTCGCCGTCGTCGCCACCGTAGTCGTCGAGTTTCCGATAACGAGAGTGAGATGTCGCGAGGTTCGGGTCGATCCGGCCGATCGCACAACTCCCACCGGAAGCATCGGCGCCATCGTTCGAAGAACCGCCGAAATCGCTCCGACACGGAAAGCAGAGACCGCAGCTACTCGAGCCACCGCCGATCTACGGAGTCTATCGAGCTGGTCGACTCGGGAGAACAGTGGCTCGAAGTTCAGCGAAAGCAGGCAGACAACGTGCAGAAGGCGGCCGTCATCAAGAGCAGCCAGGTGCTGAAAGGTTCCACGCCGGACTCGGGAATCGTGCACCACCATCGTAGTCGCCGACATCGTAAGCATCGGTCCCCCTCGGAGAAGATCTGGTCCAGCGAACTGACCAAGCATCTGCAGTTCGATCTGGTGGACACTACCGGAATGACCGCGGAGCAACTCAGGGAAATTCCGTACACGGTCATCGAGACGAACCACCATCATACAGCCAAAAAACCGAGCGCACTCAAGGTGCACAAAACTAGTCATCATGGACAGCAGCGGATCGACCGGATACGGGAATACCCCAAGGAGAATGTGAACGTAGATAATATGAGTGGGGTGAACGGGTCGATTCGATCCGCCAGTACAATAAGCTCATCCAGGGACTATGATCGGAATTCGGGGCTGATAAGGTAAGCCTAGAATCAAAGTGAAAATATCGTTTTCTAATGATTCTATTCTCAGAATGATGTCCAGCATGAGCATGGGAGACTTCATCTCGCCTACCGGGTCCAGTTTGAGTCCGCTCGATAGTTCGGGATTACGTGTGAGCCATGAACATACAGACTCCGGACTTGGGGCGGATCAGGATTACGCGTACTCATCGGAAAGGTAACTCATATAGAGTCAAATTATCCAACCAGTTCCGACTCACGCTTGTCCCTTCGATCGCAGGTCCAGCGACAGTGCGAAGTACGGCACGAACAAATCGTCGGGAGCATCGGTTACTTCAGCGCATACCAAATCTTCGTCGTCGAACAACATGAAGAGCCACCATCACTCAGTGAGTAGTAGTAGTACGACCAACACCACCACAACCACTCGGAAGCCCCCGCTCTGCCCGAATCGGCAACAGAAGCTTCCGGGACCCCTCATACCCGGTGTACATAGTACTTTGTCCGGTCCAAACAACCGTCTAATCAATAACAGTAACACACACTTTCAAAACAATCACTACACCTTTAGCCTAACACGGAACTATCCGGCCTCCGGCAACGGAGGCCCCAATGCCTATGGGTCTAGCACTGGTTTCGGGTTGGACTCTTTCGGTTATCTAGATTCGGCCGCGACACTATCATCGGCATCACCGTATCACTATTACTACGATGGTACCGGCTTCCGGAGCGCTGCTAACCAGCCTGCGATCGGAGGATTTGGTGGTGGGTTGCAAAACTCCCGGCTGGGTTCCATCCGTGGTACCAAGTCCGACATAGGGGTTCCTATCAGACCCAAAAATCACCGCCACCAACAGCAGCAACAGCAGTACATTACCAATGTGCATCACATGAACAGACTCGCGAATAGCGGCTCCAAACGGGCTATGATTCCGTCCACCAAAACGGACTATCTGGAAAACTATAAGACTGGCGTTGAAAGACTTAAACTCAGCTACAATAATAACAATAGCAGCCCTCAGGAGACATACCCAGGGCTGTTGAATGCTTCTGCTAGCGTGCAAAACATCGCTAATAACAATTACCAACCGCCTCTACCAATCACTAGTACTGCTGGTGGAGGCGGATCCGTTTGCAACAGTCCCAGCTACAATGGGAATCCGTTGCACGCGAAAGAGCTCGACCAAACGACCGGCGGTAAGATTGGTCCTTTGGTGTATATAGATTCCAACCAGAATCGCAACAGCTCCAGCCATGACAGCCATTTGCATCAGGCAAATGTAAGTACTCGATGATTTGGTTCCCATAGCTTGTCGGACCCCTTATCGGAATGTTGCATCCCATCTAGAGCGCGCGATCCTGCATGTCGTGTATGTGTTTCTTGATGTGTTTGGTATACCCCCGCTCCCCCTGTTGCATGCACCTACCCGGTTTGAATGGCTCTAACTTGCACGGATTTTTCCCTTATTTTTTGTTATTGTGTTTGCGTAAAGTTGAGAAAACAAATCATTGTCTAACTTTCGTAAGTCAGCACGCGAACACGGGCACCGGCTCAGTTTTCACGTTGCGCTACCCACCCAGTCAAGTTGATGAAAATACTTTTCGTTTGACTTTTCCCAAGCTCCACTTACGCCCCGATTCACCGGAAAGAGACCGAGCACTTGCATTTCTTCGCCGGGTCACCACACAGCGCTGAAATCGCTAGTCGGCATCAATTCCAACCGGAGCGTGTAGAACTCGACCTGGAAACGCAAGTCGGGGTAGTTCGCACTCTCTCTCCAAGCCACCCACCCAAACTGCTTTTTATTTACGTGTATTAGTTTTTTTTTGTTCCCTCAGCAGCTGAGTATATGTTCGCAGAAGTTTCCACTTCTTTTGTCGGTGGTTTTTGTTTTCGTTCCCACCCCCACCAAAAAATTCCATTAAGCCGGAGGATGGGAATGTTGTGCGGGAAGGTTTTCCCCTTCCTTTTTTCAGTGCCTTTCGGAGTGCAAACTTGCTTATTGTTGGGAAAATAAGACCGACGGAGTGTACTTTGTATCCTGAAAGTTACCTCTTTTACTTACGCGCGGATTGAATGCACACCCCGAAACACGCTGCCCTGGGCAGAGGTGGCAGAACTGAGGATTTGTGTTTCGTATTGCCATAACCTCTACGGACTTTTTGAATACTGTAGTGATCCAATCAATCATTTGATTTGAACTCCAAAATGATTCGGGAATTCAAGAACATCTAAACTATATGACAAAACATAATGCCTCTAGGTATTGTTAATATTTTGGTTATATAACATTTACCAGAAGGTCAGCTACCTGAAACACATTCACTCGAATGTAACATATATCCTAATGCCGTGCATATGGATATAACATTTACCCGACTGAAGAGAAGGAATATAAATTCAAAAAATAGATTAATATTTTCACGTTGTTGCTTTATTCTTATTGTTCCATCATTTGACATCTAGGCCTTTGTAAAGCTCACTGATACTTAAATAAAGGAACACATGGAAAACAAACGTTGTCGAAATGAATAGGCTGGCGAATTGAAATCGAACATATCCGGAATAAATCGCCCAGAAAACAATCCCAACAGAAACAACCGCTCAGGAAAAGTGCTTTGGAGAAGTGTGAAATACGCACCCCCTAAGCGAGAATGGATTTATCTTGACCGTGCTCTTAAAAATTAGGATAACAACTACGTCAGTACGTAGATTAGTTAACCCTCAGTCATCTGTAATCGTTCTGTATTTAAGATATTGAATAACAAAAGTGCTACGAATTTTGTTTTGTAAGGCGCCCAAATTCTAGATTTTCCAATCATAGGTGTTAAATGGCCCAGCAGAAGTATAATATGCTCATAAGCTGTTTTTCTCAGAGACTACGAAGCTCAGAGAAACAGCTTGTATGGATAAGAGATTCCATCAATCTATCCACTTCATGCCCACCAGCGAAGAGAAGAAACCGTTTCTCCGGAGAGCGTGTTCTCCCAGTATTCCTGCATTAATTCTCCAGTCCGCGCTCTTTTTTCCTACATTCTCTGAGCACATAGTATAGATGCCAGATGTGAAGACATGTTTTCGGTTTGAAGACATTTTATTTTGTGAAAACATACTTAGGTCATTTCAAAGTTTGTGTAAACGATTGTTTGTGGGATTTATCGAACATGATTTAAAAATATCGTGATGGTTTGCTCATTTTTTTGACGTAGGATTACGTCTTTCGGGAACATATCGGGATACAAATTGAAAATCGAAAATCGAGCACATCGTGAAAACTGTCCAAATTTATTTCATGATCATTTCATGATGGATTGATGAAATTTCTGCGTCAGTCGATTTCGGCACTCCATAACAATTTTTTATATTGAAGAAGATAATATGTGTCATGAAACTAACTATCGAACAATTGAAAAATCTCAACCCCTATCCTAACAGAAATACCAACTTCTGATTGGTCAAAATTGACGTCACATGCGGCGGGTCCCTAACAGAGACATCAAAACCAAGTGGCCTGGGGGAAATCGACATTGCAGATACATGAAAGTAGGGGGAGCTTGTGTTCCTACCGAAATGTATTCCCTAACAGAGACATTAAAACCAAATTATTATCAAAGAGTTTAACGATGTAATTCTTCAAACATATCCAAAATCAACAGATAGCCTAACCGAATCCTACGTCAACTATGCGGTCGTGTCTCGGACTCAACCCTCCTCTTACTTTTTTCATTATGATTACATTTGAAGACATTTATTCGTGTCATGCAGAGATATTGGAAAAAATCATCTGGCATCCCTCACATAAAAGCTATTTCTCTCGTGAGAATGCCGAAAGCGAACAAATTGCCCCGATTGAGGGTATGCCGTACTGCCCGATGGTAAGCTTATGCGGAAAATATCAAATTAAGAAGAAATGAATCCTTTCTAACCGTTTGCTTCATCTAAGATATACACTGGGAACACGACTCAATAAATATGACTCACAGTTATCGCCTCTGAGTCGGTTTCAAGCGAAAAAACCTTATAGAAATGATGTAGAAAACTACATCGAAAATCGCTTCCAAAGATTTTTTTTTATTTTCCTTATTTTTTGAAGCATGTTACAAATGTAAAACTTGAATGGTAGGATTCTATCATTGACTAGCACGATTGCCTATAACCAATCCATTTCTTTTCTTGTTGGTTTTCGAGAAAATCAGGCGGATCAAATTTCCCGGCAGGCGCGTTTTAGACACATCTCCTCTAGTAGCCTAGAAACATTGTGGCACGGGAAAAACATCAATGTAATGGAGGCGAAGTCCCCCTTTAATGAGGATAAGGAATCGAGGCGTCCGAAGCCGCCGAGATGACGCAATCCGAGTCGACCGCTGATCCGCTGTCGGAATTTCACACGCAAATCTGTGTTCCACTGATTGCCCGGTTAGTTTGAAACATAGGATACGATCCTTTAGCAAGCGTCGGACGGCATACGTTCGCCTGGTGCATTATGTTAATTATAGGTATTTTGGTTTGGACATTTAGCGCTTTTCCATAAGCACGTGCATTCTTAACAGAGGTCTTTGAAATCAGAACTGAATCGAATGTGTATCGAAAGATATGTATCGAAAGGTATCGGTATCGAAAGCAACCACTCGGAACACATTTTCACCTTCAGCTTTGCACCGAAGAACGTAACTCGTACCACGGAAAAATACTTTCTTAACACTAGGATTGAGAGGAGCTGCACTTCGACGCCACTTTTAGAGCAGAAACAAGGTTCGAACTCACAAAAAAATAAATTATCTAGGCTATCCAAATGGTCTTACTCAAGGCTGTGTCTGACATCAACATAGAGAAAGACTGCTGTCTGCTAGCTGTCTGGAGCGAAACTGTGACTTGAATTATGGTGATCATAATTTTAATTATCTTCATGAATGACGCTAACGTGCCCAATGGAACTTTTGTTGACCAACGTAGGAATTAACCAGCGTCATTTTTATTAGCAGTACTTAGTTGAGATTTCTATGCCAAATAACACGGCTTGAATGTATTCTGGGTGGCAAGCCTTAGAATACGCATGAGCCAGAGCAGGTCAGAAGAACATTCTTCGAAAAAAAAGTCCCTCGGTCAGGGTGAAAATCGAACCCGAAAACTCGGCATGATAATATGTGCGCTGGTTTGGATTATAAAAATTTGGTAAACTAAACTAAACTCTCAGCTATTTGGAAAATCTCACGGTCGTCTGGTCGCTGGCTGGATGACTGATGAGTCGTGAATGTTGTAAATTCACGAATAGCTTGTTTATACTCAATAAATTGAAAGCGGACAGAGCTTAAATTGCAATATTTCTATTTCATAAAAACGTGCTCTGTTTTCTGATTTGGCACCATTACTAACGTCAAGAAAATAGGTAATGAACTCTAGGGCTTTCGTTATTGTTACTAATATAAATATATTTAAAAATAAAGTAACACCAGATGAGCCAATCAGAAGAGCCCGTGGGTAGAGGAGGAGATCTGGCGTAGTGGTAACATCCATACCTCTCACGCGTTCAATTCTCACTCCCGACATTCTTCCAAAAATGGAAGTAAAAGTATAATAGACTATAATAGAGAAAAAAAAGCCCGTGGGTAGTGGTCCTTCATCTTCAATCTTCCTCAAAATTCTCGGAACACTGGCTAGTATTGTCTGAACCACCTTATGGTCCACTTTTTTGGCACATCTGATGATACGGGATTTAAGTTGTCGAGCTGTGGTGACTTCCCAACTATTTTCGTACACCGACTGGGACAGTGTAGCCCAATACGACTCGATTGGCCGCACCTGGGGTACGTTTGGGGGATTGTGTTCTTTACGTACAAACGGTATGTTCTGGGTGGTGAACCAACTGCCCAACTACCGGAACAACTAGGTCCGGCCATTTTATTCAATTTTATTTATTCATATCAACGAGTAACAGTTATAGCTCTAATGATGATTCGGTACTAAACTGAACTAAACTAAACTAGACAGAAATACACTTACATAATGATTACACACGACCACATAATTGACGTAGGATTACGTTAGGCTATCTGTAATGTTGTTAAGAGTGTAAAGACTCTTCGATAATGATTTGGTGGCCCTGAAAACGACCGTTTGTTCGGTTGTTGGGTATTGTTTGTTCACTCCACCAGTGTTTACAGCCAAGTTATGATTACAGAAGGATGGTGATTAGTCGTCGGATGGTGCGTATCACGATAGAAGATTCCGAAGCGGAATGAGACATGATAAGATATGCACCTTCTGTGGCACTAGACAAAATGGTTCCTGTGTTATGTATGGATGAAATAAAGATAACAAAAACTCATCAAAATAATATAAGATAATTATCATTATCGAACACAATTATAATTTTTTCTCACCACAAAAAACATGTCACAAATCACTTTTTCGAATATTCTTTCGCACAACAAAACAAACAGCGTGAACTGGGCGATCCCTTCTCGAGCGGTTACACACATTGGGTATTTTTTAGAAAAATTTAAATAAATCGTTTCATATGTAGAGTCAAAATCGCTACCATATACAATTTTACACTTACACGTGTGCTAAATGTTTCACAATCTTCTTCTTCTTAAATGGCACTAACGTTCCTAGAGGAACTTCGCCATCTCAACGTAGTATTACTTGCGTCATTTTTAGTAGTACTTACAATACTCTCTATAGGCATAATCTTTATAGCAACTATAACGATATGTCCAAAGGTCCCTTCAAAATCGCATAGAAATTCTTTTCTTTGTTTCTTTAATGAAAAATTTCCCCGACCAGAACGGGAATCGAACCCGAACCCCCGGCATATTAGATGTGACGCTAACCACTCGGCCACTCCGGAAGGAATATCGAACGGACAACACCACAAACATCGAGGAAAATAGTCAGCATTACCTTCACTTTTGATCGACTTTGGCGTGTTTTTTTAAGGTTTCGACTAGCTTGCAGCGGTTCATGCTGATGGTTGTTGACTCGTTTGCCGATCTCGCTTGCATGTAATACACTTACAACCATGTCTCGTCGCCAGTAATTTTGCGTTGAATGAACGTGGAATCAGAATTTGATGGTTCAAGCATTCTTCGACCACATGATTGCGATGACATTTTTGGAGAAAATTGAACTCTTCTTAAATTGTTCTTAATGACGCTGTAAACAAACCAAATGTCAGATCGCGCTCAAATGTCTTATGTCAATAGAAAAAAAATCTGATGCTAATACATCTTGTTTTTTCAACGGTAAGAACTTCCATTCATTACATGTTGTGATGCGAATTAGGTTGTCAAAGATATCGATCGAAACAAAATGCATACAACTTGTTGGTTGAACCGAAGCTTTTAGACTTTCACTCACAGCCACAAATAGTATGTCAATTCCCAGCTATGAGTGTTGTTTGAAATATGTTTTGTCGTCCATTATGTTTTGTTTTGTCGCATGTCGCATGTTTTGTCGTCCATTATGATGCAAGGATTTTTTTGTTGAAAATTGAGCATGAAGCACAGGTTTTTACTGATAAACTTTGGTTATCATCGCGATTCGGCACTTTTTTCATTGCTTCATTCTTTGAACATACGACAGCGATTAATCGAACTGAAAGTTGAGGACTGTATTTGATTTGTGCAGTTTTTCGGAACCTATGTTTTATGTATACCATTTGCACTATTTATTCGACAGTGAAATGCGGACAAAATGTATAAACTAGCTAGACGTTAAACACGGTACTTTTTGGGTCGTTAGGAAGAACTTCCCAACCAAATGACCCAATCGTTTCTTTGGCCGGTACTCTTGTCGATCCACGATACGTACGAGTATAAATTAATCATTCGTTGTCGGTAGCGTTCAGTATTAATGGTTCACCAGGTTTGAGTAGCTCACGGTAGCTCAAACCCTTCTGATCCCACCAAACACAGAACATTGTCTTCCGTCTGCAGCGATTTGGTCGTGCAGTCGATTTTGACGATTCCCCTGGGCTCACCCAAAATTTTTGACGCTTAGGATTCTCGAAAGAAATCCATTTTTCATCGCCTGTCACAATCCGATGGACTAATTATTTTCTTTTGTACCTTTTTGTAATCGCAGAATCTCCCATGAGATTTTTCGGTTTTCTCAGCTCATCTGAAACTCATTTTTCAATATTCTGGATCTTTCACTTTGTCTTCAAACGTACGGAGAGGGCTTCTTGAGCAACCTGCAATTGATCCGCGAGTTGTTGTTGCTTTTGAGTGGCATTTTTGTCAAAACCTGTTTACTGTCTCGAAAAGCCACGAAGTTTTTCGAAGGTTTTCAACGCTCTTCGTTTCTCACGCAAAATCTTTTTTTTTTCAATTTTTGGAAATACGCAAAGCACTGCAATTTTTCAAGAGCACGTTCACCGTTCATCGAAAAGTATTCAATGAGATTCTGTATCAGTTTTTTTTATTATTATTATTATTCACTTTTATTCATCGGACTGTTGTCTACATGAAATTTTTTTTTCGTTTTCTTCGAATGGTAGCAGAGAAGCAATGCTTGTTTTTTTTTAATCCTTTGCTTAGTGTCAAAACGAGACAATGTTTCTAATAATGCATTATGATGAGGAGTACATCGATAGTGGAAGTGCTGCCTAACTTCGGTTTCATATTTATATACCTTGTAATCATCTGTCATTCTAGTGAAAATTTTAGCGCTTGGTTGCAGAATTTCAAAAATCACAGAAAGAAATTAGAGCCATTGATTCCCCTCAATGTTGTGTAAAAATACCAAAAATTTAACGATGAGTCTGATTTTAGTGATAGTTCGACCATGAGTTATTGCAGTTACACACCCTAAATTATTTTCAGCCCATGTTTTGACATCCTGATATATACATTAAATGAGCGAAGGAATGTGAAGAAAATGTGCTACCCTCCCATACTGGTAAAACATTTGTATAATATATATGCCATAGCAATATGAAGGCAATATGAGAAAGCGAAACAAAAGACACATTACAAATAAGCGCCCATTAAACATTTTCGCATACTTTGCCACATACACGGCCCCGATTGAAAAGGATACAGGTATACGTTTGTGCTCTTCTCTCTTCTTAGAAAACACTTTCCATGTATTCCTTTAAGATCCAACGTCATTTTATAATGTGGTGTAATATTATCATCCATTTATTCAACAGCACCAGTGGCTATGTGGATAGTGTACTCGTGTAAAACATCTTTTTATTTTTTTGGTACAAATTTGAGCTGACGTCCATTCTGAGAGAAAGAGAGGGGTCTGCTCCCACACGAACAAACATTATAAAATTCTTGAAAAAGATGCATTTATTTGTTCATTTCACCCTTTCAGCACACGAAAAAGCATTTTTTTACAAAGATAACATATTTTCTGCTAACGCTAGTTTGGGTGCAACCATACAGAATGTCAACTTGGAATTGTAACAAAAAAAAGCGTGAAGCATTTGCTGTGTGCGTAATTGAAAAATTGTCTGTTATTTTCAATTGTATGACCTTATATTCCTCGGCTACCTCTTTTAATGATACTTTTAAGCTCATTTGAAGTCATATATGAAGATGTCAAAAAATGTGCTTAATGTATATTTTGGGCGAAAAGAGATGTATTCCTCCTCCGGCGATGTGAAGTTCTATCGAGAGTATGCATTTCGACCACTTTCTATAGGCACACATATATTTCAGGCGAGTTTTTCGAACCTAGTATTAAATTGAGCTTCTTGTTACACAACATCTTGAAATCGATTAATTCGAAAATAAAACCATTGAGAATAATAAGCCTTGTTTTAAGGCTTCGTTTTTGACAGATTATTTGAATTTATTGCCTATTTTCTATAGCCACGCTTATTTTAATTAATTTTATTAAATTATGATTTGAGTGCTGAAATCAGATAGTCTTCCTGCATATTCAATAACTTTCAAAATTATGTTGGGCATACTGAAAACCATGTTCTTCGAAATATTCAGTTCGATATCTCGTCACGTTCATCAATGGTGTTGTGTTTCTCCAATATTTTCCTCTAGATTCACATTGGTACTGCGTATTGGAGATTCCAACAAATAAATGTTTTGGGTATCGAGCCATGATTGTGTAGTTGAGCACTTAGAGATCCTCCTCCGCAATTGCGCGAGGAGGGTATTCTAATAACCTCTGAAGATCTCGCCAGTGACGAAATATTGGTGTATGAACACTACAGTCTGCAGACCATACATTACATTGTTATCACTAATTCGAACACATCTAGTTATTATGAAATGAAGTGATCTTCATCTCACGTGACAGATGGCAGGCAAAACGATCCTATAGAAATTGAACAGAGTGTATAGATAATACATCTCGTGTCTTCAGTAAACCACAGTTCACTAACTCAGCAGATTCGTATTGAGTCTCCTCACTTGTTAAATTAACTCTTCGTCATTATTTCAACTTTTTTTCGGTATCACTAGCCATTTTTTAAAAATCTATTCGGGTCAATAAATAAGAGGCCATAGATTCCTTTGTCTGATATCCCAAGAGCCAAGAGATCTTTTTGTCCCATCAAATATATTGTTCAATAAGAGAACTATTTTTGCTCCTTTTTGCAATGATCCTTAAATGTGAAATAATACATCAAAACTATAGGGTCCTGTATTCTAAATCCCATCTAGTTCGAAGTGCATGCCCTAACGAATCCCTGATCTTCCCTGACAATTCCAATCGAAAATCCTCTTATTGATGCATGCTATATTTGAGCCTGAATTTGCACGAAAATTTTCCCGAAATCCATTTTCGCAAAAAAAAAAATACAACGTCCAGCCTGCACGACAAAGTTCCTACTCCCTGTTTGCTCGCTGGTAGGAAAAATGCGCTAAAACCCGAACGCTGAGAACATTGAAGGTGAAGCATGCTGCGCGGTATTCGATTCGCAAAATGCGCAAAAAAAACACAGTTATTCGAAAGTTCAAAATTTAATTTTTCACTTTTTCACCCACACCAAATAACCCCACTCCTCCGCTTTTGAACGCTAGACTGGAACAGCAGCCGACGGATCTCCGACCGTTGTTGGTGTTGTAAGTGATAGTGCCAGCGACCTGAGGAAAACCGGTGGTGGAGGCGGCAACCCAGCTCCACCCACCGCCAACTATCCGCGGGAAAACGGTGTAGATGTTAGTAGGAAAAACTCACTCACGGGGACTGCTGGGGCGCGATCATCCAGCTTAGAGCTAATACTAACGCCTATTATACAGAGCAGACGGTAAGTAGGGAACGCACAACGCTGTGAGGGGCATTGACCACTGCAAATACATATTGTAACATACAACTAATTCTATTGGAATGGTTTGCTGGTTTCCGTATCACACAAACAAACGATTTGAATTCTCTCCCCCACATGTAAACCAGTTTCAACGCGCAGGATATTATAATTAAATAACAGATTACTTTCATACCCAATGCATCGCGCTCGTAATTATCCTGGATGTACATAATAACCGCGTCGGAGGAGAGATTAATAAAGAAATCTAAAAACCCCCCGCCGAAACAATGTCACGGAAACTATTCAAAGCAAAAACGCTTCCTTTTCCCAGATATCCGGCCACTCCACTCTCCCAAAACCACTCGGAAAAGTGCGAAACAAGCATAAAAAAGCCGAAACTGTGGGGATTACGGTGTGTTTAATATCGTTTCCACTGAGAGAGGTACTAAAACTGACGAAAACTTTCGGCAAGCATGCAATATCGGCTCAACAGCTCACGCTAACCGAATGGATTCGACCTTCGGCCTCGGAAACTTTGTCTTCTATTTGATTTTAATTAATTGCAGAGAGTGTGGAAGGTATAGCATTGTAAGAACTGCGAAACGTTCATTCTCTATATTCATGTAATCTCGAGATTATGAATGCAAGAGCAGCTTCGATCCAGATTGTTTCCTGCGATTTATTGTATTGCCAAATGTTCTTCGGGCATAGTGTTTAGCTTGATTTAGCAATGCCAAACATGATCCCTATGTCGAAATCCATCAATTGTTCTCCAGAACTCAAAACAATGGAAATAATCGTAGTATTTTTATAACATAGACTGAATTGAAATTTAACTATTCTCAAAACGCTGTTTCTTCTTGTTGCGAGGATCATGTGGTGGGTGTTAAGTCAGACCGGACCATGTGACATTGTTATGACTCCGAGCAAATCGAGCTTGAAGTTTGTGTTATGAAAAGTTTTCATTGAGCGTTCAAAATGTTCAACTTAATGCAATCGATAACTCGAAATTTTTAATTTTGCGACATGGTTCGCTCTGATTTAAAACCGACCATGTATTCTACTGACAATTTGGCGCCGTTCAACGCATCATTCGTAAAGTGTTGTAGTTTGAAACCGAAACAGAAATAATTATTTCACTTGAACAGAAACTGAGGAGAAAAGAATCAGTACGATTTAAACAATAAAACCAATACTCAAAATAGAGTTGGGCTATCCCTGTGGGGGAATATTGGAAGTGCGATGACTGCACAAACTTAGATCGAAGTTAGCGGTTTCGAGTTATCTCGAGCAAAGTCGATAATCTTACCAACTACAAATTCTGTTTGGCCAAATATCAATCAACAAAGAGGTGCCAGACATCCCCACATGTCTGAATCAGAAACACACCCTTAATCCGTCCTGTCAAATTGGACGTAAAACTATTCAGGATAATGTGGCTTCGGTTCCAATCTTCAGAAATGACGACGCCCAAAAGTTTTGGCTGTACTTATTTAGAATTCGCCCAGACGGCACTAAGGAAGCCGTACGTACCATGACGAAAGCCAACTTTGAAAACGACTGTGACTTTGGCTTTGAGGGTAACTTAAACATAAATCTAAATCTCTAAGTCTCTAGATCTCTAGATCTCCAAATCTCTAAATTTGTAAATCTCTAAATCTCGAAATCTCTATATATCTCTTAATTTCTAATTCTCTAAATGTCTGAATCTCTAGATCTCTAAATCTCTAAATCTCTAAATCTCTAAATCTCTAAATCTCTAAATCTCTAAATCTCTAAATCTCTAAATCTCTAAATCTCTAAATCTCTAAATCTCTAAATCTCTAAATCTCTAAATCTCTAAATCTCTAAATCTCTAAATCTCTAAATCTCTAAATCTCTAAATCCCTAAATCTCTGAGTCTCTAAATCTCTGAATCTCTAAATCTTTAAATCTCTAAATCTCCAAATCTCTAAATCTCTAAATCTCTAAATCTCTAAATCTCTAAATCTCTAAATCTCTAAATCTCTAAATCTCTAAATCTCTAAATCTCTAAATCTCTAAATCTCTAAATCTCTAAATCTCTAAATCTCTAAATCTCTAAATCTCTAAATCTCTAAATCCCTAACTCTCTAAATCTCTAAATCTCTAAATCTCTCAATCTCTAAATCTCTAAATCTCTAAATCTCTCAATCTCTCAATCTCTAAATCTCTAAATCTCTAAATCTCTAAATCTCTAAATCTCTAAATCTCTAAATCTCTAAATCTCTAAATCGCTAAATCTCTAAATCTCTAAATCTCTAAATCTCTAAATCTCTAAATCTCTAAATCTCTAAATCTCTAAATCTTTAAATCTCTAAATCTTTAAATCTCTAAATTTCTGAATCTCTAAATTTCTTAATCTCTAAATCTCTAAATCTGCAAATCTTTAAATCCCTAAATCTCTATATCTCTAAATCTCTAAATGTCTACATGTCTAAATATCTATATCACTAAATATCTAAATCTCTTAATTTTGAAATCTCGAAATCCCTAAATCTCTAAATTTGTAAATCTCTAAATCTCGAAATCTCTATATATCTCTCAATTTCTAATTCTCTAAATGTCTGAATCTCTAGATCTTTAAATCTTAAAATCTCTAAATCCCTAAATCTCTAAGTCTCTAAATCTCTGAATCTCTAAATCTTTAAATCTCTAAATCTCTAAATCTCTAAATCTTTAAATTTCTGAATCTCTAAATCTAAATCTAAATACGAATATCAAATTACATAAAGTCATCACATATAGAAAAACCAGTAATCACATGGCAGTTTGTTCAGTTAAAAAAGGAACTGAATCTCCGACGAAGAAGCGTTCGGAATGAATGGTAATGGTACAACCTGGCCACCATGTTGAAAAGACCTTGCAGACTACTGAATTCACCGAACTTGGTGTAATTCGTACTTCGTAGCATTGAATTATTCGGGAAAGATCAGAATTCAGAATTTAGAATTCAGTTTTTCCAGAAGAACAAAACAATCGATGCGTCCTTGCAAGGTATCAGCTATCAGCAAAGCACTGGCTGAATCTCTCTATGGACGGAAATTGATCAGCTGACAACGACTCTCGTAATTCGGTAATCGATAGGGGTCCTTCCGGGTCTAGGAAGAGCATATCTTATGAACCTTCGTTGACATGGTTCAGATCTTTCAACACCGATGTTGTAGTGGACAGTACAAACAACTAAATCATAATCTAAAACATGGGGGCAGTGGATGTCCGTGAAATTTTTGGCAACCCTGAAAACGAACCCGCAAGTTCTGTATGCTTAACTGACCATGAAAGGGATGTGCGGTTTGAATGAGAGTTACGTATCGAAAATAATTCCCAGGTACTTGACTTAGCTGACGTGCTCGATTTCTGTGTCGCGCAAGGTATATTTATACACCAATCGACAAAAGCAACTATCTAACTTTGAAGTATTTTTGAGCAGACCTGAAGGTACTACATGGGGTGAAAAGTCCCGGGATTTTCTATGAAAACAATCGTTTTTTTGGACAAAGCTGTATTTATTCCTCAACATAGTTAGCTTCGAGAGCAGTACACTTGTTTCCAATATTTCGATTCCCTTTCTGTAGTACGAAACGTCTAAGTCTTCGAAATATGCCCCTGTGTCACTCTGCAGAGTCCAATAGGCCTCAGAAGTGTGGTAATGGATCCACTTTCATTCATTGTCACAAAATGTCGATAGAAGTTTACTCGGTTACGCTTCAACAACGCCAAACCGGCTGTTGAATCATAGGTGGTCGTTTAGTGTTTTTGGTCGACGGTCAACGAACGCAGCACTACTCGCGGAGATAGCTTTTTCATGTCCAGCTAACTCACGTAACTTCACTTTACGATCGTTCAAAACGAGTCGATGTACTTGTTTTAAGATTTCTGGATTCATGGTCTCATTTGGCCTTCCAGAGCGAGATGAATCTGCGGTGCTTGTACGGCCCATTTTAAATTCTCTAAACCACTGATAAACTGTTATTTTCGAAGGAGCCGAAGTCGAATAACATTTCGTCAACTACTGCATTGATTTTTCAGGAGTTTTACTCATCAAAAAATAATGTTTGATAAAAATACGATATTCCTCCTATTCCATTTTCTATACGAATGCTCAGGTAGTGACACATAAACAACTATAGTTTGTGAACGAATAAACGAAATGTCATGAAACTTCACAAATAAGCTAGTGATAGATGAACCTCTCAAAATGAATCTTGTTCATTTTTAGTGGCGTCATGTGTTGAAAAATCCCGCTTTTCAGCCCATATAGCAGCTGTAGTTATCCAACTCCCTGCTGCACCGACTCTTGCCAAGGCATGCTTCACCTGATCCAACCACCTCGCTCGCTGAGCCTCTCTTTCTTGTTCCTACCGGATTCGATGCGAACCCAATCTTTGCAGGGCTGCTGTCCGGCAATCTTGCGACATGCATGTCTATCACACTCTTCCATCCTTGGCGACTTTCTAGATGCTGGGTTCGTATAGTTGTGCCAGTCGGTGGTTAATTCTCCTTTTCCATACTCCGTTTTCCTATACAGCACCATATGGTGCTGGTTCTGAGCACTAGGCATTCGAAAACACCCAGTGCTTTTGAGTCCTCTTCAAGCATCGTTCATGCATCGTGCCCATAGAGAACAACCGGTCAGATAAAAGATTTGTACATGGTACACTTCGTACGGGGTCGAAGTTTGTTGGATCTTAAGGATTTGCGGATCCCATAGTAGGCGCGACTTCCATTGATTATGCGTCTTCGAATTTCACGGATGTTGCTGTTGGTTATCAACGAGCCAAGGTAGAGAAATTCCTTTACAACCTCGAGCTCGTCGCCGTCGATCACAGCCCTACTACCAAGAAGAATTATGTTAAGATCAGTCCCTACTGCTAACAAGTATTTAGTCTTAGACGCATTGATTCCAAGCCCAATCGTGTTTCAGTCGGGTATACAAGTCCACTACCGTCGCATGTGTTCTCCCGTTCTTCGAAGATCCTGAGTGCGTAGCCAGAGACGTTTATGTCCACAAGGACCAGGAGGTTAGGAACGTCGAGCTCGATGTTCAGCAGCTTGATAGCAAAACTGCTTTCGTTTTCTTCCTCCCAAATTGTGAAGCGCAAATCTCAAAAATTCACGCTGAATAGCCTCTATGCGATCGGTTACGGAACGGGGAAACGGACCCCAATGATCGAACCCGTCTGAAGAATGGAACGTACCAGACTGACATATAGTGATTTCAGTGTGTACGGATCTTTGGACCACGACGTCACCTTTCCAATGAAACCAAACTCTCGTCGTGCCTTCGCAACTACTTCTAAATGATGGTTTCTGGCTAGAGTTCAGAGTAATTCCGAGATAGCGCATGGTTTGCACACGCGTTAAGGTGGTTCCGTTGATAGCATATTCGAACTGTACGGATATTTTCTTGCAACGGAAGCTGATGAACTTTGAAACACTGAGGGTCATGTTGTTGGTACGACATCACAATGTCAACTTGTCCAGTAACTCCTGAAGCCGGCGACAATCATGTTCTATATCAACGATCACGAATATTTTTGTGTCATCAGCTTATGTCAGATAGCACACGTTCTCCAGAAGTAAAGTTGCGTCATTAATGTAGAGCGAGAACAGCAGAGGACCAAGATTGCTTCCGTGAGGCACTCCTGAGAGGTTACAGAACCAGTCTGAATATATGATCCAATCTTGACCGCAAGAGCTCTATTACAGAGATACGACTCAAGCCATTGAACAAAATTTTCAGAGGAACCCATTTTACGCAATTTGCGCAAAAGAATTGAGTTATCAACCCTATCAAAATCTGCTTTCAAGTCGGTGTACACTGTGTCCACTTGTTTACGCTGACCAATATTTCTAAGACAAATCGAGGTAAAAATAAAATAATAAACTCAGTGACGTTTGTGGTTACACTCCTTCCGGGATAGGAGTTCCGGGTTTCCGGGTTTGTAGAAATGTGTCCTTTTGTTCTGTTAAACATTAAATTGGAAACAATGATCTTAACACTTCTCTGAACTAGTGTTTGCAACTTTTTGATCCAGGGATAAGGAAATTGGGAGTCCAGTTTCCTTTCGTTTTGAATTTACAAAATTTCAGAATGATTTTGGATTTCGTTTGAGGCTCCTTCAATTGATCTGAGGTATTTGCGGTAGAGTTGATCCTTCAAATACCTGTAACGTCGGCTAGCGATATGGAATACAATTTTATCTGGGAGAGAGCGAGATTTGCGGAAGGTCCTATGAGCGAGTTTGCTGCGTGCCGGAATCATGCTGTTTTGCGTGCACTCCGTAGGGAGTAACCACGAACGGCCGGCTGGGCGACTGCTATATGACATTGTCATTCTTGGTAAAGAAGTATGACTGGAAAACGTAAGGTCACGTACGAATTTTAGTTCAGATGGGCTATATATGCCTGTGCCTAATGGTCTGGAAGACCCTTTTCCAATCCCAAATTTTGGCATTCCCAATGAATTGATTCCAAACCCACCGAATTTCTACCATTTCACAACGATGAAAGAGGGAATCATTACGAATGTGTTCCCAATTATTGTTCAGAACTAAGGCGTCGTGCACAAATAACGTAACGCTAAAAATCCGGATTTTGGACACCCTCACACCCCCGTACGTAACGCAATTTCCTTTCTCTAATACCCAGAAAATAACGCGACCTCGACCTCCTGAGTATAATTAGGCAATTTGCGATTTCAAAACACAGTATTCATAGTGCATCTGTCATCTAGCTAGCGACCAGACGACAGCGAGTCTTTCGAATAACCTTTTTCAACTAAACACTCGAATTTTCCAAATTGATCTTTTTCAATGCTAGAGGCGAATGAACTGATGAATTTAAAAGCCTCTATAACTCAAAATATCATCATTATCATCATTCAAGTCGTCTCGCTCCAGCTATCAAACAGCAGTCTTTCTCAACGCTGATGTCACACTTTTACTCGATTCTAAGGAAGAATGAATGATAGATATCGCACTGTATGGTGCAATTTTGTTCGGTGGAGGCACCGCGTCGATATGCATGCCGTCTGGTAAAGATTACCTCTGTATATTTGCATCACATAATATTTGAATCTGTACTGTAGTGTAAGTTAAAAATTTCTGAAACAATAGCGTTACGTTTGGGGTGCAATGTGTCGGGCGTTAAAACCACTTTGTCAGTTGTACAAAGTGGTATGTCAATCACTTCATTCGGAAAATAAATGAGTTGTATGAGTAATGTTGTTTACTAATTGACCCTAAAACATGTTTGAATACCTCAAAACTGTTTCGAAAGCAATTTATAGAAATCACAAAAATCTATAAATATGAGTTTCTGCTTGAAAGTCTATCTAAGTAAAGATTTGTCGATGCATGTCGTTGGCTGTCGGCGAAAGTTCTCTAAATATTGTGCTCGCCCTGGCCAATCTCATTTTCTATTTTGCTACTGTGTTGAAAATTTTTTTTTCGACACAGAATGCATCTTTAGAATATGCAAGAAGCAAGTATAGTGTAAAACGGAACAAAGCAGAAGAGAAATATGGAGTGGGTCCGTCGCCGGTATTCATGCTGCGGAGATTTTACGAATTGTTGATTTCATGCATTATCAAATGGATAACGGTAGTGTGGGACAAATATATAATCACCTGGACTCGCAGTGTATGTAGTACGGGAAAAATGTCGCGATACATACTGAATGCGTAACGTGTATTGTACTGAGTGCGTGTACTGTTCTTGCAGGAACAAGAATGAATCATTAATCAACCATTTTCAGCTACGTGTACAAAACACGTAAACTCTCGGTCCTTTTCAGGGCCATGTTCGATGCATTCTAAAAATCTGTTTTATATTTGTTTGCCTGAAAAGAGCTTCTGTGAAATCAGGAGTGTGTTTATATTTATTTCTCAGTTATTCGCTTCTAGCTTTAAAGAAGACTAATTTTAAATACCAAAATAAACAACCCGGCCTTGAGAAATATTATTTGGAAAGCCTTGCTGCTTGGATGGCTGATAAATCGTGAATGACTGATTTGTGTTTTTTTCGATCGATCATTCAACATTCGTGATTTCGATTTTCGTCTTCGGGTTGAGAGGGACGTAATGTATTTTTCAACGTTGAGAGTTGTGTTCTTCGGTGAACAACCGAAACTAAAATTTTGTTTCGATGGTATTGTTTTCGCCTACGCAGCCATCACATAATAAGTTCGGTTCGGATTTTATGTTACCATTCTGCGTTGGAGATGTAATTTTGCTAGGAGATACTGAAAAACTACTTAGATATTCAAGAAGTTCAGTATTCCATGCTGATGCATAGAATTAATTTGACAATCTACTTAAATTGCTTCGCGAAGCGTTCGCGCTGCACACTCTGTGAAAGCATTTATTTGTCGGCCCCTGTCATTGCCATCGAAACATTTGTATCAAAGAGTTTTAATATATAACTAGCTGACTCGGCAAACTTCGTCCCGCCCAAAATTTATGTTGCGTTATCACATCCATATGTTTCGATATCACATCCACGGAGGGCACAAGGCAGACAATCGGATATCCCCGTCCGGGATATCTTAGGTAGCCGTGATCCTGATCTTCTGCTCCATCTATACCTGTTCCTCAGAAACGCCGATGTCAACGTTTAATGATGTTTTCTTCGTTGTGTCCCTGTTTCATATCCCTCCTATCCGATCTATAAACTTTTACTTAGTCGCGGCAATACATACGCACACTCTTTACAGATACACGGGCCGAAGGTTGTGCAGTCCACTGATGATTCAACAAGAGCCAAAGGTTGTACCGCTCATGACAACTCTACACGAGCTGATGATTGCGCCGGCTAGTGATCATTCTATCCTGGATTCCTCGAGTCGAGAAAGACGCACCACGCTAGATATGGGGTGCAGACTAGGGGGGCGTTGCTGAATAACGGTCAGCTGCATCCCAATAGGAAGTATCCCATGTCGGGCACACGTACAGAGCACTGAAGACTGCAACATCCCAATTATGAGAACACTTTTAATACTAACCTCGAGCCAACCGCGAGTAATCGGTTACATGTTACTAACATAGTTGTAAGCCAATATTGTCAAAATATTGAACTCCCGGCCCGTTAGGCTGACGCCATATGAGCCATAATAAAAATATATATTTTGGATAAAAAAAAATCACAGCAGCCCCCATGGCTTTAGAGAGATGGTAGGTGTGTGGAACCATCATAGAAACATTTATTGCACCCTAAAACCTCCATATGCCTAATTTGGTTACATTTGCTAGATTAATTCTCGAGTAATGCAGAAATTTGTGTTTCATTTGTATGGCAGCACCCCCTTAGAGAGGGGGAGGGGTCTTGAACTATCATAAGAACCTTCCCCGACCCCAAAAACCCCTACATACCAATTTTCATGTCGATCGATTCAGTAGTTTCCGAGTCCATAAGAATCAGACAGACAGACAGACAGAAATCCATTTTTAAACGGTTTTATTCAGCTTGCCCTGTAATCTGTTTGTATGTTTGTATGTTTGTAACATGTTTGTCTGTAGCGCTGACCCACATTAATAGAAATTTGACCCCCTTTCTGTTGACCGATTGATCAGAAATTTGGAATACACCTTTATCTCTGTAGTCATTATGAAACAGTGTATCTCATGATCTTGAAAATCCAAGATGGCGGCTGCTACAAAATGGCGGATCACATATTTTCTCAAAACCTCATTGATATGGGTATTCCAAAAACACATCAATATGGGTATCAAATGAAAGGGCTTGACTAGTAGAATACAATTTTTTTATGGAAAATACAAATCCAAAATGGTACAAAATAGCATCATATATATATATATATATATATATATATATATATATATATATATATATATATATATATATATATATATGATGCTATTTTGTACCATTTTGGATTTGGATTTTCCATAAAAAAATTGTATATATTTTTTTTTTTCCAAACTCCATCAATATGGGTATCAAATGAAAGGGCTTCACTATCAGAACACAGTTATTTATGAAAAGTACAAACCCAAGATGGCTCCCACTACAAAATGGCGGACTGTATGTTTTCTCAAAACTTCATTAATATGGGTACCAAATGAAAGGGCTTGATTAGTAGAATACGATTATTTATGAAAAATGTAAATCCAAGATGGCTGCCACTACAAAATGGCGGACTACATATTTTCTCAAAACCCGATTAATATGGGTATCAAATGAAAGGGCTTGAATGACAGGTCACAGTAGATCATGCAAAAACCAAATCCAAGATGGCTGCAATCACAAAATAGCAAATTACTTTATTAAACGGTTTTATTTAGCTTGAACTGTTTGTATGTCTGTAGGGTTGTCCCATATTAATAGAAAATTGACCAATAGGAACTGACCGAATTTATAAAACACCTTTATCTCTGCATTCATTTTAAAACTGCTTATTTTGAAAAATCCAACTTGGCCGCCGCTACAAAATAGCTGATTTCATATAATCTCAAAAAAAAGGTTGATTGAGATATGTGTATCAAACGAACGAACTAGACTTGGAGAACAAACTATATATTTTCAGCAAGTCACGCAATATCGGTATCAAATGAAATTATTTGACTTATAGAATACAGTACAATGGTTTTATTGTAGAGAAATATTCTAATGAAACAGATAATGTACTAAAAACTATAAAATAAAATAATTTTAAAAAAAATTTAAATTTAACGGTTTAATTGTGATTAAACATAATAAATGTATACATAATAATGTTCTAAAACCTTGAAAATAATTAGGCAAGTAGCAGTTAGCAGTTATCACACCTCTCCTTCATTAGTCTGGGGTATTGATAAGACTAAAATTTTTACTTATTTTATTATATATATATATATATATATATATATATATATATATATATATATATATATATATATATATATATATATAAAAAACGACCGGGACTTTCTTTTTAGAGTTTTTAAAAATGCGTCGATTCGATTCGGTCGTCTGATTGAAACTGATTTCTTTATTCAATTAAAAATGGAATGGTGCTCCTGATGTTCTGCTGCTTCCGCAAATTTGTTTGTTGTTGACCGGATGTGTTCTGCTTACTTCGGCGGTTGTGTGCACGCGTGGCTGAGTTGTTGACGCCGCGATAATATCCAGGTCGCCGCTGGAATTTGATGGTGCGTCGGACTGCGATGTTTCGCGGGCGATTTTGCTGACGGTGTTTATCGATTGGGTTGTCTCGATTTGTGTAGGGCCAGAATGGGCCGTAACTGCTCCCCCTTTAAGATCGAGCCGTCCCGGTTCGATGGATCTGGTTGAAGTGTTTGGTTTTGGTTTGCATGATGTGTAACGGGTTTTCATAAGTCCAACTGCTATTGCTAGGAATACTACGAAAGTCCATGTTCCAAAAGTGAGATGCAATTGTTGTTTATGCAAGACTTCGAGCTTCTTTCTTGTTAAAAAATGTGCTTCCTCCAGTTTTTCGAGGGTAATGGTTTCATTGGTTTCTAAATGGGATTCGACAATGTCTAATCCGTTTAGTGGAATCATTAGAAGTGGTTCCTTGCCGGATAATTCGATGTTATTGTATCTTGTGTTGTTGATAGTAATAGTACAGTTCTGGAAGAATATTAACGCAGTTCCAGTAATGTTCCTGCTTGTCATTCCACAATTTGTGCTCAATGGAATATTGATAGCTCTTTTGACGATGATATGATTATCATCAATTCTTTCGACTTGTGGTTCGTTAAGGGACTCGACGAAACTACATTGTCCTGAGAACCCTTTCAGTAGCTTTGAGAAGCAGTTGTCTGCAGAGACGTTTATCAGCTCGTTTGATCTGCAGATGGTTTCTTCTTCGACTTCGTAGCAATTTCCAGTTATGAAATAGGTATCTTGATCGGAGATGATGGCTCTCTTTGACGGCAGTTTCAGCATTTTACCATTCTTCGCAACAGGTTCCAGAAGCAGGCGGGTGTAACTTGAACTTTTAAAACTAGGAATCATAACAATGAATATAATTTTTGTATTTTGAATTATAGCTGCTAATTCCAAATATTCGTATGTTTTTTCAAAATTGTTGATTGTAATGTTATCTTTTCTCAAGATATGTGTTGCTTCCACAATTTCTTCTGTCGTCAGAATGTTTCTTGGTATAATTTTAACTCTAGCTAATTGAATGGCTTCCGCAATGTTCTCTATTTGGTCTTTGAGTAAGTCTAAACTGAGATTTAGGTTGAAAATTTCCTTCAGTACATTGATTTGGTATGTGTTATTTTTTGTGTTAATTATTTCTTCTCTAGGCTTAATCAGGTTTTTTACAATTGCTTTATGCTGCTCATTTATTTGCTTAATTATAACATTTATTCGTTCTTGCACTTGTTTGTTAATGCGGACTTGTTCGTTATTCTCTGTTATGAGCTTATTACTTCCTTTGTATAGTGCATCAAGTTGTTCATTTATTTTAATTAAATCGTTGTTGTCCAAATTACCTGTAACTATTTTAATAGTGCTTCCTAACGCATCGAATAGTCCTCTTTTTTGTCTAGCTTTTGGTAATAAATTATCGTATGTTATTTGTATTCTAGAAAATTTCTGATTAAGCAATTCTGATAGATCTTTGTATTTGAAAATTTGTAAATCCTGAATTATTTTATTAACTTTTGAAAATGTTGGTTCGAATTCAAGCAGCTCTATTGAATGGAAGATTCTATGCGATCCGGTTCTAATTCGGGCTATACCTGATTGGATGGGGATGAGTCCTGGGTTATTTGTGAGGTCTTGAATTTGGAGAGATGAGCTATGGATGGATGGGGTACTATAAAGGAGGGTTACCAGCACTATCAGTTGAGTCCTCATTCTGTGAAAAGAGAAATTGGAGAGATTATTTTCTTTTCCTTTTTAGTTTGTTTTTGTGCAGTTTTCGTCCTTTGTGATCTATTATGGTTTTGATTCTGTTTTGTCGCACTACTGTTTTCTGAAATTTCGGTCTTGTCTTTGATTTAATACCTTGAGTAGTTTTGAAGATAGGTTCGTCTTCCTCGAAATGGGGTTCGTCTTCCTTATTTTTATTATTTGATTCCAAATTTTTCTTTGCTGTTTTATTGAGTGCTAAGGTAACTTCGTCTGCGATTTCCTGTCTGTTTTCAAATATTCTTTCAATTTCTACTGGTAGCCTTTCAAACTCTCTGTGCCCAAAGAGTATTTCGAATGGTTTCATATTGTGGCTTGTATGGACTGTTCGATTGTATAGATTCGTGGCTATCTTGTAAATTTCTTTTGTAGATAAGTCTTTATACTTTTCCCGAATGCATCGGAAGATTTCACTCAATGTTGAATGGAATCTTTCGACGATTCCATTGGTTTCGCTATGATCTGTGGGTGTGAAGTAGATGGTGGTTTCTAATCGTTCAAGGAGGGATCGGATTTCAATAGATTTGAAAGCAGGTTCATTATCACACACTATGTATTTTGGTGTGCTGTATAGAGTCATTAATTTGACGAATCCTGCTCGCACATCTGGTATTGATCTGGATTTAATTGGAATTAAGGTAGCAAAACGGGAAAATTTATCTACGGCGGATAGGAATAGGTCGGGTTGTGAAATGAAAATATCTATGTGGACTATTTCAAACGGTTTGGTTGGGATGTCAGTTTTGGATAGTTTGATTTTGTATGGCCTTCTCTCGTACTTGTTTTCAAGACATGTTTCGCACATATTCACATAGCGTTGAATTTGTCGCTTCATGCCTGGAAAATAATACTGGCGTAAGATCTGGACTTGGTTTTCTTTAGCGCCGCGGTGGGCTCTATCGTGAGTTTTCCTGATGATCTCGTTCTGCTCTTCGGCGGTACGAAGATCTGTAAGGAGTTTTTGACTAATTTTTATCTTGAATGTTTTCGAGCGACTGAAATAATTTCTGTAGACTATTTGCAGAATATTTATCAGAGACTCGTCGCACATAATACAGTTAATCTTCTTTGGATTCATATATTCCTTGAATATATCTAAAACCCTGACTACTGTGAAATCCGTGCGAGTAATTGTTCGTCGATGTACTCTAGGGAATACTTCTTCGTATTCTGTAGAGTCATTCGTGCCTTTCTTCAGTATAATCTGATTACTAAAGAAATTGATCGGCGATTCGGTTGACGTAATAAATTCGCTATCATCGGTGTCTGCGGAATGACATGTTCCGGACTCTGATGATGTGTCGTTTACGTTTATTTCGTTGGTCTTGATTCTTGATAATCCGTCGGCAACAACATTTTGTTTGCCCGGACGATACTTCACTTCGTAGTCGAATTCCTCGAGACGGAGCCGCCATCTGACCATTTTGTCGTTCGGATCCTTCAAGCTAAACATATATGTTAACGGTTTGTGATCCGTGAATAAGGTAAATTTCTTTCCATACAGGTATGGGCGGAAATATTTGCATGCCCATGATATTGCTAGGAGCTCTTTTTCTATAACCGAGTAGTTTTCCTCGGTTTTAGTCAAAGTCCTCGAAGCAAATGCAACGGGTCTGTCTTGTCCGATTGGTCCTTGCGAAAGCACGGCCCCAATTGCAAACTTACTCGCATCCGTTGTGAGTACGAACGGCTTACTAAAATCGGGATATTGTAAAACGTGGCTACTAGTGAGCAATGTTTTACATTTGTTGAAGGCCTGAATAAAATCATCGGTGTGAGAAACGGTGATTTTTTTTGTATCTCCTTTGCGGAGTTGTTTAGTTAAGGGTTTTACTATTCTTGCAAAGTCCCTTATGAAGCGCCGATAATAACCAAGTATTCCCAGGAATCCTCGTAATTCTGTTTCGGTTTTTGGTATGGGCCAGTTTTTTATTGCCAGAATTTTATCCGGATTGGGTTTAACACCTTCCGGCGTAACGATATGACCAAGAAAACCTACTTCTTTACGTAAGAATTCTGACTTGTCCAGCTGAATCTTCAGATTGAACTTTTGCAAGGCATCAAACACCTTTGTCAAATTAGTTGTATGTTCTTGTAGTGACGTGGAAAACACTATTATGTCATCCATATACACCAAGCAAATTTTGCCTACTAGGTCACGTAGCACGTTGTCCATGACTCTTTGGAAAGTAGAAGGGGCATTCTTCAGTCCAAAGGGCATTTTTACGTATTCATATTTGCCATATTCTACGCTGAACGCAGTTTTAGGAACATCCTTTGGCTCTACCTCAATTTGGTGGAAACCGGATGCAAGGTCAAGTGTAGTGAAATAATTACATCGTCCAAGTCTATCAAGAACTTCGGTGATGTTCGGAATGGGATATTTGTCGTCTATTGTTTTGCTGTTAAGCTTCCTGTAATCGACGACTAATCTCCATTTCTTCTTCCCAGAGGCATCCATCTTCTTGGGCACAACCCAAATAGGAGACGACCAAGGGGAGTTTGAAGGTCGTATAATCCCTTGCTCCAATAGCTCTCTAATTTGCCTTTGGACCTCCTCCTTAAGATGGTAGGGGTACCTATAGCTTTTAGAGTGGATAGGGATATCGTCTTTTGTCTCGATGTTATGTTTTACCACATTGGTAAAACTAAGTTTTTCAGGTTTAAGGTGAAATATTGAATGATAGCGCTGAATCAATTGGAACAGCTTTTTCTTCTCTTCTTCGTTCAGGTGATCCGTCCGAAGCTGGGAAAATAATTCACTGCTTCTGGAGTTCTCGGTTGAATTATTTTCGGAAGAAATAAATTCAAAATTATTCAGTTCCGCGTCAATATTTCGGGGAATTTTCACTTCCACCGCCTCCCTACTGTAATTAGTTATAATGACATTTGTTGAAAAGTCATGTGAACAGTAAAGTCCAGAATGAATTTTGACAAATGGATGAATTTCTACGTCGTTTTCCAGTAGAAAATCGCCTTCCTCAAAACTTGTTCCTATTTTTACTATTTTTGTTTCATTGGAATTCAAACAGACAGAAGAAGGTTCGGGATATTTCCTAAACATTTGGACAGTGGTAGAGGGGAATTTTAACTCGTTCGTTGTGGTTAATATATCGATTTTAAGTTCTTGGAGTGATTGGTAGCCAATCAGGCCGTCAAAAAAAGGATGGAACTCAAAAACGTGGAAGGTGAGAGGTTTTGTTTGTGGGATAAATGGGAAAGGATTAAATTTTGTGTATCGATTTATAGTGTGGGTCCCGCTAACATTCCGAACCTTGTGTGGTTTACTATATCCGCAATATTCTATGTTGATGTGTCTGGGGCTAATATAATTTTGATTTGCTCCAGTGTCAATCAAAAATTTAAGGGGTCCCTTGGATGTATTTATTTTAATATATGGGATAAAATTACTCATCTGCCTATCTGAAAGCTTTGAGCTAGATGAAAATTTAGATCATCTGTAATTTCGTTTTCCTCTGTTTGTTCATGGTTGTCTTGTATTGCAGTTGTTTCATCCGTTTGCGTATGCGCGAAACGGTCGTAATACTGAGCATCTTCGTCGTAATTCTCGTTATACTGTTCTTGCTCGTATGTGCCCTCGTGATAATTAATCGGCCTCTGCTGTGGCCTGTTCATATAATTAACCCGCCTCGATTGGATGGAAGGATCCACTTCCATCGGTGTGGGTTTGGGCATGTGCATTGATCTCGGCGCGAAAACGTTTTGGTAGGTCTGTTGATAATTCCGCGGGGGAATCTGCGGTCTGTTAAAATTATTAGCATTCGGTGGGGGACGAAGAGGTTGCTGCAAATTTTGGTGTGGATAGTTTCTATGTTGAGGTTTAGGGTATGAGTTTATTTGTTTTGGTATGAATGGTGGTTGTGGTTTGGGTGGTCTGTGAAAATCTGGTTTCGTCAATCCGTGTCTCATTTGGAAATTTCTTTCCTGCACGCAGGCATCAAACGCCTCTTTCAACTTTCTAGGCTGACGGGCTCTCACGTTACCACCGATCGGTTCCCTGAGCCCTGCTAAAAATACTTGTAAAGCGTTTTCAGTGTGAGTGCGGATGCGATCTTCTTTCAAATCAGCATCTGTGGTTGAAATATTCGTGTGGTTCACGAGCAAAGATAATATTTGCTGAACCGACCCGAAGAACTCTTCAATCGTTCCAGTTTGCTGCAACTGGAACAGTTCTCTCGTTAATGTGACCGCATCACGTTTATCGTTGTAGTGTGCGATCAGATTATTTTTCATGTCACTCCATGTCAAAGGAGTACCGTTTATCTCTAAAATTTGGTCTGCATCACCCGTGATTTTCGCACGTATTGATTGCAGCCACACTTTCTCGAATGGGGTATTTATCATGGTATTAAGGAACGGCATTAGATTTTCAACCGCTCTAATGAACGCGTGTAGTTTGACGGGGTTACCGTCAAAACAAGGCAGTTCCTTTATGGCTTGAGGCGTTTGCATCGCCTTTAGCACTTTTTCAGCCCTGTTGAACATGTCAACGGTGGACTGAATTAATTCCTCTTCAGGAATGTTGGTATTGTTAGTTTCTGTGGGGTTCATTTTTTTTTTTTTTTTTTTTTTTTAGCAGACTTATCTCACTTCTTAACTAGGCGAACCTAGCCAGAATTTTCACCTGCCCCCGGGCTTCTGAATGCCAAAGGGGGACTAGGCTCTGCGGAATGCACGTATCTGCATGCTCGTGCTGTTTTAGTCCTGACCGAGGAATTGTCGGACAATCGCGCAGGTGCTAAGGATGACCGACTTTTGGATGCCGGCCAATTCCTTCTCGATGTTCAACACCTTTAGCGCTTCCAGAAGTGTCTTCGGGATAATTCCAGTTCCAGAGAGAACGACTGGAACAATTCTTGGGACCTCCCTTAGCCCCCACAGTTCCTTGAGCTCCACGGCCAATGGTCGGTACTTGCAGATTTTGCGACCGTGGGTCTCCTCCAGATTCTGGTTCAGTGGAATAGCGACATCGATGATGGTGACTTTGCGGTCGCTCTTGTCGTAAACCATTATATCTGGGCGGTTGTGGTGGATCGAGAGGTCGGTCAGAACAGTGCGATCCCAGTACAGCTTGAAACGGTCATTTTCCAGGACAGGTGCAGGCAGGTACCAGTAGTTTGGTACGTTGTCTTCCAGTAGAGCACATTGGAGCGCCAGTTGTCGATGAACAATACGGGCCACGTTGTTGTGGCGCTCGGTGTAGGCTGCGTTGGCCAAAACGGGACAGCCTCCCATAATGTGTTCTATGTTTTCACCTGGTTGATGGCACATCCGGCAAATGTCATCAACGTCTTGATGCCAGACGTACCGCCTGCAGTTTCTCGTCGGCATTATCCTGTCCTGGATGGCTATCATGTCGGCTTCTACTACTGAAGAGAGTTCACCACGCGTTAGCCACAGATTAGATGCGGCCTTGTCGACGTGTGGCCGGTCCAGTTGATGGGGGTGGGCACCATGCACTGCCTTCTGCTTCCAAGCTGCAATCTTCTCCTCCACTGTCTGCAGATTGCAATTTAGTTGGTACTCCGCTTGCGCCAAGTGCAGAGCGCTGTATCCTCTGTCAGCGGCGCAGACAGCCCGGTATAGCGCGTTTTGGTTGGCGCGTTCTGCGAAGTATTCGCGCAGTTGTCGTACCTGGGCAACACACAGTGCAGAAATATCGACGATTCCAAGTCCCCCTTCTTTGCGTGGTAGTGAAACTCTCTCCAGTGCCGATTGAGGATGGTGCATTCCGGCCTCTTTGAATGCTTTCCTCATCCTCCTCTCAAGGTCCTCTAGGTCAGTTTTGCTCCATTTGACTACACCAAAACTGAAGGTCAGCAGGGGAACCGCGAATGTGTTGATCGCGCGTACCTTGTTCCCCGCGTTGAGGAAAGTCCTCAGGACACAGTTCACTCGACTCAAGAACTTGTCTCGCAGCTCCGTCTTGATGTCGGAGTGGCGAATCCCGGTGAGCTGTCGGAATCCAAGATATTTATAGGATTCGCCACGAACCATGTCTCTTATAAACTCGCCGTCATAGACCTCGTAGCCTCCGGATTCGGTAAGTTGTCCTTTCAGCAGGTGGACACAGCGACACTTGTCGAGGCCGAACTCCATACAGATGTCCCTGCTTATGTCTTCGACAACCCGGATAGCTACACCTAGACGCTGACGTGAATCAGCGTAGACCTTGAGATCGTCCATGTAAAAGGTATGGGTCACTTCTTCGTGGGCGCCGTCGCCATACCTTATTTTATAGCCATGACCGTTTCTATTGAGCGTCCTACTGAGGGGGTTCAGTGCCAGACAAAACCAAAGCGGGCTGAAAGAGTCGCCTTGGAATATCCCCCTCTTTATCTGCAGCGTTCTAGACTGCAACACATTTTCCCCATCACTAAGGTGCAGAGACGTGCTCCACTGCCTCATCGCATGCTGCAGGAACCTAACGACGACGGGATCAATTTTGTAGAGCTCCAATACCCGGACGAGAAACGAGTGAGGTATGGAGTCATAAGCCTTCCTGTAATCGATATAGGCCATGCTTAGGTTCCGCTGATTATAAACCGCCTGGCCGACTATGGTTGCGTCGATGATGGCCTGGTCTTTGCAGCCATGCGTATTTTTTCTGCATCCTTTCTGCTCTTCTGCGATGATATGGTGTTGTTCGCAGTGGGCAGAAACTTTGGCGGTTATGATGCTGCTTAATATCTTGTACAGACTCGATAGGCACGTTATCGGCCTGTACTTTGATGGGTTCAATGTGTTGCTGTCTTTCGGGAGGAGGAATGTGACGCCACGGGTGGCGAATTCAGGGAGGTTGTGTGGGTCACGTAGCACCTTGTTGAAGCACTCAGCTATCTTTTGATGTGCGACGGTCAGCTTCTTGTGCCAGAAGTTCTGAACACCATCGGGGCCCGGTGCTGCCCAGTTCCTCAGGTACCGCGAGGCTTCGCGGACATCGTTCTCTTCGACGATGATAGCTGGCATCTCTCCAATTTCACCACAACTCTCCTCCTCCCGTCTTAACCACATTTGCCCGTCGCGATGTTGTACTGGGGTCTCCCAAATACCAGCCCAGAAGTTCGTCACATCGCTAATATCTGGCAAACCTTCGCGGTAGTCGGGCTTCTCGTCGCTAATGTGGTCGTAGAACGCTTTTTCGTTATCTCTGAACATCCGATTTTGTTCCTGGCGCTTTGCAGAGTCAGAGTAACGTTTCAGCCGTTTAGTTAGGACGCTCAATTGCTGTACCAGTGTGTCGAGTTTTTCCGTCAGCTGGTGAGCTCCCAGCTGGCGAAGTTCAGTAGGCCGCACGATCACAGCAACTTGGCGACATAATTTCGCCGATCTGCTGCCTCTTTTGTACGCCATCAGTCTTCCAATTGCGGCGCGCTTGTTTAGGATCCGTTGCTCCAATCTCCTTCGCCATGGAGGCTCACGCCTTTCACGGAGATGTTGGAGCAGTCCGCCTCTTGGCCTAATACGGTATCCTAAACTTTTGGCGGTCGCCACAGCAGCACAGTAAACTTTCAGTTGCAGCTCCTCCATGTTCTCAGCATCAACCAAGTGCAGCGGAAGAACGTGCTCGTTCATGAGCTTTACTGCACTTGTCAGCCTGCGGGAATGCTGCAACTTCGGGATCCTGGGGCGCGACAATGGGTCTGTGTCGCGGAACTGTGAGATCGCCTCGTCGTAGTGGAAGACCAGATCGCGTAGTAGTTGTTGATCTGGCTGTGGGTCTTCCGGCTCAGGGGGTTGTAGTACTGTGGCCTCCACTGGTGCTGATTCGCGTGCCCCACTCGCGAATGAATTGCTCAGCCGTACTGAACTTCGTCTCGACACATCGCTTGCTCTGTTGTTCCTGGAGCTTATTTCTCTCTGCACCTGCTGCTTGATCTCGTCGATTTGCGTTTGGGAGAGCATATTGTTGCGTACAATCGCTCTACGCCTCGCGTTCATCGCGTTTTGGTCAAGCCTCCCGACGAACTCTGGATACGCTTCCTCGAACATTGTTAGTATTCGAGGGCGACCGCTCATGTCCGTCTCCAAAGCAGTGCAGATGTAATAGGCGCGGATCACGAATTCATTCATTTCGTGTGTCCACATGATCCGGCGCCTAGTGGTACCCACAAGTGTGGACGACTGTCGTCTGGCAGTCGCAACACGTCTCGTAGGCGCAGCGTTTCTTGGGTGATGTCGATGGCTGCTGTTTCCGTGTGGCGGTAGCTCTTCGGGTTGAACCCGGCTGGTGGCCCGCTCTTGCACATCGCCCTCCAGCCGCTGGCCGCTCGCTCTTACGCTTTTTTTTTTTTTTTTTTTTTTTTTTAATAGTATTTGTTATTTTATTTATTTTAAAAGGGGATAATGTTTCTTTTAGTTTTAATAGTAGAATTGCCACTCACCTCAGCTCCGCTCGTAAACCGCAAGGGAGGATCTTCTCGGATGATGTGGGGGGGGGATGCGCCTGGTCTCTTTTTTTTTTTTTTTTTTCGGTGAATTCGTTGTTAGCACTGTGTTTGTTCTATCACTTAGTTCGGTCCTAAATATGACAGTTCATGCACAGATTTTGATTATAATTCACTATGTTTGTTCTATCACTTAGTTTGGTCCTAAATATGATAGTTCATGCACAGATTCTGATTATACTTCACTATGTTTGTTCTATCACTTAGTTTAGTCCTAAATATGATAGTTCGCGCACAGGTTACTACGAGTATCTAAACTTGATCACTACGGAGAGAAAAAAAAAAAAAAAAAAAAACACTTAGCGCATCCTACCGACTGCGCCAAAAACGACCGGGACTTTCTTTTTAGAGTTTTTAAAAATGCGTCGATTCGATTCGGTCGTCTGATTGAAACTGATTTCTTTATTCAATTAAAAATGGAATGGTGCTCCTGATGTTCTGCTGCTTCCGCAAATTTGTTTGTTGTTGACCGGATGTGTTCTGCTTACTTCGGCGGTTGTGTGCACGCGTGGCTGAGTTGTTGACGCCGCGATAATATCCAGGTCGCCGCTGGAATTTGATGGTGCGTCGGACTGCGATGTTTCGCGGGCGATTTTGCTGACGGTGTTTATCGATTGGGTTGTCTCGATTTGTGTAGGGCCAGAATGGGCCGTAACTTATATATATATATATATATATATATATATATATATAGATTTCTTCAATGTTTGTGCTCGACGGTAATAATTTCGTAGTTCTATGTTGACAGGGCGGTCGATTCTTGAACATCGCCCTTGTCTTTTTTTTCTTTGCGGCCCGCGGCACCATGACTAACATGTGTCTGTGGCCCCTATGAAAAAAAGGTTGAGTACAAATGCACCATAAAATGATTTGGGAAAGAAACGTGAACATTCGAAATTATCCAAATAGAAAAATCAATTTTGGTCCAAAGACTGATGGATACCACTTTGTTTATCGCAGCTATGTACTGAATTTCAACCGCGGAATAGCTAAACAAATTATTTCACCCTCTCGCACGATGGGTGCAACAATTGAAGCAACACTGAACACATGACCATTTGATCTGATAATTCTAGATATGGCGCCAATATCTAAATCGACGAAGAAACAATTGTATGGGTTAAACTAATGAAAAATCCAGGATTCTCACAAGGATAATACCATCTGGAAGGGTACTAGAAAGGGTGGCGCCATACAAGTTAGGCTTGAAGAATGAGTTCAACCCAACTAGCATGTAAAACAGATTGAAATAATCACTCGTCTCACCGTAACTATAGTTATGTTCATCCGTCTGGTTCCTTTCAAGAATAACACAAATGTTGAGAACTCGGGCAGCCCCGGCAAAACACACAAACACACCGACGTCATTAGCAGCGACGCAACGTACCCTCAAAAGTTGGTAAAATCACTGGAAAATTTTCCCTCGGGTGCACTTCCGCGCTTCCCAACACGCCGCCGCCTGGGCACCGAACTGATGCAAATCGGCTCCTTTGTTCCGCCCTATTGAAATTACGACTCATTAAGCTAACTATTTACCATAAAAAGTTGCTGTAAAATGGCTGTTTTCAAAGCACCACTTTTTCGGGACCCGTTTGGCACTGCCAAATTGGTATCTCGTTCGTGCAGAGAGATAATTCGCTCGTTTCCGTAACTATTACAAGCGATAGCGCAAACTAATCCTGTCGAACACACGAACGGTGCTGAATGGAGAGCTAAGTTGGTTGGTTGTTGAACTTCCCGGCCGGTTGTCATCCGCCCACCCATGGATCCTGGCGCTGGGCGGAGGAAGAGTGGTAATTTCCCAACTAGGATCCCTTTCCAATGCAGGAAGAGGGATTTGTCGGGATGGAAAGGGCAACATGAAAGGCAGCAAGATTATTAAATGGAGAGTTCCTAGTAAAACGTTTATCATTAGAGATGTAAGTTGCGGGAAAACGCCACCACCACACCGCTGGGTGTGGTGATATGGATGTGAATGTAACGCTTGGATGAAAGTCTGTGTGGGAGACAACGGAAAGGGGATGGATTTTGTTCCAGATATATTTGGATTTTACGTCATATTTGTCTTCTTCTTGGATGGCATTAACGTTCCCAGTAGAACTTTTGCGTTCTCAACGTAGGTATAGGTACTTGCGTCATTTTTATTAGTAGTACCTAATACTGGAATCGAACTCGAACCCCCGGCATGATAATGTGGGACGCTAATCACTCAGCCACGGAAGCACAAACGTCATATTTGTATTTTTTTTTATTTTCTGGGTATTATCAAACACAATATTTTAAGCCTCTGAAACTGTTTAGAATGACACTCCAGTGTGTTTTAACATAACCGCTTCCAACGTAACGAGTATTACATAATTCCCCGTTGAATCCGCACCGAATCGCGAGTTGAATGCATGTCGTACCCTCCGGGCGGGCGGAAAACTCCCCACGGATGAAGTTAATAATCACGATGACATGACATAACGATGACGACGAGGGCATATGTTGAATAATTAATTAGAGTTTCAAAGTAAATACACATTCACACTGTGTTTGCTCGCATCGATTGTTAGCGGCGCTGGCAGTTTGTAAAGTCCGCCCGACATATTATTTGACGATTTTTCCCCGGGGGGGTTTCCGGAACGGCGCTGATATTGATAATTGAAACTCTTCTCCCGGCCGTTTCACTATCGCTGATTTCATGCTCTCCAATGAGAATTCCAGGCAAACAGGCACTGTGAATGGTATTGATTGTGATTATACAATAAAATGTGCTGTTTGATTGAGAGTCAAATAATAAGTCCACACACTGTTGTTCATGGTATGTATGTTGTCAGTCACCTCCACTCAACTTGTTTTACCTCGTGTGATCAGTTAGTCGATCTATCTCGCTTGAGGTTGAAAACCTTTAAAATTGCAACGTCTTCTGAGATCATAGCGCAGCTTTTCCATCAATGAATGAAATAATGATAAGAAAAAAGTAAGCGGTAAGTTTAGATTTCCGGTTTCCATTGGAAGAAAAGTGCAAGCGGCCAATGCTTGTGCAATTCAGATTTAGAAAATCACGCGTACAGCAGGAATAACATATCGAAATTTTTTTTGAACTCTCAATGAGAACCCCTTATAGCACCAAACTTCGAACTCGTTTATCTCGAAATCAGAAAAATTTCACATGGTCCGGTCTGACCTAACACCGACCAAATGTTCATTGCAACGATTGATTGCCCGCATAAATAAGTGCAAGCGTTTTCCAAACGGAAAAAATATGTTTTATTCCGCAAAATCTCCTAGGCTCTCTTTTTGCCGATAATATCCTTCAACTGGACAAATAATTTCATTGGAAATTTGCACGGTTATGCTTATAGGCCAAAAAACAACAAAAATGCGTTTTCCCAACACGAATGGTATTGTCGATTAGGGTAACGCGGGGTGAGTTAGACATACGGGGTGATTTGGACCACCCCATTATCTCGAAAAGTACGGCTCAACTTGGATTTTATAATGTCATCTTCTTTTATTAATGAACCGTATGTAACTAACGTAAACAAACTTTTCGTGTATTGTGCAGTAAAGTTCTGTTCGCCTACAGAATAGTAACAATTTAATGCAGCGAAGCTGTATATTTGATAACAAAAAATTAAATTAATTGCATTTTAATTTTTGCAAGTTGTGTGGGGTGACATGGACACGTTTTTGGGGGGTGAATTGGTCCTACAGATTTGAGGTTTTTCTTTGGTCTAATTGACTCCAGATACCGCTGAATTACTAAAAGAGGATGGGCAGACAACCTCGGAAGAAGGAGGAGCCTGAAAGAGCAACGCAGGCCACCAAGAACGGATTTTCTTTGACCAGGCATCGAAAGTGTTTGGAAACGCTCGAACAACAGTGAAAAAATTCATGCAGAACTCGAGATGGTCTCAATGACATTTTTCTGGTCTGGAATCTGGCCAAGACACCTGGTATCGATACCAGAACACTGTTACTGATTGTCACATTATTCCAAAATACTTTACATAAACATAAGTATGTTTTTTCGACGAAACACACACTGGACCAAATCACCCCATAGAAATGTCGTATATTGTCAATATATGGCAACACTTAAACATATCTTGTGTTGTACTTATCGCATCGGGTCATACTATACGGTTATTTAAAGACGACAATCTGTGCTACAAGTGTCGTTTTGATTGTCCTTTTCAGTCTCAAGTTATAGCGCATCAAAGATGGAGTCCACCAAACAAGAAATTCGCCATATTTTACGTGTTTACTACCTGCGAGGTAAAACTGCAACGAAGGCGGCCGTAAAAATATGGACCCGATACTGTAACGATTCGCACAGCACAGCGTTGGTTTGATCGATTTCGTTCTGGTTTAGTGGCTGTCGAAGATACACCCCGTACTGGTAGGCCGTTCGTAGTGGAAACCGAGAAAATCGTTGAAATCATTCAAGTAGACCGGCATGTGAGCACTCGCTCGATTGGCCAGGAACTGGGTATAGATCATAAAACCGTTTGGAACCATTTTCAGAAGATTGGATTCCAAAAAAAAAACTGGATGTATGGGTGCCACGCGAATTGACACAAAAAAAATCTTTTAGACCGAATCAACGCCTGCGATGCATTGCTGAAATGGAACGACCTCGACCCATTTTTGAAGAAGATGGTGACTGGTGATGAAAAGTGGATCACGTACGACAACCTAAAGCGAAAAAAGCCGTGGTCGAAGCGCGGTGAGCCGGCCCAAACAATTGCCAAGCACGGATTGACGGCCAGGAAGGTTTTGTTTGGTGGGATTGGAAGGGAATCATCCACTATAAGCTGCTTAACTATGGCCAGACCCTCAACTCGGTTCTCTACTGTGAGCAGCTTGACCGTTTGAAGCAGGCGATTGACCAGAGGGGCCAGAAATGATCAATAGGAAAGGTGTTGTTTTCCACCAGGACAACACTCGGCCTCACACATCTTTGATGACCCGCCAGAAGCTACGAGAGCTCGGATGGGATGTCCTATTGCACCCATCGTATAGTCCGGACCTGGGTCCAAGTGATTATCCTCTCTTCCGGTCCATGCAATACGCTCTTGGTGATACTAAGTTGGCCTCAAAAGAGGCTTGTGAAAACTGGCTGTTTAGGGGGGGGGGGGGGGGGGGGTGATAATGAAGTTTCCTTCTATATGGCAACAAATTTGCGAACAAAACGGCTCTTATTTGACTTAAATTGGATAATTTTAAGTATGTTAAATAAAGCGTCAAATTTCGATCAGAAATACGACATTTCTTTTTCCCCAACCCAATATTAAGCGATTTGCTTAGGTGGTCCAAATTACCCCTTTTTCCCCTACGTCTCCTATGCAAACATGGACAGTGCAGATGTTTCAGGCATGATTCATTCTTTCTCTTACAGAATAATACGACTAAAACGCAACCTATTTTCTTACTGAAAGACGTAGTCCTACGTCAAAGAGTTTCTTTAGCATTAGAAGTTACTTGCCAAGCGATTTCACGCGTTTGCAATGATTCAAAAGCAATAAATTAAGGTTCGCTATGATTTGAAGCCAAGGGACGATGAGCATTGTTTTTAAACGGTTTTATTTAACTTCACCCGTTTGTATGTAGGGGAAAAGGGGGGAATTTGGACCACCTAAGCAAATCGCCTAATATTTCCAAACCAATACGGTCTAAATAAAAAATGTCACATTGTATACCGAGCTACACTTGTTTTCTCTCAATAAATAATGTTTAATCATTATATAAGGCTTCAATCTACCAAATATATCATAAAATAAATAAGATGATTTTTGGACTTAAAACAACAACAACAAGAGAAAACATTTCGCGACAAGAATTTCTATTTCAGTTGGAGAAGGAACTTGCCACTGAATATCAAGATTTTCAGGAACAAGGAATGAAAAGTATGGAGAAACCTCAGGAGAATCAAGTGCAATTTCAGAGAGACGACAAACCTGAGCAAATAGAGGAAAATAATAAACATATGTTCTACATGAAAAAGATATTTTTATGGAAAATGTTGAATATTTTATGATTATTACATGATAATTAATTGTGTTTCATTGTTTATGAAATATTATGTTTTGATCATAATTGATTTAAAAAAACATAAAGTTTATTCGAAAAGCGGTCATTTGACCGCCAGCGGTAGGAATCGGTATATAAATATAAAATGATGGTAGGTTTAGCGTTAAATAGCGGGAAAACCTTAAAACCACTATCGGAAAACTCACATTTTTTGACGATTAAAGTGCTTGCAGTGTTTATGCTACCGTTTCCCTCTACTTGTGAAGTTTTACCAAAGTTTTTTTACTTTAGGTACATACGGTTCAACAATAGAAGGAAATGACATTATAAAAAATCCATGTAGAGCCGTAATTTTTGAGATAAAGGGGTGGTTCAAATGATCGGGGCACGTTGGTTTTCCATTATCCGCATTTGATGGTTTCATCATATGCCCCACGATTTTATTTTAGTCTCATTAATTTCTTTAATTAATGAAGGAAGGGGTATGATAAATGCTAACTGCTACTTGCCAAATTATTTTCTAGCTTTTGGTACATTATCTATATTATTATTATGTTTAATCACAAATAAACCGTTTAACTTAAAAAGTTTTTTTTTACTTATTTTATTTCGCCTGTAAACAACTGCTTCAGTGGCAAAGAAGGACGGGGTTTCTTTATTGTATCTTGAACGGTGTTTGGGAGAGGATCCAATGCAACAACCCAAATAAAATAAAGTCATGGGGACAGCTCGGCCATGCTTCTACGTCGTCGGCTCGGCCAAATATTCACGTTGCGAAGGTTATGCTGTAGGACAAGGTCAATGTTATTTATTATAAGCTGTTGATACCGAACGAAATCATTCCTGAGGGTGGTATCGAATTCAATTGATACGATTGAGCCGATCACTGCGCTAAAAACACCCACAATACTAAAAAGTGATTCTGCATTATGACAACGCTCGATCTTACGTTGCCAATCCCGTTAAAACCTTCTCGCAAACACTCATACTTTCTGTCAAAAAATATATACCGGGAATTTAAAGGTGTTTTTAGAGTAAATGCTTTATTTATCATCTAAATTTATATTATCGCCTTCAAAATAGGCCCCTCCTGAAACAATACACTTTTCCAACGTACAATGCAGTCATCGAAACACTTTTTATAGCTGTATTCAGAAATTGCCTTCAGTTCACGCAGTGAATTAATTTTTATGCCCTCAATGCTCTCAAACGAAGCACGTAATTCTAGTTTCGGGAATAGGAAACGCAACTCGGGACCAGTGATTATGCATCGGATGAACGTGCGATCGGAATTTGATCCTACAAGCATGTCTTGCGCCACTTGATTGCGATGAACTTTTTGACGTAGGACCACCTCATTTAGTAAGGGTGTCAAATCAGAAAACAGGTCACGTTTCTATGAAATAAAGTTAACGTTAATAGCAGTAAACGAATTTTGATAATTGGCATGCCAATCGAAACGTAAATTCTCTAAGATTTGTTTGATATGTTATAAATTACATTTCTCCAATCCCTAAACGGTTTAAATTAATGAAAACTGGAGGCAATCCTATTCTCCCATAAGTTTTGGTCAGTCGATTTGTGTGCTTACCTTCCCGTACCGTCAATAACGAGCAACTAATACATTCGTTTCTCCTCGTTTCCACCTAATTTGGTGTAAATAAGTCATCCGTGATTTGAAACCTCGTTTGGTGGTCATCGAAGCAACGTCGTTGCCGGCAAGCATCGAGCGGGAATGGGTTGCCTTTTTTAAGACAGGTGAAGGAGGAGTATGGAGTAGATTTTTTTCCACAAGGGTCCTTCTCAGGGCTAGAGGCGAATGAACTGAAGAAGTTTAAAACCAAATAAGGAATGATATGGAATGAAACCACACTTACGTACGAGCTAGCAAGCCCAAAACAACGAGCGGACATCGTTCATGCCTAATGTTGATTAGAGGCGAACGAACTGAAACGTTTAAAGCCTCACAAAAACAAAGAATGGAATGGAATGCTGATTTCACACACAGCTCAATACAAGAAAGGAATGAATGGGATCAGTGCAATTTATTGTACATTCAATGTAAATTCAATATATTTATTTCAGTACAACGTATCTTTCATAGAAGTATGCTTCCAAATCTCAGTAGGAAAACTTTACTGTTGCATGTTCTGGCGATCCCAACTCAAGTGGAATATAGGAACAAAAGTGTTTATAGGTTGTGATCAATATCTGAGTGGGGAGGAGAAAGTTTGATGCGAGTTGGCTGCGCACTTCAATCGTTAAGTGAGGACGGAGCCAAATAAACGGAAAAAGCTGATAGCTTTCGACGATTTTCTTCATCAGTAATTTGTTGTAGAAGAACCCAAAGGTGCTAGCATATACGTGTCAAACGAATCGAATGCAGCGTTCGTTGTACGGGCAATAAGGAAGGAGAGAGGGAACTACTGCTATTTAATGTTCACTATTTCTATATAGTAGTTCTACGTCGAAAATAAGGTCGTGTCCTAGATACAACCCCTTACAATTTTGAACAAAATTGAGCTTATTTGGCACTAGTCGTGCTACGATTTTTCTTCTGTCCAAAACATCAACCAAAATATGACGAACGGTCTCGTGAAAGATATTGAAACCACTTGAATGACGATTTTCGAGCACCATTCCCTTTATTTTGTCGATGTTTTCATCAGTTGAAGAGGTGGCTGATCGTTCTTGACGTAACCAATCGTTCATCTCTTCTCGACCGTCCTTGATTGTCTCATATCGTTCATACACCCGCGTTTTCGACCTTGAAGAAGGAGCTCGTAGTACACTGGGAGACACCTTTCCAGTCCCAATAAATGCACAAATGAACTTTCTTCGGATGAACTCCAGACTTCGCAGCAGTTGAAGGTCTATTTTCCCAAAACCAAATGCTTTCCCGATGCACATTTTGGTATAAAATTCAAGTCTTGTCTCCAGTGATAAGCCTCATAACATGTCGCAAATGCTTGTTTTGGTTCTCATTATTGAAAGGTTCAGAGAAAAATATTTAAAAACAACCAACGAAATGTACTTCGAATGGGCTCGTAGAAGATTGAAACCGATTCCATAAACGGTTAAGAGGTAAACTTGCATATTTATAAACACACAGCCAAGCAAACCATTTGTCATGACAATTGTCATGCGAAAATGCGAAAACAGAATAGAAACTGAGAGAGGTTGGCGTCGACATCATGCCTCATACCGTATGTTTCTATTCTGTTTTCGCATTTACGCATGACAATTGTCATGACAAATGGTTTGCTTGCACACAGCCCCTTAGGCGGCGGTGACACTGGATGCAGAAAAGTGGTCGTACGAATTGTATGCAATAGTGAAAGTAAACAACCACATTGAATTGTATTGGTGTGGTTACATTGCTTTCTCCTTGCTTCGTTCGAATTCGTCTGCTTCTATAGAAAATTGTTTGTTTCTATTCGTACAATCATATTTTCGTGCGTACTCCTAGGCAATGTCACCTTACCCTTACAGTCACTAATTGCGTGGAGCGTAAGACATATATTGGACAACCCAATACATGAAAACAGCGAAAACTTAGTTGTGTACCTAGTATGTTCTTGGAAGTGTGAATTTTCGCGTGGTTTATTCATATATTAATAACGGTATAAATGGTAATCTAAAAACTAAAGTTTGCGAGTCTCAGCATTTTTGACGTAGAACTACGTCTAACAGGACTATGTGGGAGGAAAAATTAAAAAAACTAAACACTGAACATGTAAGAAAAATGAAGGATTTCGAATGCTTATAACTCGAGCATTTCTTAATAGATCGCAAAGATGTTTACATCAATTGATAGGATATATTTTAACGCATCATAAAGGCCCTATTGAATATTTAAAAAAATAAATTAGAAATATTTTATATTAACATGCTTCTCCGTTATTTTTTTAATTTTTTTCTCAAAGCTCTTAAAATTAAAAAATAAAACTCCTCATCATAACATTGATCTACGGGCAGAGACGAATACAACTTTATATAGATGGCTCAAATCGGATTATTCATTCCTCGGGTTTTGCACTTACCAACACATTTGCTTTAAATTTTTATTTATGTAGATTTAATTTAATTTCTTTGTAATTTAAATTTAAATTTTGAAGTGACACTCACAGCCAAACAAATTCTAACCGATTCGAATGATGATCGAACTACCATTTCGGTATTGTATTGCTCTTTTTTTGCTACAGCTCATAGAAATAAGAGGAAGCCCCACTCATCTCGTTGTGAATCAATATTGTAGCTAAATACATGCATGAAATTCAAACCGATCACGACTGCTCGAACCGTCCAACGCTAATTGATTGCCATCTAGTCAGTACTTTGCCCACGCGCGTGTAAATATTATCCTACACTTCATTTCCTTTCAATCCATTTCAGCATCAATCGACTATTCACGCATCACCACCGGTCAATCAGTGAAATTAATCATAATTAAACGCCAATTCCAGCCTGGAGGGCTACTCGCCAAGGCGGGCGGGAACACATGAAATCACATTAGTAATTTGTAATTAAAAATTAATTCCCGGCTCGGTCCGACCCGAAGCTGTCATCATTTCCTTCTTTTGTTTTGCTGATGTTGCATTGGCCAAAAATTCATTAAAATTTCACAATAAAACAAATTTTAATTAAAAACCTTCACATCGACAAATTGCCAGCTAACCGTCTCTTTGCCTCCATGTTAATATATTTCTTTCTCTTTTTTTTCTCTCTCTCTCTCTTCCTCTTACACTTGCGTAAATCGTATAATTACAGGGTACAGTAATCGTTGGCGAAATGAGCACTGAGCTGTAGAACGCGGTGCGGCCAAGTGGTCTCCACGGTTGTCGACTGACCAACGGTGGCGGAAGCGAGGTTTACATCAAGTGCGGTACCCGAGCCTTGCTTAACGACCCTTGGATGGGATCCTCTGTACATACCCACGCACGCATACAGTCAACACGAATTAGTCTGAGAGATCTCAGGCAAAAAGAAAAAGTTATGGAGCAGATGACATTTTGCAAAGAGCAGTTTCTTTGGCCACTATGGTATGTGGTACTCACATCCTCCCCACAATGTTATTTAATTGAGGACGAGGATAAAAAAAATCAAGTGTTGTGTTTAAATTCTAAGCCTTTGAAATGTGTATATTTATAAGACTAATATCTGAATGTAGATGTGTGGTGTTGACTTTTGGATGCGGCTTGCCGATATTCGCCGGATTCACCGAACGCTTCTTTTGATGTTTCGAAAAACGATTTACGGGGAATGTTTTAGATGTACACTCCATTAGTTTCTTCTCTGTTTCGCTAAATGCCTATCGCCTATTATTTAACTGTCTGTAATTGCAATTACGTACCAAATACTAAAATTTTAGCAGGTTTTATAATTATACATTATATTCGTACCAGTTACTGCCGATAATTGATATTGATGAGACGGAGAACCCACGTGTATTCGTGTATAGGACCTTAAGGATGATGATTAATACAGAAGCGGGATAGTTCTCAGTGTTGACCGATCCTTTGTCCCAGAATTATCGATCCTATCCGCTGTATTTTTGTAATCTGATAGGGAAACTCTTTAGGAATGTGAGAATTAAAATTGGACAAATTTGTGCAGAACAAAAAAACGTTACGATGACCCTAACACTAAATACCATTTTCGACATTTGTCTTTGGACTGAGCAAAAAAAAAAACGAGAATAAAGTATGGGACAATTTATTTACGAAAAAGAAAATAGTGTTTCACTTTTGTAGCATCCGAACAATACTCATTTAGAAATTTAGAACTCAAAAGAAATAGTTTGTAAATAATGTTTGCATAAAAAAATGAACAAATTTTACCCATTTTTCATGCGTTTACCTTAACACCTGGTTATGAGACCACTTGCGTATCGTCAATCATAGTAACCCATGAGTTTTCAAAAAAAAAATTGACAGCGCTATCAGTTGGACTGCGGAAGTTGTGACGAAACCAGTAAAGCAACTGCGCTCTATGGTTTGTGCGTACTGTGAGCTCAATCCCGTTGCGAAGAAACTGGACATCGTCAAGTATTTTCACTCCACCGGACACACCCATTCCGGTATCTATAATATCCTCACACTGCGGAGGAAGAATGAGAGCATTGAGCGGTTCCGGTCGTCCAACGGTTAGGTTCAAAATATTCTGGATGTGGATGAGCTGTTGTGTGAATTTAAATTGAATTCGATGGGCATATTTGAATTTGTTGGGTACCAGGGTACCCGTGCAATCGCGTTAAGGAATTTATTTTGTTTAACATTCGGTTATGTAACATTATGTAATATATTGGTCGCGCTATGAAAACTATTAAAATTTTGAGCATTTTTCATTAATTTATCTACATTTGGACACTCCCTAAAAATCTCTCGCAATATAGATAATTATAAAAATAAATAATTATAAAGTACGTTGAAATAGGATTGAGAAGGGAGTTTCCAATTCTCCATACATATGTGTAGGAGTTTCCCAAACACTTGGTTAACTTTGAGTATGGCGTATCTTGTTCAAAGATATCCAAAACAATATCTGTGTGCCCATGAGCGTCCGCGGGATAATCGAAATCCGCCCGAAACCGAGCGGTTACTGCGTGTTGATAAGATGGCGGAAAATGTGCCGAGTGGTCAGCCCACTTAATCTGAACTGAACTGACGGTGCTCGTGTTGTCAGAATTGGGTATGTCACTTCTTCTCTCTTCTCCGAAAAAAAAATAGATGGCTGTGTTGGAGAAACCGTAAATCGGGCCAATCGAAACGGGGCAGTTAAGGGTTTTAGATAGCGCTTAACATTTTACAGTTATTCAATTGCTTATCTCAGGAAAAATAACATTTTATGCGTAGAAATATTTCGTATCGATTGATGTAAACATCTTTCCGATCGATTAAAAAATTTTCAAGCATTCAAAATTTTTCATTTTTTCCTCTTGTTCTCTGTTTGTTTTTTTTTCATTTTACCTCCCATATATTCCAGTTAGACGTAGTCCCACGTCAAAAGAATTGAATAAAAAAGACAAAAGAACAAATGCATGTGGATTTCGTTTCAGTGTATTTTTTCCACAGTAACAAGTGTACCACCTTTGAGATGTATGAGCTTATTTATGACGTTTAACTAACAAAATATCGAGTCAAGTTCTGTTCTCCATAGGTCGTCCAGAACCGCAAATAATTTTACTTTCATTTTTCATGTAAGCGTTTTCATGCTTATAACTCGAACATTTCTTAACAGATCGGAAAGATGTTTCCATCAATTATTAGGATATATTTCTGCGCGTCTATCACAATTAATAAAATGTTATTTTTCATGAGATGAACAATTGAATAACTGTAAAATGTCAAACACCCTAACTGTCAAGTTTTGATTGACCCAATTTACGGTTTCTTCAACACAGACCTCAACATCGATGTACCTGTGGAAATCAACTTTACAAATATACATGAAAGTCGAGGGTGTTTTTGTTCCCACCGAGCTGTGTTTCCCTAACACGGACTTCAAAATTAATGTGCCTGGGGGAATCCGCTTCGCAAATACATGCAAGTCGGGGGTATTTTTTGGTGTTGAGAACTTTTGTACTCGCTTGTCGTTGTGGAGACCAGAATATGTTTCCTTAAACGTACTTTTAAACTGAGTAGCCTGGGAAAATCGTCATTTCTGATACTAGAGGTGAATGAACACACGTAGTGATCCCCGATTTTTGAAATTAATCGTTCATCAGCTAATCGAATAGTTTTCAGCAGTTTGTTATTCGATACGATTAATCGGCCCAAATAATCGATTAATCGATTAATCGCCACACTGAGAGAAATAATTAGTAATATTAATATTTCTCATTTACTAGAAAGTCATATGGAATCAAAAAAGTGTTCACTCCGCCTGAAAATCAATTATTATCTTTTACTCACCCCTAAAGTCGTAACAAAGCTCAAGTCACGTTGACGGCATTGAGCTTCGTTTACGAACTTAGGGGAGCGTCAAAGATAATGATTTGTTTTCAGGAAAAAACTGCAGCGGCTGTACGTTTTTTTTCTCCCTGAGTTTGGATCGATTAATCGACGTAAATTATTCGTTCGCTTCGATTATTGGCTGTGCAGTATTCGTTCGATTAATAATCGATTTCTGTAGGAAGTATTCGATTAATCGATTAATCAAACGATTATCAGGGAACACTAAACACACGGTGGGAAACACACCAGATGCACTTCGGAAACGTGCAACTTTAGTAAGGCTCGAAAAAAATGCACCATTTTTATCCTTTTTTACCTTTTTTGTTCGTGGGTAAAAATTGATGAGAATCTGGGTATAGCTAGTTTCGAGTGTATTCTTTACATGTGCAAAATTTCATAACAATTCGGGACATCGAAGCTGAGTTTGACAGCCGGTTTATATGAAGCAAAGATAAACAAAACGCAAAGCAAAAAGTGGTGGATTTTAACAAGTAGTTTCACAAAAGTAATGAGTTTAATTTTGTTATAGGTAAGCGTTAAATGAAAGAATAATATTTTGCAGATCTAATTAGGTTATAATATATATATTAGCAACATTAGAAAAACTTCTTTTTATTGCTGTAGAAAATGACGCTTTCTCTGCGACGGGAAAAATAAACACATCTTCAGGGACAAAATTATTATTGAAAATCAAATTATTAGTATCAAATTAATTTTCTAAGTAAAGGTGTAACGAGTTTTGTACAAGTGGTAAAAAACATCGTGAACGAAAACAGTGTCTGGCAATGATTTTTTTCGCGTTTTTTCAGGAGCCATTTGGCCCTATTATAGAAATCGAATCGAGGATTCGATACAGTCACTATCACTATCACACCGAGTAAAATCTGGAATTATAGAAATCGAGGAAAACTGCTCGATTCGTTAGCAAGCTCGAATGTCGACGGTTGTGATGAAATATTTTGAAACAAGTTTGAAATGTTTCATGAAGCACTATAAAAAGGATGCCAAATCTTTTTTGAGGCATCTGCTATGAAAATGTATTTCCAAAAGTGTTAATATGGCTATGTTTTGGAGTAAATTGATATTCCCTCAAAGAATAAAGCCTAATAGGCGTAAGGCACGCATGCATGTGCAATAAAAACGACAGCGCGGAACAATTTGCTGTACAAAACGAACTTTTTTTAGCAAAACAATTTTTGTTATTCATGTAATGAACATGTAATTCTCTTTTAGCGTCGATTTCTGTAGCGGCGTCGATAGCTTTATTGTATTGGGGCCACCACCTGTTGCTCTAAATTCTCGCTTGTTGTGTGCTAGTGTTTTCTTTACCTTTCCCCTCATGTGAGTCCAAACCTGTAATTTAAATAAAATCATTATTGTTTTGCAGGATAGCTTTAGCATATGGTATAGAGCATTAAACCACTCCGACCATTAGTTTGATCTATTGTGGTGTAAGTGGTATAGTTTGGCATAGTATAGCATTAAAAAAGAAAATTGCTGCCAAAAATAACGTACTAATGTATGCTAGTAGAAGTAAGCAATTTTTGGGTAGGAAATTCGGTTGAAAGAAATTCAAAGAGTATGATAAAATTTACTTATGAAAGTTTCCTTCTGCCATTCTGAACCTAGATGCATTGGTGGTCTCAGTGCATTAAGCTCCTCTCTGAATTCCTCCAACTTTTCCTACACCGGGATTATATTAGAACTGCCTCCACAAAAACCTCGAGCAATGTCTACATTCGCTTCCATTGTTTCAAGGAGCCGTTCAAACTGGTGGTGATTTGGTTTTTGACGTAGGATTACGTTTTTCGGGAACATATTGGGGTACAAATTGAAAAACGAAAATCGAGCACATCTTGAAAATTGTCCAATTTCAAACATGTATTTCTCTGTCATTTCTTGATGGATTGATGAAATTTTTGGGTCAATCGATTACGGCACTCCATAACAATTTTTTATATTGAATAAAATAATATATGTTATGAAACTAACTATCGAACAATTGAAAAATCTCAACCCCTATCCTAACGGAAGTACCCACATCTGATTGGTCGAAATTGACGACACATGCAGCGGTTCCCTAACAGAGACATCAAAACCGAGCTGTCTGGGGGAAATCGGCATTGTAAATACATAAAAGTAAGTGGTGCTTAGTGATACCCAATTTTTGAAATTAATCGTTCATCCACTAATCGAATACTTTTCAGCAGTTTGTTATTCGATACGATTAATAGCCCCAAATAATCGATTAATCGTCATACTGAGAGAAATAATTAGTTTTAGACTAATATTTCTCATTTGTTAGAAAGTCATCTGGAAACAGAAAAGTGTCCATTACGGCTGAAAATCAATAAGCGCCCATGACAATGATTGATTTTTAGAATAAAACTGCAGTGGCCGTACTTCTTTTTGCTCTGGGCTTGGATCGATTAATCGATGTAAATTATTCGTTCGCTTTGATTATTGGTTGTTCAGTATTCGTTCGATTAATAATCGATTTCTGTAGGAAGTATTCGATTAATCGATTAATCGAACGATTATCGGGGATCACTAGGTGTGCTTTTGTTCCCACCGAAATGTGTAAGCGATTCCAATATATAACACCTCGCACTAACATTGATTGCCCATAGTAAACAGATGAATGTTGTGGAATTAAAAAACTCATGGTTCTGGTGTTTCTCATAAGCTGAAGTTGTTCAAATAGGTACTGTGGCACGCAACTTTTAACAATTTTGAAAAAGTTTATGCATGTACACATAAAATTGAAACTACACCCTAACAAAGTGCTGTGTAACTGTGAAACACTGGAATATCTCGATAAGTTGTAGACATATCTTACACATGGATTCAAAGCAACCCTTAGTCTGTTGAGTGCGGCCGCAGAAGCATTAGTTTAAATGAAATCTACGTACAAAAAATGAGGAAGAATCAACGATTCGAATAATTTTATTTTCGTAGATGTACTCAAATGCCTAGTCACTAGATTCAAACGTTTCAAGGCGCCGTAGATCTTACCACATTGAGAATTGATGAAAACATCCCATGACACATTATATGTAAATATAACACCCAGATTATTGAGTTTATCGACATATTCAAAGAATTATCCATCAAAAATTATTGAAAGTTGTGTAGGTGTAGTTTTCCAATCAAAACGGCCCTTGTCAGAGCCACCAAATCATTATCAAAGAGTTTAATTCTTCAAACATATCCAAAATGAACAGATAGTCTAACGAAATCCCACTTCAACTACGCGGTCGTGTCTCAGACACAACCCTCCTGTGACTTTTTTTCTTCCGCCACTGATTTTCAGCCACTGAAATATGCGCTGGAAGTAAATTCTGCATTGTAAGTTGATGAGTTGATTAATATAAATAATGCTGGATTGAACACTTACCTTGTATAGACTATTCTGGCAGCACCGTAAAACAAATGCTGATCAGAACAAACGAACATGTGTTGCAAATTTCATATATTGAAGCGTTTCTGAAATGTTTCCCAAATGGATTCAAGCCAAAACAAAATAATTCTCTGAAGATATGCAACAAGTGAACCAAACAACTCGAAAAGTTCTGACACTTACATCGATAGTTATCACTCGCTCGGTGCTATCGAATTGCTCGGTTTCTATAATAGTAAAATAGGCTAACGAGCAAAATTCTTATCGCCTCGATTTCTATAATAGGGCCCATTATTGGAAGAAAACGCAACCTGCAATGTATTTGTTCGCCTGGCAGATATTTTCAATGTCACTGCCGGAGGAAGTCGTTTGGTTATCGAGGGTAATTTTACATACTTGGTAGAAGGATATACAACGCGCTGATATGAAGATTTCAGGCACGGTTGGTTATTAACGGCTCAATCACCATCCTGAGCCGTCGAAGCTATTTGGGGTACCAAATTTCATCCGTTCTCAATGAAAAGTTACAATATTCTTGGCCAATATTTTAGTTTATAATAACTACACTAATCGAGCGACAGTTAGGTTCAGCGTTATGATCATATTTTTCTCTATCACTAACAAAAGCAATTTCCTTATTGTTAGGGTAATTCGTCCAAGTTTTGAGGTCTACATTTCAAAGGATCTGGTGAAAAAATTTACGAGTTCTTTTGGTGATGATTATATACATATCTGGACAATGTAACCTGATCATGCGAACAACATTTGAAAATGATTTTCATTCAATGTTTGAAAATTTACAACTACCTCTGATCATGCTAATCTCAATGAAGGTACTCTTTTGACGTAGAACTACGTCTTTCAGGAAGGGTGCCAAATCAGAAAACAGGTCACGTTTTCATGAAATAAAGTTAACGCTAATAACTGTTTTCACTGTGAACGAATTCTCATGATTTGCATACCAATCGAATCGGAAATTCTCTATGATTTGTTTGATATGCTATACATTACAATTTGCTAATCTCCAAACGGTTTAAATTCATGAAAACTGGATGAACTTCCTTTTTTCCCATACATTTGTTCTGCCGATTTGTGTGCTAACCCTACCCGTATTTCTAATGCTTATAACTCGAACATTTTTTAACAGATAAGAAAGATGTTTGCATCAATTGATAGGAAATATTTGTACGCGTCTATCACAATCAATAAAATGTTATTTTTCATGAGATGAACAATTGAATAACTGTAAAATGTCAAGTGTTATCTAAACGCCCTAACTGCCAAGTTTTGATTGGCCCGATCTACGGTTTCCTCAAAACAGACTTCAAAATCGATGTACCAGTGGAAAATCGCTTTGCAATTATACATGCAAGTCGGGGGTATTTTTGTTCCCACCGAGCTGTCTTTCCCTAACACGGACTTCAAAATCAATGTGCCTGGGGGAATCCGCTTTGTCAAAACATGCAAGTCGGGGGTATTTTTTTCCGCTGAGCTGTGCTTTCATAACACGGACTTCAAAATTAATGTGCCTAGAGGAATCCGCTTTGCGATAGAGATGGGCAAAACAGTTCACTTTGATGAACGGTTCAGTTAATAACCGTTCATCTAAGTGAATCAGTTCTTTTGAACCGTTCTTTCGCTCTTTCGCTCAGTGGTATTAGGAACAACATAGGATTTTAGCTGGAACCCAACATACATAGACAGCTATTAATTGATATCGTTGGATTGGATAGTATGAGTATACTGAGTATACATTAGCAAAATAAACCCTGCGATACATGCATTTTGCTCATTAATGACAATATCGTTTTATTTTTCTTACAAGCGTTCTCGTTATATTTATCCATTCCGTCAAGCGCAAATCAGTTCGAATGCACTTGTTCGTTCGCAAACAGTTCGCCCGCAAACACTTCGTTCTCAAACAGTTCTTTCCCATACAGTTCACACGCAAACAGTTCGTTCACAAACAGTTCACTCTTAATCAGTTCTTTCCCATACAGTTCACTCGCAAACAGTTCGTTCTGAATCAATTCGTTCACAAACAGTTCACTCTCAATCTGTTCGCTCTCAAACAGTTCACTCGCAAACCGTTCATTCGGAATCAGTTCGTTCACAAACCGTTCGCTCGCAATCAGTTCGTAGGAAGAACTACCGTTCTTTGAAAAAGAACGACCGTCCGTTCACTCTTTTCGGCGAACTAGTTCTTTCGTACCGTTCGTGAACGGTTTGCCCATCTCTACTTTGCGAATACATGCAAGTTGGAGGAATTTTTTGGTGTTGAGTACTTTTGTACTTGCTTGTCGTTGTGCAGACCGGAATATGTTTCCCTAAAACGTTCATTTAAACTGAGAAGCCTGGGAAATCGTCATTTCAGATACTAGAGGCGAATGAACTTTCGCGGATCGTTAGACAATTCTTCCGTTCACATATTTTGGTAGTCCTAGGCATCATATCAAACGTAAAAGGACGTTCATCAAATTTATTTGTAACAAAAAACTTAATCTATTACAATAATTTAGATGCATTGTAATTGCGTAGTTCTTCGTCGAAAATATGCGGTCGTGTCCTAGATACAACCAAGGAAAGTGAAGTGGAAGGTAAAACGTAATGTCAGAATTGCCGTTCGGACGTATCCCGTAAGTTTGAACATATTTACATAGATGATATCCAAACAGCACTAAACATTGACTACAGTTTCGCCGGCACGGTTGATTGTCGTTATGAACCAGCACAAAAAACAAAGCTGCAAATTATGCGCCAGTGGCGATACCACGATCAAAGCACTCCCTGAATCACATTAGCCGAGCCAACTGGCGGAAGCATATGCATAAAGGTTACTAGGTTACTATTTTCAACGACAACTGTTTATTTATTATACTGCTTCAAATACCTTCGACGAAATCAAATGTAACCATGCCAACGTAAGTAATAACATAAACAAATCCAAACTTTTCGTCTTGCCATTCCTCATACGTCTTTTCTAAATAGTGTAAATTACGAGCCACCTGTTAACTCCACCATCTTGGACACAACCCCTTACAATTTTTTCGATTCTGTATTGTGTGTCAACGAAATAAATAAACGGTTCCTGAAGTGAAAACTGCTTTACTAAGCTCCACTCTATCACTACCTATTCGTTACTTTATAGACTACAAAAGAATTCGAGGAAAAAAAAAGTACTCAAAATACAGTTGAAAACTCACGGTTTGTTTACATTTTCCTCATACATCCATAAAATCCGCTAGACGGCGACACCGTACCTTCTATGTCGCGAGTCGGTTCAGTGGTTATCGAGATGTCATCGAAACAAGAAGAAAATCGCCAGAGAATTTTGCGCGCCGCCATGGAAAATCCGAATGCGACCATAAGATGGATCAGAAGGCAACTGGGAATCACCCATACACCAGTGTCTCGGGTGGTAAAATCGTTTGAGGAGTCCCAGACGACCGAGCGGCCGGCTGGAAGTGGAAGAAAATCAAAGACAGCTGACCCTGTGAAGCTTCGGAAGGTGTTGGATTATTTCAAGCGTAATCCGAACCTTCCGATTCGCGACGCCACTCTGAAGGCAAAGTGCTCCTCCACCTGGTTTGTTCAACAAACCATGAAACGAGCTGGGCTTCGTGTATTCAAGGTCCGGAAGGCACCGAACCGGCGTGATCAACAAAACACGGCGCCAAATCCCGCGCAAGGAAGCTGTATCAAGAGTGGTTAACGGAACCGCTATGTGTGGTTATGAATGACGAAACCTACATCAAGGCAGACGCGAAGCAGATACCGGGGCCGAGGTTCTACGTTGCCAATTCACGGTTCGATGTTCCGGAAGACGTAAAGAAAAAAAAGTGGACAAATTCACCAAAAAATACTTGCTCTGGCAGGCCATCTGCCAATGCGGTAAACTGAGTAAACCGTACATCACAACGGGTACCATCAACAGCGAAATTTACCGCACCGAGTGCCTCCAGAAGCGTCTGTTGCCCTTCCTACAGCCCCACGGAGGCGAGACACTATTATGGCCGGACCTGGCATTATGCCATCACGCGCAATCGACGTTGGATTGATACAGAGACAATGACGTTGTTTTTGTACCGAAAACCGCCTACCCCTTAAATTCACCAGAGATTCGTCCGGTGGAAAGATTTTGGGCCATAATGAAGGCCAAAATTCGAAAATCGTCCAAGGTGTTTCAGAACGAGCTGGAGTTGAAGAAAGAATGGATGAAAGTGACCAAAAAGGTCGGCTCCGCTATTGCATAAAATGTGATGAGGGGTCTTAAGGGAAAGGTGCGAGCTTTCAGCGATGGAAAGGAAATTAAATAAATTAATTATGCCGAAACATAACCCATTTGTATTAGTTCATTCCCTGAAAGTTCCGAGAAAATCCGACTTAAAAGAAAGTCTGGTGCGTTTTTTTTCGATTACAGGCCTTATCACTTAATTCCTACGCAGAAGCCGTGAAAGATCACGTCTCAAAATATTTCGATTCAATGCGGTTTCCCGTTTAATCCTCGCTCCTGGTAGGATCACCAAAATGTGTGCCCATGAGCGTCCGCGAGATAATCGGAGACCGCCAAGCGGTGACTTCCTGCTGATAAGATGGCGGAAAATGTGCCGAGTACCTTAATCACTAAACTGACGGTGTTCGTGTTGCTAGAACTGGGCATGCCACACAATATCGTAACGTGATCGTACGTAAAATATGCGATCGAGTCTCGGACACAATCTTTTAACTTCAATCGGTACGGGTGCAACAAATTGGGAACAATTCAACGGTGTGGGATGTTCTGGAACGATCTGAAGAACGTAGACAGAAATCCCATGTGTGGCAGAACAGTTTGAAAAAAGTTTGAAGCAATAAGTTTTACCGAACCGTAATACGGAGCAAAATATGAAGGGGAAGAAACGCTGAAAAAAACTATACTAGAGTTCGCTGACGAAAAACGATTGCGATGTTATGGACGATGAAACGTACTGCCAACCCGTTTGTGGACAAATTCATGGACAAGCATTTTTCTTTCTTCGTTCTATCGAAGATTACCCCGGAAGATCGCAAAATAAAAGTGATGGTTGGCAAACAATATGTAACTGCGGGCTGAAATGCGACGCTTTCGATATTTCTGGAACCATGACCCAGGAAATTTAGTAGTTGGGAGCAAAAGTGACCATGAGTGTCAGATTGGGAAATCGCTAATGGTGACTTACAATAATTGACTATTCCACTAGAAATATTTAATAATAAACACCATGTTACCCCATTTCATTAGTTTGCCTGAAAATGTTGCATCGTTAACTATATAATAGGATCCTTTGTCATGTGTACTCATCGGCAGGACTTCCGTTTCCCCTTTAATCCCGTACGATTATACTGTCCTACTGTCAATCTTTGGGAACAAACGGTACAATGCAAACCATTCTCGAACTCCATATTCACCAGACAAATGCATATAGGGCCAGGTTCCGGCCGGCACATGTTTCCACACCTAACATGGGCCCACTTACATTCGTTCGTTCTGTGACTGATCTCGTTCAATTATGCAGTGACCCACATCATTCTGTCATCATACCGAGCTCTCGAGTTCGATTTGGAGAACATTTCAGCAAGGGTTTCTTTGAAGCCGCCTGCCTCTCATTGCTTGCCAGATTGGAAAAAGAGCACACATATACTGCAATTGATACATTCAATCGCTCGGGGAAATGTAAAGGATACTTTCATGCGGCCGCAAAACATGCCATCCAATCCGGTTTAATGATTAAATGATGAAGTTGTACATTGTTCTAAGCTCCCCCAGAGGCGGGTGGCAGAAGGAAACAAACCATGTTGTTTTAAACTATGCTCTGCTAATGACTACCCCTGCTCTGGATCTGTGTGTTTCTCCGCATCTTCGAAAACTGACTCGTCCGTATTTCTAGCCGAGCACAAATGGACACACGAGATTGAACTCGTTCAATCGAAAGAAAACAAAATTGATACCCGAAGCTGGTTTCTATCAGATGCTTTCGATTGCATGACCAATTGAGATTTGCATCCGCGTTGGGAAAACTTTTCCCTCGACGAGAAAGCCTGAGTTCCTGAGTTCTAGTTGCGACGTAAATCAATATGGGGTGTTTGGGAAAAAATGTTTACGTTGTTTTCCAACAGTGTTTTCAACCTTGCATATGAAATGGCTTGAATAATTGCTTCAAGTTTAAGAGTGATATATATTCGGAAATTCTGATTTCTATCATAGGCTTTGACATCGAGATTTTATTGGGTCATTTAAGAAGGCCGCGTGCGTGGTCTCACTATGTCATGAGGGAAGACAACACATTTTCTGTTGATCAATTCTGGTGTTTTTTTTCCTTAATCGTTCCATGTAATCTGTTCTGTTGTGAGCAGTAGAGGTCTAAATAAATCGTTAAGCCATATGGTAACACCTCATAATGGACGACTCCCTCCCAATCCCATGATACATAGGCTGGTAAATAGTTCAGGAATAAAAACGGGACACGTAAGCCCAGAAAAAAAATCAAAAAGTCATAATATTTTTTGAAGAATTTTATTGAATGAATAAAACCGACAATAAAACCAATCAATCAAACATTCTTAGATTACCTGGTCAGTGTTAAGTCAGAGGGGACCAAGTCGCAAAATTGAAAATTTCGAGTTATTGATTACATTTGGTTAAGCATTATGTAAGCTACACAACACATTTATCAGATTTGGAAAATCACGCATACAGCAGGAATAACGGATCGAAATTGTTATGATTGATCAACGAAAGCCCCTCATACAGTGATTGACATTCGTTTAGCCGCACTTGAAAAAAAAACTTGGAACACTTACAAAACAACTAGGAATGTTCTTTTTATCGGGATACTTATTTGCTGTAGTGATAGTATATTTAAGTCACTTTTATTGAAAGGACGTGCGTCACAATCACACACACAAGGCGGCATCGGTGGATATAAACATTCAAACGTCGTTTTTGTCCCGAGACATACGTTTAGCCGCAGGGCATAAAAATCGAGTGTCTCCGCCCAGATAGTTTCTGAGCAAAGTTCCGAAGTAGAGTAGACTGGCTACCCGATGTAGAAGTGATGAGATATGATCGAATATAATCAAGACGCTTGATGTATACTGATCGACGGATTTATTGTGACTGACTCTGTTCTGAACATTTCTTGCCCTATTTATACCATTGGTCCCATAGTCATTTGAATAGCGCAATTGTTGTATGGGTTGCGTCTAGAATATTCGCCATAAACAATTACACTTTGTATAGCGGGTTCGTTTCCATCCGTTCCAATCTTTTGACAATTTGTTTGTTATTGTTTTGTATGTTGTGATTGTTTGTTTTGTGTTGTCGTTCACCGCTAGCGGTAAGTACTCTGTGTTGTACAATTATATGCAATCAATAATTATCCTTTCAGGTGATTGTTCTGGACATAAAAGGTAAGTGACAATAAATATAATACTATATAACTGCGCTAATTATTCTCGTTTTCCAGGTGTGGATTCAGGATGCGTGTTTCTAGTGTGTTTAGTGTGTTTAGTATTAAGTATTTTATAGCTTTTTTTATGTGTTGAATAATGTTTTTATGAATGAAGAAAATGTATGTTATTTTTAATTTGTCTGCCTGTCTGGGCCGTAACATTCCGCCCACCAAAATTGGGATCAATTTTCTCGGTTTTGATTGTTGTTTTGGTCTTAGGTTGATGAGTTCTCGTAACCGGTTAAATGTTCGCTTTGATGTTCGTCCGATGTTCGCTAATGAAGTATTTTGGTATCTTCGATGTTCGTTGTTGGCCGCCCACCATGCAAAAGTGTGCTTGTTTCATCCGCCCACCGTGAAGAACTGAGGAGCTTGAGTTGATTCGAGGCGTTGCAAATTGATTCGAGGTTTCGTGTGCTGCGTAGACTTACATGGCCTTCATGTGTGCTCGTATCGTCAATTTGAGTGGCGTTCGATGCGATGCAATTGGTTTGCGTTGATTTGTAGAGCGTTAAATTTTGTTCCGTTGCTTCCCATTGCGATGTGTTCTGTCCGCCTGGATCGACCGCCAACGTCGTAGACGATGTTGGCCTCTCTTTTGCGGCAGCTAGGCAGAATGCCGAAGGCTTGATGTCCTGCTGTGAGTAAGCTGATGTGTACGATACGTGGTCTAGATGAAGAGCTAAGCGATATAGCTTGTCCATCGCTGCCTTTGTATGCATTGGAGATTTCGTAGGGTGAAAATTGCTGTCGTGTTGGTAGGATGAGCGACTTCGCTGGTCCATCGCTGCAGCCGTTGACTTGATTGGATTGGTGGATGATAGCTTGTATTGCTCGGCAACCACAATATATGCAGGATCAGAAACTTTACTATACAATGTGAGTCGGCCTGCATACCATTGAGTGGTCGTTGTTGAGGTTGTCGTAACTGTCACCTGATCAGAGTCGCCGTAAGGATCTGTAGTCGATTGTGCGTCGTCTCGATGGGAGGCTAAGCGATTTCGCTCGTCCGTCGCTGCCTCTACCGATGCGCTTTGAATAGATAAAGCGGATTGCGAGTTACTTTGATGATTCAAAATTTGACACGATTTAGTTGATGATATGATTCGCGGAGTTAGATCTGCTTGTGTTGAGTCACCCGCCGGTGATGAAGAAAAGATTGTACTGTCGCTGGGATAGGCAATGCGATGTCGCTCGTCGATCGCAGCCTCCGTAGACTTGTACAGTCTCTCCATTTCACGCTTATTTTTCACTAACTCGAAGGAGAAGATATCGCCGCCACGTTGTTCAAGAAGCTCATCGAAGATGATGAAGTAGTCTCCCCATGCTTCAACCAGACTTTCTTGTTCAGCGTTGAGGTAATCGCAGCTGGTTGAATCGTGATCCGGTGTGTTGACTCTCGTAGCGATGTTCTGCAAACGTCTGACCGCAGCGAATAGTCTGATGCGGAGTCGATCCATGTTTCGACTGCGGTTCGTTCGTCAGGATCACGAAGTAATCCTGTCTACAGCGCCAATGTCTCCGCCCAGATAGTTTCTGAGCAAAGTTCCGAAGTAGAGTAGACTGGCTACCCGATGTAGAAGTGATGAGATATGATCGAATATAATCAAGACGCTTGATGTATACTGATCGACGGATTTATTGTGACTGACTCTGTTCTGAACATTTCTTGCCCTATTTATACCATTGGTCCCATAGTCATTTGAATAGCGCAATTGTTGTATGGGTTGCGTCTAGAATATTCGCCATAAACAATTACACTTTGTATAGCGGGTTCGTTTCCATCCGTCCCAATCTTTTGACAATTTGTTTGTTATTGTTTTGTATGTTGTGATTGTTTGTTTTGTGTTGTCGTTCACCGCTAGCGGTAAGTACTCTGTGTTGTACAATTATATGCAATCAATAATTATCCTTTCAGGTGATTGTTCTGGACATAAAAGGTAAGTGACAATAAATATAATACTATATAACTGCGCTAATTATTCTCGTTTTCCAGGTGTGGACTCAGGATGCGTGTTTCTAGTGTGTTTAGTGTGTTTAGTATTAAGTATTTTATAGCTTTTTTTATGTGTTGAATAAAGTTTTTATGAATGAAGAAAATGTATGTTGTTTTTAATTTGTCTGCCTGTCTGGGCCGTAACATCGAGTTTTCGCATAATCACCAAGCCTTTATCTGTGTTTTTTGAAAAAATACTTGGGAATGTTCAATTTACAAGATAAATATTAAATGTGCAACGTAAGAAGTTGGTCAGATTAGTGATTCTACGTAAAATTGAAAGGATTGGCGAAAGGTATACTATTGACGGTGACCGGAATAAATCGCCACAGTAAACAACTGCAACAGAAACAACCGCTTAGAAAAAGTGTAGTAGGCTAGAAATATTTGGCGCGGGAAAAACATCATGTGCCTCACATTTCTATTATAAATTTATTCTCTTGTTCTCGTTTTTCGAAATTTATTCTGAGGACAATGTAATGGGGACGAAGTCCCCATTTGGCGAGGATAAGGAATCGAGGCGGCCCATGCCGCCAAGATGACGCAATCCGAGTCCACCGCCGACCCGCCGTCGGAAGCGGCGGTGTCTCGCACGCAAACCTGGGATCCACTGATTGCCCGGTTAGTTTGAAACATAGGATACGATCCTTTAGCAATGTCCGACCGAGCTCTAGCGAGCGTCGGACGGTATACGTCTGCCCGGGGCGTTACGTTTGCCTGGGGCGATACGTTTGCCCGGTTAATTCTTGTTTTGAAATACAATACCGCGCCACAATATTTATAGCCTACTACACATTTTATAAGCGGTGGTTTCTGTTGCAGTCGTTTTCTGTGGCGATTTATTCCGGGAACCACTATTGACGGAAGAGGGACGGAAAATAAAAAAGATATTCAGTGAACAAAAGTTTTCTAATCGCTCGATCGTAACAAAAATTTGTCTATCTGAGAAAGTGGTACGGAATTTCTTTAAATAGTGCCAGAAATATGGGATATAACGACCAACAAATGGGAACACCAAAGTTTCTTTGCGTCTTAAAGGTCGAATAAGACACGAAGCAAGCAAAACATACATTAAGGCAGAATCGGTTGTTCCAGTTACGAAGAGGCATATTGTGCGCATCTTGAATGTGTCACCAAACATCATGTGGAAGAAACCTCAAGGGAAGCCGAAACTGACCGCCACCCATAAGCAGAACCATCTCATTTTCGCCCGGCAATACATGGAATGGAAACTAGGATGGAGAAATGTTGTATTTTCTGGCGAAAAAAGTTCAATTTGGATGGTCCAGTTGCTATTGGTACAATTTAAGCCAACGGCATGTCGTTAGATCGAAGCGAAACTTTGGGGGCGGAAGTTTGACAGTGTGGGGAGCCGTTTCCTATCACAGCAAGCTTCTCATTTGTTTCATTTTCACCCGAATGAACTCCGAAAAGTATCTTCAATTACTGGAGGACGTTTTGATTGGCCATATTGAGAATAACGCTACCGAGGATGTCGTTTTTTCAGCAGGATTATGCATAGATTCACGTTTCCAAGTAATCGAAGGCATGGTTTGCCGAGAAGGACATTCCGCTTCTTGAATGAACTGCTGGCAGTCGATTGCAATCCCATAGAGAACCTATGGAGAATCTTGGCCGAGATGGTCTATGCAAACGGATGACAATTTGACAACATTTCCAGTCTCAAGGCAGTAATTCAGGAATGTTGGGCTATAATCAATATGACAACACTTTAAAAGCTGTCTGACTCGTGATACGTGATCCGAAATTGAGGTGGCATACTAAATATTAGCTACCGATTGGACTCGAAATTTGCCGCACAAATTTTCTTTTATTGAAATTTTAGGATGCGGCTAAACGAATGTCCACCCTGATTCCACATATTTGAATTATTTAGAAAACAAAAATTAAATTTATACCTTTTTTTAGAATGAATTGAATGAAAATAAACAATAATCGTCTTTTATGAGCAAAACTGTACGACTCATTTTTAAAAATATTGAGGGAAAATAGGGTGCGGCTAAACGAATGTCTGCCACTGTAGTATGCAGTCAGAGCAAACCATGTACCATTTACCATGGCGAAATTGCTCTATATCATGTGCAGACAGAGTGGACCATGTGACAATCATTTGTACAGGGTTTTCCATTTCGGGCTTCCGAAAGTATACAGTTCTGCGCTGACAACCGTTTGACATAGCTGTCAACCAAAGCGTCATATCGTTAGTTGAATGTCTGCCATTTTACAATATGGATCGTTTTAGCATCGCACAACGTGTTAATTTTGTTAAATTATACTATAAAAATGATGAAAAACCGGCAAATGTTTTTCGAGCATTACGGACGGATTTTGGTCGTCATGGACGGCCTACAGAGCACACAATCGCTAATGTAATGCGTAAATTCGAACAAACTGGATCAGTAGCGGATATTGTGAAACCTGTGCATCATCGTAATGTGCGTTCGGCCGAAAATATTGCTGCTGTTGCTGCCAGTGTGGAGAATGACCCGAATGTTTCGATTCCACGACGTGCTCAGCAATTGGGCTTGTCAAACACATCATTGTGGCGAATTTTGCATTTGGACTTGCACCTACATCCATATAAAGTCCAACTGGTACAAAAATTAGAGCGTGGTGACCATGGAATGCGTCGGGCATACGTCAATTGGGTGAACGAACAACAGCAGCAAAATGCTGAATTTTCGCATCAAATTTTCTTCAGCGATGAGGCACATTTCGAGCTCGGTGGCTATGTGAACACCCAAAATTTCCGTATGTGGGGCTCAGAAAATCCACACGTGATTGTTGAGAGGCCATTGCATCCGCCAAAAGTCACTGTTTGGTGCGCATTATGGTCTGGTGGAGTCATCGGGCCGTATTTCTTTGAAAATGAGGACGGCGAGACGGTAACTGTGAATGGTGAGCGCTATGGCCGCATGTTAACCGATTTTTTTTGCCACAAATTGAAGATATGGATACGAATGACATGTGGTTTCAGCAGGACGGCGCCACGTGCCACACAATACGACCGAACATGGCCATATTGCGAACGAAATTTGAGGGACGCATAATTTCGCGTTTTGGTGATGCCAATTGGCCGTCCAGATCATGCGAATTGAACCCGCTAAACTTTTTTTTGTGGGGTTATGCGAAAGACCGTGTCTACGCCAACTCTCCGCAAACTCTTGAACATTTGAAAGACAACATTCGTGAAGTTATGACCGAGACACCGCCCCATATGTGCCGAAAAGTCATCGAAAATTACCTGTTCCGGATCAAGGTGTGCGAGGAAGCCCTAGGTGGACATTTGAATGATGTTGTATTTCACACATAATGACATAAACCAAACTTTAATTTGAAATAAAAGTTTCATCGAAATTCGAATTCTAAGTGTGTTTTATTTCAATTTACTTTCGGAATTTAAAGTTGGAAAACCCTGTATTTTAGCTTAATGTATATATTTATTCATTGCAGCGTAAAGATAATCTATTTAAATTCAAAACCTAATCAAAACATAGGGTGAATTGTGGTTCGGTAACTCGAATTTTAGCTTCCTGAAGCTCTCTGTAGCTCTTCGATATCTCCTGCCGCAGTGCTTGAATTAAGCCATCAGAATCGGCCGAATCGCTTGGTTTTTCAGAGATGTTGATGTTGATGATGCTGCACCCGATTTCCTTTGACGGAATATCCCTCTCGGGATATTCTTGTTTAGCCCTATTAGAAAGCTGGGCCGATTTTGCGGATGTTACGGATGTTTTTACTAGATTCAACTCTTGCTTGATGTCAATCAAAACCTTTCAGCGAGCCGTCCGGTTTTGATTTCCCGAGGCATGCGAATTGTTGGCCTTTCTGACAGTAGGAACCAGTGCCGAAAATATTCACGTTCACGACACTCAAATACGGCGAATTTCAGCCTGCCTTGTGTTGATAACCTACTGCTCAAGCGAGAATCGATAAATATGAAACAACACTATCAATGAACACCAGTGAAATGAACATCAACATCAGTTTGCCATGAAGTTCATTTTTCATTTGCATCTTCATTTTCGTCATGGTATTCGTAACGTAGAAATTGAAGATCATTGCGTGTTCGTGAAAATCAAAGCATAACATTCAGCGTCAACCAATTGAGAGTGAAATCGATAAATGGTAAAGCATGGCCATTCATCACTCAAAATTCTTGTCTTTGGCGACTTCGGTAATAGAACGTATATATAAGTCTTGCTTTGTTTTATGAACTTACTCCCGATTGGCCGGAAATGGCATACACCCCCTATTATATGGGCAATGGGTGACAATAACAATATGGAAATCAAACACGTTTCCAATAAAAAATTCACTGCAAGCGATGAAGATCAACTTAACTTTCGTGATAATCACATTCAATTATTGACAGTAATGAAGGTGCCTCAATGCAGGCTTTCCGAAATTCGTTCATTCTCTTTTCGTTCAATATACCAGACAAAGTGTGACAGATATGGTGTTGAGTTTCATGCGACACTGGGAAAAAGCTAATTCTTTCATTCGTGAATAAATTTTGATAATTTGTAACACTGGTAGTAACAGCTAAAATATAAACTGTTTTGTGTATTAATTGTATAATCTGGATTTGTTTAAATTTACCTGTTGGTATCAGTTTTCGACGATATTGATTTTCCAAGCCATCGATATGCACGAAACAATCTGGACTGAAGTAAAGGGCTTGACAATGGGTCCGAATCTTCACCGCCGTATAAAGACCAGTTTCAAAAAGCTGCACAGAAACAACACATTCAGGGTACTAATTCCGAAAGCCTTTAACGTTAATGGTTCACTAACTTCTCTATCTCACGTATTATTCACGTATTTAAAACAGGAAGTGGGTTATATCTATGGTATAACCGCAAGGGTAACGTAGGACTATCGTTGATTTAGAGATCATTTGTTTGAAGTTGAATCTGAATTCATTCTGAATGAATGAATATTTGGGGGACTTCGAAAACGAGAGCGTTACGTCGGAGGCACAAGGTTTTATGCATCCAATATTGGATACGGAAATATATTACTGATGGGGAAGAATAATCTTCAGAAGCTATCCTGTTAATTGCGATTGATTGAAAAATCACAAAACCAAATGTATTTGGTCAGTGTTACATGGATAGAAAACATCCAAATAAACTCTTTCACATGAATGTATTTTTAAATTCCCAGAGGAACTGGCAGATTATTTTCCAGATCTTTCTCGATGCTGAATGGCATCCAAACGGAAAGAATTCCGCGCGTGTATGTGTAGCGGCTGCCTCGAGATCCTCCCGGGGAACCGTTTATGGCATCACTTATGGCAGTTTTTGGATCAGAAAGTAACAAGTATAGAACGCGTAGACATTTTATCTTTCGAATGAAGTGTTTATCATACCATTTCGTTCAGTTGTTTAGGAGCTATTAACGCTCAAAATCTCGGTCTCCGGCGTAACGCTTTCGTTTTCGAAACTTTGATTTTACACCCCGGTATAGAAATGAAAGACGTAGTCCTATGTCAAAAAAAATAGCGAAACACGTAATATTTGCAACAAAAAAAAACATTTGTTGTGAATTGTTATTTGCGATCGCTGCTTTTCGTCAAAGCTAAGATGTCATAGTTGAGAGTGTATAAGTGAATCGTGTCCTACACACTTCGAGTCCTGGTTACCTTGTCATGAACGTACCCTGGGTTTCATGCTGTGGTGGCTGAGAACAGACAAACGACTACAAAGAGTTAAACATTGAGTCATGACAATATTGTGTCCAAATATTGATCATTAGAAAAAATCATTTCAATAGATGTGCTACTACCAGGCAAACATCAAATATAATCTGTTAGCTTCACGAATTCCTTACATTCTATAAATATGTTTTTTATTTCTGAAAATATTTGCACACAACGATTCGCAACTGGTAAGGATTATTTGTTCCACTTTTATACTACAATAGCTGACCCGGCAAACTTCGTCCCGCCCAAAATTAATTTTATCACATTAACGTTTTCTTACTAAACGCATGCTCATATGTCCAATCGCAGAATTATTGACATGGCAGAATTATTTTTACTATAAAATTTCAGTACTTCCACCAAAACTCGACATCAAATTATTTTCAGACTCAATTCTCGTGCAAGATTTATCATCAAATAAATGTTTGATACAAAAGATATATATATATATATATATATATATATATATATATATATATATATATATATATATATATATATATATATATATATATATATATATATATAAATGGATTTCTGTCTGTCTGCCTGTCTGTCTGATTCTTATGGACTCAGAAACAACAGTACCGATCGACATGAAAATTGGTATGTAGGGGTTTTTGAGGCCGGGGAAGATTTTCATGATAGTTTGAGACCCCTCCTCCCTCTCTAAGGGGGCTGCCATACAAACGAAACACAAATTTCAGCATTACTCGAGAATTAATCAAGAAAATGAAACGAAATTTCGCATGTGAATATTTTAGGGTGCAATAAATGTTGCTATGGTGGTTAGACACTCCACCCCCCTCTCTAAGGGAGGGCTGCCATACAAATGAAACACAAATTTCTGCATTACTCGAGAATTAATCAAGCAAACGAAACCAAACATGGCATGTGAAGGTTTTAGGGTACAATAAATGTTTTTACGGTGGTTAGATACTCCTCCCCCCTCTCTTAGGGGGGCTGCCATACAAACGAAACACAAATTTCAGCATTAATCGAGAATTAATCAAGCAAATGAAACGAAATTTGGCATGTGAAGGTTTTAGGGTGCAATAAATGTTTCTATGGTGGTTAGACACTCCACCCCCCCCTCTCTAAGGGGGGGCTGCCATTCAAATGAAACACAAATTTCTGCATTACTCGAGAATTAATCAAGCAAACGAGACCAAACTTGGCATGTGAAGGTTTTAGGGTACAATAATTGTTTTTACGGTGGTTAGATACTCCTCCCCCCTCTCTTAGGGGGTGCTGCCATACAAACGAAACACAAATTTCTACATTACTCGAGCATTAATCAAGCAAATGTAACCAAATTAGGCATCTGAAGGTTTTAGAGTGCAATAAATGTCTCTATGGTGGTTAGACACTTCACCCCCCTCTCTAAGGGGGGGCTGCCGTACAAATGAAACACAAATTTCTGCATTACTCGAGAATTAATCAAGCAAACGATACCAAATTTGGCATGTGGAGGGTTTAAGGATGTAAGAAATGTTTCTATGGTGGTTAGACACTCCTCCCCCTCTCTTAGGGTGAGCTGTCATATGAATGAAAAACAAATTTTTGCATAACTCGAAAACTAATCAAGCAAATGGGGCCAAATTTGGCATGTGAATATATTAGGGGGCACGAAACGTTTCTATGGTGATTAGACACTCCTCCCCCCTCTCAAAGAAGAGAAAAGGGGAGGGGTATGTCTTTATTCTATCATATTTTCTGTAACAAACATTTATTCCATGTAACGGAGAAACATGTTATTTGCAAGTTGTTGAAAAATCTTAAACGAGAATTGTGTTTGAAAATAATCTGATATTATAATGATGAGTTTTAGTAGAAGTACTAGGAATTTTTAGTGAAAGGCCGGTCGTCGATTAGAAGATCAATCAATGAACAGTTCTACGATTAGACTCATGAACTTGCGCTTAGTAAGAAAACGTGAATGTTTGACAAGACAAACAAAACAAAATAAAGACAGTCCTAAATCGGACAATTCATTCCTTTCTCGAGTTTTGCTATTATCAACACATTCGGTGATCCATTTTTTATATAGATAGAAAATTATATAGGAGTGCTTTTTATCCATTTCCACTTTCGAACGAAGATCAATTTCGTTACCGTAAACATCAAATGGACTAACAACGCTTGTTAATTGTAGAACACACGCGAATTGAATGTTTCGAATTTTCCCATTTTCCTTCAGAGTTTTCCGAAAACTTTCAATTGTCATGTTTGGTTGGAATATGGAGAAGGGAAGCGTGTCGAACCACCATAGAAACGTTTATCGGTCCCTAAAACCGCTATATGCCAAGTTTGATTTCATTTGCTTGATTAGTTTTCGAGTTATTCAGCGCAACCCATGTAGAGGGGGGGGGGGAATGTCATACCACTCAAGAAACGTTTCTTGTTTCCTAAAACCTTCTTCTTCTTCTTCAATGGCACTAACGTTCCTAGAGGAACTTCGCCGTCTCAACGTAGTATTACTTGCGTCATTTTTATTAGTACTTAGTTGAGATTTCTATGCCAAATAACACGCCTTGAATGCATTCTGAGTGGCAAGCTCTAGAATACGCGTGATCACAGTGCAAGTCGGAGGAAATTTCTTTGACGAAAAATTCCCCCGACCAGAACGGGAATTGAACCCGAACCCCCGGCATGTTAGTTATGACGCTAACCACTCGGCCACGGGAGCACCTAAAACTAAAAACCTCCACATGCCAAATTTGGTTTCATTTGCTTGATTAATTCTCGAGTAATGCAGTAATTTGTGTTTCATTTGTATGGCAGCCCCCCTTAAGAGAGGGAGAAGGAGTATCTAACCACCGTAGAATCATTTATAGCATTTGCTAGATTAATTCTCGAGTAGTGTAGAAATTTGTGTTTTATTTGTATGGCACAACACGCCCCCGCCCCTCCTAGATAGGGTGAGGGGTCTCGAACTATCATGAGAACCTTCCCCGACCCCAAAAACCCCCTACATACCAATTTTCATGTCGATCGGTTCAGTAGTTTCCGAGTCCATGAGACTCAGACAGACAGACAGACCGACAGAAATCCATTTATATATATATATAGATAGGCTGAAAAGGATTTTTCAACAAATAGTGCCACTAAAAAATTCATGAGATTCATTTTTAAGGGGTTCATCTGCCACCAGCTTATGTGTGTAGTTTCATGACATTCCGTTTATTCGTTCACAATCTACAGTTGTTTAGATGCCACTACCTGAACATGCGTACAGAAAATGGAAAAAAGAGGAATATCGTATTCTGATCAAACATTGTTTTTTGTGGGAAAAACTCAATGCAGGGGTTGACAGAATGTCGTTCCACTTCAGCTCCTTCGAGAACAATAGTTTTCGGTGATTTAGTAAATTGAAAATGGGCCGTACAAGCACCGCAGATGCACCTCGCTCAGAAGCCCAAAACAGACTACGAATCGTAAAGTGCAGTAAAGCGAGTTAGCTGAGACCGTAGGTATTCCAAAAGAACGAGTGGGATACATTTTGCACAACATTTTGGACATGAAAAAGCTATCCAGGCGATGGGTGCCACGTTTGCTGGCCGTTGACCAAAAACAGCGGCGCTTTGATGATTTTATGAACACGATAGTATATAAAATAATCATAAAAATCATTCTATGTATTGTTCGAAATTTTCCAGAGGCTATCTTTGCGACGACAAGCAAAAAAGCAAACATAAATCATCGCATGATGTAACCCAATCGTGGTATAACATCTCTATCAAAATCATATTTTCTCCACTCCATTTCTCACCCAGGTTCGGAAAATTAAGCTCACTCACTACAACAACCATACTGTTAATTCCTCGACACATGAACAAAAAAGTATACGGTACTCCCAGCTGCTGCCACTAAGAGTTTTTCCCTGCAAAATATCCAAAATCAGCTTCCATCCTCAGCTACACGAAAGGATTCACTGGGGATCCCAAACGCTACCGACTCCTGTGCCTTCTGGTAAACATACCAACTCGAAGCACAACAACACAAACATCTACAGCTGCTGGTTGGTCCATCCGCCAGTTAGTGGACTGAAAGATTCGTTCTCCCCAGATCCGGGACACGAAGGAACACAAAGCATGGAACGTGTGTACACGATGAACCGAAAATTTACCGCTCATGTATATATGTTGGCGTGCACAAGACACCAGCCAGGAGGAGGTGTGTTTGTGTGTGCTACTAATTTGTCTGGCAAATTTACGAAAGTAAAACATAACTCCCACTTTAATTTCGCAGAGGCGGAACATATTCCGGCGCTCGTTCAAAGCGGAAGGGTTTTCCCTTTAGGGAACACGGCGTTCGAGTTCGGCTGCAAAAAAGGGGAACCGTATTTTATCTTAATTGCAACTGGGGTCGTTAATTGGTGTTTTGAGTGATGAATGGGAGAATTGGGCCTGATTATATACGGGAATTATTCGCTGAAGGTGCGAAGCAATTGCTGAAATGACTCCGACCTAAATGGACCCAGATGAAAAGAAAACATTTTCTATAACTTGCCTCCGTAATTGGTACGCCTCATGAATAGCGCGATAATAACGGTTGAAAATCTTAATTGTTATATCGCAATTATCACATTATAATAATGTCGCAAATTAAAATCACACTCATATATGCTAGTTGCAGGTCGTATAAAATTTCAGCTACAAACAACTTTGAAATCGCTGTCATCATGATTTCATCTGAGCATTTGTAGCTTGGATTGATTACGCTGACTCGCTCAATACTGATTCTTCGTACAGTATCCGCAACAGATGAACAAAGTTTGTGAGATATGTCGATATCCGTTCTGACATGGGTTGTTGCTGTCGTCAAAATAAATCCTTGCGCTGAAACATGTTTTTTTTTTTTGAGCTAGCTAAGTACTTATAACGAACGCAATACCACAATACCTCGGTTCCAGGTCTGAGCATCAGAAACCGTACCCCTTAGTAAAATTACATCCTCCAAACACAATTTCCCTAAGAAAAATCCACAAATGGTATTATGCAACACGTTTCTCAGAATGGCAACAGAAAATCTGAACCGAAACTGTTGTATGGTGGTGGAGGCGGCGACAACAACCAAATAATCAGCCTCTGTTTTCCACCGAAGAACTTGCTTGAAATATGCTGCATTTTGATCCGGAAACAATGCACGTATTTGAGAAAATTGAGTGTGCGAGTTGAAATTGTCTGGTTGATGTTTTAACGGGTGTTAAATAAAAAATGAGAATTTTTTCAATACCTTTCAGTAACTCAAATAAAGAGCGTAAAATTTTCTTTATCCTGCGTGACGCCGGTCGGAAATATGGCTGCTCCCACGTATTGATCCATCGGACCCTCAAGATGGAAGGAATCGTCTGCAGGAAGAAGACGAGGTCGCCGGAATACACGGAGGAGCAGATTGAGACGGTTAAATCACAGTGTCGGTGGATGACCAAAAAATACCGCGGGACGTCTTTCGTTCTGGACGACGAAAGCTATTTTCCGCTATCCAAAACGCATATTCCAGGAAATGATAATTACTACTCCAGCGACAAGTCATCCACACCGCCTGAAGTGAAATTCAAATTCAAGCACAAGTTAGAAAAAGAGATTATGTTATACATCGCCATTTCTGACCGGGGCATTTCAAAGCCTTGGTTTAAGCCGAGCGGTCTGGCAATCAAACAAAAAATCTATCGAGAAGAGTGCCTCGATGAAATCCTGCTGCCGTTCCTGAACGAGCATCACGCGGATGGGAAGTACGTCTTATGGCCGGACAAGGCGTCTTCCCATTACGCCAAGAAGACGCTGGCGTATCTTGAGGAGAAAAAGATACCGTTCGTGCCGAAAGATCGTTACCCAACAAACTTGCCCCAGTGCCGCCTAATAGAGGATTTCTTTGGCTCACTCAGTGTATAAAAACAATTGGAGGGCCAAGGACACGAAGCAACAGTCTACAAGAATCCGGAATTGTATCCGGAAAATGGACGTAAGTGCCGTACAACGTTCTTGTGAGAGCATCGCGACAAAGTTGCGTCGAACAGCAGACCACGGCCCTTACTCAAACATTCACTGACATTTTTTTGAAGAAAATACACTATGTTATTAATAAAAAAATACTGAAATCGATGAAAATAAAAAAAAATTATATTTAAATATTAAATTATAGAATTATATTAAATTATAGAATTATATTAAATTATAGAAATTATATTAAATTATAGAATTCTCATTTTTTATTTAACACCCGTTAGATGTTGTTAACAGGGTTGTATACAAACCTTCGACTTAATATAAATTCTGTCAAATATATACCGGGAATTTCAATTTTAAGCCTTCCATTTGAACTTTTTTTTTCTCGGAGATTTTTCATTTGGATAATTGTACTGGTCAAAGATTTTGTGTTGCAAACATAACTTCCTATGTCGAAACGTTGAAAATGATGCAGAATACATTTGGTGACTTAAATATGTCGAAAACACGGATGTACACTCAGTAAGGTTGGCAATGCGAGAATAAGGTGGTAATCGTTTAGTGGCAGGTCCGAGCTATATGGTAGATGCAATAAAACTTCCCAACCAAGCTCCCGGAGTTCCTGACAAGGCACTATAGACGTGTATGAGCTTTCGTTGTCCTTGTGGAACACAACACCTCTTCTATTGGCTAATTCTGGCAGTTTCTGGTCAATCGCTTCAAACGGTCCAGTTGTTGACAGTAGAGATCTGAATGTAGTGTTTTGCCATACAAAATATCATAATAAATTATCCCTTTCAAGTTCCACCAATAACACAGTAGAACCTTCCTGGTCGTTAGTCCTGGTTTGGCAATTGTTTGACCTACTTCACCGCGCTTTGACCACGTTCGCTTTCACACAATTTTGTCGTATGTGACCCATTTCTAATCCCTAGTCACCATCCGTTAACGATTTCTTTCCGTTTGGCCAAGGCTTTGCAATGACGTGACTAGTAATAATATTCATTCGAGATTCACTTTAGTCCACATTGTCATTATTCATCAACCGTACACAATTGTTTCCATTGTCATTACGTTCCTTCATTTATGTTATGGGGTCTCTATGAATAATTTACGACCAATGCAATTTAACAGTTACTACAGGTATGCTAGAATTTTTATATCTAACACCAAAGCTACTCATGCAAACGAAAAAAAGTTTACAGAACTACAAACAATGTGCATTGAGCACATCGTGGTTGGAAAACAACCTGGATTCAATTCTAAAGATATCTGTATCTAATCCTTCAAACCAAGCTCTCATCGAAAGTGGGGATAATGGAATATAACCACCTCCGTTCCATTGATTCCGCTTACTGATTAGTGCCTGCTATCGATAATTGGAGAATAATTCGTCATACGAAATTCGTCTTGACCGCCAGGGAAAAATTATTTTAGAACGGAAAACGAAACTGAATCGTGCAAGTTAACGTCCGAATTGTTTGCTACATTTCTCGAATAAAGGGGTTTCCCACATCAAATTACATCACGAAAAAAAAGCTGTAGAAAATTACCCATTGCGTATTTTCTCTTGAAATCATGGGTAGAAGTAGTTTAGAGTGTATTGTTTTACTATTGTTTACGCTGTCAGTTTTTCAAAATTTGTAAACAATGACGTTATCCGATTTTGCGCAATCACCTGGAAAATTCTCAACTCTCTCATCGGGACATCCGAAAACAACCCGGAATCGTGCAGTCAACGGTGAGTCGTGCGCTTAAACGTTACAACAATACTCTGTTCAGAATGGATTTCCAATTAGTGAAAATAACTACTAGCGTGTCGTGAAGCCATTTAAGCGGAATCCCAATGCTCCAGACAGGGATGTGGCCAAAAAGTTGAATCTGTCAAAGTCTTTCGTTCAGAGAGCCTATAACCGGAAAGGACTGAATACGTACAAAGGGTCCTACAATCTTCTGGCCGGATTAAGCTTAGTGCCACTATTCAAAGAATATCCTGGAGTGGTACGAAGCCAACGGGGTAACTTTCGCACCCAAGGACATACTTCATAGCCCCCCAACGCACTGGAACTAAAGCTCCTCGAAAAATACTGGACTATTATGAAGCAGGCACTACGGAAGCATCTCAAGGAGATCAAATCTTAGGATGACATGGAAAAAGTGGGTTACCGTACAGAAGAAGCTGCAGTCAGATGTTGTACAGAAACTTACGAGTGGAGTTAAGTGTAAGGTGCGAGCATACGGTTATGGCATTGAAGTTGAATGAAATAAATATGCCAAAAGCTTACTAATGGATTATATTTTCTTGTCTGAAAGTTTGAAAATTGGTCGGAATCAGTCTACTAGGTAATTTTTTACAGCGTTTTTGCTGTGATGCAATTTGATGTCTATGATGTGGATAAGAATAAGAGCGGCGAGCTAAATCGAAAAAAAAACATAACTAATTTGTTCTTTGAATTTCTTACTTGTTTTCCTTATTTGTTTTCTCAATTGTTTGTGTTTTAAGTAAAAAAAACTGGATCATATTCACGTCTAGTTATGTACATTAATGGTCACAAAAAAAATCCACCTTCATTGGAAATCAAAGTGTTCCAATATTAAAAGTTTTTTTACAAACTACGTAAAAGTAGGTAATTTAATAATTTAGAAAAAAACAATAAAATGATATTTGTTTCCAAATGGATACTTTTAGGGTATGACATAAAAAATCCACTTGCGTAAATTTATTTTACCGTGTTTTGTTTATCGAGGCACCCCTCGGTCTTGACAGCTGGTTGTTCACATCTGACACAAACATAATTTTTGTAGCTATTTATGAACTTTTGGTGCGTAGTGACGTGTTTTTGACGTTGGGGAAGCTACCTGAAAATGGGGAGTAGGTCCACGGGTCCGAAATTTGATTGTGCGTGGCTTCCAGCGTAAGAAGTCTCAACGAAACATTGCTGGGAAGTATGAGGTAAGCCGTGGTGCGATCCGGCTGGTCATTCGGAAACATCAGATACTCGGCAGCGTGGCCGACCGACCGGGAAGAGGACCGAAATGTAAGACTGCTGTTTAAAAAGAACTGCTGATTAAAAAGAAAACGGCGACTCCGAGTGTGGCTAAAGAGCGACGAGGGCCTCCAGGATCGGCATCTACAACCGAATATGAAACACGGTGGTGGCAGCATCCTGGTGTGGGGATGTTTCTCATGGCAGGGGTTGGAAACTTAGCGCAGATCAACAGTATTATGACTGCCGATGGTTACATCGACATTTTGTGCGAGAACCTGGGAGAATCCATACTGTAAATTAGGCTGGAACATAACTACGTCTTCCAGTAATATAGGAACCCGAAGCATACTGCGAAGAAAACAGCAGCATTCTTCCGATTGACTTGGATCAAACCACCCCAAAATCCCGACTTGAATCCTATTATAGAATTCCTGGCCGATTTTGGACAACAAGGTGAACAAAACTGTTGTTACGATAAGCAAGACTATGTTGCTGTATTGAAGAAGGCCTGGGAAAGTCCACCGGAACCTTGTGGAGTCATTTGGTTATCGAGACCAAAGAGTGTCAAATTGAATGTAAATTATTTGTTTTTTTAATTTTTTTTTAAATTGACCATGAAGAGGATTTTTTATCGCATATCCAAAAAATGCCCATTTCTGAACAAAAGTCTTTTTTTTTGTTTTTCTAAAAAATAAATTAACGATATCGAAACAGCAAAATGGTCTACTAATTACAGCGCGGACTCGATTGTATGCAGTCTCTAAATTCTTTTAACTGTATATAATCGAGTCCTGTATATAATGGAGTCAAAGAAATTGTTTTATTTGTTTTTTATACATATATTTTTGGTTTTTTTGAATATAAAAGAAGAATTTAATTTTTGATTCATCCCCTTAAAGTCATAAAATTCCTTTCTCATATAAAATATCCTAATTCTTTCAGGAGTTGATAGAGGATCATATTTGTCGCTGAAAATCTTTTCAAGCATATGTTCGAATTTTAACAATGATAGAGTTATAGAGTTATAGTTTTCTTTGTTCCGGGCTCTGTTTGCCTTAAACTGGCTCTAATTCAAAAATGACACTACGTAAGACAATCCTGTTGCTTCCTTTTGAAAGATAAGACAATTTTATACAGGATACAGTTGTGAAACTTCCAAATTAGTGGATTTATGTAACACTAGCTGACCCGGCAAACTTCGTCCCGCCCAAAATTTATTTTTCGTTATCACATCTACATTTTCAGTCATCCATTTTTATTTACATACATAGAAGACGATATAGTAGTGCGTTTTATCACATTCAAATCCAAATCCAATCCACTTTCGAACGAAGATCAATTTCATTACCGCAAACATCAAATGGACTAAAGGGTCCCTTACACGATAAATAATAATGACACTACTTCGTCAGAAGGACAATAACAATGATCGTGTAAGATTGAAAAAATTGATATGACGGGCAATAATGATGCATATCCGGATTTTCTGATCTCGCTCCATCATTTCTGTAATAGGGCAGGGACACTATCATTCGTGGTGTCTAGGATACTGTGCGACATCTTGTGTTAAAATCTATGTTTGTGAGGAAATTTATTCTCTATCGGGTTAATGGGCCCAAGAGAATTTCAAATATCTAAAATTTGAATGAATGTTATTACTTGTTGTTACAAGAATACATAAAATACGTAGCCCCGTACCATAGCTAATCAATTTTTAATATTTTTTCTGAAAACCCTACTAAAATTCATTATTATAAAATAAAATTAAACCCAGATATTATTTTAGTTTAAGGTTTTTTTCACCATATGCGGAAAACCAGTTACTCTACTACATAGAGCAACATATTTGATGGGAAGAAAATGATTTTCATTTATATTATTTGATTTTAAAAGTTTGCCCATTCCACCTGAAAATCCGTTACAATTTTCGCTTCACAACCAGGGTTGCCAACTATTATTTTCAAAAATCAGGGAAAGTTAAAATAAAAACCAGGAGAAATCAGAATAGCGCATATTGTGTTGTCCGGAAATTTTGAACCGATTTTTGGAAACAAACGCATGATTTCTATAAGCAAACATACATTTATTCAAGTTTATGTGCCACGATCTTTCGCCATCTTTCACACAGCTTAAACATTTTATCCTGGAGCTTCGAAAATAATGAATAAGTTCAGAGATCAATTTAGAAAGACTATGCCAATGATGATGAGTTTTTGTGGAAATATCAGGAAATGTATAAACAAAGTTGCAAAGTAAGAATTAGGACTACGTGTTTTAAGTATTCAAAAAACAAAAAAGTAATTATTTTCATTCAAAATATAACGATTTGAAACTCCCTTCGGGCATTAATCTGATAGAGTATCTTTCTTTCCGGCCAACTTCAAGCTTTAATAAATGTCGACAGGGTATCATCGATAAAGTGAATCGCTTCGGAATATATAAATAATAAACAAAAAAAATTTAACAAGTGCGGACTGGTGAGCTTTTTTGTAGGCTATTATGACAATTCTCATTTCCAACCAGGAAAACCTCGTATTTTTATTACGGTTAATTTTAATTCTAATAAAGTAAAAAGTACAAAATCGGGATAAATCAGGGTCATTTAAGAAAAATCAGGCAAAACTGAGTGCTTGTCAGGATATCAGGGAACGCATCAAAAAGTCTGGGAAATCCTGAAAGATCTATGAAATCTAGTCGATGTGCAAACACAGTCGATAATGCGGAATGGAGTAGATTATTGCTACTATTGTCATTACTGATAATGTCAATGCTACTGATCGTGTAAGGGCCGCTTAACAACGCTTGTCAATATGTAATAGTAGAACACATGCGAATTGAATTTTTCGAATTTTCTTATTTTCCTTCAGAGTTTACCTAAAATTTTCAATTGTCATGTTTGGTTGGAATATGTTTGGTTGAAATATGAGCATTATTTTTATGAGACCCCCTCTCCTTTCCAGAGAAGGAAGGGGTGTCATACCATCATAGAAACATTACTCGTATCCAAAAGCCATCACATCCCAAATTCGGCTCCATTTGGGGGTAGATGTGTCGAACCTCTACATGCCAAATATGGCTCAATTTATATGATTAGTTCTCGAGTTATGCGTGTTATTTGTGTTATTTGTGTTTCGTTTGTATGGCAGCTCCCTCTTAGAGAGGGGGTGAAGTGTCTAACCATCATAGAATCATTTATTGCACCCTTAAACCTCCAGATGCCTAATTTGGTTGTATTTGCTTGATTATTTCTCGAGTAATGCAGAAATTTGTGTTTCATTTGTATGGCAGCCCCCCTTAGAGAGGGGGGGAGAGGTCTCAAACTATCATGAAAACCTTCCCCGGTACCAAGAACCCCTACATACCAATTTTCATGTCGATCGATTTAGTAGTTTCCGAGTCCATACGAATCAGGCAGACAGACAGAAATCCATATTTATGCATATAGATTTTAGAAGTAAAAAACTTCAAAGTTTGTGATTTTTAAGCAAACTTTCAAATGTTAGTCCTCATTTTATAAAAAAAAACATCTCACAACAAACTTGAATGATTCTATCAACCAAATTGAAGCTTTCTAATCGCTCTACAATTTGTTTTTGACACCCAAATTCTGTCTTTTTTTAATTTCGCTGCAATATCATTCAAACAATTCCTGGTGAATCTTCAACTTGAATCTACCAAAATCACTATTCTTACTTTACTGTATTCGCAATAGGCAATTAACTTTCACTTTAACGTTGACACGTTTCATTTTTGCTTGAAATAAGTCATATTCGAAGTATAAAAAATAACTGTTTATAATCGAATCTGAAATTGTATAAAATCAACAGCCATGTGAAACCGATATATGTAGTGGTCCTCAGATTTTCGTCAAAAGTGGTAATTTTGTTCTTCAATATTTTCCACTTTTTCCAAAAAGATTTTTTTCAAAAAATCATAAATTTTGAACCACTGAACCGATTTAGATGATCGACGTATCGAATTGAAGCCAATCAGAAAACAATAATTTTTCGAATTACCGGTTAACTTTGAAAAATCATATCTCAAAAACGAAAAAAAGTCATGTTTTGAAAAAAAGTGGAACAAAATGATTTTATGAACCACATTAAAATGGAAATGGTCACCCTAACGAAAAAATAAAAAATACGGGTCAAATGTTTTGTGATAAAGAACAAAATTACCACTTTTCACGACAATCCAACTATATCGGTTTGGCATGAAATGGCTGATTTTATATAAGTGATATGCGTAGATCAAATCGAGTGGATCGAGTATTTCCAAACGATAGATGCAGACATCTTTGTGATCCATCAAGAAATGGTCGAGATATAAGCATTCGAAAATTCATACATGTTCAGTTTTTAGATTTTCATTTTACACACTATATCTTTCTGTATCAGTCCTACGTTAACCATTTCAACCAATTTACATATATTTCTCTTCGATCAAACTTTGATCGTTTCACCCTATGGTCGAATTGTTGAGAGATTAATGCCAATGTCATCTGGGATTCGCTCAAACGTTTCGAGGGATATAATAATATAAGTGCGATTCACATACAACATCCACGTTACGTTCACGTCACGTCACGTCGCGTTATGTCAATTATTCTCCCATGCAATTCTTATGAAAACATTCACATACACCGGCAACGTAAGGATCCGTAAGCATACGTTGAACGAAAAAAGAATGATTGACGGAAACGGACGGTTCGTTGGATTTTTGTCTGGGCTTTTGTTTTAATTTTGGTTGCATTTTTTATGCCAACATGTCTCCCAGTTTCAAATTTCTCAGTCAAAATCATTCACGACTAGCTGAGAAAAACAGTCTATATATTATTATTGTTGAATAAGGCTCGGGACTATAAATAGGATTTAGGCAATTAAATATAGACCGTTCCAGAAAGTATGGGCACACTGGAAGAACGCTGCCGTTCAATTTTAAATAGTTTTCTGTGACCGTGTTTGGATACGTCCGTTTGTTTACACTCTCTGCTTCATTTTGGTGCAAACACAGTCGATTTTTATCACATCCTTTCAAAATGCGAGGACTTTCCGCAGAACATCGTAAAAAAATTGTGCACAAATGGATTACAGTTCCTGGATTGTCCCTGAGACTGGCGAAACAGGAAGGCGTAAGCGTTAAAGCTGTTCGAACTGCGATCCGTAAGTATGGTGAGGAGAATTCCTTTCTGGATCTGCCGAAAACTGGCTGGAAAAATTCGGTATAAAAGCCATGATGTGGCAAGCAATATGTCAGTGTGGTAAATTTTCCCAACCTTTCATCACAACTGCTACTTTGAATACACAAATATACATCGAAGAGTGTTTGCAAAAAAAGATTGCTGCCTCTGATCCATCAACAAAAGGATCCACTAGTTTTTTGGCAAGATTTGGCATCCTGCCACTACGCCAAAGCTACGCTGCAGTGGTTTGAAGATAATGAGGTCAATGTTGTTCCGAAGCACATGAATCCTCCAAATTGCCCGGAAATACGCCCAATTGAAACTTTTTGGGCTCTAGTGAAGGCATACCTCAGGAAACATTTTAAGCCATCGACTACAGTGACTCAGTTTCAAAAAGACTGGAAGAAAGCAGCCGCAAGCGTCGGAAACTCATCTGTGCAAAAGCTTATGGCGCACGTACGAGGAAAAGTTCGCCATCTTGGATATGATTAATCAAATGAAGGTTTTGTTATTATTTTTTGTATCTAGAGATAATAGAGAACATATTTGCTGAATAAAGTTTCTTCATAAAACGTAAAATACGCATGTTAGAGTCATTTCCAAGTGTGCCCATACTTTCTGGAACGGTCTATAATATAATTCAATGATTTTCATCGATTTTTTGCAATTCGGAAAAAAATCGGAAGATAGTATTGCAATTTAAAACTGTTGTAGGTGATTACGCTGCTTCTGCAAGCATTGACTGCATGTGTGAATTGATGGACTCCTTGACGGAACGTGGACGTTCATTTCCGTAACGTTCTATGAGCAATTCCAAATGAAATCGACAAATGACAAAACATGAGTATTTTTGATTCGAATGAAAGTGTGTATTCCGTTTGGGTTAGAGGAAATATGACTTTTCCACAGCAATTGGGAATTTTTTGACTCAAGCTTAACTTTTGAAAAGGGCGTATCGATTTGAGTAAGAGGAATCTTTGATAATTTATATCTCAAAAACTATGAGTCGTACCGAAATAGTGTCTTAGAAAAAGTTATAGAGTATTGATGGTTGAATATGAAAAAATGTACACTGAGAAAAAAAGACTGGTGGGTAATGTCGGGGACATAACCGGAGTGACGTAGGACTATACAAAAGGGACAGCTTTTGTTAAATATATATTTTAAATATATTGTTTTATTTTCTTCTCCTACGTGAATACCTACCTATCTACCTTAAAAATGGATTAGTTTACTGTTTACTCTTCATGAATATGTTGATGGTTCTGAATAGAACCTTTGGTGTTGTGTTTTTTTTATCACTCGATATTCCCATCTTGTTCGGTTAAACCTTCCTGTTTAGCTATTGCGTTTGCCACTCGCCACAGCTTTCACAGTTGGAAAATTTCTTCCCATCCAGCTTGTGACATGTTGTTCAGTAAATTACATTTGATGCGACGTGCCGGAGAAACACTTTGCCACTCACTGAAACTAATTGTTGCCTTGATGAGCGCCGTACCGAAGCTGCTCTGTTCTTGATGCGGGTTTTCTGATTGTCGTGAGCAGCTTTGCAAGCCAACTCGAGCACTCCGACGGCCGAAACTCTATAATCGCTGTTAGGTATACTGGTGCTCCGGCACCAATCCGTTCGGCCTAGTTACCCTTGCGGAGCAATCAGTGAATGCGACCAACAGGGAACTGGAGACTTGCACGGTTCGAGTGAGACTTTGCCTTTCCCTTAACTTGTCCTCCTTTGTTACGTCCACGATGCCGATGCCGTACAACCACACGGGTTTACGGTTTGAAAGAAATTAAGATATTTATTTGGGGTCCGCGTGTTTTATACTCTAGCGGTACACACTCACAGGATAGAGATAAATCGGCAGACTCAGCCAGAGGGGCGAGTCCAACGAGACGAACGAATGAGCGTTAAAAGGGAGCGATGGCAAAAAAATACATTCATTACGATTTGTTCGCTCGTTGGATTCACATGCAGGCTAAAAAGGGTCCTTTTCAGGATCACAAAATTATCTTCAATCTAAAGTGTTTATTGTTTTGTTATCACTCGATATCCCCATCTTGTTCGGCTAAACCTTTCTGTTTAGCGATTGCATTTGCCACTCGCCACAGCTTTCACAGTTGGAAAATTTCTTCCCAGCTTGTGACATATTTTACAGTAAATTACATTCAATGGCACGTCGCATTACCACCACTCAGTATCGGATTGGAGGTAATTTTAACCTGTAATTGAACATTTGCGATGAGAGTGGTACAGTGTCGACCTTCAATGTGGGGTCATAATTTGGACCCCGAACTCTATGTTTACAAAAATGTACAACTAAATATGTCGCATTACTGGCCCGTCCAATTAGCTAAATGTCGAGATAAGTGTAAATTACTGTACTTTCAATCTAGAAGCAATTTAAGAATTGGTGAAAATCAATAAGCTCAGAACAACTGCCAAATTCACATACTCATCATATCCTGGCAAACAAATTATGAAAAAATCAATTTGTGTTTTATTATTATTTTGGATATTGTTTTAGAAAGCATTGAACTGTATTTCCTTAACTCTTTTTTGGAAGTTTTAATGGCCCTGAAAAGCGCCTTGTTTTATGGAATGGTTCCAATTTAGAAAACTTAGTACTCGTGGTTTTGAAAAAAAAACCCATTTCGAACGCCCTCAATGCCGCCTTGTTCTGGATTTGCCACCAAAGCAGTGTGTATATAGAACAAACTTTTTTCTTCTGCTACCTGATGCCGTTTTGCGATTGCGTTTGCCACTCACCACTCGCTGCAACTGCCTGTTGACTTGATGTCCACCGAACCGAATGTGTTCTGTTCCGAATGCGGGTTTTGTTTTCGGCGCGAGCAGCTTTGGCAGCTAACTCGATCACTTCGGCGGCCGAAACTATATAACGCCGGCTTGGTGGACTGGTGCACTGGTACTAATGCGCTCAGCCTAGCTACCCTTGCGGGGAACTCCAGACCGACACGATTCGAGCGGGTTTTGCCTTTCCCTTAATTTTTCCTCCTTTGCCATGTCCAGATTTGGCTGCTTGGTTTGGTTTGTTGATGTGTTGTGATGCGAACTGATGTGGTGTACGGTTTGAATGAGAATGATCGTTACGGCAGCGGAGCGGGGATTTTTAAGCTGACTGGCTGGCTCGAGAATTACGCATGTGTGAGACTGCGACCAATGTTTCGTTCTTTTTTTTCTTTTTCCTTTCCAATCGTGCTTCATTCTATTTCGCTGCTGCTCTGGTTGCCCGTTTTGGTCGGTACGATTTGAGGAGCACAAAATGGACCAATCAAAAATGGGCACATAGTGCATTTGGACAATGCTTGATAATTCACAATTATTCAATTATTTATCTCAAGAAAAATGAAATGTTATTCGTTATGATAGATGCGTAGATATATTTCCTATCAATTGATGCAAAAACCTTTGCGATCTATTGAGAAATGCTCGAGTTATAAACGTTCCAAATATTGCATTTTTTCCTACTTGTTAAGTGCCTAGATTTCCATTTCACCCCCTATATCTTCCGGTTAGACGTAGTCCTACGTCAAAATATAGTACTCTTTTCAAAAAATTCTCAATTGCTGTGAAAAACTCATACTTCCTCCAACCCAATCGGAATACACACTTTCATTGGAATCAAAAATACAAGTTTTTGAGATTTGCATTTTTAGGACGATTTTATTTGGAATTTCTGCTATGTGAATCGCACAATAATCTTCCGATGAACCTATTTCGCCCATAGAAATCCATCTCACTGACGACGCATACCGACGGAACATGATTGAACCAATGTCAAACAATGAACGGACGTTCCGCGAACTGTGGGGGAGTTACTTTATTATTGCAACGGGCTCAAACAAAGAGCAAACATAATCAGTATCTCAAACAATCGCACGGTTTCAAAACATCGCCAGCCGTCGCGACAGTTGTTGGAGGATGTAAGGTGAGCGCAAAACACGTCGGGACGCAATTTATTGAAAATACACTTATTGTTATGATTGGAATTCCCATGACGACTGAATATTTCACGCATTTTTCCTCCCGGCTTTCGTGCGTTCTCTCCGGCATCGGCGAGTTGAGTCCTATTCATAAGCGAACGGTGGAACCGGTGGCTAGCCTACGGGGAGGGAAAAAGGATGCTGATGATGATGGCAATGGCGATGATATGGTTTCGATATTCGACATAGAAGGAAAAAAAAACAAATATTCAAAAGCCATTGAGGGGAAAAAGCTCTTTATTTTGCAATAACTCTGCAACAGCTGGAAATTCCTACATGAACCGGAAAATTCACCGCTTACGAACTGCGAGAGAACGGGGAGGGTTAACATTTCCATAAAATCGAACATTCTCGGGTTACATCGGATGGATTTGTATCGACCGACATTAGGGGGAGACATTTTTCAGGTTCAAATCATCATTACGGTGCCATTTGCTATTGTACCCTAGAAAAAAATGGCATTGGAGGTTCGATTTAATCTAAATATGGAAGGAGGAATCACAAGTGCACCGTTACATTTTAATGACTTTCGGGTTCGATGGGTGTCGATAGTGTGTATTCAAATTTTATGCAATTCTCTATTTGGATGTTTTTACCCGATATTTTTGCCCACCATGTCGGTTTGTTGAATAACTGGAGCTTTCGTTATCGATTTTAAACGACGAAACCAGTCGAGTACAGTGAGGCAAGAGTATGCAGATGAGAACAGTACGCAAATATCTTCGAAGCATTGATTGGTGCCAAACAAGATGATGCCTTGTGTATGATAACAACGTACCGTTTTGAAAGGGCAGTACCGTTTTTCGACCATTTTGGATTGTCGCGTCTTTTTAAACGTATTTTGGGTATAGGAAAAAATATATGTAATAATACCCTGCTGTACTACGATTTATTTGGAAACCCATGCCTCAAACTATGGTTGCTTCTCACCAGAGATTGGTTAGTTAAGTTTCTAACATGTATTCGCCTTTTTCCTTTGTTTATTTAATTAGGCTCAAGTGGATAAAGAGCCATCATCTAGCAGTACATTTTTAAACTTAAGTGTAAATAGATAATGACTACATAACTTATTAACTTTAGTCCAACAAGCACAATCTGCAGCACATTCCGCAGAAAGCCGCTCTTCGATGGATGCACGTTCATTCCGAAGCCCAGCGCCTTCCGAAGACGGTATAATGATGGAGGAGAGACCACGTGTCCAGCAGCAGAGTTTCCAGAGCATAACCGAACTGGATGCAAATCTCCGGCGAAATTTCTTCCTCCTGATAGCGATGGACATTGCGAAAGGTCGCACGCTGCATCTTGCGGTCACGTTTGGTGTGATACTTGTGGGCATCGGTGACCAGCTTATTGGTGGTTTCGATCAAATCGGAAAGTTCCTTGTCAAGGAAGCCGTTGTCGTAAGAGCCGGCTCTCTCCAGGATGAGTGCGATGGTTTCCACGGCAGCCATTCTTACATCAAGGTAGGGTCTCTGTAGCATTCCGACGTGTTTGTAGATCGAAGGAATCATGGCGTTGTTACTGTTGACAAGGGAAACCAAATCCCCCGAGGGAACTAGCGTTAGCAGTAGAACCCAAGCGCTAAGAGCGGAACTGTGAAGGGCAGCAGTATCGGTATTGGCACTACTCGGTATGTTGCCTCCTTTGAGATAGCTGGCGGAGAAAATTCCCCCGAAGCTCTTCATCAGTGGAAGCAAGTCTCCAACATCATCCGAACCAAGAAAATTGTGCAAATCCAAAGCCATTCAGTGCCTTTCGAGGCGGGGGTATCCTGTGCGACCACCAAGGAAACCGGCTTTTGCAACTTGATCAACTCGTCAATGTCTCGACTTCCTCGAGCTCAATTACCAGCAGTGGATTGATGCGTGCAGCCCACGCCTGTTCGGTTGCATTACTCTTCTTGATGGATTTCTCGTTCTCATCCACTAACGTCATCTTATCGATCGTATCGGGGTTTTAGTGATGTACAGCATATTTTAGGTGTACCGGTAAGTTTCTTCGGTTCTACAACAGATGGCGTAACGTGATGATTATTCCAGAGAATCAAATTTCCAGACATTCGTTGGAAAGCTACTGTCATTATGCGTCTTTTTCAGTATATGTCAAAAAGGCGAAGCGTAAGCGTTGAAGCGTTTTTGCCACTTCGAATATGTCGAATTTCATACCAACGAGAGTGTTTTTGCGGGTAGTGTTACTTCATTACTTCAATATAAAGAAAAATGCTGCGGAAAGTCATCGCATTTTGGTGGAAGTTTATGGTGACCATGCTGCAACTGAGCGAACGTGTCAAACGTGGTTTTCACGATTTAAAAGTGGTAATTTTGACTAGGAAGACGAAGAATGTTCCGGACCGCCAAAAAACTTTGGAGATGACGAATTGGAGGTTATACTCGATCAAGATCCGTCACAAACGCAACAAGAACTTGTAGATGCACTTGTAGTAGCTCGGCAAATCATATCCGATCGTTCGAAAGCAATGAGAATGATCGGAAAAATCAACATCGACGGCCGCGTGGAATATTCACGGCCAGAAGGTTGTGCTGTTTGTTTGGTGGGACCAGCTGAGTGTGGTGTACTATGAGCTGCTAAAACCGAGCGAAACCATTACGGGAGATCTCTACCGACGACAATTGATGCGTTTGAGCCGTGTACTGAAGGAAAAACGGCCACAATACGAGCAAAGACACGATAAAGTTATTTTGCAGCACGTCAATGCTCGGCCGTATGTCGCGAAACCGGTTAAAACATACTTGAAAACGCTGAAATGGGAGGTTCTAGCCCACCCACCGTATTTTCCAGGCATTGCTCCGTCCGATCGATGCAACATGGCCTGGTTGACCAGCACTTCTCCAATTTTGATGAAGTCAAAAATTGGATCGATTGGTGGTTAGCCGACAAACCGGCCGATTATTTCCGCAAAGGGATCCGTGAAATGCCAGAAAGATGGGAAAAAAATATGACTAGCAATAGGCAATACTTTGAATATTAAATTTGCAACCATTTTTGAACAATAAAGCATTAATTTTTTAAATAAACGAAGAAACTTACCGGTACTCCTATTAGTTGACTGCCAGGAATACATTAATTCGAGTCTAAAGCGATTTGTCCACGGCATTCTCGATAGCCTGGATGAGCTTTTCCTCGTACTTTTCGAAGCCGCCACCCCCTGCTCCACTTATTGGCCATAATTTCCACACGACCAAGCCATGCCCGAAATCTTCGAAGATGAAAAATGAAAATCGACTCTCCTTTCACTAGCTTCACTTCGACTACTACGGCATTCGCCGTCAACATGATTTGGATTAACTAGAAAATGAATTGACGAGCGTTGAGAATGAGGATGACTGATGAGCTATCTAGCAAATGGTTAATCTAGTTGGCGTGACTAGTGAATACAAACGTATCTATTCATTAAATCTGACTTAAAACCACACTTCTACTTCCCCTGACACGAATTTCGTTTCTCACGTACACAGTCTTATTTTTACTGTCAACATAAAGTGAAACGAAAACTTAATTTCTGATGCAAAAAAGTAGTTACTCCATCAATGGACGGTTTATTGTTTACCCACCGTGAACTCAAACCACGAACTTAGACAGCTATCAGGTATGCTATACAGGTCCCCGAATTAGAATTAGTAAATATCGTGCAAAACTGCGTGTAGTTTGGGAAGAATTTTGACCAAGATTGTAGTTCACTTTGTCTCCGAGTTCAATTAAGTTGAAAAAAAAACATACAGAATAATGGGTTTATATAATAAAAATCACAAATTTGTCAGTGTTTCTTATGTCAAACAACGTTAAACTCAAACATCGATAAATGCATACGTGATACATGAGAGAGAAACGAATTCATTTTGGGGGGAATCTCTTCAATATCCATTGAAGTTCATTTGACGGGAAATAATAAAATGAGAAAGTTGAGTCGTAGAGTGAGATAGCAATTAAACGCCAGAATGACTGTTGAGTAGGGTGCCAATGAATGTATGGGAAAAAATCGACCCTGAAATTTCAAAAAGTTACCCTATACAAAATGTTTACCACCTCGAAAAAACACCCTATGCCAAATATTAGCTCAATCGGACTTAAGGGAGAGTGACGCAAAGCGGTCAAAGTTTGAGTTTTTTGAAAATCGAAAAATTACCCCTCCCCCCTTGGGTGATTTTTCGATTTTCAAAGGAAAAGGAAATTGCATGAAACGTCGAGATCTAATGTCATCTCGAAAACAAAATTTTTATCAGAAATCGACACTCTGGGACTTTTTTTTTCGGAATACGAGACGAAACATATGGTTTTAAGTGCCAATAAAAATAATTAACTCGATTTTTCATTCGGAACTTGTTGCGAAATGTCGATTTGCACGATAATATACCCAATGCAAAATATTAGCACATTCGAACTTCATTTATTAGTGTTACAGGTGTTAAAATTTGAGTTTTTTGAAAATCGAAAAATCACCGGAAATCGGTGTTTTCAAAAAAAAATTGATGCCAAATATCTTAAAATTGCATGACACATCGAGTTCTAAAAAAAAATTTTGTTAAAAATCGACTTTTCAGGCTGGAAGCGACCAAGCGCCAAAAAAAATGTTCTTACCATTTTTTTTCGAGATTATTATTATTATTTATTTCTTTGTTCATCTGACAAATGTCATAATGAATATAAACATAAAAAACAAATTTTAAAATACAAACACATTAAAAAACACGAATGCGTCCAATCCTTTGACGAAACCTGGTAGATGACTCTCCAAACTCGAACAGATCTTTTACTATCGAGAAAGCACGAATCATTCCCGTTACGGGTTCATTATGACCAAAACTAGAAGAACTCTGGATGGGGCACGCATATTGATGCGGGAAAGCAGCACGGGTGAGTCAATTTCATCGTTGAGTTACTTGGCGACGAGCGTACATTGTTGATGTTTCCGTCTTCGCTCAAGAGTATCCAACCCTAGCAAGAGACATCTGTCAGGATAAGGCGGAGGATTCTGAGGACAGCGCCATGGCAGGGAGCTGAGAGCACGACGAATGAACTTTTTCTGTACTTGTTCAATACGTAGGATTCACGATAGTTGATAGGGCATCCACACTACAGAAGCATTTTCCAAAATAGGGCGCACTAATGAACAATATAGCGCCTTCAAACAATAAGGATCCGTGAATTCTCGGGAGATCTGTAGCACGGTACCGACTTGAGTATTTGGAAGCCCCTCGTTTCTTAGTTTTGAAGTTCAGATTCAACACAAACTCGGTTGTGTTAATCTGAGCTTCTCCTTCTGTATTTGTTTGGATGAATGGCTGAGCGAGCGCCTCTCCTCTTTTGGTATTTGAGCGACTAGCCATAAAACAGTACTGGGCGGCTGTTTTAGCCAAGACACCCACATACCAACACCCCGAAAGACTCATGCTTTCCTTTTTTTGCTATTATTTTCGTTTGGATATTTCTTCCAAACAGCAGAGTCTTTCGGCGGGTTTTTCTTATTCTTGAACTTCGAAACCCGGCGAGCACCTCGACTTGAACTGTGCTCGGGAGTTTAAAGGGTATCGCCCGCGAATGTTTGAATGCCGGACCAATAAAAACACAGAGGAACTTCGGTATAATTACTGAATAGTTAACATCGTTAACTATTACGTAGTTCCGGTACCAATTAGTATTCCGCTGATCTGAGGATTCACCGATATGCTCGCCATTCCTACTTCAAACGTGGAAGAGGCTGGAGCGGTTAGTTATTTGTCGAACCGCGAATAAATTACAAAAAGGTAATAGTCGATGAAAAAGGTGCATCGCACAGTCAGAGCGTTTAATTTGATTTTTCCTTTTTTTTGTGTTTTTCTATGTACCTGTAAGGTAGCTAGTGGTGTAGAAAATAGTCGAAAAGTGAGAGAAAAGGTGTTGTACCCCTACCGACTAAAATTCGAGGTAAGTTTGTGGCACGTGGCATAATTGTGATTGTGGTTTTAATCTAAGTTATGGCTTGTGTGTGGTGTACATATTTCCCTGGTGTAGGAAGGACCGCTCTCTGACCCCACAATTGAGGCTTGGACATTGCCAGCACATCCGGTGGCCGCGCGGAGTACGCTGACGCATAGCACTCGCGCAAGAGGAAACTACATCACGGAGCCAATACAATGTGCAGTCGTCGCATCAGTATCGCCATTCATCGCTGGGAACGGCGATAAAGCAGAACAACTCAGCGTAAATCCTAGGTCGTGAGTAGAACCTTCTTTATCCGTAATAACATGCGCATGTAGGATAAGAATAGAAAGCCACACCACTAACAATAAAAACCACACAACAATGCCACACCGCGAAGCACTACGCCGATGGTAGACCAATGCCCATCGGTATAGAACCCCCAAAACCGATATGAGCGAATAGTCATGATAGTAAACGCGCCATTCCTAATCTTTTGAGTGCTATGGTTCGAGGGTTCGAAACCGATAGTAATACGTAGCAAATAAAATGTAAATGTTTAGAGTTAAATTTATGATGCATTAAACGTTTTCTGGGTTCATGTTTATGAATGAGTTTCGTGATCGGAGTTAGTTGTGTAATGTTTAAATGAGTTAATTTATGTAAATAAATAAATGTTGTTGAGATAGAGTAGATCTAAAAGACTCTACATTTACTGGCTGGCGGTGTAGCCTAAAAACCCGACAAACCGATTAATTTTTCAGTTGGTTACGAGTCCAGGGTTGGGACTCCTCTTCTTGTGAAGCTTTGCAACCCCCGCTCACGTCTCTGAAACTGGTTTCTTCAAGGTGAGTGGAGCGGACATAATTAAGTTGGTCCAGTGAGGAGAACTTTTCGGCATAATCGGTATTAATTGGACCGGTCGAAGGATTTTCTGTTGTTGGAATTGCGGAACGCGGACAAACGGTGTCGCGAGTCCGACTGTAGCGCAGGTAAAAGTCGCGGAACAAACCGGGGTTTGGAAGGAAAGGACAAACCCGCCCTTAGGTGTTGGGTGTCTCATCGCCGGGCAAAGCGAAAACACGGCTGTTGGTCTCCCTCGCGGGAGTGGCGCTTAAGCCAACCGCTTACCTGCGTAAACCCTCCGGTAGCGACGAACTCGCGCGCTTCCCCGGCGTCGCGGGTTACAGATCCTCAAGATGAATCCAAGTTGACGGTAGGCCTTGGAAGCTAACGTCAAGCGATGTATGCTGAAAGTAAGTTTCGGATCCAGTATCACACCGAGGTCGTTCACCTGATTGACACGGGCCACATGGTTTCCCAGAGAGTAGTCAAAGGATATTGCCTCCTTCTTGCGCTGAAATGGCATGATAACACATTTGACAATGATTACTGTCATTTTGATAACAGTAAATCTTGACGAGTAATGCAATTCTAAGACATTTGACATCAACCTTTTTTTTTTTTGAAAACCCCGATTTTCGGTGATCTTTCGTTTTTTTTTAAAAAAAACTAAAATTTTACGTCTGAGACACTAATAAATGAAGTTCGTATGAGCTATATCGTGCAAATCAACATTTCGCAGCATGTTCCGAATGAAAAATCGAGATAACTATTTTTATTGGAACCAAAAACCACACGTTTCGTTTCGTATTCCGAAAAAAAATCCCAGTCCTAGAGTGTCGATTTTAATTTAATGCAATTTTAAGACATTTGACATCAACATTTTTTTTGAAACCCCCGATTTTCTTGACTCTCCCCTTGGGTGATTTTTCGATTTTCAAAAAAAACTCAAACTTTGACCGCTTTGCGCCACTCTCCCTTAAGTCCGATTGAGTTAATATTTGTCATTGGGTGTTTTTTCGAGGTGGTGAACATTTTTTATGAGGTAACTTTTTGAAATTATAGATGGCCATTTTCATTGGCACCCTACTGTTGAGTGTTGTTGACGGAGGAACTGCTAAAAGAAGCCACAACTCATTTCCAATTGAATACGAATGCAAATTTCTTCATAGTCCGCTGACTATTCTCCATGATTTGAGTTCTTCGTCCGAATCGTCCATTTGGCGGGTTTTCACTTCATAAAGTTCTAGAACGGCAACGAAATTAAAATAAACGGTTTTGGTCATACTCAACATTCCACTCATACCACATATTTTGGTTGGAAATGACGCATTTGCGCGTCGTCAAGCAAATAAGTACTAAATATTTGCTCAGGGTGTTTTTTATGTCAAATATATTTGATCAGTACACGTTGGTAAATTTTTATCTGTCAAAATGTGTCAAATATCTGGCCTCGGTCAAACAGTGTACGAGAAACTTCACAATTGCAAAAGTTGCTAAAAGTGATGAACGAAAGATAGAACACAAATTCGGAATTCGGAAAATACGCCTTAAATTTCACACTTTGATAGCAGAACATTGGAAAAAAAGAGTGAAAGCAATAAATAAAACTCAATTAACAACCGGAGATTGGAGCTGGATGTCGATTAACAACCATCATTTTATCATTTATTGGTTTAGTACCAAAGTGTTGCAGGCTGAAACATTTCGATGGGATCAGTGCGTTCTATTTGATGATTATAATTTACCGTTGTAAACTGAATGATTTTTAATACAAACGATCCAAAAGTCTTGGCGTCTCAAAAAAAGGTTGAAACGTTCATCAAATTTCTAAAGTACCAATTAGACAGATAATCGTGTTCGCTGTCAGGAAATGCTAGGATTTCCTTTGAACTCTTCTAACACAAAGATCTGTTTCATGGTGTGTTGGTGTGTTTTTCCCATCTTTCAAAAAATTAAATATCCTATTTTCAACAACAGTTAGGGATGAAACGCAAAGGTGAATTAGGATGGAAAACATTAATATCCATAATATTTTATTCATCCCTCTCATCATCCAGTGCCCTTTGTGTGTGCACACACGCACAGCATCGAAAAGCAGGTCTTCCGCTTCTCATTACACTTCAAATCCACCCCACATTCTAGATTTAGGAGAAGACTCGACACGGGGAGTCGACAACGGCAGCGTGTTCACAGGAAATGAAAGAAAATTAACTGCCGGAGCGAATAATCGTCGCCAGTCGGTGGTGAAACGTGGAAAGCAATTTTCTCACCGGATCCATCGCTCTTTAAATTGGCATGGTAATAAATGCCCTCGGATACCACCTACCCGGCGGAAAATCTGTCCCGCTCGTGCAGATGGAATGCCAGCTGAATCTCACAATATGACATTTCTGTAAACATTTTACATTTTCATCAGTCGGTTTTCGGGACCGGGGAGCCCCAGGTAGGGTGCGATAGTGAATGTGGAGCTTTTGGGTAGGTGATTCCAGGCACGGATTCCTCAGTGCCATGTGTCGAGTGCACGTGACTCTATGGTGATTCTCTCTTTTCCATTCGCTCTTTTCTTTGCTCGACCTTTTGCCAGAGTATTTGCATAACACCTGGCGTCATACCCATAACAACGCATTTTCGTTACTGCATTATCCGGAGGCGGAAGCGGAGGCGAAGGAAGCGAACCGAGGGATGTATGTGTGTAGGCTCTGGGTTTGGTTACCCAACTTCGCTCTGGAAGGATGAAAGAGATGATTCAAACCAAAACCATTCCACGATCCTGCAAGCATCCTCCTCTAGGAAATAAGCAGTTTTTAACCCCCACTCGCTCATGTTTCCGACAATTGAAACCGAAGCTGTTCGTTTCAATTTCAGCTCCCGGTGGAAATGGAATTAAAATTGTTACAGCTTCAAAAGAGCTGCACAATTCATGGAATATTCAACGATGGGGGCGACATTCGTTGCGTTGACAGGCGCCCCGGTTTTAGTCGCCATAGGTGTGCGGAATTCAAACGAACGCACTGCAAATATGTATATGCGCACGGTGAGTGTTTCTTTTTTTTTTTGCTGAAATACCGTCATTAATTATGCACCAATGCTTGCGTCATATTCTTCGGTTTCGCGAAATACGAAATATTCAAATGCAACTTGAAGGCTATCACAAACACTTTGACACGGAGAATACCATTTTGTATTTGGAATCAAATTAAAATTAAGTATCTAGATAGGTTTCAGTAGGTTTTGAAAGCCCACCTCAATTTCTGGACTATTTCATCAAAAACAACCACCGTGATTTATAGTATTGTATATTAACTAAACCACTCTATAGCCATGAATTTATAGGATGAAATTACCACACTTCTAGAATAAAAAATAATGAATGAAAATTTACTTTTCTGTATCGAATACGTATTCTATGCAATACAGTATGACGTTTTCTCGCCAATTGTGAAATAATATTGAACTGAAATTGTGTCTGTCGTGTTTTTGTATGTGTTGTGCGTTGCGAAATATATAGCCAAATGGTTAACCCATTAACGACCAAGCTGTAAAAATTATTTTTTCGACGAAAGCCATTGGTGTAATTTTGATTACTGACACTAAACGAACTCCAATGTTCAAGAATTATTTTTTCCCATCTTCCATTTTCCGGAAAATTACTTTCGAAAAATCGAAAAACCCGCACTTTTTTTTGTAAGTACAAACATACTGCGAACTAAAAGTCACTTCAATTAGCAAATATACGGTATTCATAAATGCATCAATTTTGAATTCCGGGAAGAACAAGAACAGGAGAATGGAGGTCTCTAAGTATAAACCCAAATTAATCCACCTAAGACGAGATGTGGCATTTCTTATTTTATGTAATTTTAACTTATTACTGGCAGGCTTTTTCTTTCAAACGAAAGCATATGCTGTTATTTTTATTGTTAACTGTGGAGAAATGTCAATGCTTAAAAATAAGTCTCCCCAATTATCCATTTCCCGAAAAAATTGAACATTTTCCAAAACCTGCAAAGTATTTACCAGAGTACTGCGAAAAGACAATTGCATAAAGGATTGGGAGGCTATTATTCAGTCCGGCGAAAGAATATTCACACAAACAATCTCATTAGAATCCTCGTTGCACGTACTGATCATTTCCTCCAACTCCTCCACACAAGAAATTCTACGGGCCGCCATCACCTAAGGTTATTACGGACAAAAAATCATACAGATTTTCAATAATTTTTGCTAAGTTAATCGATATTTGCAAACATTCACAATTGAAAATGCAAGAATAAATGAAAAACCTTCCGTCTTCTAAAGTAAACAAATCAAAATGCGCAGCGGAGGTTAGATGTGTTGGCCAACGTTCGATTTTTCGAACACTCAATTTCCCAGGCTGTTATTTTCCTGTGGGAGGCACAATCGAATGATTATCGCCCTATATCACAATATATGTCCTTTTGTCAAAGCAATACTGTAGAAAAGTTCTTTTTTTTTGTATTTAATTAGGTTTTTTAATTAAAATTGAAAACACCTTCCAAACATACTTGCTTTAAATCGAATTTATTACCCTTATTACCCTTATAGTTACTCGAAATTGAATGAAATCGATATAAATGGTAGCTAATAAATTAAGCTATCTTTTGGTGCAAGAACATTACCATATGGTTCCATTCCAAAGATATGAGAAATTATAAAAGTTGCTGTTCAATTTTTCGAACGCTCGGCCTAAAATGGGTTCAGTTAGCGTCGTGTTTTAAGTAATCGAATAACTTAAGAATCTCCATTCAAATTTTATGATTGCAGAACTGCCTTCTTCAAATTTTCGCGAATTTGACGATTATTTCGATTTAAATATGATTAGCGATTGGGCGCACCTTGTTCCATAGATCTGCCTTGAGCTCACCGGGTAGTTTGATAGTATGGCAATCAAGATAAGTGAAGTGGAAGGTAAAACGTAATGTCAGAATTGCCGTTCGGACGTATCCCGTAAGTTTGAACTTATTTACATAGATGGTATCCAATCAACACTAAACATTGACTACAGTTTCGCCGGCACGGTTGATTGCCGTTATGAGCCAGCACAAAAAACAAAGCTGCAAATTATACGCCAGTGGCGGTACCACGATCAAAGCATTCCTTGAATCACATTAGCCGAGCCAACTGGCGGAAGCATATGCATAAAGGTTACTAGGTTACAATTTTCAACGACAACTGTTTATTTATTATACTGCTTCAAATACCTTCGACGAAATCAAATGTAACCATATCAACGTAAGTAATAACATAAACAAATCCAAACTTTTCGTCTTGCCATTCCTCATACGTCTTTTCTAAATAGTGTAAATTACGAGCCACCTGTTAACTCCACCATCTTGATGGCAATGACAGCTAAATTTGCAACACATCTTGACTCGCGGATCATATCCTCTTGGCCGGGGCTTGAGTTGACGCGATTTAAACAAAGTGTTTTTTACGTTGTCACATAAAGGTCGATTGTTGTTGTCTACACAAAGAGTTTTCAACAGAATCAAGATGACCGGGGAGTAAATCAGCATGGAAGTCCGAAATTTTGTTGTTCAGACTCATTTGAAGCAGATTTCACAACGGATGATTGCAGAGAAGTTCGGAACAAGCCAGAGAGCAGTCCGTGACATTGTGCACAAGCATAAAGCTTGCGTTTCGCTTGCTAGCAGATTCGAAAGAGATCGATGGAATGATGGAAACAAACGCAAAAACTTTTGGTACTTAGGTTCTTAAGCTTTTAAACAAGAAGTGGCGCAAAAGGGTGTGGCGGAAGGATGATGAAGGATTGCAAGAACGTCATTTGCAGACTACAGTCAAGCACAGAGGCGACAATGTAATTGTGTAAGGATGCATTTACTGTGCTGGTGTTGGAAATCTGAAGCGAATTCACGGAATCATGACAGTCTGTCTGCATTGACATCCTTATGAACAACCTGAAGGAATCACTTCGAAACAGATTCGTTTTCCAACAGGACAACGACCCGAAGTATACACTCTGTCCAACTTCTATAAGACCACCAGATTACGTTGCAACACAAACATTTAGAATTTCAACAAGAAACATTCATACATTGTAGAATGTTTAGAATAAAGTATATTTAACGTCAATTTCATGCATTTCTTGCTTGAAAAATACAGTTCCTCGTTCCGTAAATCACCCCAGTACCCGTTGAAACCATCAGGACACTCCACATTGAACTTTTTTTCGTCACTGAAGATAACCTAGCAAAGTTAAAAGTGAAAAAGTAATTGAAGAACTGATCGTTACGGTATGTATTCTTTTGAAAACGTTCTTTGTCATGACATACCATGTCCCACTGTTGATTCTTGTGAGCTTTGGCAAAACTCAGACGTCTTTTGATGTGTGATGGTGTAAGATTGAGAACATTAACCTTTTTAGCTCCCTTTATGTAAGGACTTTTCACCAAAATTTGACGAATTGTATCCCGTGAAACATTTGAACTCAAAGATTGCTTTATTTGCATGAGCGATTTTCAAGTATTCGAAACTGTTTTACCTATTTCCCGATTATTCCGGTCAGGGAGCTTCGATTTACGTGGGGCTCTCTTCTTTTCTCTATCTTTGAGGATTCGTCAAATAATTAAGAACTACTTGATGGGATCGTCCAATCCGACGAGCAATTTCTCTAATTTCAACATTTTCTTGGTAAAATGCATCGATTTGTCCTTTTTCTCTATCCGTGAGCACTTTTCCTTTCAACATTTTCCAGATTTATTAATCCAATTAACTAAAAACAACGGAAAACGTAACTGGTCTTATAGAAAATTGACACTTGAAACATACAAAAACATTTGTTTACGCTCAACGCTTGCACACACACATATGATGCAGTGCAGCAATGATGCAGTGTATGATAGCTACCAATACAAGTACACTATAATATAAATTGAAGCGTTGTTTGTTTATAATGACACAAAGTAGCAAGAGCATCACCTGGTCTAATAGAAGTTGGACAGAATGTAGAAGATTAAAGCCTTTTTTCCGTTCACGTAAAATAAAACTCCTTGAATGGCCACCACGAAGTACTGATCCCTACCCGATTGAGAACCTGTGGACCATTCTCGACAACAAAGTGGTGAAAGATGGTGTCACTAATAAGGACCCTTATTTCGTAGCTCTCCAGAAGGCGTAGAACAAAATCGACCCTCACCACCTCCAGAACTTGGTCGATAGTATGCCCAAACGTCTTCAGCAGGTCATTGAAGCTTCAGGAGGCCACACTAAATATCGACGCTAATAACTTTTTTGCTTTTATTGTGTGATTCGTTATTTCTCGAACTCGGGTTTTATAATTGTTTTCTATTTTTGTTTTGCGTGCCATTGAAATGAAATATTTGGTTTATGTTTTATGAATTGAATCTTACACTGATCCCATGAAAACTAATCGTGCCATACATCTGCCATTTAATCGAAGCCGATTCTAGATTTTGGCGCCAGTTCTAAAAAACAACCTTTCGCCTGTAATTGATGTCAACATCTGGTTCAGTGATCCTATGCGCAAATGGTTGGTACATTCCCTCAGTAGCTGCCGCTAGCTCTGTCTCTGTTAGCTTTTTCACAGAAGTAAATCGTAGAAGAAGCGATCCAAATGTTGACAATATGTTTCAAAAAAAAGTTAGTTGGCCTTTGGTGAGATAAAAAATTGATGTATACTGAAAAACAAATCTACAAAAAGTTTTCCCAATATCGAAAGGAGCGAAAGCTAAAAAATCGATTAACTCGATTTTCTCGAGTACAAAAGATCAATCCAAAAAAATCAGAAATCAGAATGGAAAAGATCGATCTTCTAAGAATCGATCCGAGATCGCCTAATCCTACACTGAATGACTTACTTGCTGCTATGGACTCTTTTACTCGATCTTAGGATCTGTCAATCAATATTCCAGGACACTACCATTTTTGTAACTATTGCACGTGAATCCTCAATGAGCAGCGTGTATTTCCTACTATTCCTAAATCATCACATCTCATTTCAATTCCACAAGTCAACAATCATCGAGTTGTGTACAATCCAGGCCCCGGCCAAGAGAATATGATTCGCGAGTCAAGATGTGTTGCAAATTTACCATTGCCATTGCCAAACTATCAAACTACTCGGTGAGTTCAAGGCAGATCTATGGAACAAGGTGCGCACATTCGCTAATCATATTTAACTCGAAACAATCGTCAAATTCGCGAAAATTTAAGGAAGACAGTTATGTAATCTCAAAATTTGAATGGAGATTCTTAAGCTATTCGATTACTTAAAACACGACGCTCTCTTAACCATTTGGCTATGTATTTCACAACACACAACATTTACAAAAACCTCGCCATTATAATATAAAATCATCATCAGACACAATTCCAGTTCAATATTACGTAATACTGCATTGCATAGAATACATATTCGAAACAAAAAAGTAAATTTTCATTCATTTTTTTTTATTTTAGAAGTGTGTTAATATTATCCTGTAAATTCATGACTGTAGAGTGGTTTAGTATATGGATGCCCTAAGGCTGGTCCAATTCTCTTGGAGACAACAAAAACAATAACGCACCCTACAAAAATTGTTATCACAAAACTTGGCGGTTCTAATAATCAACTAAACAAAAATCTGTAACAACTAAATAACAAACACAATTCAGATCCAATAATGGTGACTTGCCATGAAGTTGATATCAAATGACAAATATACTTAACAAATGTAACCTGAAAATCATTCACTGCCAATTGAATGCTCTATATAACTTCACCCTAACTGATGACTAATATCCAACACACGGAAACAATCGTAAATCAACACTTACGCCGGGAAATCGGAAGATCAATTAACTTCCCCTTCCGAGTATCTTCGAAATTATTGTTGAACACTACCAGCTTATAAAATATGGATACTTCAATTTTGACGACGAATATAAACGAAATATCCGCCACCCCAAAGGTAAAGGTTCAAGAAGGCGAAATTATGTTTTTCCTCTTCCCGTTGCATCGTTTTCCACTCTCCTTACAAGCTAGAGGGAATGAATATTAATATCCCTGTTTTTCACATTCCTCCTTTCAATATCAGTCGGGATGGAGGAGATCTCCGCCTGGCGGCAGCCGTTTCATATTATAGTGATTCCTTCCACCGATTTTACGATTCTCATTCCAACGCCTTCCCATCGTCCACACCAAGCTTCGTTCAATCACTTCGGTCGGTCGATTCTTTACTTTTGCTTCACTCAATACTTTATCAACCAAACCGTTGAACGATTACTTGCTCATTGAACACTGGAAGGCATTTTTGCTGTTTTCTATTTCGTTTGGAGGTACTTTTTTTTGTCATTTGCTATGCGCATTTATTCTACAGAACAAAAGATATAAAATGTCCAAATCTATGTTGCATATGTAATTTCTGTTGAGAATTTATCCATATTCGAGAATTTAGCTTTCGGGAACTATATTTGAGCTGGCGGTTTTTTGTTCACTGTTGGCGAGTCTACGCCAACGCGCCTTCACTGTAGCTCCTTTTCGACCAGCACATAAGAACCCAGTATCGACAGTCGAGTCTAGCACAATTATCCCACAAACAATAGCGTTATAAACAATATTTGTCACTCTTTATTCTAAGTATTCTATAAGTCATAGAAAACACAAAATCTCAAAGAAAGAGCAAGGAAACCTCGTGAATTAAATCTAAAACTGGACCAAATTGTTCAAGCTAGTTCAAAACGTAACTACATTTAAGTTTAAAATTAATTTATAAAACTAATACACTGAATTAGTCTATTTGTTTCCACAGTGAATTCATATATATATAATTAAAATCATAATTATTGTTTAACGTAACCTATATTGAACTTAACTCTATATAAAAGGTAAAACTTAAATTATTATTTACTTAGTCATGCCTTAATCTATAGTATGGATAAATATTCATGCCTTAATATTATAGTACGAACAGATAGTACGGTTAGAGCAACATTGATTATCGTTCAACTAACTCGAAACTCCTAAATCCTGAATTGGAAGAGAATACATAACCCACAAAAAAGGGACTAAACGTAAGTCGGAAAGCTTGTAATTTATAATATAATTTGTAAACAAATGTAATACCATTTTCAGGAAAATAATAATTCCTCGCAGAACATAAAACCTTAGTTTTCGGTTGTTTGAATGTGGTATTATTATTTTGGAACACCCCGATCCGTGGATCTGTTGGCAATCTCCAACATTCACAGTCTAATGCGGAAAGAGTTTGTAAAATCGGAAGATTTATCAATAATATGTTCGAATTCGGCGAATGAGAGGGCCCCATCATCATCCTAATCGGCTTCCTCCAAGATATTCGTTATTAATTGATCAATATCGCTATCACTTAGGGCATTATTGTATCCGGTTAATCTTTGTATGGCTTGCTTCAGATCGTTCTTTCCAATCATATCATCTCCATCAAAATCAAAAATCCTAAATGCATGCTCGGCCTTCACGGACTTCGGTGCTGCATCGGAGAATACCGACATCATGTCGAGAAAGTCTTCGAACGATATTTCCACGTTGTTTGAGCTGAATACTTTGCAGATCCGATCCCCAAAGGGATTAACGCGTAGCTCCGGGTATCGGAGAATTTTGTTCATTGATAGACGGGCATTTTTATTGTGACCCACTTTTTCCGGGGCAAGACTCTTGAACTTCTTGTGCGCGTAAAGAATTTCTTTCTTGGTGAAGTATGTGAGGTCCTCGTAGTCTTATAGCTCCTCGTCTGTAAATTGGCTCTTTACCTGACCCATTTCAGCGTTTAAATTGATAGTCGTTACTGTTAATTGAGCATTTCCTCGGGGAACTTTAGTCTACAACAAAAACAAGAGAAAATTTTTATAGACTGTACTTCAATATTTTTCTGGAAGGAATGTCAACTCTTCGTTTTTTTTTTCAAAATACATACAGCACTGATAGCAGATCACTTTTGGCGACAAGTTTTGAGAGATCGACAAAAGATGGCAGAACTAGCATTCAATCACATCAGCAGTATTCGTCAAGCTATACTTCTTTCGCCTACCTACGAGCTGTATTCAGGAATTGCCTTCAGTTTATTGATTGATTCTTCGTTTTTAAGAGGCTTTAAACTTTGCAGTTCATTCGCCTCTAGCCTTCAGTTTACGCAACGAATTCGTTTTTTTGACTTCAATACGGTCCCTTAAAAAAATTTGTGGTAACAACTACGTCAGTACGTAGATTAGTTAACCCTCAGTCATCTGCAATCGTTCGGTATTTTAGATACTGAATAACAAAAGTACTACGATTTTTTTATGTAAGCTGCCAAAATTCTTAATTTCCAATCATACGGTGCTCAAGGGCCCAGCAGAAGTATAATATGCCCATGAGTTATTTTTCTCAGAGACTATAAAGCTCAGAGAAACAGCTTGTATGAATGAGAGATTCCATCAATCTATTCCCTTCATGCCCACCAGCGAAGAGAAGAAACCGTTTCTCCGGTGAGCGTGTTCTCCCAGTATTCGTACATTAATTCTCCAGTCCACGCTCTTGTTTTCCTGCATTCTCTGAGCACATAATATAGATGCCAGATGTGTAGACATGTTTTCGTTTTGAAAACAATTGTTTGTGTGATTTATCGAACATGATTTAGAAATATCGTGATGGTTTGCTCATTTTTGTTTATTATGATTACATTTGAAGACATTTATTAGTGCCATGCAGAAATATTTGGAAAAAAACATCTGGCATCCCTCACATACAAGCTATTTCTCCCGTGAGAATGTTATGGTAAGCTGATGCGGAAAATATCAAATTGAGAAGGAAATGAATCCTTTCTTACCGTTTTCTTCATCTGAGATATACACTGGGAACTTGACTTAATAAGTACGACCCACAGTTATCGCCTCTGAATCGGTTTCAAGCAACAAAAACCTTATAGAAATGATTTAAAAAATTACATCGGAAATCGCTTCCAAAGAAAATTATTTTCCTTATTTCTTTAGAGCATGTTACAAATGTGAAACTTGCATGGTAGGATTATATCATTGACTAGCACGATTGCCTATATCCATTGCATTTCTATTCTTGCTGGTTTACGAGAAAATCAAGCGGGTCAAATTGTCCGGCAGGCGCGTTTTAGACACATCTCCTCTACATATTTCTCTCGTTTCTCATTGATTTCGTTCATTCTGCAAAAAAAAGCGACGTTAGAAATCGTTAACCATGGAAATTCATTTGAAGCATCCATGTATTCGGGCAGTTTGTATAGAAATGAATGTTTCCTTGCTGCATTCGAAACTTATTCACTGAAACTAATGAAAGCGGTGCAGTATGCCTGCAGGAGTAATCATTTACCGGTGCTAGTAGTAAGCGTGAAATTAGTGATGAAACGGATAGTAGTTTGGTCGGATACTGGATACCGAATATCCGGTCAACTGCGAGTCCGGATAACCGAGTATCCGGCAGCCCGGTGTTTGTGTTTGTGCATGTTTGCGCGTGTGTGTGTGCACACGTTTGTGTATATGTGTGCGCGTGCTTGTATGCATTGTGTGTGCGTTTGTGCGTACGCTTGCATTTCTGCGTGGGCACGCTGAAAATGTCCAGACCTAGTCGAAAATCGCGTAATTTCAAGCAATCGCATAAAAAAAATCGCGTAATTTTGAGCAAATACTAAATCATACAATCATCATTTTTTATTAATACAGTTAGAAGACATAGGGTTTTTCCACCTGAAAATCCATTTCCACTTTCGAACACAGATTAATTTCATTAGCGCAAACATGAAATGGACTAAAAACTTATCACGATGTAATTGTAAAACATTTGGGAGTTCAATGTTTCGAATTTTCTTATTTTCCTTCAGAGTTTTCCGAATATTTTAAATTGTCATGTTTAGCTGTTAATATGATTAGCCTCTTTCCAGAGGAGGGAGGGGCGTCAAACCATCATAAAAACATTTCTTCTATTATTAAATGCTCACATTCCAATTTTGGTTCCATTTCCTCTATTAATTCTCGAGTTATGCTTGTTAAGTTTGTGTTTTGTTAGCATGGTAGCACACCGCCACTCCCCCTTCAGTGTAGATAGGTATGTAAAACCATCAAAAAACATTTCTCGTACCCAAAAACCCCCACATGCCAAGTTTGGCTCCATTTGTTTGATAGTTCTCGAGCTATGCAGAAATCACCCCTTAGAGAGGGGGTGAGGAGTGTCGAACCATTCTAGAAATATTTCTCGCCCCCTAAAACTCGAGAAAGGAATAGTGCGATTTGAGCTGTCTTCTGAGCTTCTTGAATGGCGTTAACGTTCCCTGTGGATCTTTTGCCGTCTCAACGTATGCATTAACTAGCGTCATTCATTAATACTTAGTTGAGATTTCTTAAGCCAAATAACACGCCTTGAATGTAATCCGAGGGGCAAGCTCTAGAATACGCGTGACCACAGTGCAAGTCGAAGGAAATTTCTTTGACGAAAAATCCCCCCGGCCAGAACGGGAATCGAACCCTAACACCCGACATGATAATGTAGACGCTGACCCCTCGGCCACGGGTGCACGTTCTGTATTAAATATATATTTCAAATAACGGGGAAACATGTTTTTTACAAGTGATTGAATAATTTTGAACGCGGTACGCGACGATCCATTTTGGTAAAATAAAACTTACCATTGAAAACAGCAAGCGTCCTCTACCATGCGAAATGAAAATAAATATAACCAGTTCAAGCAGTTTTAACCGTCAGTGAAAGCTTCTGCTTTTATACGTGTAAGAGAACGAAAGAGGGAATAAACGAAACAGAAGAATCAATGTTTCAGTATGCGTAAAGAATATTTCGTTTCCACTTCACCCCGATACTCTGAAATTAATCCACCGAAAATGACTGTAGTTAAAGTGAGAGGTGTATGTATGAAATTCAGTCACATTTATTATCTTCGAAAATAACTAGCCCTGGTCCCACGAAGCGGTATTTTGAGTTTCAGGAATAGAAAAAAATCACACCTATGTCTCGTTGCCAGTAAATATGCCTTGGATGTACGTGGGATCAGTAATTGATCGTTCAAGCATGGTTACAGTCGCTTGATTTCGATGAAATTTTTGAAGAAAATTAAACTACTTTGGCACTAGTCGTGTTGCGATTTTTCTCATGCCCAAAACATCTTCCAAAATATGACGGAGGTCGCGTGAGAGATATTCAATTCACAGGTTAGCTCTCTCAAACTTAAATGACGATTTCCGAGCACCATTCCATTTATTTTGTCGATGTTTTCGTCAGTTGAAGAGGAAGATGGTCGTGCTTGACGTGGCCAATCGTTCATCTCTTCTCGATCTCTGATCCAACTTGTTCTTAATGACGCTGAGAACAAACTGAACTAAATTTCAGATCTCGCTTAAAATTTACATTAAGACCACTGGCAGTAGAACCAACATGAAAAAAAATTTGAAGAATGTTCAGCGGGAAGATTTAAAATTACGAATTAACAGTATATATTTGAAGGAATGTAAATAGTAAAACCTGTTTATGTTCAATTTCGAACAGTTTTCGGATACATGACAAAAATTTACCAACGTTCGAGTCTATCATTCTTATGAAGTATCTCAAAATCAAAGATTCTACATCTGTAAGTTCAAAATGCAGTTTCAGTTGCCCAATTAATGATATATTTCCCAACAAAATTGTGTTTTTTCACTTTTTCGAAAAAAATATCTCTGATCAAAAGTCACTGAAATGTAAATAATCAACGTTCTCGTAAAAGTCAAGTTGAATACGGGCCCAAAAAAGTTTTCCAGTATATTCAAAGGCAATCAAACGGAATGTTTCAAACATTTGTGGAGCTGAAGTGTATGCATCGAGATCCGCTTGTGAACACGAAAACTCCTAACGATGATATGTACTTCAATAAAACGCACCCTTTCCTGCAGCCGAGGGCATGTTTACTAAACAGTACATACAGCCACAGGAGACGAGCGGTAGAAGCGGACATTTTTCCGAACAACAACATCGGTTCAAGCTGAAAAACACCACCGCCATAAAAAGGAACGACTTTATCGCCCAGCACTGATTACAGCCGTTCATCCACCCGTTCACCCAACGAAAAATACTCGTTACAAGTGCGGTCTGGCAGTTGAGAGCGCCAAGGAAAACAATCATCATTCAACCTTTGATCTTGGCGCCAGGAAAGAACCTCGTACTGCACCTTGTTATTGTGAAGACCGGGCCGTGTGTTTGCTTGTCTTTATTTTAGATTTCAATATCAATTTCTCATCGAGAATATTTCGAGCGAACTAAGCTACATTTTATTCGAAAAGTGAAACAAAACAAAAAAGATTTGGAAGGGTGACAGTCAATATAAGTTATTTCGCAATGGTAATAAATTCGCAAAAAAATCGTCACAATTTGCATGAAAAAACCGGCGGATATAAACCAAGAGTTGGGGTTAATGTGGTGAGTTTTTATAACGACCCCAACGATACCGAGAGTGAAGGAAGAGTGCAATACAGTTTTAAGAGGGAATTGTATCAGTTATGGGGGAATATAACAACACACTGTTACCGACAATTAGTGCAGCTGGATCGCAGTATCTGCGAGAGGTAAATACATTTTCATCGAAATCACCTTCAAATGTGTAAAAATATATTGACTGTCCCAATCCATGTCTAAGTGATCAATTTTAATGTATGGGTTTCTTGTTTGGGCAAGACCCCTCACAGTGACCGACACATAAAGGTTCATGCCTCCAAATATCACCTGAGCTCAAACAAATATATTTAAACCATCACTAGCTGACTCAGCAAACCACGTCCCGCCCAAAATGGATATGTATACTTTCAAACATTCACGTTCCCTTACTAAACGAACGTCGAGTTGTACGGCTGTTGTGCTCATATCGTACTATTCCTTCCTCGAGTTTTGCGCTTACCAACACTTGGCGATTCATTTTTGTTTATATAGTTAGAATTTATAGCAGTGCGATTTTTCACCTGAAAATCCGTTTCCACTTTTGAACACAGATCAATTTTGTTAACGCAAACATCAAATGAACTAAGAACGCTTATCACGAAGTGATTGTAGAACATTTGGGAATTCAATTTTCCAAATTTTCCTATTTTTCTTCAGAGCTTTCCAAAAATTTCCAATTGTCCTGTTTAATTGGTAATATAGTTGGTTGAAATATGTGTAATATTTTTATAGGAGGGGTGTCAAACCATCATAGAAGCTGGGCTCCTCTCCTTCTTGTTCCTACCGGATTCGATGCGAACATCATCTTTGCAGGGTTGCTGTTCGGCAATCTTGGTAAAACCCCCCGCGAGGTAAAACGGACCATGACAGGGTAAGACGGAGCGATGCTATTTTCAAACAGTTTAGTCTAGTAAAAATAACAGGAACAGTGTTGTCTAAGGTACTAAATGTTTAGGGTTGTTCATAAACTACACACAAACTTCTGAAAAGGCCATCAATATTCCACGTGCAGAGTTTTGCAAATATTCGTGAAAAATTTACCAAATTATCGGAATCTATAAGGACGATAATTCGACGACTTCCTTATGTACTTTCGGGGCATTTCTGTGTAAAGAGAAGAGCAAAGTTGCCAAGTACAGGGTTTTCCATTTCGGGCTTCCGAAAGTATACAGCTCTGCGCTGACAACCGTTTGACATAGCTGTCAACCAAATCGTCATATCGTTAGTTGAATGTCTGCCATTTTACAATATGGATCGGTTTAGCATCGCACAACGTGTTAATTTTGTTAAATTATACTATAAAAATGATGAAAAACCGGCAAATGTTTTTCGAGCATTACGGACGGATTTTGGTCGTCATGAACGGCCTACAGAGCACACAATCGCTAATGTAGTGCGTAAATTCGAACAAACTGGATCCGTAGCGGATATTGTGAAACCTGTGCATCATCGTAATGTGCGTTCGGCCGAAAATATTGCTGCTGTTGCTGCCAGTGTGGAGGATGACCCGAATGTTTCGATTCCACGGCGTGCTCAGCAATTGGGCTTGTCAAACACATCATTGTGGCGAATTTTGCATTTGGACTTGCACCTACATCCATATAAAGTCCAACTGGTACAAAAATTAGAGCGTGGTGACCATGAAATGCGTTGGGCATACGTCGATTGGGTCAATGTGCCTGGGGGAATCTGCTTTGGAGACATACATGCAAGTACGAGGTATTTTTGTTCCCACGAAGCTGTGTGTTTACTACTGACGAACATTTATGATCTAAAGCTAGGTAGTGCGGACTGAATCAAAACGGCTGTCAAAAAAGATCCAATTGAAATGTCAAAAGAGATCCAACGATCAGGAGTGTTATTTTTCTTATGATAATCAACACTATAAAAGAGGTATTGTTGTCAAGGGTAAAAATAAGTAAAATTATAAAATGAACGAACTACATTTTTCCGTCAATTGTTTAATTAACCATTGCATCTCTGAAAGAGCATCTCAGCCTTTCACTGAGCAACGCATTGTTAATGTCCCCTCTCTTTGTCATAACGTTTTTCCGAACGTAATAAAAACAAACAAAATCAGAGTCACGTAAATGTTTACTCCTACGATTTGGAAATATTCGATAAAAAGTGGAAGGAAGAGCTGCCAGATGATTTTTAAAAAAAGTCTGTAAAAACATGTGAATGTCTGTTAAAAATGTGGAAAAGTCTGTAAAAGTGTGCAGATCTATAGAAATGTCTTTTAACGTTAATTTTCACATATTCATTAATACTTTGTACATCACGATGCACGTAAGATTGTATTCTGTATATATATACAGCCATTCCATGCCAAACTAATATAGTGGTTCTCAGATCTTCGTCAAAAGTGGTAATTTTGTTCTTTATCGCAAAACGTTAAACTCGTATTTTTTTAATTTGTCATTAGGGTGCCCATTTCCATTTTAGGGTGATCCCAAAAATCATTTTTTTCCACTTTTTCCCAAAATGACTTTTTTCAAAAATTTATAACTTTCGAACCACTCAACCGATTTAGATGATCGACATATCAAATTTAAGCCAATGAGCTTTAATTGAGAAATATTTAACTTGCATATAATATGGATCCTATTTTTAATATGGATTGAAAGCTGAGAATTTTTTACATAAAATATCTCGATATCAGAGATGCTATTTTTTTCGTTTTTGAAATATGATTTTTCAAAACTAATCGATGGTTCGAAAAACAATTTTTCCCCATTTTTCCCACTACAAAAAGTCATAACTTTCGAACTATTGGACCGATTAATATCATCGACATATCAAATTGAAGCTTACGAGTTATTTTTCTTTGAAAAAATATTACTTTTGCGAAAAAAATTTGTTTTTGTAATTATTGATTGAGATAGTTTTTCATAGTTTTCTCGGTTAAAGATAGGAGCGCTATATTTTTTTATATTTTTTATGGAAAGCTGAGCATTATTCACCTAACATATCTCGATATCGGAGATGCTATAATTATCGTTTTTTAGTTAGAATTTTGTAAATTTAACATGTTTTAAGTCTTCGATCAATATTCATATGTGACTAAACTAGACCTATGCTACTAGAATCCAATCTTCCCGCAAGTGTGAATTTTGCTTATTGGCTTCAATTTAATATATCGATCATCTAAATCGGTTCAGTAGTTCAAATGTTATGATTTTTTTCAGAAAGTTATTTTTGGGCAAATGGGGAAAAATGATTTTTTTAAAAATCATATCTTAAAAACGAAAAAATAGCAACCCTGATATCGAGATATGTTGTGTAAAAAATCCTCAACTTTCAAGAAAAAATATAAAAAAATACAGCGCCTTCTAGTCCAAAGTCATAAAAAAATAAAAAACGACTACAATCAATAATTACTAAAATATAATTATTTTTTTCGCAAGTTAAATATTTTTTAATAAAAGGCTAGGTCAATTTTATATGTCGATCATCTAAAGCGATTCAGTGATTCAAAAGTTATTAATTTTCATTTGTCATTTTTGGGAAAAAGTGGAAAAAATGATTTTTCGGACCACTTAATAACTTATGTGCTGTAAGTGTGTTTAAATGTTTCAACGATCTACACATACATACATACACATACATACGCGTTTTTAATTTTTATAAAAAACAGTATTTCTCCGTTGATACATTGGACATCCACCAAGGCTTGCGGTCTTGTCGTTGATGAAATTTATAAAAAAATGCAGTGTATATTTTCCATCCGCCATGCAAGGCTATACATGTTTTAGATCACCACACGGCCATGAGCCATGTCTGTCGTAACAATATCGAACAGTAACCCATATTTCGTCATAAGCAGACCCGAAAGCAAATGTAAGTTGTTGAAAATAGAATGAAAATTTTTATTCGATGTTGTTTAAATACTTAGAAGACATAGTCCTGACCCTAACTTAACTATTTTTCAATAAATCTCCTTGCATATCAGCAAAACAATCTTATCTAGAACAGAAAATAATTATCAGAGACAATTTCGTTCAAGATTTTTCCTTACCTGCAGAGAATGCAATTTTTCATTAATTGTGAATAACCGTATCCTCTCTTTCGTCTGCAATGATGTCAAGGCAAAAGTACTTATGTGTATGAGTTCCAAACTTCATACACACCAGATTGGCCAACCAGAAGGACTGCCGGGCCGCAGGTTGAGTATCGCTGGTCTAACGTCATGTGTATTGATATGTACTAAATATAATAACTTTTCTGTATTAAAACTATGGAAAAATGTCATATGGTGAGTCAAATATTTTTGATGTGATGAATAGATGTGATGAATGTTTTACAGATATGTCTGTAAATTTTCAAACATATTTGTAAATCTGGCATCTCTGGTGGTCTGAAAATTTATTGCAAGAAATCGCTTGAAAACATGCATGAATTTGCTTGGGAATGAAGTGGATTGAGTCCGCACCACTTAGATCTAAAGCGGTCCTTACACGATCAGTAGCATTGACATTGTCAGGAATGACAATATTGGCAAGAATCACTCAATTCCGCAATTACCTTATTCTTCAACCTTACACGATCATTCTTATCGCTTGCAGGAATGCAGCAACTCTGGCCTTCATAGTTGTAAGAGAAATCAACAAATTTTCGAAATGAAAATTATCAATGAAAATCAATTTATTTTGTTAATAATTTGAAAGGTTTTCTGCAAACAATGAAAAAATCTTAAACGAAACATGTTTCTAATAATGATTCCTAATTATAATTTCAACAATTTGATCTGTTCTTATAATGTTTTTCAGTAATGGATGAAGAATGTTCAGAATAATATGTTATGAACACTCAATAAAACATTTTGAAATGCTTTTCATTGACCTATTAACAAATCAAAACTGTATTTTGTCATAGTATTCTTAATAGATTATGCCTAATTCATTACCATTTAATACCTTCGTAGATGTCGACACCGTATCTTACCCGTGTGCTTCACCCCCGTAATTGGGTAATAGATGTCGACACTGTGTAGCAGCCATCGCGAATTAACATTTTATGCTTCGTGCTTCATCGTTGTGAAGCGAAAATGATAATGAATTTTTAGGGGGAATGGGCAAACTTTTAAAATCAAATAATATAAATAAAAATCACTTTCTTCGAATCAAATATGTTGTTATATGTAGTAGAATAACAGGTTTTCCGCAAATAATGAAAAAACCTTGAACTAAAATAATATCTGGGTATAATATTATTTTATAATTATGAGTTTTAGTAGGGATTTCAGAAAAACTATAAAATATTGATTAGGTAAGGTTCAGTGCTACGTGTTTAGTGTCCTGATAGAGAGTAAATTTTCTCACAAACATAAATTCTAACACAAGATGTCGCACAGTATCCTAGACACCACGAATGATAGTGTCCCTTGCCCTATTACAGAAATGATGGAGCGAGATCAGAAAATCCGGATATGCATCATTATTGCCCGTCATTTCAATTTTGTTAACTTTAAACGATCAATTTTATCGTCATTCTGACGAAGTAATGTCATTATAATTTATCGTGTAAGGGGCCCTTAAGCATTACATCGCTCTGATTTTCATTCATACGTACGTGTCCGTTTTTCCCAAGTTTCCCCTATACAATCAAGAAACAATAATGTTCCCTCCGGACAAGGTTTATTCTACCTCTCCGCCATTTCATTATTGGCTATGAAGCAGGAATAAGTTGCTGGCAAGATTGTAAGACGCACGTAAGTAATTAAATTTAAATTAATTATAAATCTTATACTAATTTATTTATTTCAATACTATACGATGACCGTGGTATGGACCATGGACCATGGTCAAACAATTTTATTTTGTTTCCTACGTATGACTAATGAATTGCTAGATGGCAGACCATAATGGGTTCGTCAAAATATATAGGGTTGGGGAAAAAGAAATGTCGTATTTCTAATCGAAATTTGACGCTTTATTTAACATACTTAAAATTATCCAATTTAAGTCAAATATGCGCCGTTTTGTTCGCAAACTTGTTGCCATTTAGAAGGCAACTTCATTATCTTCCCCCTTATAAAACCCCCCTTCTTATTTGCAAAAAACTCAGACAGCCAGTTTTCGCAAGCCTCTTTCGAGGCCAACTTATGTATCACCAAGAGCGTTTGCATGGACCGGAAGAGATGATAATCACTTGGAGCCAGGTCCGGACTATACGTTGGGTGCAATAGGACATCCCATCCGAGCTCCCGTAGCTTCCGGCGTGTCATCAAAGATGTGTGAGGCCGAGCGTTGTCCTGGTGGAAAACAACACCATTCCTATTGATCATTTCTGGCCGCTTCTGGTCAATCGCCTACTTCAAACGGTCAAGCTGCTCACAGTAGAGAACCGAGTTGAGGGTCTGGCCATAGTTGAACAGCTCATAGTGGATGATTCCATTCCCATCCCACCAAACACACAGTAAAACCTTCCTGGCCTTCCATCCGGGCTTGGCGATGGTTTGGGCCGGCTCACCGCGCTTCGACCACGACTTTTTTCGCTTTAGGTTGTCGTACGTGATCCACTTTTTATTACCAGTCACCATCTTCTTCAAAAATGGGTCGAGTTCGTTCCGTTTCAGCAGTGCATCACAGGCGTTGATTCGGTCTGAAAGATTTTTTTGTGTCAACTCGTGTGGCATCCATAAATCCAGCTTTTTTTTGGAATCCAATCTTCTGCAAATGGTTCCAAACGGTTTCAGGGTCTATACTCAGTTCCTGGCCAATCGAGCGAGTGCTCACATGCCGGTCTACTTGGATGATTTCAACGATTTTATCGGTTTCGACGACGATTGGCCTACCAGTACGGAGTGTATTTTCGACAGCCCCTATACCAGAACGAAATCAAACAAACCAACGCCGTGCTGTGCGAATCGTTACAGTATCGGGTCCAAAAACTACACGATTTTTTTCGGCCGCCTTCGTTGCAGTTTTACCTCGCAGGTAGTGAAAACGTAAAATATGGCGAATTTCTCGCTTGGTGGACTCCATCTTTAACGCGCTATAACTTGAGACTGAAAAGGACAATCACAACACTGTCAAAACGACACTTTTAGCATAGATTGTCGTCTTTAAATAGCCGTATAGTATGATCCGATGCGATAAGTACAACACAAGATATGTTTATGTGTTGCCATATATTGACAATATACGACATTTCTTTTTCCCCAACCCAATATATAAAAACAGAAATTGCGCTCTCGATAACCTTTCGGTCGTAGTTTTGTGCGCATCGTATCTAAGGAATTTTTCGTGAAATTCAGTTTATTTAATCTGATATCTTGGACAAATCTCGCGTAACTTTTGAAAAGGTCCAATGTAACATTTTCGCCAACTCGAGAAAAACGTAGTTGAAGACCCGAACATTATTTCGCGAATTGTCTTAAAAGCTATCAATCTTTATCACTGTTTTCACCACTAGCTGTCAAGAATAACTTCGTAAAACCAATCGTAACTATTGTTCCGTGATTTGAGATTAAGGTTGAAGCCTCGGAGCGAAAAATGTTACATTGGACGTTTTGACTGCCCGCGTTTGCACATTGGACATATTACGTTGCACTATAAAAATTTGAAACTAACTAATAAACAACAATCCAAATATCAGCATTTCGTTCTAAAGACCGATTATTATTGTTATCACTCGTTGAATTGCACTGAAATCGATAACAACACCTGTAAGAAACAAATTCCAAAACGACCGAAGTACGACTGCGAGTTGTTTTGACTGCTTTGTTACTTCGGACCTTTCGGCCGTCGGAGGAAAGTGGCGTCCGAAGTGACAGCCGGGTGCTTAAAATACGAATCTGTACATTGGATATTTTTTGTATCGGCGACAAAAAGATGAAGAAGATAGATACGTGAACGATTGTTTTTGTAATACATTCAATGATTGAAAACTAACAGCGTGCATCCATTAACTCGATTTGTTCACATTTGTTACATAGGACCTTTTCAAAAGTTACGCGAGAAATCATTTGTTTGGACGACTATTCACATACTCTAGGAGAGGTGAACAGGTATTTTGTTCAATCTTAGCTATTAACTCACATAGAAATGATTTGATGTTTGGGGGTGAAGTGGTCAGTGGTGGATAATGACTCACAATGTTCTGTTTACTGAAGCTGATATACCTCATCACATGCTGCTCTTAAAAGGGGCCCTTTTCTGGCTTTGACCCAGGAAATATATGCCCCAACTAAACCAAGCCCCATTATGCGAAACGGTATGTGTTTCTTACTACGTTTTTTATGTATGAGAAAATTTAAATTACAACCTAGAGTTGTAGGCCAAGCTTATTTTATACATCTATTTCAATAATGATTTAGACAAATTTGGACGAAAAAAACGCATAAATCTATCCCTTTAGCAGGATATATGCGAGTGACCACTTTGCCTCCCGGTCAAAAAAAAAATCGATTTTTCAACTTTTTTTCTAATGACGAAAAATGTGCTATTTTAAATTTTAATGGTAAAAGTCGCTTGCTATCTTTCGCGGTATGTAAACGCAGGAAATGGGCATAATTCTTAGGGTGACCACCAATGAGGTACATATGAAGGTGAAGCAGTAGGCGAAGTGTATCTGTATTCGCAAGCAAAATATCGTGTCGTAATAATTTGCAATCAATATGGAATGTATATGGAAGAAACAAAACAATGTTGAAATTACTCACGATTGCATGATAATTTGTGCCAAAATTCTCATGAAATCATTCAACTGGTTGTTTTTTAACAGATGACAATTATATTGTGGCTTATTTCGATTATTCATGTGGTAAAAAGGTCCAGAGAGCAGTCGTATGCTTAGTTCTCGAAAGCAGTAACATTTTCGGGGAAATTTTAATTAATTGGTGATTATTATCTCACAACATACACACCGACACTGAGAGCCGAAACATCAACTTCATAACGGTAAAATAATGCAACTTCGTTTGTTTCTATGAACGTGGGGAAGTGAAAACGGCACATGGAAATATCACTTGTATCCGTCTTTTTCGCCGTGATTTCACAAATATATACTCCACGCTATCACATTAGCTTGATATTCAGCGGAAGCTCTACAAAAGAGTACATTTTCAATTGATAAATTACTTCCTGAAAATAGCATTTTTACATGGATGCGGTGGGCAATAAAAGATAAACACAACGACTGACGTCACTATTTGCGAAATAGTTATGGCAGCGCATGCTATGTCGCTCGAAACTCGACCATCTTCATTACCTTTTTTCCAGGACATTGGGTGACCACTATGCCCCCACTTCCCCTAGATGTAATAGAGCTAATTTGAATTAGGGAATGCGAAATTATAACTCGAACGAAATAACGGTTTCGAACGAAATGGAAATTCGACGGAATACAGAATAAGGTTGGTAATAATAACTTGAAATGCTTAATGCCCTGATGATATAACTAATATCATAATTGATACTTGAGGATAACTCTCCAGTTGTATCATCAGGGTATTAAGCATTTCAAGGTATTATCATATAGTGTCCGAAATATGATTCAGAACGGTACATAAATTCTTCTAGTGGTTCTCGTAGCCAATTAGTTAGTGTTACAAATATCATCCCGTTTATGAAAATTTCTTTTAACTTTCTAACTTTTTAACTTTTAACTTTTAACTAGTGTACTGCCATACAAATTCAACACAAATTTCTACATTACATTATACAGAATTAATCAAGCAAATGAAACCAAAAAAGGCATATTGAAATTTCAGGGTGCAATAAATGTTTCTATGGTGGTTAGACTCTCCACCCCCCACTCTGGGGGGGAGCCACATTTGTCATGCGAATGTTTTAGGGAACAGGAAACGTTTCCATGGTGAATATACACAATATACACTCTGAGGAGAAAGAGAGAGAGAGGGGGGGAGGAGTGTATACTGTCATACAAATGAAGCATGAAATACAAATTTCTGCATTACTCGAGAAATATTCAATTATTAATTTATTCAACCAAATTTTGCATGTGAAGGTTTTAGGGTGCCATAAATGTTTCTATGATGGTTAGACCATCCACCCCTTCTTTACACACAAATGAAACACAAATTACTCGAGAATTAATCGAGCAAATGAAACCAAATTTGGCATATGCAGGTTTTAGGGTGCAATAAATGTTTTTATGGTGGTTAGATATTCCTCTCTCTTCTCTAAAGGGGGGCCGGCCATACAATTGAAACACAAATTTCTACATTACTCGAGAATTAATCAAGCAAATGAAACCAAATTGGGCATATTGAGGTTTTAGGATGCAATAAATGCAATAAATGTTTCTATGGTGGTTAGACACTCCTCCCGCTCTCTAAGGGTGGGCTGTCATACAAATGAAACACAAATTTCTGCATAACTCGAAAACTAATCAAGCAAATGGAGCCAAATTTGGCATGTGAAGGTTTTACGGGGCACGAAACGTTTCTATGGTGAATACACTCCTCCCTCTCTAAGGGGGGCTGCCTTACAAAAGAAACACAAACTTCTGCCTTATTCGAGAACTAATCAAGCACAATTTGTGATGTGAGGGTTTTTTGGGTATGAGAAATGTATTTTAATGTGATGAAACGCTATCTATCTATCTATTCAACGGGATCGAATAGAAGATCAATCAATGAACAGTTCTTCGATTGGACCCATGAACTTGCTCATAGTAAGAAAACGTGAATGTTTGAAGGTATTGATAACAAAAAACAAATTTTGGGCGGGACGAAATTTGCCGGGTCAGCTAGTTAGTAATGAAAAAAAATGACGCAAGTATCACTACATTGAAAGAAAAATAACAAGAAGAATAAGCAAATCACACAGGAAATCGTTTTGCGAGGTCATTGATTGAAGGAATACAAACACCCCGAGCTCAGACGCCACTGATTTCTAACCAAACGTTGACCAAAAAATCCTTTTTTTACAGGCTCCTTTGGCTCGTATTCCTAACTATCGAAACAGTGATCCTTGTCATCGTCTTGATCGATGCCTGGCATAATTTTACTACCAACCCTTTGATAACCACACTGCATAACAGACATTTCCCGATCGAGTTTGTGCCATTCCCAGCGCTATGCGTATGCAGCAACAATCGAATTTCCCGGGCAGCTGCCCACCGCTTTGCCGAACAGTTGAGGCGAAATGATGCTCTGAAACGGAACGTGAGCTTCTTCCTGGAACAGGTGAAACTGCTAGGAAGTCTGTATGATTTCGAATATGAAAACCCACAGGAGATGAATAAATTTCAGCAGCTTTTGGATTTGTACGATGCCGGTAACACATCTGAAAAACATAACATCTCCGACAGGATTGCGATGGTGAGTGAGTGATCTCAAAATGTTTTGAACTTCAAATACATTCATCAACTGACGTCTCTCAATTCCAGCTTGCACCGAGGTGTGAGGATATGCTGCTGCGCTGCTTCTGGAATGGTAACGAGTTTCCATGCATGGGAAAAAACGGTATGTTCGAGATGAAACAGACCCAATACGGATCGTGTTGTGTTTTCAACTCTACCGGCCACATGGAAGACAATGATGAGTGAGTACACTATCCCCCACCTCTTTCTTTTCATGCCTCCAGGAAAATTGAGCACCCAAGAAGGCATGAAAGGCTCGAAGGCAGATCCAATAACATCTGTCTGTGTTCGGATCACCCGTTTTTTCCGTACAGCAAGAATCAGATTCTTTTGATGTTAGGCAAAGTTTTGTGTCTTTTGTGATCTGTTGTTGAAAATGAAAATAGTATGCTTTTTTTACAGCCAGACACAAATGTATCCTTCCAGCAACCATTTATGTAGGACCGAAATTGAAACAGCAGGAATGATGCTGCTATTGAATGACTCATTAAACGACTATTTTTATAACCACTACAATAGCATTGGTTTTAAAGTAATAAATGTACTTATAGTTATAAAACAAATTTCAACTGAACTGTTTTTGTCTCAGCTTCAAATATTCAACACTGCGGAAATACCGGATGCGGCAACAGGAGGTGCTATCGAACAATTCATTCACCCTGGGACGGAGACTTTTGCCCGTCTGGACGCAACCATTATCACCAGCGAACCTGCCGTCAGGTGGTTCTCCAAAGAGCAGGTTTGTTTCCCTACACTCATTCGCACAAAAGTTTACAGTCAAAACATCAAACATTTCGGTGTACACTTCGGTTCCATCCAATGTCATTTCATTATAATTTGATAAAATTCTTCCGAACAAATAGCCCCTCGGAAAACACATACACGACCTTACATGACCTTTTATGCTCTCGCCAAAAACACATGTTTGGCGCGTATCTGCATAATTCCGAAATTTCACCGCCAGATTCGGGCGGCCTACAGCGGAAGGACAGACGATCCTGGCGCACATTTCCAATGAAAAGCCACAACATTACGCATTATGGGGCTGGCACTGTAAGGTACTTTACACCAACCGCCAACCGTATCAGTTGGTGTGTTGTATGTGTGCCGAGATAGCAGAAAGTACTTACAGTACACTCCACAAGAGCGATGTTATTGCATTGCAGAAACTGTCTCGGAGCGGGAAACTGTACTTTCTCGGGATCGGTCGGTGACATATACTAGAATCCAAAAATAATTCGTTTGCAGTATGACAGAGAATGTTCTCATATCCGCAATAAATTATAAATAACATTCAATTGACATGGGTTTGCTCATAACAGTTTTGTGTTGTTCTATGAGTATATTCGTATACTAACAGCTGTTCAAAGCTGTGTGTCACAATATTAGTTTATAATAGAAAAAATGAATATTTATCTGGGATGAAAATTTTTTTTCGAAAGACTTAATTTAAACTTGGTCTGAAGGAAACTGGAGCAAACTGGAGAACTTGGTCGCAGCTGGGATTCCTGCAAAGGAAGCTCGGCTGAAAGCACTGAGTCAGCATATCTCTGGGCCAACAAAACACCCCCGAGGATCGGAGCTACCTAGTAGTGATAAAAAACCGATTCCCAAAAAATCGAAGCAAAATCTCTGCCCCCGACAAAGAGCGGGGCAGAATGAGCAGAAAAAAGTTGCACAAAACACTCTTCAAAACAATACCACAACTACCACTATCGAATCTGGAATGTCCTTCAAAGAAGCCTTAGAGCAGATCAAAGTTGGTATTCTCCCGGAGAACTATCCCAACACTGAACTGACTACAGCTCAACTAGATTCCATTCAGAATGCTCTACTCACTGCAATAGAGCTTAGTTAGCCGCAAAGAAATGAACCGGTGAAACCCAAGTTTTTCAACTGCTCATATAAGTCGGGTTATCTAATCCTTTCTTGCAAAGACCATCAAACTTCTGAATGGTTGAAGAAAGTGGTTCCCATGATAACCCTACAAGATAACATAAAACTGGTTGCTCTAGACGCAAAAAATATTCCGCGTCCAGAGATTCTTCATGCCTATTTTCCCCAAAGTGCAACATACAGCGACGAGAGACTCAAAAGCTTCATTGAGAGCCAAAACGAGAATCAGTGAAATATCCAGGTGTAATCTTAAGGCTTATTTAGACACTCTGTTCAAGTTACTTGTACCAGTATCGAACAAGTAATTGGCCGCTAACTTAAACAGAGTGTCTGTTCTCTATTCACTGGATACTTCAACTAGAGCGCTAACTGGCATCGTCTAAATCGGCCTTTAGATGCTAAATTAAACTGGAACGCGCACTTAGATTCATTAATCAGCAAGGCCAACTCAGCTCTATGGGCATGCTCTAAAATGATAGGAAGAACATGGGGCCTTAAACCAAAAATGGTTATGTGGGTTTACACTGCAATTGTGCGACCTAGGATAACCTATACCTCACTTGTGTGGTGGCCAAAGACTAAGGAGACTGTAGCTACAAAAAAGCTAAACAAACTCCAACGACTAGCATGCGTTGCAATTACTAGAGCAATGCGAAGTACACACTCAAAGGCATTGGAGGCTATCCTTCACCTGGTACCTTTGAACCAATATGTTCAGCTAGAGGCTAAAAAAGGGCTCTAAAGCTTAAAAGATGGAAAAAATACTAGACGGGGACAAATCTGGTCACTTGAGCATCCTGAATCTTTTACCCATTGGACCAGCCTCAGAGATGAACAATGATTGGATGGAACCTAGGACCAATTATGACATTCCATACAGAGTGATCAAACATTCTCGCTCAGTATGGGATGAAGGTGGCCCAACGTTCGTAATGGTTCAATCATGTTCTACACTGATGGGTCGAAAATGTGAATCAGAACAGATGCAGGAGTGTATGGTCCCAGAACAAAAATCTCTGTGGCTATGGGAAACTGGCCAACAGTTTTTCATGCAGAAATAGCTGCAATAATAGAATGTCTAAATGTCTGCCTCAAAAGAAAGTATAGACATGCTAACATCTGTATATTCTCTGACAGTCAAGCGGCATATAAAGCTCTAAATGCCTTCAAGTGTTCTTCAAAAATTGTATGGGAATGCATTTCCCTTTTACGGCAATTAAGTCAGATAAGTTCGGTACAATTGTACTGTATTCCTGGCCATTGCGGTATAGAGGGCAACGAGCGAGCAGATGAACATGCCAAGAACGCCTCAAACTCACCATTCACTGGTCCAGAACCATTTTGTGGACTCTCGTACTGTGTGTTGAGAAGCGAGCTGAAAAAATGGGAAGACCGGGAAGTGACAGCCAATTCGATGGCTGCAAAACTTAAACAGGCGAAAAAATTTATTACGCCTAGTATTAAAATTACTCAACAGCTTCTATGCCTTAATAAGAAAGACTTAAGCACATTCACTGGTCTTGTAACAGAACAATGCCCGAGTAAATACCATCTTAAGAACATAGGTTTAGCACAGGATGATATTTGTCGCTTTTATAATGGCGAAAGCGAAACCTCGGAACATGGAGGAGGAAAGTGAACCACTTCAAGACAAGGAGCAGTTCCAGAGTTTGGTAGGAGCTTTGTTGTATATAGCCGTCAATACAAGACCTGATGTGGCTATTGCAACCTCTATTCTTGGAAGACGTGTATCGAAGCCTACTAAAGCCGACTGGAATGAAGGTAGAAGAGTTTTGCGTTATCTCAAGGGGACAATCGACCTTCAAATTGCTCTGTACCTCCCATTTGGGAGGCACAGAGCAATTTGAACTCGAAGCCTTTGCCGATGCAGATTGGGCAGGAGAAGTCGGTGACCGGAAGTCAAATACCGGTTACATTTTCAAGCTGTGCGGTGGACTTATCAACTGGAAATTCAGTGAACAGACTGGAGTTTCATTGTCGAGCACTGAAGCGGAATACATCGCCCTTGCTGAATGTCTTCAAGAACTGCAGTGGATTCGCAAATTGATGAACGACCTTGGCGAAAAACTGAAGCTGCCGATAAAGGTGAATGAAGACAATCAGGGTTGTATTGCTCTCTCCGTTGCTGATGGGAACACCCGCAGGTCGAAACACATTGATAGAAGTTCTGTTTCGTGAAGGACCTTGTACAGAATGGCATCGCAACCATACAGTACTGCCCAACGGATATGATGGAAGCAGATCTGTTAACCAAGCCTTTGGGAACAATCAAATTGAAGCAGTTACGAGAAGCTATTGACATAAAATCGATCAATGTTGAGGAGGAGTGTTGAGGAGCAACATAGCCAACAGCTTGGTAGCAACGTAGCAACGTTGCAACTTAGTAACAATGTGTTAACATAGTTACCTAGTTGAGTAGTTTTCAATAAAGAATTTTACATTACATGTTCAAACCTCACTAAACACAGACGTGTTTCAATTCGCTCTAGTTCCATAACTCAGACAGAAAAAGCATTGGATAAATACGAGGGCAGTCCGATAAGTACTTAGCCTTCAAAAAAACAAAAATTTTGGAAAAATGGCGATTTATTTCTCAACATAGTCTCCTTTTAGCTCGATACACTTGACCCAACCCGATGTTCCAACTTCTTTAATCCATCTGAAAAATACGTTTTCTCGAGGTCTGCAAAGTAGGCCTACGTGACGGCGATCACCTTCTCATTCAACTCAAATTTCTGCCCGGCGAGTGACTTTTTCATGTTTGGAAACAAAACAAAAGTCACACGGGTCCAAATCTAGAGAATACGGTGTATGGGGCAGCAGATCGTAGTGCAATTCGACCAACTTGGCCGTGGCGACGGTGGAATTTCCATTTTTCTAAAATCCGCGGACACGCCCGCTTTCCACACACGGTCCGATTCGGGTGGAATTTTGACAGTAGCCGAATGTACTACACGATGGTAATCTCTTCTTGCGATACTGACACCATCGGGCGAAGAGGCTAAGTACTTATCGGACCGCCCTCGTATCCTGTGATCGAATGAGACGAAGGTAAATCTCATCGGCTCGAACGGAAAAGCATGGGTCCATCGCCTAATAGGCTGCGCTTTCATGCCACAGTATACTACCAAGCATGGAGGAGGGAATATTATGATGGGGTTTTTCTCCCAGTACTGGGTGGATAAAATAATGGATCAGTACCTTTATGCCCAAATCCAAGGGATGTTATGCTGCCACACGCCGAGTGGGAGATGCCCCAGAAATGGTAATTCATGCAGGATAACGATCCGAAGCACACCACCAAGACCGTCAAAAAGTGGTTCCAGGATAACAAAGTCGACATCATGGGCCACTCCACAGCCACCGGATCTGAACCATATAGAGAACCTATGGGAGATCGTGAAAATAGGAAGAATAAGCATCAACTGTTGGATAGGACCCAACTTGTTGATACGCCATCCCGGTCACCACGTACCAGAAGCTGGTGGAATCCATGCCGAACCGGATGCGTGAAGTGATGCGTAACAAAGGTTACACGACTAAGTACTAACTCTATAAACTTTTCACGGCTTGAATTTTAGAACCGGTTTTAATTTTTGTCGCGTCATTTTAGTTGTTAAGTATGCTTAAAACGCTTTTTTAATGAATTACTACTGTTTTAACTACAGATGTTATGGATTTCATCGAACAATGCAAAAAATGGATTGAAGCATTGGATTGGATTATTGTTTTCTCAAAGTTTTGTCACTTTCTTTTCTTGCTTGAAAAGTGATCTTTATGTTTTGTCCGACACTATATATTTACTTTAGGGTTTACGATAGGGATAGCATTCGATATGCATAGTTGTTGTACGTGTGCAAAACAAATGTGTTATATAATAGTGGTTATGTTATCATAGAAATTATGTGTAGGGTACGCCACATTATGAAACAGATATTTCCTACCCGTTTACATCCATTTTCACAGCGGTTGCTGCAGTTTGAAGAACACTGATGAGAATGAGAATAAGAAGAATAGGAACAATAAGAACAAAACGCTTATTGCTTTTATTTCTGTATTTTCAATTTTCCCCCAACTGACGGTCTCAATAACACGCACCACCCCCACGCTGCATTAACCAGCGTGGTTGTCTGTTCCGTAATGAGCTGCTCAAATATGGTGGTAGCTATGGTCGAAGCAAATGTGTGGCCGCCTGCCGCGCCCGGAGTATGCTGGCCCTCTGCAAGTGTATCCCATTCTACATGGCGACGGCGGACGATGTTAGCGACAGGTCCATAACCATCTGTAATCTGCAGCATGTCGCGTGTTTGAACAAGTACAAAAGTGAGTACGAACAATTTTACCAAAAAGGCACTTCCGCCACGAGGATGGCCGAAAATTCAGAGCTACTTATTACACTCCAGCGAGGGCGCAAAAAAAATCATCGTTATTCCGTATTTTGTGTATTCTCAGTAAAATGGTACACCGTTATTACTGACATTGTACAGATTCCGGGGGTGGAAAAAGAGATGGAGGAATCGTTGTATTGCCCGGACTGTTTACCTTCCTGCTCCGACATCAAATACCAAATTTCCGCTTCGAAGATGTCTCTGTCGAAGAGCACTCTCAGTGAGTACAACTTGACGTAAGTAAAGTAGTGACTTCACAGTGTTAGCATTCTCATCTGCGAAGTATCTTTCCAGGAATGAAATCAAAGATGTTTCTGAAATAGCCCTAGTGCGGTTATTTTTCGGACAATCTGATGTGTTGCTTTACAAACAAGACGTGGTATATTATTGGTTCGAGATACTGAGTAATTTGGGTGGCATGTGTGGAATCCTGGCTGGCCTCTCGCTGATAAGCATATCGGAAAATGTTTACTTCATCCTCAGACAGGTGGTATTGGTTTCGCTCACCATGTACCGGCGTTTCCGGGAGCAGAGGCGCCGAGCCCGAATAGCGGTGCAGTTTTTGAAGTGAATTTAAACACTCGTCAAACCCGTGCCACCCGATTTTCAAATTTCACTTTTCACATGGGCCATTGTTGACGCTGATAATCTGCACCCACCGAATCAGAGATAATGGCACGATAATATGCACGGGTAGCTCGGGTCCTTTCGATGCAATATTCGGAAACACAAGAGAAAAGTAGGGGTAGATGTACACCTTGGGGGTGTCATCCTCTGACCAGTCAACACGGGTCAGTGAAAGCACAATGTAGATTAAAATTTGATTAACATTCCCCGCTTTCTGACGTTCGCGCTGGTTCCGGAATTACGGATCAAACGGGGAGCATTATGAGTTGAACCCCACTTTGAAATTGTATACTAAATATTGGTGTAATTACAAATTGAATGATCGTAGGAGCAGTGAGGTGACGGATATTATGTTTCTTTGCACCAATTAGAGCATTTAAAGCTAAATAGCATTAATTCACAATATTCACAATGATGCAAATTTTTATTTATTTTTTCCTCTACTAATCCATTACACTTTTAGGCTATTTTTGATAGCAAATTCAGGAATGTAAATCCAAATTGATTCGATTAAGGTAGTTAATACTCCCATTTACCTTCTTTAAACAATGAATGAAGAGGAAATCAACAGATATGATTAAATCAATGAACTGTGGACGCGTTCTCTCATCAGTATGAAATAAAAGATGATAGAAATATAAAGGATGGCCCATATCAAATTGCATCACGGAAAAAACCACGTAGATGACGTCCAAATAGAACCCCTATTGAACTGACAGAAATCAACATATCGAGTTCCCCACTGACATTTTCCCTTTGTTTTCCCCACTGCACAATGGTCCAGGAGATGTATTTAAGTGAAAATTAGCATTTAGAGCTCGTCAGTTATTCTCTAAACAAAAGCTGTCTTCGACAAAGTTGTTACATACGATAGAGCGCTCATTTTTATGTTATCAAAAATAGGGTGACCAAAATTGTCGATTAAATAAAAAAATCAAACTTTCTGTAGTATCGGGCCCCTCGTGGCATTGTATGACAGGATAGAATGCTGATAGGGCAGAAGTAGAACGAAAGCAGATTGACAGACAGGGAGAGAAGTGAACACACGTGGATGGAAAGTGCCGGAAAAATATAACTCGGTTTTATAAAAGTTATCAAGTGTTTTAATTGCTGCTCGAATAGTACAATTGGCGACGAGGGTAGAGCGATAAAGGTATGCAATGAATTTTTAGTGAAAACATGAAACGAATAGAAGTGCTTGAGAATGAAATTTAGGAGCATCAAATATGGCGATGATTTTCGGTTTGAATGCGTTTTTTTATAATGGCGCCCTTGAATGACTATGCTAGTGATATATAGCAACAGAAAAATGAAAAGCATAATGTAAGAAATACGAGAAAAAATATGTATGCAGTTTTATTTTGGGTTGGTTAAACTTTCCTAAAAAAAAGATGTCTGTTTGAATATTACAATATGTGTCAATTGTGTCTAACAAAGATTTTATTATTGATTTGTCCCTGTTGTCTAACAGGAGAAGAACATGTGGGTTGTTCTCAGGTTTGTCGCTGTTGTCTAACAGGAGGAGAACATGTGGGTTGTTCTCGGATTTTGTTCCTGTTGTCTAACAGGAGGAGAACATGTGGGTTGTTCTCGGGCAAGTTCCTGTTGTATAACAGGGGATGAAATGTAAATGGTCTTCGAATGTTTCTTTGCTAATAAGTAGAGGAATTATTCGAACATTTCGAATATTCTAGAACTTTGAAATGTTGATTTGTTTATTAGAAATTAGAAATATATACATATACAAAACAAATGAAATACAATGCGATATTTGTTTTTTTTTTTTATATATATGTTTCGTTTGGAAAGATGAGTCCATATAATGTATTGGTGATGTTGTTTGAGAAATGTCTACACTTATATTTTTTAGATGGATGATTCTCGGCCAATCCCACAATCCCACAAGTTGATTATCAAGCAAGTAGCGTTAGCAGGAGGAACGACGACTGCATTAAATTGGGACGAAATTGTTACAACTTCACAGCAAGATTCGGAAATACAGAAGATAATTGAGTGTTTAGAAAACGATCATGTTGACGAGCTACCAATATCTTTTCGGGTTGTTGCCAGCGAACTATGTAGATATGGTGATGTTCTTCTGAGAACGGATAGGATTGTGATTCCGGCTGCCTTGCGCAACAAGGTACTGCTGGTAGCCCATGAAGGTCATGTTGGGATGAGCATGATGAAGTCTCATCTTCGCAGCGCTGTATGGTGGCCTAAGATGGATTCAGCTGTGGAAGATTTTGTTAAAAAGTGTCGTCCATGTACATTAGTAGCTGCTCCGGAACCACCACTGCCCATGATTCGCAAGGAGATGCCTTATGAACCTTGGGAAGAGATTGCTATTGATTTTTTGGGTCCGTTACCAGAAGGTCAGACGCTTCTTGTCATAGTGGATTATTACAGCCGCTTTGTTGAGGTTTGTGAAATGGTACAAATTACTGCTAAAGAAACTATTATGCAATTATCAAGGGTTTTCCGTCGGTTTGGCGTACCAATGACTTTGCGAGCAGATAATGATCCGCAGTTGAACGTAGCTTGTGAAGAATTCCAAATTTTTTGTGATGACATGGCTATTCGTCTGGTTAATACAATTCCGTACTGGCCACAGCAAAACGGAGAGGTTGAAAGGCAAAATCGTTCTATATTGAATAGACTGAAAATCGCACATGAATTACGACAATATTGGAGAAAAATTCTTGATCAATATAGCTTATCGTATCATGCAATTCCGCATCGTACTACTGGCCGTTCGCCGTCTGAGTTGATGTTCGGAAGAAGGATTCGTAGCAAACTTCCACAGGTTCCTCTTGAAGTCCATTTTGATGAGGAGGCAACTGACTGTGATCGGCTGAGGAAAGAGAAAGGGAGAGTTTACGCGGACAAGAAACGACGTGCTCGTCAGAACGATATCGTGGTTGGAGACCTGGTACTTGCAAAGAGATTCTGGAAAGATAACAAGTTGAGCACGGACTTTTTACCAGAGGAATTTATAGTAATCAGAAGAAGCGGTGCAGACGTTACTATTCGATCAAAGGAAAGCGGTAAGGAGTATAGACGAAACATAGCGCACTTGAAGAAGCTGCAAGATGAACATCTACCTGAAGAAGTCCAGCCGGTGAATTCTGAAACTGATGATTCACGTCCAGAGATGGAACAAACGGAAAATGTCAGTGTACCTGTCGACGGGGAGCATAATTTTAAGAGAAGCAGGAAAGAACCAACAAAATTTCAAGATTACGTATCGCATTGAAAATGAACAAAAAATAAAATAAAAGGGGGATTGTAGTATCGGGCCCCTCGTGGCATTGTATGACAGGATAGAATGCTGATAGGGCAGAAGTAGAAAGAAAGCAGATTGACAGACAGGGAGAGAAGTGAACACACGTGGATGGAAAGTGCCGAAAAAATATAACTCGGTTTTATAAAAGTTATCAAGTGTTTTAATTACTGCTCGAATACTACACTTTCCTATCATTATAGATAGAGGTAAACATAGTTCGACAATGTTGTAGTCCCAGTTATTTGAGATATCTTTGTAGAACAATGTTATTATATCTCTTGAAATAATCGATATAGCGCCTTTTTTCTAGGACTTTCTGGGTCTCTTTTCATTTGTTTGTCATTCTTTCTGGGGCAAATATAAAAAATGTTTGTTGACGGAATTTGAAAGAACAAATTTCACTTCATATAATATGTGATTTTCAAAACTATGTTATTTTTTTGTGTTTGAGTAAATTGAATTTGAAATCATGAATTTTTTTGGTAAAAAACATCAATAACTTAAGATATTGACAAGTTCTGCATCGCAAAATGTTTGTAATCATAAGCTCTAAAAGTCATACGAAGACAGTTTTGATGTATAATTTGAAATATAAATGTTAAAGCAAATAAACCCGTTTTTTCAGGGTTACCCTAATACAACTTAGATAGAAAGCGCCAAAAACAATTTTATCGGAGATATTTGTTCTCTAGATAAAAACTGTCTTCAACGAAGCTGTTACATATGATAAAGCACTCATTTTTATATTATCAAAAATAGGGTGACCAAAATTTTCGATAAAATAATAAATTTATTTTCTTATCTTTATAGATAGAGATAAACATAGCTTGACAATGTTGTAGCCCCAGTTATTTTAAACAACTTTGAACAACAAAGCTTTTTCTATTTTTTAATATAATCGATTTAGCGTATTTTTTCTAAGTTCCATTAGGGTGACCATAAAAAACACGGGTTTTTTGCTTTAACTTTTATATTTCAAATTCTACATCAAACCTGTCTTAGTACGACTTTTAGAGCTTATCAAGACTAACATTTTGCGGTGCGAAACTTGTCAATATCCTAATCCTACTCAAAGTTAGTGATGGTTTTTCACCCAAAAACTCATGATTTTAATTTTAATTTATTCAAACACGAAAAGTAACATATATTTGAAAATCATACATTATGTAGAGTGAACTTTGTTCTTTCAAATGCCGCCAATAAACTTTGTTTATGTTTGCCCCAGAAAGAATGGCTAGCAATTGAAGAAAACGTATTTTTTGAGAAAAATAGAAAAAAATAGAAAAAAAAAACTTTGTTCTACAAAGATGTCTCAAATAACTGGGACTACAATATTGTTGAACTATGTTTACCTCAATCTATAGAGATACGAAAGTTAGATTTTTTATTTCATCGAAAATGTTGGTCACCCTATTTTTGGCAACATGAAAATGAGCGCTACATCATATGCAACAACTTTGTCAAGACAGTTTTCGTCTATGGAATAAATGTCGAGCTCTAAATGCTAATTTTCACTTAAATACATCTCCTGGACCATTGTGCATTGTGCACTGACAGTTCTGCTTGAGATTTTCCTAAAGATCTTAGCACCAATCATGGCACTCTTCTGGAAAAAAGGCTGTATAAAATTCTCCATTGGGTATTTTCTCTTGAAAATTAAGGCAGAAATAGTTTAGAGTGTATTGTTTTCACTGTATTTATATCGCTGTCAGTTTTTCTAAAATTGAAAAAATAGCGTCATCCGAAAACCAACGTCGCGAATTGATTTTTGGCAAGCACCTGAGAAGTCCTCAACTCTTTCATCGGGACATCAAAAAACAACTCGGAATCATGCAGACAACGGTGAGTCGTGTTATTAAACGTTACTACGAAACTCTGAGCATCAAATGAAAGGAGAAATGCGATCAGAATGGATGTTCTATTAGTGATCAGGATCACTAGCGTGTCGTGAACACGTTTAAGCGGAATCCCAATGCTTCGGTCAAGAATGTGGCCAAAAGTGCAATCTGTCCAAATCTTTCGTTCAGAGAGTCAAGAACCGGGCGGGACTGCATACGTACAAAGTGCAGAACGCTCCAAATCGTGACGAAAGGCAAAATACGGTGGGAAAGTCACGGGCCCGTAAACTGTACACCCAGATACTGACGAAGCCTCATTGTCTCATCATGGATAATGAGACTTACGTCAAGGCGGACTTCCGGCAGCTTCCGGGACTACTGTTTTTCACGCCCAGCACAAGTTTGATGTTCCGGAGGGAGATAGGAAGCAGAAACTTTCAAAGTTTGCCAAGAAGTTTGCCAAAGTTTGCCTCTGTTGAAGCAACACGAGGGCCTTCACGACGATCTTCTGGCTGGATCTAGCTTAGTGCCACTATTCAAAGGATGTCCTGGAGCGGTACAAAGCCAACGGGGTCACTTTCGTACCAAAGAACATGAACCCCCCTCCAGCGCACCGGATCTAAGGCTCATCGAAAAATACTGGGCTATTGTGAAGCTGGCATACGGAAGTATCCCAAGGAGATCAAATCTGAGGAGGCATGCAGAAAAAGTGGGTTTCCATACAGAAGAAGCTGCAGCTAAATGTTGTACATAGCCTTATGAGTGGAGTGAAGCGTAATGTATTGGTATGGTATTTGTAATGGTATTGAAGTTGAATGATATAAAAATGCCAAAAGCTTACTAATGGGTTATATTTTATTGTCTGAAAGTTTGAAAAGGATCGGTTAACTAGGAAATTTTTTACAGCGTTTTTTCCGTGATACAATTTGAAAAAGATGGTTTGTTATTTTCCCCAAACAACACATACAAAAACAGATAAAAATACATATGCAAGAAGGCAGTTCTAAATCGTTAGAAAATCAATGAATATAATTACTAATGTTTTTTTAACTGAAAACATCCTATTCTAAACATGCCTTAAGAGAGTATTCTAGTGTAGAGGCACGAATTTCTGACGTTTTTTCGAGCTCCGAAAAAATAAAACAATGTTTATTTTTGTTATCCATTTTCTCATTATTTGTTTATCTATCTTTTAACAATAAAGAAAAGAACGGGAAATAATTCATAATTAGAATAGCTACAAGCTGATGAAACGAAAGGGTTCAAAGTTGTGCCATGGCATATACGATTCCAGCCCTTCTGGTTATCTGAAACAAAAAAATCGAACAGATTCTGAATGAGTAAAGATGCCGCTATCGCATGAACCTTGGACAAGTCAAAAACATGTTTTTTGACAAAATGGCGGCCATTTGGAAAAAATGCCGTTTATAAGGTTTTTTTTCTATTCTCGTTTAACGATTTTTTTTTCAAAATAGTAAAATTGAAAAATTATGATTTTTTATTGGTTCATGCGACAGAGAGATGGATACAGATTGTATTCATATAAATCGGTTCAGTAGAACTTGAGATATCGTGTACGCCAGTTTGAAAAAAAAACTAGTTTCGAGAAAAAACGGGTTAGAAGTTAATTGTTTTGGCCGTACTAGATTAGATACCGCATCACTAACATGTCTATAACTCGGTACATAATGGGATTTTTGAAAAGTCCTTTCTAGGGTATATTGTTGAATGTCTAAACTTCAGAAATATACAGCCATATAGCCAAAATTTATTTTTGGAACCAACGATTAACTTTGAAAAATCATATCTCAAAAACGAAAACAATAGCATCTATGGTATCGATATATGTTATGTAAAAAATCCATAGCTTTCGAGAAAAAATATAAAAAAATTTAATGCCCTCTAGTCCTAAGCCATGAAAACAATAAAAAACGACTACAATCAATAATTGCGGAAACAATTTTTTTACAAGCTCAATATTTTTAAATAAAAGGTTAGCTTCAATTTGATATGTTGATCATCTAAACCGGTTCAGTGGTTCAAAAGTTATGAATTTTCGAAAAAAGTTATTTTTGGGAAAATGTGGAAAATGTTGATTTTTCGGACCTCCCTAAAATGAAAATGGGCACCCTAATTTAAAAATAAAAAACGGGTTCAATGTTTTGCGACGAAGAACAAAATTACCACTTTTGACGAAAATCTGAGAACCACTATATCGATTTTACATGGAATGGCTGTATATATTTTTTTTTCAAATTTCTATACTAGAATACTACCTTAACCATTTCTGAAGTACATTATAAGGATAAATCTATTTTTTTAAATCATAATAAAAAACAACCAATAATCATTTTCGTTCAAGATTCTTCGCTGCTTAAAGGAAACTTTTCAAACTATCAATTAGAATATTTATTTGATACAGAAACGATAATTTTCATTCATAATTTTCATTTCGGAAAATTGTTGATTTCTTCCATGGATATGAGGTCGAAGACATAGTAAACGCGGTGCGGTGCGATGCGATGCGGAGCGATGAACTGGAGCTCATCGCGTGCTATGACATACTGATCGCTTCAGATCGCGCGTTTTTGATGTTTCATTCCACTCCATACCACATGTAAACATCCCAGCACAAGGATGCCAGATATGATATGACGTCTTTATTCTGTAAACCGTTGAATTGTGAGATGTTTAATTTAGTAATAAATTGTATGTATGCGATATTTTTCTCAAAAAAGCTTCAACTGAACATCTAAATTTAAAGTACAGTGGCATTTGATTACTTTTTCTCAAGTGTCTAAAATTATTTTTCTCACTCACTCAATCAACGGCAATTTTCATTTTCATGTGCATGTATATTCCTGAATGCTTTATGATAAACCACGTTCAATGATATTTAAGATCGTTTTTTTTCTGTGAACATGGTAAATGAAAAGCCCTCAACGTAATAACGTGTTTTTAGAACTCATTGCAAAGAATATATAGTAAGTTACATTTAATGCGATATTCAACTAATTGGACCATCTGTCTATATATTTCCAACATTGTTACTAAATCTTTTCATTAAGGGTAAGTGATTTTGGTTTGTCCGATTTAGGGTGTTTTCTCGCAACTGCAGATCAATTTTTCTTAATGAAATCACACATAATCGAGACGAGTTTGGGTTTGTTGGAAAGCTCTAAGTCTCTAGTTGCTAATAATACCATTAGACGTTTAAATTATATTATATTTTGTTTTTTAACGATTTTCTTCAAAGCGAAATTATGATCATGGTTTGTCCACCTCTAATTATAATTTGTACGAAAAATGATCATGGTTTTTTCAGGTTCTAGAAATCACTATTTTTGAATGGAGAAATTCGAATTTTCAGGTAGATGTTGCATTTCTCATTGCTCGTGTTTCCTGCCATCATATTGATCCATTAATAATTCAGGTTTTCTTCAGAATATAGCCTTTTATTGGGCATTGTAAATGTGAACAGCACTCAATACAGATAAACTTTATTGCTGCTTCGCGCGATGAACAGCAAAACAAATCAAACAAACTGCAGCACGCCAAGCGGTTGCCATGGTTATCATATGAACAAACCAACATCAGTCAGTCGGACAATCCATGATCAGAATTGAGGTCATCGAGATCCACTAATTACAAGGTTTAGATATATAAATCTGAAACAAATGATGTGCAAGCATGATATTTACAATATTTGTAAGTGTCATAATCCAGAAAAGGTCTAAATACGTACCAAATAATAATCTGGTGGTTAATTATAAAAAAAAACTTAGCTCAAATGAGGGGCGTATTGACACCAATAGAAGGTGGATCTAAGAATCCTTTAAAACATGTGAATCCGTGAAAATATCCTAGAAAACGACTGTCAATCATGAAAAAGACAATTTTATTTATATTTTTTGAAACATTTGCCTGTAAAAATAAACGATTTGAATAAAAAAAGACAATTCGTCCAACTTTTGAGGTCCACTTTTCAAAGGTTCTGGTAATAATATTGAGGAGTTCTTTTAGTAATGAATTTATACGGATCCTGACTACGTAACCTGACCATGCAAAAAACATTTCAAAATAATTTTCATTCAATGTTTGAAAATTTACAATTGCCTTTGAACATGCTCATCTCATCTGCATCGATTCCATATTGTTATCAACGCAATAAATAAACGGTTCCTAAAGTGAAAAACGCTTTAAGTGCGATTCACATACAACATCCACGTCACGTCCACGTTCCGTCACGTCACGTTACGTTAGTTATTCTACCATCCCACAATCCAATCGACGAAAAAAACATCGACCTAACAACGACCGTAACGTTGTTACTTATTCACGATGACGACGATGAGGTATCGACATCTGGATACGGCATTAGTTTGTATGAGGCAAACTATTCTCTATCATATTAGTCGGCCCGAATCAGTTTATAATTGCCAAAATTTGTATGAAATTTTTTTCTTGGCATAATTTTTCCTACTTAAAGTACGTTGTCATGACCCTAATTTGAATTATTTTCTATAGACGTTCAGCTATTTTCAAAAAAACTGGTCATTATAATATAAAATTATCTCAAAACATATTTTTTTATGACGTTTTTTCACCACTTGCAGGCAATGGTGATTTTCACTTACATAGAGTACTAATTTGATTAAGGAAAAATCATGATCATTCATAATTTTCATTTTAAAAGTGTATTCATTCGTTCTGCAAATCCATACTGTCATGCCTATTCCCCAATATCGTCAACGCGGATAGCTCGTTAGTCGAAAATACTGAATAATTAAACAAACCAAATGGCATCACTGGTGGTTCTTTTTTCCACTCCGCTAAACTGTCATCTCAAACAAAAACAAATGGATCATACCAAGGCGCGTAGAAGTATATCCTAAGGTGGGCCAACTTGCTAAAACCACTCTTCAGCCATCTTGGAACTCTACTGTGCTTTGTTTGTAAACAAAACACAATACACTAGTGCCGAAGCTCGCTCGTGATCAGTCTGTCTCTTTCACGCTACAAGCAAATAATTCCCTTTCTGCTTTCTTCCGTACTGTTTTCATATACCGCTCCCCTAACCAACTTAGTGACGAAACGGCCTCACCTAGTACCATAGACCCGTCTTGGGATCATACAACTGGTGAGTATGAAATATATTTCGGCTTTTTATTTATTAATTATTTTATCTTGTCTTATCAGCTATGAATACATTCGACTCGTTTGCTTCCATCAATCGGTAAGTGAGAAAGATGATTTTTCCCATCACCACAGTGCGGATTTCCACTTCTATCACAGCAGCCAACAACATCCGTTTTCCTGCAGCAGTAACCTCCAACCCCTGTTGGCAATGCCGGGGGACAGCATCAACAGCAGCAGCAGCAGAATTTGACCATGGTATGGTTTGCGAAGAACTTTCCCCATTAGAGGTTCCGTGCTTCGCGCACATTCAAAAATCCTCTTCAGACACGAAAACTCAACGACAAGGAGGTAGTTATCAACTTGCTCAGCTGAATTACCACCCCGGAGGAACCCGAATGCACTGATTCCGTAGTATAGTAGAATGAAAATAGGCGAGGTTAGCGAACGTAATCGCATGATATTTTAATGTTCGCATTTTTATCCGGATTATACAACTGGTGAGTAGGGAATTCATTTCTGCTTTTCACTTACTAATCATTTTATTTTGTTTCAGCTATGAATACATCCGACTCAATCAATCGGCGAGTGAGAAAGATGATTTCCCTCATCACCACATTGCTTATTTCCACTTCTGTCACACCAGCCAACAGCATCAACAGCAACAGCAGCAGGACCTGGCCATCGATAGTAGAGCAATTTTCCCCATCGGAGATCCCGTGCTTCACGCACATTGAAGAATCCTCCTCAGCCACATATCTGTGTCATCAAGGGCAAGGAGGTATTCATCAATGTACTCAGTCGGATTTGAATCGTCAATCCAGACAACCCGGATGCACCGATTCCATTATATACCTTATGTTTATTATACATGGATTTTTATTATTATTTTTTCAATAAAATGATTAAAATCGATCAATGTATTTCCTTTTCATTTTCAATAACAAACCAATACAAACAAGCAGCAAGCAGTGCGGGAAGCAGCGCTGCAAGCAGGTCGACGCCTTGCACATGTTGGCGAAAAAGTGGCGTCAAGTTGTTCGATGAATGCATATAAAAGGTCGATAACTCGATTGCAAGGTGGCAGCATTTGAGGTCGATTGTTGACATTTCATCGACCCGATCTTGGCAGGCAAAACGGAATGTGGGATGTATTTCTTATGGAAACATCCACATACACAGGCAACGTAACGACCCGTCAGCATACGTTCAACGAAAACGACCGGCAGGATTTGTAGAAAAGAATAATTGACGGAGACGGACGGCTCGTTTGGTTTTTGTCTGGGCTTTGTGTCTCGGGGTTTAAGTAGTTAAATAATTGAATTCAATGATTTTCATTGAATTTTTCAAAATTTAGAACTGATTATAGGCATGCTGATTTGAAAGAGGGCATTGAAATTTAAAATTGTTGTAGGTGGCGACACCATGAATAACATCATTTGACGTGACGGTGCTGGTGGAAGCATTGACTGCATGTGTGAAGTGGTGGAGACGTTGACGGAACGTAGACGTTCTTCTCCGTAACGTTCTTTGTGAATCGCACATTACTAAACTTCACTCTATCACTACGTTTTAGTTTATTTTTATGAATTACAAAACAATTCGAGAAAAAACAGCACTCAAAGTAGAGTTGAAAAACACACGATTTGTTTACTTTTTCCTCATACTTTCATAAAATCCGCTAGACGGCGACACCGTTCCTTCTATGTCGCGAATGGGAGAATATTTGACATTTCGTTCCTTCACGTTGACTTCACTACGCCGTCAACGCCGTTAGGATAAAGGTGGAAACAGAATGCCGCGTTGTGCGTTGCTTCTCATCAGCTGTCATTGCTTGCGTTTTGTACTAAAACATTCGCCCGACGCAGTTTGTTGATTTGCAATCACAATCTAGCATTCGCGCCACTGTTCATGTAAACAAAAAGTCACAGGAGGGTTGTGTCCGAGACACGATCGCATAGTTGACGTAGGATTCCGTTAGTCTATCTGTTGATTTTGGATATGCTTGAAGAATTACATCGTTAAACTCTTTGATAATGATTTGGTTCTAATGTCTCTATTAGGGAACACATTTCGGTAGAAACAAAACTTTCTCCTACTTCCTTGTATTTGCAATCTCGTTTTCCCTCAGGCAGCTAGGTTTAGATGTCTCTGTTAGGGAAAACATTGAATATGAATAAAAGCTCCCCTTACTTTTATGTATTTGCAATGCCGATTTCACCCAGGCAGCATGGTTTTGATGTCTCTGTTAGGGACCCGCCGCATGTGTCGTCAATTTCGAACAATCAGAAGTGGGTATTGCCGTTAGGATATGGTTTGAGATTTTTTAATTGTTCGATAGTTAGTTTCTTGACATATATTATTTTATTCAATACAAAAAATTGTTATGGAGTACCGAAATCGATTGACGCAAAAAATTCATCGATCCATCATGAAATGACTGAGCAATAAGCGTTTAAAATTGGACAATTTTCACGATGTGCTCGATTTTCGATTTTCAATTTGGACCCTAGTACGTCAAAACAAAATAAAACTCGTATTAAAATCTTGTTCTTGTTGTGTCCACGGATCCATTGAATGTTTTTAAAAACAACACACTGAAATATCCGCGCTGGCGGCATTGAGCGTTGTTTATGAAGACAACTCTATATTATGAAGAAAAAATTCAGCAACAATGTTGGAATTGTTTAGCCATATGGTTGAAAGAATGTCAGAAACAAGTGTTTCAAGTTATCAAATAACATGATGTGAAAATATTCATTCAAATTTTAGAATTTAAAAACCGGCTTCGTGTCTTCTAATCTGATAGAGATTACACTAACGAGTTTGGGACCCAAATTATGGCCCTAATTTGAAGTTGGCACCAGACGTCGACACCATGTCACTGTCATCGCGAATTCGGCGCAAGCAGTTTAGAACAAAAGTTAGCGTTTAGTACAATGATGCTAATGACGCAACGCATTATTGTGTTCGACTAAAAGGAAACACACATATTTAAAATAGAGTGTCAAAGCACAATTGTCGCAACGCGACGCATAGCGCGGCATTCTGGTCCCACCTTAAGGCAAAGGCGGCGGTGACACTGGATGCAGGAAAGTGGTCGTACGCATTGTATTCAATAGTGAAAATAAACAACCACATTGAGTTGTACAATTTTTTTTGTTTCTCTTCGTACAATCAAACTTTTGTGCGTACTCCGAGCCAATGTCACCTTACCCTAAGGTTACTTTGAATAGGAGTACGCACGAAAATTCGATTGTACGAAGAGAAACAAACAATTTTGTTCGATAGAAGCTGACGAATTTGAACGAAGCAAGGAGGAAGCAATGTAACCACACCAATACAACTCAGTGTGGTTGTTTATTTTCACTATTGCATACAATTCGTACAATCACTTTTCTGCATCCAGTGTCACCACCGCCTAAGGAAATTGACGAACAATCAACAAATAGGGATGAAATTTATCAACCCATCCGTGCATTGTTTCACTTATCTAGATATGAAATATTTCGAGACGAAACTGTGTTTGATTTTTCTCTTTATTCCCTCTCTTTGCGAGAGAAAAAACACAGTTCATCTTGAGAGTGGCAGAAAGCGTCGTAAGGTCATCTGGAGGTTGAAAATTCTCCACAAAACGTCGAACCGTAGCACCGGCAAGAGGTAATTTCGCTTTCATCGTGATTTTTTGCTAACTTTATTATCACTTTCACTAGAAGTGTGTGCGAGCGCTCTAAGTTATCAGAATTGCATTAACAGTTTTATGTTCGTTTTTTTCTGTAAGTGATTACACAATTCTGTTGGCAGCTTTCGATACTAGTCATTCAAGATGGGTCGCAAATTCTGTGTCGGTGGCAACTGGAAGATGAATGGCGATAAGGCCAGCATCGCCGAACTGTGCAAAGTTTTGACCACCGGACCACTGCACGCTGACGCGGAAGTCGTTGTGGGATGTCCCGCACCGTACTTGACCTTGGCGCGCTCCCAACTGCCGGACAGTGTAGGAGTTGCCGCTCAGGTAAGTTGTTTCATGTTTTTCAATACTAAGGGGGTGTGTGATGCAAAATGGGAGCGCTCTTTGATAAGAGATGATGTAAAGATTGATTACCCCATTGGAGTTGAGCCAAAGCTATTTTTACAAGCCAATTCATGTTAAATGAAAAATGATTTTTTCTCAACAGAACTGCTACAAGGTTCCGAAGGGTGCTTTCACCGGTGAAATTTCTCCCGCAATGTTGAAGGACCTCAACATCGGATGGGTCATCATCGGTCACTCTGAACGCCGTGCTATTTTTGGCGAGTCAGACGAACTGATCGCCGAGAAGGTCGCACATGCCCTTGCCGAAGGCCTCAAGGTTATCGCCTGTATCGGTGAAACACTGCAGGAACGTGAAGCAGGCCAAACCGAGGCTGTATGTTTCCGTCAGACCAAAGCAATTGCCGATAAAGTGAAAGACTGGACCAACGTCGTTATTGCCTACGAGCCAGTGTGGGCTATCGGCACCGGAAAGACTGCCACACCGGATCAGGCCCAGGATGTTCACGCTGCCTTGAGGAAATGGTTTACCGATAATGTATCAGCTGATGTTGCCGCTGCGATTCGCATCCAATATGGTGGTTCCGTCACCGCTGCAAACTGTCGTGAATTGGCCGCTAAGCCAGATATCGACGGATTCCTGGTCGGTGGCGCTTCGCTGAAGCCAGAATTTGTGCAAATTGTCAACGCTAGACAGTAAACGAAGATTACCACAACCAAATCGCCGCTCATCGTAATGGAATACATGATTCGGAACCAAATTGCGTGAGCCAGTCACCTCTCTCGACTCGTATCCTAAGCGTAGTTGTTTATTCGACAGAATGCATTATCTTGTAAGTGAAGCAGTAAATATAAATGAAAAAGTTTAACGAAAAAAACTAACTAGTTTGCGAAAGAAATCGATTTTTGTTATATTTGGTTAATTTTATTTATCATTTTTTTCAATATTTCCATATTTATCATTCAAATTGAAATCATTGGGCATGATCACAAACATCACTTCACGGTGAAAACGAAAAGAATTGTATGTGATTTGTATGCATTTCATTCCGTTTTCACCGTGAAGTGATGTTCATGATCAGGCCCTTTGCATCTGAGTCGTTTTAGCCACTTTTCACAGTGCTCACCGATGGATCATATTCTTCTTTGTAAGCTTCGACAAGCAAACGATGAATATCAGCTGAACATTTCATTTAAAAGATGCAATAAAACTTCCCACAAATGGCATTTTTCCGGTACACAATTCCACATTTTCTAGCTCATTGAGAATATTGGTTCTCCACACTTCCATCAAAACAACCGTGATACATTAGGCAGTTGATGTAGCATAACTTCACCTAACTCTGATTTGGAGGCGAATGAACTGCAAAATTCAAAACCTTTTAAAAGTAAAGGACTGAACTGAACCTTCCGAGTTTTTAGACTAAATACACCATCTGACATCAAATGACAAATTCTTATTCCTGTTGGCAAATTATGCTGTTTGGTTTATGTTCCCTACACTGCGCAGGATGAAACAAGAAGAACTCCGACAAAGAAAAATATGCGTCATTCACGCCAGCAACTTGTTTTGGTCATGGAGTAGACATGAAAAGGTATTTCGAAACGCCGAGCAACAAAATATGTATGAAGGAATTCCGAAAAGTACTCTCCATGCACGACTGAAATTGAATGGTAACGTGAAAAACCCTAGAACGCTTTTTTTGACGTAGGATTACGTCTTACATTAAGGGTGCCAAATCAGAAAACAGGTCACGTTTTTATGAAATAAAGTTAACGTTAATAACTATTTTTGCTTTTCACGATTTTAACGATTTGCATACCAACCGAATCGGAAATGTTCTATAATTTGTTTGATGTCCTATACATTACAATTCCGTAGTCTGTATATGGTTTAAATTGATGAAAATTGGAAGCATTTCCATTCCCCCATACATTTGTTCCGACCATTTGTGTGCTTTCCCGAACAGAGTTGTCAATAACGGGCAACCTATACAGCCACTCGAAACAACGAAGGGGGATAGCGAAAAGAAAATATTTGCGAAGTAAACTCCACCCTTGCATAATAAGTAAGCTGTCAATAGCGTATAAGTATTGCATCTCCTCCAACAAAGGTCGCTTATTCTGCTCGTTTTGTGTTTTATGTTTCCCCTCGAGCTGTGAACGCTAGCGAATATTTCACTTGAAATGCATCTGGCATTGAAATTAACACAACCATCCGAGCCATGGCAAAGCAGGCGAAAAAAGAGAAGAGTGTAAATGATTATAGGTTGCTTCTAGCCATCAGTGTTTGGCTTTGTGTTTGTTGCTTGTTTTCGTCGCGCGAAACTTAGGACTTTTTCATTTCCTGTACATGTAAATAGCACACCTTCGATACTTTTAGTTGCCATTCGTATTTGCTCTCGTACGCATCGGCTCTGTGCTGATGCAACAATGCTCCTAGCTTTGTTGACGGTTTTGACCGAGAGTCGAGAAACGATTTTTCATAAAGGATGGTCGGAAAATTCGGAAAATTGATTTCTCATATGTTTCAAAATTACATCATGATAAGCGTTGTCGAATGACGAATGGATCCATTCAATGTTTGCGCTATTGAAATTGATCTTTGTTTGAAAGTGAAAATGGATTTTCAGGTTAAATAACGCACTCCTATACATTCTATCTTCTATATCCATATAAATAAAAATGGAAGGCCAAATGTGGCTAAGCGCAAAATCCGAAGAAGGAAAGGTCCCTTTTGAGCCGTCTTCATTTCGTTGTACTCGTTGTATTCTGCCCATAGAACAATGTTATGATGAGAAAAAGTTTAGAAATTTGTTCTAAAAATTTATATCAAAGCAATACTTTTGGGCGCGACCGGCACCCGTTGTGGTCACTAGTGAAGAGTACAAGAAGCATATTTGGAAACTGAAAAACATAATCAAGAACAAACAACAAGAACAAGCTTTTATGCACAAATCTTCATTAAAATTAGCATTTAAGTGGTGTTCGGAATTTTAATCAAGTTTCGACGCATGATTCAAATTACGAACAAAAGATGTTTGAACACACTATTCTCGGGCAACAATATTGGGGTACAAGGACAATCCAATTCGGGAGCAATAATATAAAGAGACCATTTGTTAACAAATGTAGGTCGCAGGAGCAAACCAACGAGAGAAAAGGCCCATTTATACGTTGCTAGTAGCTGACTTGTCAATGAGCAGCTACTGACCCGGTGGACTCGCTTGACAATTGGTTGACTCGCCTCGTCCGTTCACACAGTGTGAGCTGCTGGCGAGACACGAGATACTACGGCACGGGTTTACCAGGGATGCCATGCGATTTTTCAAATGTCCATCAAATAGTCAGAAACAGCAATCAGGTCCGAATTTGTCAGATGATTGATCCGAAATCGACTTCTTTATTGGCATCTTAGGTTTTCAGTTGAATGTATCATTACACAATTTTAAAGCGAAACACACGCTGATCGTGTTTAAAAATATATACTTTGTGCTGAATTTCTTTGAACTGAAGATACTATCCGAAATAAGCAGAAAGAATATTCGGGCCAGTAATTGGATGCAAAGAAAAGGAGCAACAAATACAATATTGAAGGAACTCTACGATGAGGATCCCCGAGATTACAGAGCAGTGTAGAGAATAACACCTGAACAAGTGGAAAAACTGTTGGATTTGATTGCACCACAAAAACAACGCCAAGATACACTCAGGGGGTCTCCGTAGCCACATTGGTTGCGCGTTCGCTTAGTAAGCGATCGATCGTGAGTTCAAAACTCAGGACCCTCATTGACCATCTTTGTGTTGCTACAGAATAACTACGTCCACGCAACAATCATCAGCGATGGAGATCGATCCACGGTCGAAATAAGATCGATTCATCCATGCAACTGCTCTGCTCTGCAAGACACATCGGGCTGCTGTTCTATAAATAACTCAACAATGATCAAACAACTGTCTCCGCTGTCCGGTCTAACTGGATCATGGATGAACAGAAGGAAAAACTCTTACGCCTAAATGGCTACTGTGTAAATGTGTACCATATGCGATGGTATAGAAGGGACTCTAGCGCCGAAAAATGGCAACTGTGTTATGTACTAATTATAGATATATGATAACCATGTGACATGTACACGATTAAAATTCGGCTCTGTAACAGCTGAAATGCTAATGAGCCTTAAATAAATAAATGGGATAAAAAAATACACTCATGAGGGATGCTGTACCTGCATGAGGCCTCATGAGGCCTGCTGTACTTGGTATTAACAAGTTTTTCCGCACAGTAACTCGATGTTGATAATTCCTTAATATTTTCCTTCGTTGATCGTATTGTTTTCACATATTCACGTTGGAGAGCCTTAACCGAGTCATTTTGATTGAATGAAATACTTTTCCGTTTACTATTTTTGAGAGCATAGGCAGCCGTGACAGTGTTCCGAGCTTTGCAATACAATTTTCTTAACCAATGTTAAAGTTGCTAAAACTTACATTATAGACTCGTTAAACGTAAAAAGTTGATGGATCTGAGCCTAGAGGCACAGAAGGGATTTTGACATAGGACTGTGATTGTGTGGAGTAATTTCATATGAATTGAGTTTTTTCATTGTTCAAAATCTGTAATTTTTTTATCTCTTGGTACATCAAATAGAAGCCCTGAAAAAAAACCGTTTTCGTATGAACTTGTATCCTTTAACGCGATAGAATCCAGAACCACATTCTGTTCAAAAATGTACACAAAAATACCACTAAAGCCATTGCTACCTTTTTCTTCTGTTTATTCTATTATGCAGAAGAAAACAAGGAGTCATCATTTATCATCTTTAAACACAAGTTTAAATAGTTAAGATCTACATAAATATATGCATAAGTCAAATGAACCTATGTGTCGCCGCTAGCTGAAATCAGCTGTTAGCGTTCGTTCAATTTTCCTTCCACCAGCTGTAAAGCGACAATATGAGCGCGCTGCCGTGCCACTGACCGAGCGGAGGATCAGATTACAAAGAGCTGATTCATTACGCGCACGCGTTCGCGAGTATGGATATAGGTCAGTTGTGCTAGGATCAGCAATTAGATTTCGTCGCGGTTTAACCTAACCAGCGACTGGAAGAGAACATACTGTATAAAAAGTATAGCATGGACACATATTCCCGATTAGAAAGGGATACCGAATTTGAACGCCCTTTGCTTCCCGGGTGGCAAAATATTATTGAATGAAATTGTAACTCCTTTCACACTGGGAAGCTAGGGGCATCAAAATTGCTGACAATCCATTATCTTAGTATTTAAGAACCCACAAAGCATGTAAATAATCAGTATCAATAAAGTATCCAAAGAATATTCAAGTAGTACGTTCGGGTCCTCTACATCCGAAAAAGGTTTTCCTCCGGCGTGAGGAAGTTTACTAAGTTGCATCTTTCACTTCGCTACAAATCCTGAGTTACTCTGTTTCACTTGTGCTGCAAGTGGAACATAGAAACTTACAAACAAACTTGGAATTAGAATTGGCCTGTACTGCAGGACGGTTCTAACCAAACCTCTCCCGTGCAAGGAAGTTATCATTGGAGTTCTCGTTACGCGGGATTTTCATTGTCTAACTTCTGGTTAAGTCTTGGACGGTCTGTTCAGCAGAACGTCGAATACTGACCGGCAACCCAACTCGCGTCGTAAGGTCGGCGTGTATCGATCGCCGACACTATGGTTACAGAAAAATATTAAAGATAAAAATAACATTTTCTCCTTCGTTGCCACGATGTCCGGAACATTGTTTGGGAAAGGAGAATGGGAACATTGAACAAGGGAAAGGAGTAGGCTTTTAAGGAAGACATATATGGTGAACATAATATTGAGATCGCGACTACTCAAGCTACTAAAATATGATGTGCGTTAACTTTCTAAATCATCAGCCAGTTAAATCCATTAATTGCATTTTTACATAAAAAAAACAACATACTCGATATTATGACAACCTGGACCACAATCACATAAATTGTTAGTAGCAAGACCGACACGATAAAGACGTGAATGAGCCCGAATTGATTGAAATTTGGGGATAATGGAGCAAAACCATCTTTCGAGATCATCCCTCCATTGATCCTGCAACTGATTAATGCCTATTATTGGCAAAAGGAGAATAAAGTGCGGTTCACATACAACACCCACGTCACGTTCACGCCACGTTACGTCACGTTACGTCAATTATTCTCCCATGCAATTCTTATGAAAACATACACATACACCGAAAACGGAAACTTCGACTTGCCGTTGATGGTGTATGTGAATGTTTCCATAAGAATTGCATCGAAGAATAATTGACGCAACGTGACGTGGATGTTGTATGTGAATCGCACTTAATTCATAACACGTATCGACTCGCAATGTGAGATAACGCCCGTATGTAGGCAGCAAAATTGCTCATTGGGTTGGGAAGCGAATGGTTAGTGCAATCGAAAAAACATACCCAATTCAATCGACAGATTGTTAAACTTTTTTACTATATTTCCTGTTCGTGTCTCAAACAAACAAAAAATATAAATTTTCTGTCTAATGGTATATAACACTACATATGTTGCAATCGCGATTTTGAGTAATATGCGTTTGAAAACTCTTAATGAATCGTTACATTTTTCGTAGTGTGACCCTCTATATAGAAAACAAAGACATAGTCCTATGTCAAAATAATAATTGTATTGATATCGACATAATTTTATTCTATTGATTTTCATGACATGAAACGCTATGACTCAGAATTAACATTTTATTGATGGTTTTACAGCTGTTGCGATGATGTTGTCTGGCATCAGTATCGAAAAAATAACGTTTTTTTCACCAATACAAACAAAACAATCGCGGAAAATTGAAAATTTAACTTTCAGAGCACTAGCTCGAGTTTCTCGACGTTTTTCACTATACAGTGCGACGGCAGATGAAAATTTAATATCTTGTGAGTAATCGATTAGAGTTTGGTTGATATTACTTGATGGGAAGTGTGCGAAAACGATCATTGTCTACACTCTGTTCCGCAAAATTATTGATTTACGGGCGATGGGTGAGGGAGGGAGATAAAAGAAATGTGCCATTGTGGCAGCCATTTGTGACTTCCTTCCACCTTCATCTTAATTGCGCAGAATATGGCGGAGTTACTGTACATGCCTTTCAAAAAAATGTGATGCTTTAGCCAGCCACACATAAATTCCTATTAGCCAGCTAGTTCAAAATAAAATGAAATAGAAAATGTACTCATAATGTTGAGGCTCAAATGAGTTTGATCATAAGATTAACGAATAATGACAAAAAAAACTCAGTTCAATCATACCGTCGAGTCGTTGGAGTTCGAACAATGTTATATAACCAACATCACGTTATTATTGTTTGAGCATAACAAAGAAATGAATTGAAAAAAAGCATTCAATACACTACTTCCACATTATCATAAATGTCTTCCACTCCATCTATCGCCTTTAATTTTTCCTTCAGTTTATCTAAAGCGTCCATTGCGTCCGGACTCAATTTAATGGTGCTTTTCGGGAAAAAGGCATGTTCGCTATGCTCGATTGAATAGCCTAGTTTTTCCAACTGGGTTTTAACTTTGTCAATCAGCGTTGGATCACATAAAAACTAGAAATTGGACGTAAAACTGTAATCATAGAAGAAAAACTCTATATACAAATCCTTACTCTGACTAGCTTGTTTGCTTCGTCCATTACTTCAACGTCTTCAGCACCAGCCTCGATGGCATGCTCCGTACAAACCGACTCAAGCTCTTCTTTCGGAACGTTCGTCGCTAGAATAGCTTCCACATAGCCCTGTTCGTTGAACTGATGCTTCACGTCACTAAACGCAGAGCTAAAAGTTGAAAGATATAAATTTGAACATCAAAGAATCTTCCCTAGGTAACCCACTAATTCTTCCTCAAAATTGTAGCCATTTCCATCTTCACCTGTGGAAACCGGTCCGTGTAGAGCACACACATCATACTGGCCTGGTCCAGGACCTTGATCTCCAGGGTAAACTTCTTTATCTGTCCACCGGATTGTGCAGCTTTCTTCAGAACGCCCTTTATCGTGGAGTTGGGCATATTCTTCTTCGTTGCCTCCTCGATAACGGATCGCAGGGTTGTGTTTAACGCCGGATTTGGTCCTTTAGCTGATCAATTATAACAACTAGACTTTTTGGTCATAATAAAACCGTGTGACATAGCAAATACCTTGGATAGCTAGTCGTATTTGCCGGGCAAGCTTGATGAACAGAAGTGACTTCCGTCCATCGTTTAAGGCCTTTATGTGACGAATGTTCTGCCACTTCGAATGACCTGCCGATGTTGGTGGACTTGTGTGGAAAGATTCAATACCAATCGGAAAAGCCCGACGACGGACGGCAGCACGCGGCGAATTGATTAGTAAAAAACGGAACATTTTCGATGCGATGTCGAGCTACGATACAGTCAAGCACCGCAATAATGGAATTGAAGTAAAGAAAGCTACTTATTATTTAATTTGTGTTTTTTTTTAATTAAACTAATCGACAAGAAAACAACTTCGTTCACGCTATCGAAACATTTTAGCCGCAATTAACTGCGATTGAGCACATCTCCGATATGTTACCGCACTATGTTTACATCACAAACCAAATGATTTTGACAGTTCTCTTGCTCAACAGCAAAGTACGTAGCAAGGCGGTATAATAAGGTGGAACGTTATGTCAGAACTGCTGTTCAGCCATTACTTGAGTTCGAATTGACAGCGGCCAAACGAACGGCTACACTGAGAGAAATAATTAGTAAATATAACGAATTTTTTGGTAAATACTACCAATCTATAGTCATTTTCGACCGTACTAATAAACACATATGTCAATCAGAACCATGATTCGGAAGCCCAATATCGGCTACATTTTGTCGCCGAAAATGCACGTATCAGAAATATATCCTTATTATACCTCCGTATTGCCTTATGGGAACAATGAAAATGGTTAATACGCGATTTTCTCCACCAATTTTCGGATATGACAATATCCAAGCTTACTAATGTTATCGAGTAAAATATACTAATCTCTGGTAGGGATGCGGGTTTGTTGACAATTTGTACAAAAAATTTGTACATTCTACTAATTTTGCATTACCAAATGTATTTAGTAGTTTTCGACCGAGGATTTTTCTAAAGGTAGAGTTTTCCGAGAAAGAGGATAACAAATGACATGCAATGAGGAGTGCATGCCGCTGTGTTTGCTGCGCATAAATGTTGGTTTTGTTTACGCTGTTGGCATCATGGTAGTGTTTCGGTGAATGCTGCAAGTTATTGTCTGCATTGCTGTTCTACGGGACGTGAGGGTTGTTGCCGTTGCTGCTGGGATTGGAAACTCAGCGATTGTGGGAGCTTTGCTAGTGGGTATATAAAAGAGGTGGCTCTTAATAACCGTTGGGCTTGTGCCGTACTGCTTTAGCTGGAGACTCGCCTGATCGTTCGGGTTGTGAGACACAACAGCTAGTTCGATTGAAACCAGCCCAGCGTAGGTATATGTTGGTGGGGACCGCTTGAGCTAGTGCTCTGAAAGATAGATTTTCATTCTTCAATCTTCGACAATGGTTTTGTTTGTATTGGTGAAAGCATCGTTATTTTTTCGACACTGATGCCAGACAACATCATCGACACAGCTATAAAAACCACTCAATAAAATGTTATTCCTGAGTCATAGCGTTTCATGTCATTAAAATCAATAGAAGAAAATTGTGTTGATATCAATACAATTATTATTTCTACGTTTAATGGATCTATAATGTAAGTTTTAGCAACTTTAACATTGGGTAATAAAATTGTATTGCAGAGCTCGGAACACTGCCACGGCTGCTTATGCTTTCAAAAATAGTAAACGGAAAAGTATTACATTCAATCAAAATACCTCGGCCAACGAAGAGAGAGGTTAAGCCTCTCCAACGTGAATATGTGAAAACAATACGATCAACGAAGGAAAATATTAAGGAATTATCAACATCAAGTTACTATGCGGAAGGACTTGTTAATACCAAAAGAACCCCAACTCGCGTGTGTTATAAATTTGCTCATGTTACGCTCGCGTATAATCAGAATTTTACTTCATATGCAAATGCACCTTCTGTATAAATTTATATTTGCAATTGTTCATCGGGACATATCGTTCATACATTTTACTTTAGTATTGAATTGTTATTTTTTTCAAATGTATTCAAAGGCTCGTGTTAATGAAGCGCCACACAGTCTGACACAGTCAGTGAATTGATCTATTTACGTACAATGATCAAAACAAACGAAACGAATTGCTCTCCTCTCACAAACACTATTACCCCATTTTTACACGTGGTTTGGTGGCTTATCAGACGTGCTCTGCAATACAATTTTATTACCCAATGTTCAAGTTGCTAAAACTTACATTATAGACCCATCAAACATAAAAATAATAATTGTATTGATATCAACACAATTTTATTCTATTGATTTACATGACATGAAACGCTATGACTCAGGAATAACATTTTATTGAGTGGTTTATATAGCTGGTTCGATTATGTTGTCTGGCATCAGTGTCGAAAAAATAACGATGCTTTCACCAATACAAACCATTGCCGAAGATTGAAAAATGAATTTTCAACTTTCTGAGCACTAGCTCGAGTTTTCCGACGTTTTTCACTATACAGTGCGACAGCAGATGAAAATGTAATATCTTGTGAGTATTCGATCAGAGTTTGGTTGATATAACTTGATAGGAAGTGTGCGAAAACGATCATTTTCTTAACACTGTTTCGCAAAATTATTGATTTTTGGGCGAGGGGTGAGGTAGGGAGATGAAAGAAATGAGCGCCATTGTGGTAACCATTTGTGGCTAGCTTTCACCTTCACCTTAATTAATTATTTTAGCGAAATAGCTATAGAAATTACGCGCTGCACTATATTAATAACATGCGAATAAATGTCTCTTTACGTAAAAATATTTTTCTTTTAGCGTCAAAGTCATATACACGGAGAAAAATAGAAGACATTTCTGTTATGGCTATGATCCGTATCGATGGAAGCAGATTGATTATTGAAAAAATTTCACAGAAACAATGCAAATTGCACATTTCGATTCTATACCCAGATTAGGTTAAGTGTGCTCCCATTTATGCTTTGTACTTTTTGCCCTGAGATGCTGGTATCGTGAGGAAGTAAACATCAATGAACATTCGTGTGCAGATATCCTTAATCGGTGGTTAGTTTCGCCAAAAAAGCAGATGATTATGTTGAAATTAAGAACATATTCAGCCAGAAAGATAAACCAACCCTCAGATATGATTTCCGGATACCTGAATGCTCTGCGGAGAAGTGAAATATGGTTATAAGAAAATTGAGGGGAAACGAAGAAAATCCATCAATTAGCTAATTCATGGAAAATACAAGGAAGTATTCGAACTAGAGCTCGGGCCTCTGTGTCTTGAATCTAGGTCCGAACAACTGATCCTTTCCTGTTATTTTTTCGATTCAAATCTAGTGGGAAAGTGAACATGAATATCGCAAAAAAGGTGCTAGTAAGTTAAGCAATATGCGTCACACAAAAGCTCTTGTTCGGTGAATAGCTTGCCTAACTGTTTCACAAACTTCATGTTAGTTCTATGGAATATTTCGCGCTAATAGAAAGATCGCAACTATATTTAAATCACCTACAAAAACGTCGATTGATAATGAATACGCTTCTGCTGCCTAGAAGCTACGAATGTAAACAAATGATGTTTGCCCAACAGATGCTCTGCATGTATGTGTAGCAGGAGCCCTATTTACATACACTAATACACATATATTTGCCATAATTCGTATAATGCTAGTGGCGCATCATCCATAGGGGGCTGCCAACTCCGACAAATAACGAGAGCAGAATCCGAATTTTCTGCAGGTGTAGTATTTTTGTATTTTTTTTCACTACCAATTTTCACGAAAATCTGAAAACCATCTGAATTAGCTAATTAATGGATTTTCTTCGTTTCCCTTCAATTTTCTTATAACCATATTTCACTTCTCCGCAGAGCATTCAGGTATCCGATAATCATATCTGAGGGTTGGTTTATCTTTCTGGCTGAATATGTTCTTAATTTCAACATAATCATCTGCTTTTTTGGCGAAACTAACCACCGATTAAGGATATCTGCACACGAATGTTCATTAATATTTACTTCCTAACAAGACCAGCATTTCAGGGCAAAAAGCACATAGCCTAAATGGGAGCACACTTCACCTAATCCGGGTATAGAATTCTAATGTAACAGCTGGCGCGGAGCAGTGAAGCAGGCGGCTTGAAACTACAGTTGCCAGCTTTCAAATGTAAGGCGCTGCTGTTAAATCGACATGTGAGTGATATCGTTTCCCTTCCCTTCTATATGTCCTTCTTTACCCAGAGAAATCCACCCCTCCCGCAGATTGTCCTTGTCTGAAATTCATCCTTTCTAATCTTCCAACACTCCCTTTGCATATACAACAAAATCCCTCCGCCGATATTATTCACAACCATTTTATCGAACAAACTGAAATACCAATATAGAAGAACTTTTAAGACCGCAGCTGAAGAATATACCAAAAACTAAAAAAAATCAAATTCTAAAAATGTTTATAAAATACGTCATCTTCATTATGCGATGTAATAACGTTATTGATGTAGCCTCATTAGAATTCGAACTAGAAAACGAAGCTTAAAATAATTATTTTGTAAAAACTTTTTTTTAACTTATAGAAAAATAAATAATTTAAACATTGCCAAAAAAAAATGAAAATTTATGTACTTGTTATGATTGTAATTTCGATTTTAAATGAAATAAAAAGATAAAATGCATATTGATATATAAACCATGTTACATATTTTATAAATATGGCACCGATCCGATTGCATTTGTATGAATTTGTATTATAATAATTGATTCCTTCTACGGCTTTTCGCTTTGCGGCCAAATTTCGTGAAACGGATCTAGGCCGGAAAGCGAGGAATAGATGTAGTGAGAATAGTAAAACAATGTAATAGCAATGGTAGGTTTTTCCTATTTAACTAGCCGCTCACATGGTTTACAATGCAAGAAGCAGCATTATTCCATGCTCAGAGGACACAAAACTCAGGTGCACTTTGACAACGATCAGATGACATAATGTGTTGAAGCTGAGAGTTGATTTGGGGATGTTGCTGGTAGAAGGTACCGTCATTGAACCTTCTAACGATTTTTACTTATTTGATCCCATACTCTAAAAACAGGCCACAACGTATATCGTCGGTTCATTATATTGTAGAGGTAGGGTAAATGATCTTGGTTTGTCCGATTCAGGGTTTTTTCACGCAACTAGTAAATGCAAATCGATTTTTCTCCATGAAAATCACATATAATCAATACGAGTTTGGGTTTGTTGGAAAGACCCAAGTCTCTAGTTGCTAATACTACCATAAGACGTTGAAATTATTCAAATTTTTATGTTTTTTAACGATTGTCCTCAAAGACGAATTGTGATCATGGTTTGACCAACTCTGATCATGGTTTTTTTTTTCCAAAGAATGATCATGGTTTGTCCGGCTTTTTTGAATGAAAACATTCGATATCATCATATTGATCCATTCATAATTTCAGCTTTCTTCAGAATATTGCCTTTTCTTGGGCATTCTAAAAGTGTTACCCTTAACACAGAGAAACTTTGTTTCTGCTATGCGCGAAGGACACAATAAACAAACTGCAGCGCTCCAAGCGGTTGCCATAGAAATCATGTGGACAAAACAACATTATTGAATTGGACAACTAATGATCAGAATTGAGTTAATCAAAATGCGTTAATTTAATGATTTAGCTATGTAAATCTGATACAAATGGTATACAAGAATGATGTTAACAATATTAGTAAGCAGGGTTGCCAACTATAATTTTGAAAAATCAGGAAGAATGAACATAAAAATCAGGATAAATCAGGATAGTTCATATTGGGTTGTCCGAAAAGTTAATGTCGATTTTTTGGAGAAACAAAAACGCATTACAATTTAATTTTATATCCGTAGTTCTGTTTCACAATATTTCGTCATCTTTCGAACAGCTTAAATATTTTATCCTCCCAGAACATCTTTGCTTCCTCGTCGAAAACTGCTGCGAGCCATACATGTCAGAAACAGGTTGCTTGGTAGTAGCTCATAATACAGAATGCATTCCAAAGAAACAAAGTAGATCTTTTCTCGGGCGAAGACCGGATATGTAAAAGAATTAATAAGAATGGTATAAATCCTCGCATAAGTGGAAATGCTAGTAATTATATCTGACCTTTGATCGTTTACAATTTTTCCGAAAACCTACAGCATCACTACAATGAATTGCAGAGAAATTAACCTCCAAATATTCTCTGAATTCATCGTCCATGCTTTGGAATGAATCTTTACTCAACAAATGGGGAAAGCATATCAGCGGTGGAATACTTGTTGATTTTTTCCTAATTTTTATGATATTTAGTACAGTTATTCTGTGGATTCCAAATTTTCTCTTGAGTAATTTTACACTCTGAAACGTATTCCTACACCTAAAGTTAATCTTTAGCACATGTTATGGCATCCCGATTTATTACATTAAATGAGCCGAAAAATAACAGAAAATGTTTTACTCCCCAATACGTGTATATCATTTGTATAATATATATGCTAGAGCCAATATGAGCAAGCGAAACAGGAGACACATTTAAATGAAAGCATACGAAAGCTTTTCGTATAGTTTGCCAAATATACGACCCAGACCGATATGTTCTCGTTCATGTTCTTCTTTATCTTCTTAGAAAACACTTTCCAACTTCATTTTATGATGAGGTGTAATATTATCACGCTTTTATACATCAGCGCTGGCAGCTATATGGATAGCGTGGTTGTGCGAAATATCTTTGCATTCCAGCCGGCCTTTGTTCGATCCCCGTTGACGTCGTATGGACTTTTTTTTGGCACAATCCCAAATGAAATGAGAAAAGAAAACAGAAAGAGATGTCTGCTCGCATACATACAGACTTTTTTTTAAGCTTTTAAAGCAGCTCATTTTTTGCGTATTTGATCCCCCAGCATACGAAATGCCATTATTTCTGCCAAAGATGAAATGTTTTCAGCCAACGCTAGTTTCAGTGTACATTAACTCATTGATTAACTTTACTCTGGGGATACATCTATATACACATTATCCTCAATAAAGCAATGTTCTTCCTCAAACTTTATCTCGTTGTAAGTTTAAATCCTCTTAAAGCCAAAAAGAAGAAGAAGGATCTCGTTGTAATTTCATAAATTCTTCACACAATCTGGTTTCGTGAAATTTACTACCACTTTTTTTGAAAAGCCACGAAACAAGTGAGGGTAGAGATAAAAAAGTTCAGTACAGCTTTGCATTTAGAGAATTTAACTTAATGTAATATATATACAAGTGCGAACCGGAGAACTATCATGACAGAAAACTTTAGCATGGAAACCAGTATATTAATTACGAACAATGAAAAGAGTACAAAAATCAGGATCATTTCAGAAAAATCGGGATAAACTGAGCGTTCGTCATAAAACCAGGGAGCGGGCTAAAAAGTCTGGGAAATCCTGAAAAATCAGGAAGGTTGGCATCTGTTTTTGTAAATGTTATAATCCAGAAAAGGTCTGAATACGTGCGAAATAATCATCTGGTGATCGATTAAAAGTTAGCTCGAATGAGGGGCGCATTGACACCAATAGATGGTGTATTTTATAATCCTTTAAAACGTGTGATTCCGTAAAAATATACTATAAAACTACTGTAAATCATGAAAAAGACAATTTTATTTATATGTTTTGAAACATTCGAATACCTGATTTGACAAAGGTGTACTGAATTAGAGCGTTCAAAAAAGTGGACAAACCATTATCCTATTTTCGACTGGACAAAATCATTTACCTCATTCTCTCGACGGTTGTCTTCTAAAATTGCTCATGGATACCCTCCGCCATTGGGTGAATTTGCGACGTTATGTCAACTTGGCATATATAAAATTCCAATTCGATAAACCAACGAAGCTTGAATTATGTTTAATTTTTATTTTGCTTTTTTAAAAAAAATACTTATTAGTTATATGATCTCAATGTTCTTTGCTGAGATCTTTACGTTTGTATGCGAAAGTTGTTTGGATTCGTCGACGAGGATGCGATATCACTGATAGCATTTATCCTATCTTAACACTGACGAGCAGCGCTTATCACTGCCAGAGAGCATCTATTTACAGATTGATTATAACTACCATCAGAAGCAGGTGATGCTGCGATTAGTTTGCATCAGTAAGTGGCCCAAGTCTGGTCGTAATGTTTCCGATGGCATTTTGTACAATTTTACTGGGGCTGTTTTTTGCGGAACGAACATTCGCTTTCGATCGGTCGCTTTCAACAGCTCACTTGAAGCTACGGTTCGATCCACAAGATTGTACAATCACATTCGGGGAGTCCGTTAGCTTGAGCCTGTTGATTGAGTTTGTCTCGAATACTCTCGCATACTAGATAATATACAATGTAATTAAAACTTATTTCCCCAGCGGATCAACTATCACGAATGTATGCGTTCAATTCAATATCGATGGAAAAGAGTTCGTACAAGTGTCACCGAACGTCACATGGATAAATGCAAATCAAGACTTTAGCCGGAATAGTACACCACTGGAAGTCATTGGACTGCGTCCTGGAAGATTTATAGTCAAGCCCACTATTACTCCCGAGAATACCGTTGATGAACGAAGGTTATTCGTTCGGTTGAAGGTTGCCCTTTCAGAGCCGCTGATTTACATATCTTTATTGATTGGGTGGACATACACGGTCTGTTGGTGCAGTGGGTACTACCCGCAACTATTGTTAAACTATCGACGAAAAAGTGTGGTGGGCTTAAGCTTCGATTTTCTCCACATCAACATTATAGGTCACATTTCTTATGCTGTTTTCAATTCATATATGTATTGGGATAGTTACACTGAGGTGAGACCTGTTTGTTGGACTATCGAATGTCTCAACTGACCATTTGTTTCATAGGAGGAATACTTCAACCGCCACCCGTTCGGCTTGAATCCGGTGATCGGTAACGACGTGGGATTCGCCTTTCATGCATCGATCGCTACTGGCTACACGATTGTACAGTGTTACTGGTATGAAAATGGAGGCAACTCAGTGTCTTCTACTGCCAGAGGCATTATAGCCTTTCTTGTTATCACGATCATTGTATCGGGGGGCGCTGTGTTGATGGGATCTATCCATTGGTTGGACTTCCTGTACGTATTGAGCTACATCAAGCTGATCACCACGCTGGTCAAGTATTTTCCCCAGGCGTACATAAACTACAAAAGGCAAAGCACAGAAGGGTTTGCCATTATGAACAGGTTGCTTGACATCGCCGGGGGTTTGTTTGGAATATTGCAAATGGTCATTAATGCGTGGAATTTTGGTAAGCGTTCTGTTTGAAACATGTGTATTGATCATGGTGATGCAAACTCTTTTCGTTGATCAAGATGATTGGCAATCTATTTTGGGTGATCCAGTGAAATTTGGCCTGGGGGTATTCTCAATTTTGTTCGATTTGGTGTTCATTACGCAGCATTATGTTTTGTATCGGTGAGTTAGAAATTTGACTAAAATATTTGGGTAACTATCAATTAATATCGCGTTGCAGAAAACCAAAAAAGATGCAAACTCACAGTAAAGTTCGAAGAGATACTGCTTACCACGTAACCACGAATCAATGCGGCGAAATCTAGTGAACATCAAGTTATGATCTTTAATTATGTTGACTCATTTTAGTTCAAGCGAAATGTATTAATCTGAGTTCTATCGTTGCGATTTTTTCGACGGTATTGTATTCAATCTTATTCCTGAAAAACTTAGTTTAGGAAATATGACACGATGGAGTGGATTTTGCGCAAATTAGAACTTTGAAAGGAGAACATAAGTTTAAAAACTACAGTGGTAGACATTCGTTTAGCCGCACCCTATTTTTCCTCAATATTTTTAAAATAAGTCAATTCTTTCATAAAATTTGTTCATAAGAGACTATTATTGTTTATTTTTATCGAATTCATTCTAAAAAAAGTATAAATTCACTTTTTGTTTTCTGAGTAATTCAAATATGTGGAATCAGGGTGGACATTCGTTTAGCCGCATCCTAAAATTTCAATAAAAGAAAATTTGTGCGGCAAATTTCGAGTCCAATCGGTAGCTAATATTTAGTATGTCCACCTCCATTTCGGATCACTTTGAAAACTCGATTTGGCATCGAGTCAGACAGCTTGTGTTGCCATATTGATTATAGCTCAACACTCCTGAATTACTACTGCCTTGAGACTGGAAATGTTGTCAAATTGTCATCCGTTTGCATAGATCATCTCGGCCAAGATTCTCCATATGTTCTCTTTGGGATTGCAATCGACTGCAAGCAGGTCATTCAAGAAGCGAAATGTCCTTCTCGGCAAACCATGCCTTCGATTGCTTGGAAACGTGGATCTTTACATAATTCTGTTGAAAAAACGACATCCTCGGTAGCGTTATTCTCAATATGGCCAATCAAAACGTCCTTTAGTAAATGAAGGTACTTTTTCGGAGTTCATTCGGGTGAAAATGATACAAATGGGAAGCTTGCTGTGATAAGAATCGGCTCCCCACACTGTCAAACTTCCGCCCCCAATGTTTCACTTCGATCTCACGACATGCCGTTGACTTAAATTATACCAATAGCAACTGTAACAGTCCGGACCATTTAAATTGAATTTTTTTCGCCGGAAAATACAACATTTCTCCATTCTAGTTTCCATTCCATGTATAGCCGGGCGAAAATGAGATGGTTCTGCTTATGGGTGGCGGTCAGTTTCGGCTTCCCTTGAGGTTTCTTCCACATGATGTTTGGTGACTCATTCAAGATGCGCGCAATATGCCTCTTCGTTACTGGAACAACCGATTCTGCCTTATAGCGAATTCGTTTTTAAAACTGAGTCAGTGCCAAACTGACTCTGTAATAAAAAAACGTTTTCAGTTTCACGAATGCGGTGGTTTGTTGGTGTGCGTTATATAGGGTGAATGATCTTGGTTTGTCCGATTTGGAGTGTTTTTACGCAACTAGTACATGCAAGTCGATTTTTCTTCATGAAAATCACATATAATCGATACGAGTTTGGGTTTGTTGAAAATCCCCAAGTCTCTAGTTGCTAGTACTATCATAAGGTGTTCAAATTATTCAAATTTTTATGTTTTTTAACGATTTTCCTTAAAGAGGAATTATGATCATGGTTTGACCACCTCTGATCATGGTTTGCTCAAAAAATGATCATGATTTGTCCGGTTTTAGAAATCACCATTTTTGAATGAAAACATTTGAATTAACAAGTAGATGTTGCATTTATCATTGCTTGAGTTTACTGTCATCATATTGATCCATTCATAATTTAGGCTTCCTTCAGAATATTACCTTTTCTTGGGCATTTTAAAAGTGTTCATCTCAACACACTCAACACAGAGAAACTTTATTTCTGTTATCCGCGAAGGACACAATAAACAAACTGTATCGCGCCAAGCGGTTGCCATAGAAATCATGTGGACAAAATGACATCATTGAATTGGACAACTCATGATCAGAATTGAGTTCATGAAAATGCGTTTATTTAATGGTTTAGCTATGTAAATCTGATATAAATGGTGTGCAAGAATGATGTTTACAATATTTGTAAGTTTTATAATTCAGAAAAGTTCTGAATACGTGCGAAATAATTATCTGGTGATCGATCAAAAGTTTGCTCGAAAAAGGGGCGCATTGACACAAATAGAAGGTGTATTTTAATCCATTAAAACATGTGATTCCGTAAAAATATACTATAAAACTACTGTAAATCATGAAAAAGGCAATTTTATTTATATGTTTCGAAACATTCGAATACCTTATTTGACACATGAGCGCTGAATTTGAGCATTCAAAAAAGTGAAAAACCATGATCATATTTTCGACTGGACAAACCAAAATCATTTACCTTAGTCTGATTTGTTTATATTTGCTTCGGAGGTAAATTATTCTCTTTCAGATCAGAAGGGCCAAGTGCAGTGTAAAAATATAAAAGTTTGAATGAAAATTTTTACTTCATATTGTTTGATTACCTAACACATGTAGTTCTGACACTCACTTAACCATTTGTCGATGCATTTCCTGTTTATTCCACAAATAATTATATTATTCTGTGATATAGGGAAAAACCTCTTATTTCATCACATAAAATAAATATTCGATACGTTAAAGTAAATTTTCATTCATAATTTTGATTTTGAAAGCAGGTTTATTCCACCTGAATATCCATCATTATTTTTGCCTCCCAATGAAAGCACACGTAGCTTAATGCCGTCTACTCGAATATACTCTCCAAAATCAGAATCCGAACTGGATTACGATTCCAATAATACAAAAGCAAGAGCAGCAGGTTTTCCATTTTCATAGCCTTTATTTTTAGATTCTCCAAAACAATACTCGGAACTTGATAGTTCAGTATAGTTGTATTGGTGAACCCGAGTACCAACCCGTGAAACATCTCAGTGCGAAACTAACAGCTTTCGGGGCGAACTAGTGCGACACTGAGTGCGAAACTGAGTGAATAAAAAACGTTTTGACAGCAGTTAGTGCGGCACTGAGGTTGAAACTGAACAAAAACGAATTCGCTATTATGGTGAAGGTGGAAGCTAGCCACAAATGGCTGCCACAATGGCACTCATTTCTTTCATCTCCCTCCCTCACCCATCGCCCGTAAATCAATAATTTTGCGGAACAGAGTGTAGACAATGATCGTTTTCGCACACTTCCCATCAAGTAATATCAACCAAACTCTAATCGATTACTCACAAGATATTAAATTTTCATCTGCTTTCGCACCGTATAGTGAAGAACGTCGGAAAACTCGAGCAAGTGCTCTGAAAGTTAAATTTTCGTTTTTCAATCTTCTGCAATGGTTTTGTTTGTATTGGTGGAAGCATCGTTATTTTTTCGACACTGATGCCAAACAACATCATCGAAACAGCTATAAAAACCACTCAATAAAATGTTATTCCGGAGTCATAGCGTCCCATGTCATGAAAATCAATAGAATAAAATTGTGTTGATATCAATACAATTATTATTTTTACGTTTAATGGGTCTATAATGTAAGTTTTAGCAACTTTAACATTGGGTAAGAAAATTGTATTGCAGAGCTCGGAACACTGCCACGGCTGCCTATGCTTTCAAAAACAGTAAACGGAAAAGTATTAAATTCAATCTAAATGCCTCGGCCAACGAAGAGAAGAGTTAAGGCTTTCCAACGTGAATATGTGAAAACAATACGATCAACGAAGGAAAATATTAAGGAATTATCAACATCGAGTTACTATGCGGAAGAACTTGTTAATACCAAAAGTACCCCAATTCGCATGTATTATAAATTTGCTCATGTTACGCTCGCGTATAATCAGAATCATATGCAAATGCACCTTCTATATATATTTATATTTGCAATTGTTCATCGGAACATATCGTTCATACATTTTACTTTAGTATTGAATTGTTATTTGTTTTTTTTTTAAATGTATTCAAAGACTCGTGTCAATGAAGCGCCACACAGTCTGATAAGTGAATTGATCTATTTACGTGTGCTTTGCTCTTCTCTCACAAACACTATTACCCCATTTTTACACGAGGGTTTACCTATACTACTACAATGGCTAGCTTCCACCTTCACCTTAATGTATGAGCAGGACATCGTTTCCTGGTTGCTTCTGTCTTATTCGACCTTTAAGACGCAAAGAAACTTTGGTGTTCCCATTTGTTGGTCGTTATATCCCATATTCCTGGCAGTATTTAAAGAAATTCCGTACCACTTTCTCAGATCGATCAATTTTTGTTACGATCGAGCGATTAGAAAACTTTTGTTCACTGAATATCTTTATTATTTTCCGTCCCTCTTCCGTCAATAGAGTACCTTTCGCCATTCCTTTAAATTCTACGTAAATCACTAATCTGACCAACTTCTTACGTTGCACATCTAATATTTATCTTGTAAATTGAACATTTCCAAGTATTTTTTTCAAAAAACAGAAAGTGGGTTATATCTATGGTATAACCGCAATGGTGACGTAGGACTACGTCCAAGATTTTATGCATCCAATATTGGATACGAAAATATCCTACTGATGGGGAAGAATAATCTTCAGAAGCTATCCTGTTAATTGCGATTGATTGAAAAATCACAAAACCAAATGTATTTGGTCACAGTGTTACATGGATAGAAAACATTCAAATAAACTCTTTAACATGAATGTATTTTTAAATTCCCAGAGGAACTGGCAGATTATTTTCCGGACCTTTCTCGATGCTGAATGGCATCCACACGGAAAGAATTCCGCGCGTGTATGTGTGTGTGTAGCGGCTGCTTCGAGATCTTCCCGGGGAACCGTTTATGGCATCACTCTCCTCCTGATGGATACATGTATGGCCTAAGGTGCACAAACAGGCTCTTGGTGACACCGTTCATCAGCGCTTTCATGATAAACGAAGAGCTTCACCACAACAGCGAACTGAGTGGATTTCCGAGCGGCGCTCGCTTATATACCGATTGGTGATTTCAATAGCCTGTTTTGAAAACAATTTTAAGTTTTTGGATCAAAAAGTAACAAGTATAGAACGCGTAGACATTTTATCTTTCGAATGAAGTGTTTATCATACCATTTCGTTCAGTTGTTTAGGAGCTATTAACGTTCAAAATCTCGGTCTCCGGCGTAACGCTTTCTTTTTCGAAACTTTGATTTTACACCCCGGTATAGAAATGAAAGACGTAGTCCTACGTCAAAAAACGCGATTCTTTCGGTACACCCGTTCCACCGACAAACTGTTCACTTTTCTCTCCCGGGTCTACAACCTGAAGGAGCAGAGCACTACAGGAAACATTAGAAAAGGGACAAACACTTTGGGAGCGATTTAAACACGCGAAAACTTTTAATAATGACCAAAGCGTTTATTCTGTGGTGTCAATTACAAAGGAATGATGTGGAGTGAAGTAAGGTAATGTATTAGAAAGACTTTCAACTTTTGCAGATCATTCGTCTCTAGCTTTGAGAAAGGCCTTTGGAAAACTTTACTTTTCGACTCCTATTTCTTCACACTCCTTCATGTCTTGAGAAAGGCATTCGATCCCTCACCGTCCAGCTCGTCCAGCAAACGATGTTCACAAGTCGTTGTCCTCACGAAGAATGGATTTGGAGTGGGTAAGGGAATGGTTTTGCATTATAGAGACATTAAACGTTTACAGTTCATTCGTCTCTTGCCCTGAAAAGAGCCTGTGGTATTCGATTGTCTAATGAATAAATACTCAAGTATTACCGGGAAACAATAACTTATTTATTGCACGCTTATAAGACACGTTTATTCTCTTCTCTACGAATCGAAAATGTCAAACCTATCCTTTGTCAGGACAGTACTCAGGTACTCAGGCTCAGGGTTAACTACTGCAGCTGCCTTTATTTGTATCGTATCTAAGACAAGACGTGACAACTGGCTTCTTACTCTTCTTTCTGCATTTTCGTCGACCAAGTGCTAGATAACAGTAAAGCGGGATGTGAAGGTTGCCAAATGTTAAATTTCGGAAGATTATTTCCCATGAAAAACATGTGTTCTTCGTATCATGTATTTTCTAAGCTGCACCATTTTTTTGTATTAAGTTTTCATCCGAATGTCACATATTTTAAACAATAAGTACTTTCCTGTTATTTTGATATGCAAAAAATTAAAGAAAACTTGAAAACGTTGATTTGATAGTAGGAGTATGTGTTGAAATACATGAAATGAATTTATAGTTCATTTTATTTATCAAGAGATTGTGGGCCTTACCGTTTACGCTTCACGATGAAATCAAAATGAACTACACGCCATTAAATTTCGTTTCACGAGTTAAAGAAAATGATAGGTTTTCAGGTAGAATGAATCCTTTTCAAAAAGAAATTATGAATCAAAATTACCTTCTCCGTATCAAATTAGTGTTCAATGTGAATGGAAAACTTTGCTTTCTTCAGTTGGTAAAATGATCTTGTACAAAAATTGTATCTGAAGATAATTTTATGTTATAATGATAAGTTTTAGTGAGAATATCGGAAAGTGTATAGAAAATAGGTCAAGTTAGGGTAAGAAAGACGTGCTTCAAGTAAATAAATAACGCCAAGTAAAAATTTTCATTCAGATTTTAGCAATTAAAAAGTGCCTTCTGGCCGAGTAGTAAGACTTGTTAAAAACTAATTTCGTATCCAGATGTCGACACCGTATCGTTGTCATCGCGGATACACTTCATTTCGTTTTCACCGTGAAGTGTATACAGGAATAAGGCTTTATAATTCAACTTTGAAATCGTTCAAATACTAATAGTACTGAAATACATTCCCAAAATATAACATAGCGTTTATTCAAGTTTTTTTTAGGTATGTGTGCTTTACACGAAACACGAAAGAAGTACCTGGGACCGTGGATCATGTCGATGTTACCAATTCGCGATGACGGCGCAACGGTGTTAACATCTATAAATTTTGAGATATTCTGACCAAAACTTACCATTATAACATAAAATTATCTTTAGACATAAATTTTGTATGACATTTTTTCACCACTTGCAGGTAAAAGTGATTTTTATTTACATAGAGTACTAATTTGATTTGGGAAAAATAATTTTCATTCATAATTTTTATATTAAAAGTGTGTTCATTGGTTCTGCAAACCCATATTGTCATGCAAACTCCCCCAACTTGTAATATGAAGTTCAATGCCGTCAACGCGGATTTCAGTGAAAATCAGACCTGCGAGATAAACGTACATCGCAATCGACATTCACAATAGTCTACTGTCGGCTATCGCACTGATCGTACTAAAGGGTGTGTCACATCAAATTGCATCACGGAAAAAACGCTGTAGAAATTCGCCCAGTAGACCGATCCTTTTGAAAATTTTAGACAGTAAAATAAAAACTATTAAACAACTTTTGGCATTTTATTTTTATTCATACTTCGAGCCCAAGCCCGTATGCTCGCACCTTCCTCTTTACCCCGTCCATAAGGTTTTGTACAACGTCAGGTTGTAGTTTTTTTTGAACAGAAATCCATTTTCTCTTGAAGTCCGTCTCCGATTTGACAACTTTTGGGTTCTTCCGGAGGGCCTGCTTCATAATCGCCCAATATTTCTCTATTGGGGGAAGCTCCGGCGCGTTGGGCGGGTTCATTTCCTTTGGCACGAAGGTGACCCGGTTGGCTTCGTACCACTCCAACACGTCCTTTGAATAGTGGCACGAAGCGAGATCCGGCCAGAAGATGGTCGGGCCCTCGTGCTGCTTCAATAGTGGTAGTAAGCGCTTCTGTAGGCACTCCTTAAGGTAAACCTGCCCGTTTACCGTGCCGGTCATCACGAAGGGGGCGCTCCGCTTTCCGCAAGAGCAGATCGCTTGCCACACCATGTACTTTTCGGCAAACTTGGATAGTTTCTGCTTGGGAATCTCCTCCGGAACGCTGAATTTGTCCCCTGCGGAGAAGAACAACAGGCCCGGCAGCTGACGAAAGTCCGCTTTGACGTAGGTTTCGTCGTCCATTACCAGGCAATGCGGCTTCGTCAGCATTTCGGTGTACAGCTTCCGGGCTCGCGTCTTCCCCACCATGTTTTGCCTTTCGTCGCGGTTAGGAGCCTTCTGAACCTTGTATGTACGCAGGCCCTCCCGCTGCTTGGTCCGCAGGACGAATGAACTTGACAAATTCAGCTTATTGGCGACATCCCGGACCGAACTTCTCGGATCACGTCTAAACTGCTTAACTACGCGCTTGTGATTTTTTTCACTGACGGAGCATCCATTTTTGCCGTTCTTCACCTTCCGGTCGATGGTTAGGTTCTCGAAGTATCGTTTTAGTACTCTGCTGACCGTGGATTGGACGATTCCCAGCATCTTACCGATGTCCCGATGTGACAACTCCGGATTCTCGAAATGAGTGCACAGGATTAATTCACGACGCTCTTTTTCGTTCGACGACTTTTTTCAAATTTACGAAAAATTGACAGTGAAGCATGGCCAACGTGATCTATACACTCTTATCTGATTATAAGCGAAAGCTGAAGATATAATTCCTAAAAATTAAATTTCTACAGCGTTTTTTCCGTGATGCAATTTGATGTGACACACCCTTTATTCGTGAATTTCAGTTTTGTCATATATGTTTGCTGCGTTGCAGTTCGTAATTTATTATTAACTAGCTAACCCGGCAAACTTCGTCCCGCCCATTTACTTGATTAATTCTCGAGTAATGCAGAAATTTGTGTTTTATTTGTATGGCAGCCACCCCTAAGAGAGGGGGGAGGGGTATCTAACCACCATAGAAACATTCATTGCACCCTAAAGTTTCCATATGCCTAATTTGGTTTAATTTGCTTGATTAATTCTCGGGTAATGCAAAAATTTGTGTTTCATTTGTACGGCAGCCCCCTCTAAGAGAGGGGGAAGGAGTATCTTAACACCATAGAAACATTTATTGCATCCTAAAACCTCCACATGCCAAATTTGGTTTCATTTGCTTGATTAATTCTCGAGTAATGCAGAAATTTGTGTTTCATTTGTATGGCAGGCCCCCCTTAGAGAGGGGGGAGGACTGTCTAACCATCATAGAAACATTTATTGCACCCTAAAACTTTCACATGCCATCTTTGGTTTCGTTTGATTGATTAATTTCCGAGTAATGCAAAAAATTGTGTTTCATTTGTATGGCAGCCCCCTCTAAGAGAGGGGGAAGGAGTATCTTAACACCATAGAAACATTTATTGCATCCAAAAACCTCCACATGCCAAATTTGGTTTCATTTGCTTGATTAATTCTCGAGTAATGCAGAAATTTGTGTTTCATTTGTATGGCAGCCCCCCCTTTGAGTGGGGGAAGGACTGTCTAACCATCATAGAAACATTTATTGCACCCTAAAACTTTCACATGCCAACTTTGGTTTCGTTTGCTTGGTTAATTTCCGAGTAATGCAGAAATTTGTGTTTCATTTGTATGGCAGCCCCCCCCCCTTAGAGAGGGGGGAGGGGTCTTAAAATATCACGAAAACCTTCCCCGGCCCCAAAAACCCCTACATACCAATTTTCATGTCGATCGGTTCAGTAGTTTCCGAGTCTATAAGAATCAGACAGACAGACAGACATCACTCCATTTTTATATATATATATATATATATATATATATATATATATATATATATATATATATATATATATATATATATATATATATATATATATATATATATATATATATATATATATATATATATATATATAGATAGATAGATACTAAAGACATGATACCTCTTATAATTGATTCTCATAAATATTGCTATGAATTATTCATTAAGTAGATTGTAATTGTAATGTAATGTATGTAATTTGTTGTCTACTATAGTTTGACGAAATAAATAAATAAATTCAACAGTAATAGATCAACATATGTTATCGCTTAACGGGATTACGCATGAAATGAAGTTGAACGACTATATACTCTTGCTTGGAGATTTCAATTTGCCAGGTATCGGCAGGACCCAATGTGTTTCGAAATATCTGTATCCTGTTTATTCACAGTCTACTATGAACCGCTTGAATGAGCGTCTTTTAGATGGCATTAGTACCGCTGGATTGTGTCAGATGAATGAAATCCTTAATGAAAACCACCGCACGCTCGACCTATGCTTCGTAAGCTCGGAAATCGCTCACAGCACAGTTGTAACCCAAGCACCTGCTCCTCTGGTGAAGTTATGTCGTCATCACCCCCCGCTTCTGATTTCTGTATCTGCTCCGTCTCCTCTTGTTTTCGTTTGCACCACAGAGTCAACTTTTTATGACTATCGGAAAGCTGATTTCTCATCAATGAACGGTTTTTTCCGTAGCATCGATTGGAATGAGATTTTAAATGACTGTGATATTGATATAGTAACGTCTTCCTCGTCCAATGTGTTGCTTTACGCAATCTAACAGTTTGTTCCTAAGAAGAAAGCCAGTAAAATAGTTAGCCCTCCATGGACAAACAGGAACTTAAAACGATTGAAATCTATGAAAAGATTTCACCTAAGGAAGCTTTATACGCCACGTATCTCAGCCGCATTCAAACAAATCTGCGTGCCAACCCAAGACGATTTTGGAAGCACGTTGATAGTCAACGAAAAGAATCTGGTCTACCTACAGTCATGACGCGCGACAACATTGAAGCGTACACTAGAGAAGATATTTGTGAACTATTTCGGAATCAATTCAGTGGTGTTTTCGTTAGCGAAAGTCTCAGCAATGATCAGGTCTCTGCAACTATTAAAAGTATACCCTGCCTGGCATCTATTGGAGCTTGTCCTGTAATAAACTCAAAATCTGTAGAAAAGGCTTGCTGTAATCTGAAGAAATCTACGAGTGCTGGACCCGACAATATCCCATCTGTAATTTTGAAGATGTGTTCTAACAGCCTCTTGTTACCGCTGAGCATCCTGTTCAGCCGCTCCGTCCTTAGTGGCACTTTTCCGAATGCATGGAAAAAATCATTCATCTTTTCCGTTTTCAAAAAAGATTGCAAAAAGGATGTTAAGAATTATAGAGCAATCGCATGCCTCTGTGCTATCTCCAAGCTTTTCGAGGTTATTGTGTTAGACTTCATTTCTCATGCTTGCAATAAATACATCGCCAAGGAACAACATGGCTTCATGCCCAAACGATCAACTGCAACAAATCTTGTTTTGTATACCTCGTTCATAGCTCTTTCACTTGAAAGGAAACAGCAGATCGACGCAATATACACCGATTTCTCTGCTGCATTTGACAAAATCAACCATAACATCGCTGTAGCTAAGCTTCAGCGTCTCGGTTTCAACGGCTCTTTTCTCAGCTGGCTACGTTCTTATTTAACCGACCGTGTCATGTCAGTGAAGATCGGTGATACCATATCTACTCCATTTCATGTAACCTCTGGTGTTCCGCAAGGGAGTCATCTCGGTCCATACATATTCCTTCTGTATCTTAACGACATCAAAGACCTTGGCGTCATGTTGGACTCCAAGCTGACATTTCGTGCCCACATTTCCTACATAACGTCTAAAGCATCCAAATCGCTTGGCTTCATTTTCCGCGTTTCAAAGCAGTTTAAAGATGTGCATTGCATGAAGGCACCTTACTGCGCAATGGTACGGTCAATTCTTGAGTACGCTTGTGTAGTATGGTCACCATACTACCAAAATAGCATTCAGCGAATTGAATCAATTCAACGGAAATTTGTCCGATTCGCCTTGCGCAATTTGCCGTGGAATGATCCTCTCAATCTTCCCAGCTATGAGGACCGTTGTAGACTGATTGGGCTGGACTTATTACGTTCCCGAAGAGATGTTGCCAAGGCCCTATTTACGTCAGATTTGATGTCATCAAACATTGATTGTCCTGAACTTCTTCGGTTAATAAATTTCAACATTATGGGCCTACCACAAGGCTCCTGCCTAAGCCCCCTCTTGTACAGTTTTTACGTCAATGATATGGATGATTGTCTAACTAGAGACTGCACGCTGAGACAACTTGCAGACGATGGAGTTATTTCCATCACGGGTACTAATCCCGTCGTTCTGCAAAAGTCGTTGCAAGATACCCTGAACAATCTGTTCACGTGGGCCCTCAAGCTGGGTATCGAATTCTCTACGGAGAAAACTGAAATGGTCGTTTTTTCTAGGAAACACGAACCCGCCCAATTCCAGCTTCACCTATCCGGCAAAACGATCCAACACTCTATGTTTTTCGAATACCTGGGTGTATATTTTGATTCTAAGTGTACCTGGGGGATTTGAAACAGAAATGCCAGCAAAGAATCAATTTTCTCCAAACAATTACCGGAACATGGTGGGATGCCCATCCAGGAGACCTCATTCAGTTGTACAAAACAACGATATTATCAGTGTTGGAATATGGCAGTTTTTGCTTCCGATCAGCTGCCAGGATTCATATTCTCAAGCTGGAGAGAATACAATATCGTTGCTTGCGTATAGTTTGCATTCGACACATACGATGAGTCTCGAAGTTTTGGCAGGAGTACCCCCGCTTACTCTTCGGTTCACAGAATTATCCTACAGATTTCTCATCCGTTGCAAGATCATGAATCCATTGGTGATTGATAACTTCGAAAATCTACTCCAACTGACTCCTCAGTCAAGTTTTATGTCTTTATACCATGAGTACCTTACCCACGACGTGCACCCTTCACCAGGCATATCCAACCAAGTTTGCTTCCCATACTTCTGCAATTCCTCTGTCATTTTTGATCTGTTCATGCGACAAAAAATCCATGGAATCCCAGTTCACCTACGCTCCGATTCTATTCCGCCGATATTTTTGGCAGAAAATGGGAAAGTTGGATCTGATAAAATGTTCTTTACTGGCGGTTCATTCATAAACGGGTCCACTGGCTTCGGCATCTTCAATGAAAATTCCAGTGCCTCTTTCAAACTCAAAGATTCTTGTTCCGTGTATGTCGCTGAACTGGGTGCGATATATTACGCATTAGGGATCATTGAAACATTGCCCATCGACCACTATTTTATTTTTTCAGACAGTCTCAGCTCAATAGAGACAATCCGCTCAATGAAAGTTGATAAACGCTCATCTTATTTCCTAACAAGAATAAGAGTGTTTTGGTCGAAAAATTATTCAAGATTACCTTAGCATGGGTTCCCTCTCATTGCTCGATTCCGGGGAATGAGAAAGCGGACTCGCTAGCTAAGGTGGGCGCTTTAGAAGGCACACTTTTTGAAAGGCAAATTGCTTATAATGAATTTTTCCACATTCCTCGTCAGTATACGCTTGCAAGTTGGCAGCGCATGTGGAGTGGTGATGAGTTCGGTCGTTGGTTACACACGATTATCCCTAAGGTCTCGACGAGTGCATGGTTCAAGGGATTGAATGTAGGTCGTGATTTCATTCGCGTGATATCTCGGCTTATGTCCAATCACTACAACCTAAACGCGCATCTCTATCGCATTGGGCTCGCAGCAAACAATCTTTGTGATTGTGACGATGGCTACCACGACATCGAGCATGTTGTCTGGTCGTGTATCCGGTTCCATGCTGCTCGCTCTCAGCTCTCTAGAGCACTGAGAGCACAAGGCAGACAATCGGATATCCCCGTCCGGGATATCTTAGGTAGCCGGGATCCTGATCTTCTGCTTCATCTATACCTGTTCCTCAGAAACGCCGATGTCAACGTTTAATGATGTTTCCTTCGTTGTGCCCCCGTTTCATATCCCTCCTATCCGATCGATAAACTTTTACTTAGTCGCGGCAATACATACACACACTCTTTACAGATGCACGGGCCGCAGGTTGTGCAGTCCACTGATCATTCAACAAGAGCCAAAGGTTGTACCGTTCATGACAACTCTACACGAGCTGATGATTGCGCCGGCTAGTGACCATTCTATCCTGGATTCCTCGAGTCGAGAAAGACGCACCACGCTAGATATGGGGTACAGACAAGGGGGGCGTTGCTGATTAATGGTCAGCTGCATTCCAATAGGAAGTATCCCGTGTCGGGCACACGTACAGAGCATCGAAGACTGCAACATACCAATTATGAGAACACTTGTAATACTAACCTCGAGCCAACCGCGAGTAATCGGTTACATATTACTAACATAGTTGTAAGACAAAAATTGTCAAAATATTGGACTCCCGGCCCCGTCAGGCTAAATATATATTTTGGAAGAAAAAAATAGCCGACGTTATTTGCGTACCAATAATTTCTTGTTCTTCCCATCATCATACACTAATTACGGTTATAATGAACCCGTTTCTAGTATGTGTCGTGTGTTTAACCGATGTAGTTCCTGTTTCAATTGTCATCTTTCTCGTTCGTCCCTTAAAGCTCTGTACTCTGTAGTCCTCACATAGATTTAGTTTACAAATAAGTTAGTTTTAAGAGGTATTTGTAGATTAGTTGTAAGTTTCGATCATTAGGGCACTCATGTAAAGCCTGTTGACGTTTTGTGAATAAATGTAAATGTAAATCCAGAAATGTAAATGTAAATGGTTACTATGGATTTTCACGATCGTTATTGTGAAAAATGGAAATCTCGTGCGCACGGAGTGTATCAAACCTATGAGAACATATAGGGAATGAGCTTCTGGAACTTGAGACAGTTATATAGGTCATAGTTTTGACGTAACCATCTACACATTGGGTGCTATTTCGAGTCTTCTACAACGTGAAAATCAATTCGCGCACATCTCGGTATTCTAAGAATCAATGTAAGTAAAAATACCCGGTGTAATGAACTCTGTTCATTTGTCACTAGCTGACCCGGCAAACTTCGTCCCGCCCAAAATTTATTTTTCGTTATCACATTCACGTTTCACGTCATTGTAATATCATATTATTTTCAGACACAATTCTCGTTCAAGATTTTTCAACCACTTGCAAATAGCATGTTTCTCCGTTACATGGAATAAATGTTTGATGTTTTCTATATGATAGAATAAAGACAGCCTTAAATCGGACAATTCCTTTCTCGAGTTTTGCTCTCAACAACACATTCGGCGATCCATTTTTATTTATATAGATAGAAGAAACTATAGGAGTGAGTTTTATCACATTAAAATCCATTTCCACTGTCGAACAAAGATCAATTTCGTTAGCGCAAACATCAAATGGACTAACAACGCTTGTCACTATGAAATTGTAGAACATATGGAAATAAAATTTTCGTAAATTTTCCCATTTTCTTCGAAGCTTTCCGAAAATTTTCAATTGTCATGTTTGGTGGGAATATGTTTGATTGAAATATGTGTATTATTTTTATGAGACCCCCCCTTCCATTCCAGAAGTAGTAGAGAGGAAATAGGTGTATCGAACCACCAAAAAAACATTTATTGCTCCCTAAAACTTTAAATGCCCAATTTGGTTCCGTTTGCGTGATTGATTAATGTGTAATGTGTTTCATTTATGACAGACCTTTCATTTGTATGGCAGTCTCCACTTAGAGAGGGAGAGGAGTGTCAAACAACCATAGAATCGTTTCTTGCCCCCTAAAACCTTCACATGGCAAATTTGGCTCCATTTGCTTGATTAGTTTTCGAGTTATGCAAAAATTTGTGTTTCATTCGTATGGCAAATTATTTAGAACGTGGGAAGGGGTCTCGAACTATCATAAGACGGATTTTTCGCCAACTCGTCTATGGGTTTGGCATGACCCTCTCAGATCTTAATGAAGCTTTCTGGGCGTGTAGACCTTATCTAATTATGCAACTTGGCAGACTTAGATTTCCGAAAATTTATCTAGACTAATATATGGAAAGTGCTAAATATTTTTGATCTTTTTTTTATAATTTTTTTTACTCAAAAATGGTTTCCTACAACATTCCTACAACAAAGTGATCTATGGAACAGTTTGAGGAAAAAAATTGAATATCCAGAAAAATACTGAAAAAATATTGTTTTTAAATCCTACACTGGAAAAAATCGATTTCAAAAACCAAATGACGATTTTCTCAAAATGGTCATCTTAGATTTTGATGAAATGGTAGATAAATTGTAGATATACATGTGCCCTAGAACTCTTGCATACATCGCAACTTGTACATAATTAAGGCAAAAAAGTTTTCATAACAAAAACTTGTTCAAGATTTTTCTTGAAAATTTTCTATTTTTTTGTACATCTATAGAAAAAATCAATAACAGGGGGAAATGGATTTGTGGGGACCCTTGGATGCTAAAGTACAGTTTTCAGTTTATTTTTGTAGTTAAATACCATATGTTTCAATTCAGAGAGCAACGACAGCTCTCAAACAATAGCCATCTGCCGAAAGTCTCTCGATCGGTCGGTTAGGTATCGAATAGTTGTTGTAGATTTAGGTTTCTATTAAGAGTCACTGTAGATATGATAATAATAAATGGATTGTATAGATAACCGAAGGAGAATAAAATGGCTCTGCAGTTGTTTGAAAATTACCAGTCGTGACCGGCAGAAAATATAAAGTGACGGAGAATAAATGGCATTATTTTGTTTCTGCGTAATCATCAGAACTCAACAAAGAAAAGTGTGACATTGTTTAGCAACATGAGTCAAGCCGTGATCTCCAGGATTTGCAAGGATTACAAGTGCAGTGCTGGTATTAACAACCCCAAGTGTAACCGTAATAAACTACGCCGGTTAACAGAAATAGAGAAAATACGTTTACCGGGATATATCCATCCGTTGGATGCTATTTTCGAGAAAAAATCTTGAAAAGGTTTTTGTTAGAAAAACTTTTTTGCCTTAAATATGCACAAGTGGCGATGTATAGGAGAGTTGTAGGACAAATATTTATCTACCATTTATCTGCCATTTCATCAAAATCTGAGATGACCATTTTGAGAAAATCGACTTTTAGTTTTTGAAATCGATTTTTTTTCTGTGTAAAATTTCAAAAAATATGTTTAAAATATGTATTTTTTTCTGAAATTTCAATTATTTTTCTAAAAGTCTTCCATAGATCACTTTTTTGAAGGACTTACCATTTTCGAGTAGAAAAATTTTATGAAAAAATGATCAAAATATGTTAGTCTAGATAAATTTTCGGAAAACTAAGTATGCCAAGTTGCTTAATTAGTAAGGTTCGATCGGTTCAGTAGTTTTCCTAGTCCATAAGAATCAGACAGACAGACAGCAATCCATTTTATGCAGGGGATTGTCAAGATGGCCGCCTCTTCGTAGCCAGCATAGAAAATCACGAGCATAAAAATCATAACCTTTGTTTTTGTTTATAAAATGTTTACAAACAAACTCATCATACGCAACGTACAACGTCAACAGATTGGTGCATTTCAACAGTTTCTACTCAAGTTGTCCAATATCACTACGATCGTGTCTTATTGAAATAAATTAACATCAAAATAATAAAATGAAGTGCTTCGTGCGATCCTGCCACAGTGATTTTAATCGCAATTCAACAAATGAAACTTCCGGATGGGTATCCAAACATCGTTTCCCGAAGAAAACTGACTAACGGAATCACTATTGCAAATGCTGAAAATATTTGCATTAACATCGACTCCATTAACTTTAAAACAGTGAGAGTTTGTTCAAAACATTTCACTCGCAACTCATATTATTCTCGCGTAACCCAACTATATTTAACCGATGCAGTTGTTCCCACTGTTTTTGATTTTTGCCAAAAACCTGACAGGTATTCATTTATTTACGTAAACGTACTGCAGGCTAGAACTACCAAATATTGTTCATTTATTCCTAACACAAAGTGAGTTTCTCATATCCGATTCACTCAACGGAGCATGTGTTTATAGTTCGAAGGATTCATATAGTTCCTGTTTATCACACCAAAGTCACACCCACCGTAACGTATCTCTTCTGGATCCAGAAGTAGGACGCAAATCCGACGCATCAGGTACAACAATATGTTTCTTAGACTTCATATACAATCAAATTTTTTCGTTAAATTTAGCTACCGCCGTTGGCAATAAACATTCGTCTGAAAATATTAAAACGCTTGACGTATCAAACACATCAGACTCATTCAATCTGAATGATGAGCTCCAAGTTTCCGGCCATTCGAAATCCAATTCGTCGGGTTTATCCAGGGAAAATTTGCTTTTGTGTTCTCAAGATCCCGACCTGCAAACGCCAAGTATACCTGCTGTGTTTGGCTTGAACAGTCAAGCTTATGAAGTTGGTGACATCAATCTTGAGAATTCGTACCTGTCAGGTGCATCCACCCAAGCCACCAGCAAATCTGATGAATCCGATTTACCAGGTTCAACCAGACGAGGCTACGAGCTAGGGAACAGTAACCAACATGCTTCCTCAAAAATGACGTCCACTACAATTATTTCAGAGAAACAAAACCGTAAAAAGTATAGTTCGAGTAAAATAAAATATATTTTTTTCAAAACATATCCATTTATTAGGCGAATTCGATACGCTGGTGACATTATTGGTCAAGATCTTACGAACGTCTCTTCGAGTTGCTCCCATGGCTGTTGATTTTCCACGTGTGTCCTCCAAGCATTTATTGGTCGGGGAACTTACGTTACTTTCTCCTTATCATTTAGAAGTTTGAGAAACTAAACACAGTACAAATGTAGTTTGCTGCGATATGAAAAAAATCAAATAAGGTGCCTTTTTTTCATTTATTTACTATGCAAATTTAAATACACTCGGATAGTCGATTTTCCAAAACAGTTATCAATCTGGTCATTGTTATCATGTTATTATAATGCGATTCAGATGCATAGATGCAGGAAATTTCTTTTCAAAACCGAAAGTTTATCCCCTAGTATAAGTTATTAGTTCCATTTTTTTTCTGGTTCTAAATACAGGGACAAAACCATCCTGAAAAGTTCACTTGGTTCCGACAACGAAACCAAAATCCTACACTTGCTCACTTGTTTCCTTCTTTCCGTAGTTTTATCGGATTCAAAACCTGAGTCCCATTGATGTAATTATTGATAGTAACAAAGAAGAGCATAGTGTAAAGAAATGTGCGCATAGAAAGACAAGTCAGATTAAAGTTATACGTTGAGAAATTTGGCGTAAATGAGAGAAACAAACTTTTTTATGTTTTACATATGATTTACGTAGGAAGAATTTAACAGATATGGAACAAACGATTGGAGCTACAATAATGGTCATTTGTAATAACGTAAAGTTTAATACTTAATGAATACTGATCAAAGAATCGGAAGTTATGTCAACTTATTCACCCGAATAGTACGATACAATGATTATACGAATGAATGTAAGAACATCTGAGACATTTTTTTATAATTTTTTTTTTGCAAATCGGTTGCGTGACTTGCTGGCAATATCAAGTGCTGTGCTCGAACAAAATTCCCTGGGTCGTATCCTCAAAACGACCCTTCGGACAAAGCGGTGTATTCCATTTCGATCAGATTCTGCATCTCCCGAAGCTCCTGGAACTTTTCATGATCCGAATATGTGCATAATTTACTGCCAAGCACATATTGCACCAAACTGAGGATAATCAGCGAATAGCTTACAGTAGCGATGATGAACATGATTTCACACTTTTCCACATCTTTGCAGAAAGCTTCAACCTTGCTCTGGTCACGAATTTTCATATCCTCTTGTTTGACCCCGGCAGAGAACATAAAATCTGAATTTAAAACAAATTCATCAACAAGCGTTTTTTCCACGAGTAATAATACACACTTACAAAATTACGTCAAAACTATATCGCTCCGATGGGACCGCAGATCCGGGTTTTCACAAATGTTCCAGAAAATAGTGAACACGAAAGTAACCATACTAAAGAAGCAAAGAATCAATATCCAGGCGATCTCCAGTATGTAGATTATTTCCATAAACACGACGCAAGATATACAACCACCTACACGGGAGCCCCAGGCCCGATAAACCTTATACCGGGTGGCCCTGTTGCGATGAATCCAACGAAAAGTATCATCATCGAGGCGCCGATATCCACAAAAATCATTTGAACCGCCTCAGTCCTGGAATGAATTATAGATTCAGTGCGTAAGATCGTACTGATCGGAGCCATTAATCACCCTAAAAGACGTAGAAAACTTGCTCCGCTTGGTCCAGCATGATGATCGCAGGTGACCTTCGGCACATTTTGCCGCAGAAAATTCCTTCGCTAACAAGGCATATAACCGGTGCTATCAGCGTAGCCTAACAAGATTAACATATGATTTCCAAGAGCCGCCTCAAAAAAATTAAACATAACTTTGTAAGTTAACACGAAACGAAACACCGAAAACGCCATCAAAATATTGCGAAACAAACAAAATTGACCATGACAGTTCGATTGAATTATGTGCGAGGTACGTGAGCAACGTAAATAGAACACCAGGTATATTACACCGCCATATTGCTCTCCAATACAAAGAAGCTAGTTTTAAAATCACTGCCACTGTTATCGCGGATTCTCCTAAAACTATTTTTTGCTTTTTTTCTTTGCCTACCACTACATGAAAAAAGCGGAGAGTAATATACCTGGTATTTTATTTACTTTGATACGTGAGCCGCGGGCCTAGTTTTATGCTGCCTACGCTAAATTTGCACTGGTTGAGATAGGGGTGCCAGGACTCTGCTTCCACCAGCACCGTCACGTCAAATGCCAAACGAATGATTCAATTAATTTTATTCATGGTGTCGCCACCTACAACAATTTTGAATTGCAATGCACTCTTTCAAATCTGCATGCCTAAAATCAGTTTCGAATTTTGGAAAATTCAATGGGAATCATTGAATTCAATTATTTAAATGCTTAAACCCCGTAGTCCGACCCTTATTCAACAATAATAATAAATAGAATAATTCTCTCAACTAGTCGCGAATGATTTTCACTCCGAAATTTGGAGCTAAGCGATATGTTGGCATAAAAAGTACAGTAAGTTACTTATAATGCGATATGCTGAGGCACCACTCAGTGTCGTATTGGAGTCGATTTTGATCAGTAATCGGCCATTCGCGACTGTTAGCGACTTTCAATGTGGGGCCATAATTTGGGCCCCGAATTCAATATTTACAAAAATGTCCAATTAGAGGTAAAAATGTCTAATTAAACGTGTTGCATCACAGATCGGTTAAATTAGCTTAATGTCGATTTAAATGTAAATTACTGTACAACCAAATCAAAACAAAAGCCGAGACACGAAGCCCAGACAAAAACCGTCCGTCTCCGTCAATTATTCTTTTCTACAAATCCTGCCGGTCGTTTTCGTTGAACGTATGCTGACGGGTCGTTACGTTGCTGGTGTATGTGAATGTTTTCATGGGAATTGCATGGTAGAATCATTGACGTATCGTGACGTGACGGGACGTGAACGTGACGTGTATGTTGTATGTGAATCGCACTTAAGTGAGACACATTTCTGTGCGAAACAGTTAGTACGAGTTTCTTAAATTATTTTTCAAAGATGAGAATTAAAGATAATACAATTTGCTGTAATACACTTTATTGTTCTATAGTAGCTAACGTTACCCGTTTGCTCTCATCAGCCATTGCTTTAATTCTCTCGTCTGAACTGTTCCCTCCTTGTAAGCTAAAGCTTTCGTTTTACAATCCCTCCGAAATATGGCGCGATTCGGTTGAGTATATACTGCAGTGATGTTTTCAGACAGTCGAGATTGTTGCTACATACGGCATTCACATCCATGCTTTGTGTTCTTTAATATTCACATCTAATATGCTTCGTTTTTGCTCTTATATAGAATTCCATGAATATACATAGCGGTGTGTATAATGTATTGGCTTAATCAGCCACTAAATCCTCTATTTGCTCTCTCAGTTCGACCATTCAAAACACTAAAATTTAGATTATTGTCAACAATGTTTGATCACTTCTAATCATTCTCATTGGCTCCTTGCGGGAGCAGTGGGTGCGGTTCTTGGTTCATCATTTCAATTTTCAAGCAGCGGGACAAAACGACTTTTTCGTATCAGCAAATACAACTTCGTTAATACACGGATTTCACACATTTAAAACATTTTCGAATGGCAATGCTTACCGCTTCAAAATTTGAATCAGTTACTTACAAGTATAATTTGAATGCATCCTTTTCTGCAGTACCATCAAAATGGAAACTCCAAATAATTGATCGGCGTGTTAACAAACGAAGGATTGATATGGTATATAATAATTACAACTTGAGATTCGATTTCATGTTTCGTGATATGTGCTATCCTGAATATGAGCAACACAACTATTGCTTTAGCAGTCTGCAACAATGGTTCATAGTGGTGGAATGTGTAGTCGAGGATTGTCTGTGTTATGTTTGTTTCTATTTTCATTTCTATCGTTACTGTTGACTTTTTTCTGTTGGAAAATTGGAATGAAATTTTGTCAATTACCACTAACTGTAAAATGAACACTTTCTGAAGTTTTTGTTCTCTCATTTTGTGTTTAAGTTGGATTCTCTTAAGCAGATCAGTGCGAAAATATCTAAAATATCTAACAGGAACATATTGTCGCCAAGAAAATCCTACAATACATTTCAAGTAATGGTAAACATAGTCGTACTGTTTGGATCACTTTAACTGTGATTATATGGAATGTTCAAATATTATATTTAAAAAAGCACTAAACAAAAACAACCTTTCGTGAGTCTGATAAAAACAACGCTTCTAAGATATAACGACCTATCAATCAAATGCCACAAATATCCACAGTTTCGGGGTTCTCCCCTAACAACAATCTGGCGTAACAATTCTTCTATCCGTTCGCTCTCTGTTTTTTTTGTTTGTTGTTGTAATAATAGTTTCACTTACAATAATGATAATCATAATGCATGTCCTTGACTTAATGTAGTCCTCTCAGTAACTACTGATCGTTGCCTTTCCTTCTACTATCCTGATTATGAGATGATTTAAACCTGAGCTGGTTTGGCCTTGCCAACGACCATGAGCATTTTTTGCAGGAATCGCGTGAGGGCCACTAGAAAACAAGAGAAGATTACATTAGAAACGTCGTCGTCGTTCCGAGATCTGTGTAACTTCTAGGGAGAGAAATGCGGGTAACTGTGTTGTGAATTGAAACATCATGAAATATCGTTAGTGCATGTTAACTTTGTGCAACGGTCACTTTATTAGCAATTGTTTAACTTCAATTAGCGTAGCGGTGCTTGTTGGTAAGACAGTGCTAAAAGTGAGGTGAGACACTTTGAGTAATTAAAAATCGTGTGCAACAGTCACAGACTAACAGAGAAGAATATATCGCTGAATTGATTATACGAGGGTCGTTCAGAAAATAAGTTTCAGTGCCTTAGAAATCTTGGAAAAATAAAGTTAGGACAAAAAACATAGTGATTTTCGTAATCCACGTTTTATTTCTATTTTTCTACATAATCGCCGTAACGTTCGAAGCATTTTTCATAGCGTTTTTCTATTCGCACGAGTTTTTCTATTTTGAGCGCGAAGTGCGTAGCGTCCAACTTTTTGAAGTACGATGTAACTGCGTCACGAATTTCTTCAGTGTTGTCGAATTGTTGTTCGCCGAACACCTGTTTCATCACCGAGAATAAGTGATAGTCGCTAGGGGCGAGGTCTGCGGAGTAAGGAGGATGCTCGAACACAGTCCATTTGAATTTTTTCAATTGCTCTTGAGTTACGCGAGCAGAATGGGGCCGCGCTTTATCGTGGAAGAGGAACACTCCCTTTGTCAATAAACCCGGCCTTTTGTTCTTAATCTCGGTTCTTAATCGGTCCAAAACTTCACAATAGTACGGTGATAAAACAGGTGTTCGGCGGTCAACGATTCGATAATACTGAAGAAATATGTGACGCAGTTACATCGTACTCCAAAAAGTTGGACGCTACGCACTTCGCGCTCGGAATAGAAAAACTCGTGCGAATAGAAAAACGCTATGAAAAATGCGACGTTACGGCGATTATGTAGAAAAATAGAAAATATTACGAAAATAACTTGTTTTTTGTCCTAACTTTATTTTTCCGCGGTTTCTGAGGCACTGAAACTTATTTTTTGAACGACCCTCATATGGACACAATGTGAATTTGATTTGATAAATAATGCATAGATATTAATTATCAACTCTATAATATAACGTTAGGAATCCTCATGATGTTGTAATACTTTAATGGTTTATGGAAGAGTTCGATGATGAGTTCGACATATTTTAACATATAATGTGTGACTTTTGAAGAAGTAACTTTTCTTTCTCTCAGTGAATAGAAAACCATACAAATTAGAAAATGGCTAGTCTAACGATATCAATACCTTGACATGAATAGCTATAAAGCTACCTATGTTTGTTGGGTTTCAGCTATTATTCAATGTTGTTCTTGATACCGGTGTTGATACCGCTAAACGAAAGAGCGAATGAACTGGTTCACTTAGGTTAACGGTTAGCGACAGAGCCGTTCATCAAAGTGAACTGCCTTGCCCATGTCTACTCCAAGGTCTGGTTTCTTTATTCGTTCTCGTGTGATTTTTCGTGACGGACAAGGTGAGTCGATGGGTATTAAAAATTATTCTACATTTGTTGATAGCAAGCACTTATCAGAATCAAAAAAGAGGAGACACTCTATTATCCCGAAAGTTTCAAAGAGAGCCGGGTTCAAAGGGTTTAACATTGATAGAGATTTTAGAAGAAAGGTTGTTAGTCTTATCACATCATGTTCAATGCTCGTCTCTATTATGTAGAATATTTAGGAAAGCTAATTTTTAAGCTTGTTCGTAGTCGTAAACTTTTTCAAATATTGTGCTTCCGCAAAATATCGGAATGGAACGTTCCACGACGCCGGAACAATAGCAGAACTGAAGGTGACGAAGGAATCAGAATGTCTTAATTTTTTTCCAATAGATAGGTCGTTGAGATCCATTTAGTCGATGGTTTTAAAATTGCTTTTTGCTTTTTTTTATTTGCCTTCCACTACATAAACAAAGCGGGGAGTAATATACCTGGCATTCTATTTACTTCGCTCCTGTATACAAATTCATCTAACTCTTTATAAGGACGTGGAAACTAGGCAACGAATCGACTCCAACTACAGAGAACATAATCCTTACATGAAGAATAACAAATATTTATCGTTGAAAAAATTTTAACTATTGAAACAGTTGGGAAAAACTGATGGCAATATAGTTGCCACGGCCCGTTAACCCCAAAAACGCTGCCTTGTAAATTTACTTTATTGCGCCTCTGGTTACGCAAAAATTAATATAATATTTGTAGTGCAGCGAAAAAACAGTTAAAAAAATGTATTTTTTATCAAATACACCATTTATATTATTGAAAAAAAGCATGATCTCACACAGTAGATCCTAAATAGTACGTTTACAGTGAAAAATGTATCAACTTGTTGCATTTTCAACGAATTTAAACAGAATTTTCCGCCTGTGCTCTAAAATTGTGGCTTTGTTAAATTAAAACTGGAAGTGGGTTATATCTGTGGTATAACCGCAAGGTTGACGTAGAACTGCCGTTGGTTTAGTGATCATTAGTTTGAAGTTTCTTCTGAATCAATTCTCATTGAATGAATGAATGAATAAATATTTGGGATGGGGAGGGGTGTGTTTTCGAAAACGAGAGTGGTAGGGGAAGTGGGGGCATAGTGGTCACCCTAAGGAATATGCCCATTTCCAGCGCCCATATACCGATTTAATTCCCGTTTCTCGGAGAATATTATAGTTCAACTCATTGTTCTTCAAGATAGCAAACGGCTTTTACTATAAAAATAGTACACTTTTCATCATTAGAAAAAAATGTGAAAAATCGAACTTTTTTTTTGCTTGGAGGTAAAGGTGTCACCTGTGCCACAAAAAGCCACAAAAGGATCTTATTCAAGAGCAAAATGTGATCAGGTATATTAGCTTCAATAAACAGAACATTGTATGTTGTTATTCACCTATGACCACTTTGCCCCCAAACATGAAAATAATGTCTATGCTAATTAATCGCTGAGTTTAAACAAAATATCTGTTCACCTCTCCTAGAATATGTGAACAGTCGTCCAAACTGATGATTTGTCCAACATATAAGATTAAATAAACTGAATTTCACAAGAAATTCCTTAGATACCATTCGCACAGAACTTATACTACCAAACAAGCAGGTGACCACTTTGCCCCCCATGACCAATTTGCCCCCCATGAACAATTTGCCCCCACTACCTCTACGTTGGAGGCTCAAGGTTTTTATCCTCAAAGTAAGATTGTCGTTTGCTTTATCCAAAACAAAAGTAGAGGAAAATCCACTCTCCGCTTTTTCATGTTTGTCCTACATATAATAGATTGCTTCTCACTAATTCTCAAACTACACTTGACAAACAAAATTTGAGGAACAGAGTGCGAAGTTGGAAATTTGAAGTGATTTTTGACATGCTGTAACTTCGTGAAGAATCAACGCATATCGATAGGATGTGCATCATTTTGAAGCTAAAACTTCCATAAAAACGAAAGTTACGAATCGTTCATTCTGAGAGTCGTGTAGGATTTTGTACATCTGGCATGATTTGCGATCAAATGTTCTTTGTTGTTTACTTCAAATTTTGAAAAATCGGCTAGAAAAAACGGCTGAACGTATCAATATAAAACGGTCACAGATGTTAGAGGAATACACTAGGCTAAAAATTTGCCCGCAAACATTAGAACTTACTGTGACATTTGCAGAATTACAGTGGATTTTGTAAAGCACTATAATAATCCTGTTTTTGGCACTTTTTTGAAATCGGCGCAAAAAAATTAAATATTCGTCAAAGTAACAAATTATCCTTTTGCAGAATCCATTTTTGCAGAATCCATTGGAGTTTTAAAAACTGCCTTTCGATTTGCGGTGCGATGTTTGTTTATTGAATATTCCATCATCAAAGACGGAGGGTTAATTTTTCATTCAAACTAAAAAATCTCTGTATGGGAAGATCCTACATGAACTTTCTAGGAATCAAATGAAAGCTGGTTGATAAGGTTAATCGGATTTGCTGTTGAGTTGGTTAGCAAAAAAATGTGTTAGTCCAGAAAATCTTTAGAAAAACAAAGGAAAATCGAAATATTTTTGTCAAAAATTTTTTTTCTGGCACTGGTCGTTTTTCCGTTTGAAAAGTTGATTTTAGCCAAAAAAAAAGTTTTATGATAGCTGTAAATCTCGACGTGTCATGCAATTTTGAGACATTTGGTATCAATTTTTTTTTGAAAACCCCGATTTTCGGTTATTATTCGGCTTAAAAAAACCTCAAATTGCAACGTCTGCGACACTAATAAATGAAGTTCGAATGAGCTAATGTTTTGCATAGGGTATATTATCGTGCAAATCAACATTTCGCAACAAGTTCCGAATGAAAAATCGAGATAACTATTTTTCTTGTCCAAAACCATATGTTTCGTCTAATATTATGAAAAAAAAACTATGTCCCATGCAATTTTAATACATTTGGCATCAACGAAACGAATTGCGCGTGTGTTTGTGTGTGTGTGTTTGTGGCGACCATCTCCTCTATCTTCTCAAGCGGATATTTTTCACGATGCTGGTGCTTCCTTGGTCGCCTTCGGGGTACCATTGTTCCTACCGGTGGATTCCTTGTGGCATTGGGGAGCTTGCACGAACCCGACGCTCCAATGCCGTTTGTTTGCACAAACAGGATCTTGGTGACAGTTTGTTCCTTTAAGATGGGTTTGTTTTTATGAATTTAATTATTTGACGAGGTTTTCGAACGGGGCTTCTAAGTCGATGGGGGTGAAAATGGGTCAAAATGTAGTTTTCGAACTTTTTGTTGAATAACTATCGTAAATTAGAGTAAAACACAATTCTGATTACGTAGAAATGTTCTCTAATGATGAACACTCGTAAGTGTTCAAAGAATTGTTGAATTATTAATTATTAATTAATTATTTTTTTTAAATTTAATTAATTAATTTTTCACTGAACTACGATTAAATGAAAGTTGACCTAATCTCACCCTTTAGAGGGGATGACAATGGGTCAAAGTAGTGAATATTACTTTCTAATAAGAATTGTGTTTAGATATCAATTTCTCAATAATTTCAAGATCATTTAACAACATGTGTCTTGTTTGATTATTTGAGTTACGAAAATAGTGTCAATCCACCTTGAAGGGCCATGTAAATGTTTTATACAGCCATTCCCTGTCAAACCGAAATAGTGGTTCTCAGATTTTCGTGAAAAGTTGTAGTTTTGTTCTTTATCGCAAAACATTAGACCCGTATTTTTATCATTAGGATGATCATTTCCATTTTAGGGTTGTCCAAAAAATCATTTTTTCCCCATTTTTTCCAAAAATGGCTTTTTGACTTTCGAACTACTGGCCCGATTCGGATGATCTACATATCAAATTAAATAAGTTACCATTTCTATTTTAAGTTGGTCCGAAAGATCATTATTTTTCGATTTTTTTTTTAAACTCATTACTTTTGAACTACTGCACCGATTCAGATGATCGACATATCAAGTTAAAGCCAATTAGTTAGCCTCTTTTCGAAAAATATTATACTTGCAGAAATTTTAGATCTTGGTCTCGTAGTTATTGATTGTATTTTTTTATAGCTTACATTGTCTCGGGACCAAGGACGCCATATTTTATTGTATTTTTACTTTAAGCTAAGATTTTTTTAGATAACATGTCCAAAATTCAGGGATGCGTTATTTTGTGTTTTAGAGTATTGATTTTTCAAAATTAACCAATGGTCCGAAAAATTATTTTTCCTTTTTTTTTTTCAAAAATGACTTTTTTTTCAAATTCACAACTTTCAAACTACCGGGCCGATTCAGATGATCGATATACTAATTTGAAGCCACGTGAAAAACCACATATGCATAAAAATTGGATTCTAGTCGCATATATGTTGTCCAGTCGCATAGGAATATTGAACGAAAACTGAAAGCATGTTAACTTTGCAAAATCAATCTCTGATATTCGGATCCTTAGCGGATGCTTAGTTGTTGTGTAAAAAGTCAGAACATTCTAAGAAACTGTGCCATTATATACATAACAGCTTTCCTAATTGAAATTGAAAAGCAGTCAAAATGACTTGCTTGGGCAATCTAGTGTTAAAGAATAATTCTATCCAATATTTACAATTTTAGTAGTTCTGTGTAATGCTGGGCATGAGATTTTTTCTGGGGTGTTATTTGATAGCTATTTACACATCAAACTTTGATAAATTATTAAATAATAACTATTTGTACTATAGTTAAGTACAGGGAAACTTCGATATAACGTACCCTCGTTATAACGTACCCTCGATATAACGTCACTCGATATGACGTACATTTTACCTCGATATGACGTACATTTTACCTCGATATAACGTACACATTTCCAAAGTGTAAAGGAAAAAAAATCCAATATTTTTTTCCTGATAGAACAATGAATTATCTGTGTTGTGATGCTAAAACAAGTTTTGTACCTTCAATCAATCCCGAAATACAGCTGGTTTTGTAATTCCGGATTCTAAATGAATCAAGCTTTAATAAACAGTACGAAGGGAAACATCATGAGAAAGGCTGGCTTCGTCTTCTGATTGAAGTTATTCATTAACTTTACTAAAATAGCAACACAATAATGTATTATAGACTACGTTTGTGAGTACTTTATTATGCTTCGATATAACGTACAATTCGATACAACGTACAATTTTGAAAGTGAAATGTACGTTATATCGAAGTTTACCTGTATTATGCATAGAAAGTTGTGGAAATATGTCTCCTATTGAACGGCTCACAGCTTTCAAAAATATTCGCAATATTTGTCAAGTTGTTACTGATAGTAACTTTCTCCATTTTTGACTCAATTTCACCCCCATATCCCATTTTCACCCCCATCGACGGTACATATTTTGTTATGGATACCATCTGGTCGGAGTTGAAAATCAGGACACCTGTCACAGCTACGATTATGACCAAACCATTATCATTTTTTTGAGTTATAAATAAATAAAAATACGTTGTATGTGATTTGCGCTTCAAGAGACCAAAATACTTCAATTTATTTATTTAAAGTATTTTTCGGACGATCCATGCGATGAAAATGCTCCGGAGGTAATGGCTTCTGTTCTGTTGGAGAATAGGAGATTCTTGGGCGGTTTCCGAGCCATCAAACATCAAGCGCAATAGTGTCGGAGATAATCCATGGGTTTGAAGTTTTTATGATGTTCGCAATGCAAGAGTTCCTTCTGCAGCCCAAATCTTCTGAACGGTTTGATTTTTACACCACATAATTTCGCATGGATTTGGAAGCAGTATTCAGAAAACATACGCTGCGCTGTACTTGAGTTTAATTTTCATCAGCGCACGTTCATAACAAACACGTATTTTCTCTTGGTACGAATGTAAAAAATTCATAAACACGAGATAACCGAATGAGTACAGCGAAGAATTCAGATACTAAACATCGCTTCTCTGTGTTATGCGCGCCTCATTTTATACACACGCATCAAATTCTAGCGCCCGTTTTGTCTTCACTCGTTCTAAGCAAAGCATAAAAACAACAGCGCACATCCATACCAACCGTATGCACTTGTGTGAAGAAAAATACGTCAGATAACCAGATTCAAGCGCGGTGTAAAACAAGTATGGAAATACGGCGCATAATTCGGTGCAAAACTCACTGCAAAAACGAAGCTGACATCAAAATATTTTATTTATGTTTCGGAGAGTGCTCAGAGCGCATGTGTATACAAGAGTGAGAGCTCAACTGCTTACAAAAACTTGTTACACATAAGCACCGCGTTGCAATCTGAAGACTGGAAGTGGAATCCAATTGAATGTTATTGTAATATTTCGGTGTTCGGATATGCTTTTCCAAATCAGATTTACTTGTACGAACCATTCATTGTGGATTCCAAACTTCTGTTTCAAATTATTAGGAAGTGCCTAAATCGATTGATGTAAATATCTCGTGAATACATCAGCGACTCTTCTTCTTCTTTTCTCTGTTCATGGCGACTTTAACGCCAGCAAATGACTAAGCAATAAGCACTTGAAATTGGACAATTTTTGCGATGCGACAGATTTTTCGTTTTCCAATTTGTGATTTTTGTTTGATAAAAGCAACAGTACCAGAGTTCAAGAAAGCTTTGGGTGCAGAAGCTCGCATGGATTATTTACATCGTTGGTTTTCATAACATTGGGTGCAGAGAGTTCGTGTACTGAATGGCAAGTAAAGGTTGTTGATTTTATACATTAACAAATATATATAATGGTGAAACAAATATAAAATCATCTGTGGCGGCAGTAAATGTAGAGATAGACACTGGCAATAACACACATCTCGGGTATTGATCTCACGAGAACAAGAATAAATCACGTATCAACCATCTTCAGCATCCTTTAAGAAGCCAACCATCCATCCTTTTCAGGATCACCAGCCAGTTTAAAAGAGTCGAATTTTGTGTATTTCCCAGTATCAATAATAGTTTAATACTAATACTCACACATACACGAGAAGAACGATCAGTGAATTCTCAAAATTCTCTATTCATTCACTGAGAATTGCAACTTCAAACAAATGATTACTAAACCAACGGTAGTTCTACGTCAACCTTGCGGTTATATCACAGATACAACCCACGTCTAGTTTTTACTCAAAAACAAAATTCAACAAATTTTTTAATGAATTATGATTTGTCAACGGAATATAAAAAATAAATAGAATAGAATATAAAAAATAAATCAGGACACCACAAAAGCATCTTAAAATCAGGACAGGTCCTGCTAAACCAGGACAGATGGTATCCCTATGTTTTGTAGTTCTGAAACAAAATTGGTATTATAAATGCAGCAAAGCATGGGGCTGGACTGTTTTTGATTCAAATATTTGGCATGACGAGCTTCTCGGAAAAGTATCTTTCTACAAGAAAGAATGCATGTGACTTTCATTATACTTATTACTGAAGATGTTGTTATGTGAAATTTGTTGTCCCTGCTCGTTCATCCTATGCTATCATAACAGATAAAAAATCACATCGCATCACAATCAAATTACGTCACATCATAGGGGGAATGGCGCTTACGCCACTTCACAGTCGAAATGGCGCTTGTGCCCCTCCGTTTTCAAGTTTTTACGGGGTCATTTTTTCACACTTCTGTAAAACTTCGCAGTTATTTGAAAGGATTTCATATTTTTTATCGATCTATAACATGAATAGTAAAATGTCAATTTTGTATTAACGGTATGACCTCTAAAAATCTTGTTGCTCCGGCGTAGCGCTCGGGTTTTCGAAACATTGAACTTACACCCCAGTTCATAAATGAAAGACGTAGTCCTACGTCGAAATGACTCCCAAATTAATATCGTACATTTTTTTTTTTTTTTTTAATTCGTTTATTTTTACAGGCTCAGTTACTTAAGTTTAAAGGAGCCGAATTCTTAAATATAATTTTAAAACTATATATATAAACAATTTTCTTACATCTATGGTTAGTAAGGTGGAAAACCGATTACTCGCGGTGTACTCGAGTTTAGGAGGGTGACATATTTTTAGGAGAAGGATGGGATATAAGGAAATTGTAACAATGTTGATGAACACTCAATTTATAAATCTATTCGTATATCTATAGTGTATTTACATTTCAACTTATTCTACTATTTATAGCAAGGGGACGAATTACCCGCAAAGGAAGGAAAGGAGGGTATAAGGATGTAGGGGCAATCACACACGAAGATCTATAGCTTTAAGGAAAACATATATATGGGACATGTAATCAAGGTCTAACCGCGCCAACACATCTCTCACCGGCACATTGGGCTGTCTTCCTCGGGCCCGAAGGGAGTTTTTTAAATTCGATCTGGCGACCAGATACACCTCGCACGACCAAACAATGTGCTCGATGTCGTGGTAACCTCGGCCACAAACGCAGATATTGCTGCCGGCCAGATTGAAACGAATGAGTAGCGCGTCTAACGAACAGTGATTGGACATGAATCGGGAGAAGGTGCGAATAAAGCCCCGACTCAAGTCCAGACTTTTGAACCACGGTTTGAGGCTAACCTTAGGGATAATCGAGTGAAACCACCGGCCCAATTCATCTTCATTCCACTTGCGTTGCCAGTTGGCGATGGTATTTTTGCGGACTAAAGAATAAAATTCATTGAAGGCGATTTGACGCTGATAAATATCGCCTTCAATTGCACCTACCTTTGCTAATGAGTCAGCCCTCTCATTACCCGGAATGGAGCAATGTGAAGGGACCCAGATAAAGGTAATGACATAACAGCGTCTGGATAAAGCACTCAAAATTTCTCGTATTCTCTCAAGGAAGTACGGCGAGTGCTTTTCCGGCCTCACTGAACGGATAGCTTCGACAGAGCTAAGACTATCCGTTACAATGTAATAGTGTTCAACAGGTCGTGAGGCAACGCTGTCCAGCGCCCAATGAATTGCTGCCAATTCAGCAATATACACTGAGCAAGGATTCTGAAGACTGTGTGAGGTGCTAAAAAATTCGTTGAACACTCCAAATCCTGTGGACTTGTTTATAGTGGACCCATCAGTGAAGTACATATTATCACAATTGATACCCCCATACTTTTCATCGAAGATCGTTGGAGCGATCCTCGATCGTTGGTAATCTGAATATCCATGGATATCTTGCTTCATGGACAGATCAAAATGCACAGAGGAATTGATGTAGTCAGGGAAACAAACACGGTTGGGAATATACGAAGAAGGATCAACCTGCATGGAGATGAATTCATGATATGAACTCACGAATCCGGAGTGAAAATTTAGCTCGATCAGCTGCTCAAAATTTCCGATCACCAATGGGTTCATGACCTTACACCGGATGAAGAACCGAAGAGATAATAAATTGAAGCGATCTTTTAGTGGGAGAAGGCCTGCCAAAACCTCGAGACTCATGGTATGCGTTGAGGGCATACATCCCAACGCGATACGGAGACAAAGATACTGAATTCGCTCGAGTTTAATGAGGTGTGTTTTGGCAGCTGATTGAAAACAGAAACTGCCATACTCCATCACTGAGAGAATAGTTGTTCGATACAACATTATAAGATCTTCTGGGTGGGCTCCCCACCAGGTGCCGGTAATTGTACGGAGAAAGTTTATTCTTTGTTGGCATTTTTTACTCAGATACCTAATATGGGCCCCCCAAGTACATTTGGAGTCGAACCAGACCCCAAGATACTTGAATGACATAGAATGAGTGATCGGTTTACCCAAAAGTTGAAGCTTTGGTTTTGCTGGTCTATGCTTCCTAGAAAAAACCACCATCTCTGTTTTCTCCGTGGAGAATTCGATCCCTAGCCCAATGGCCCAGGTTGAAAAATTGTTCAAAGTATCTTGTAAGGGTCCTTGCAGGTCGGATTCGTTTGATCCTACGACAGACACCACTCCATCATCTGCAAGTTGTCTTAGGCTGCAATTTTGTGTAAGGCAATTGTCGATGTCGCTTACATAGAAGTTGTACAAAAGGGGGCTTAAACATGAGCCCTGGGGGAGGCCCATGTAAGAGACCCGACTTACTGCCGAATCTCCGTGAGAAAAGTTCAAATGTTTCTCACAAAGCAAGTTATATAACATATTATTCAATAGAGGCGGCAGACCCCGAGAGTGTAATTTGTCCGACAAAACCTCTATTGAAACAGAATCGAAGGCCCCCTTTATGTCTAAGAATACTGAAGCCATTTGTTTTTTTTCGGCGTAAGCCATTTGAATTTCTGAAGAAAGCAACGCAAGACAATCATTCGTCCCCTTGCCCCTGCGGAACCCATATTGTGTATCTGAGAGTAGGCCATTCGTTTCAACCCATCGATCAAGGCGAAACAAGATCATTTTCTCCAACAATTTCCGTATACAAGACAGCATTGCTATTGGGCGGTACGAATTGAAGTCGGACGCGGGTTTTCCGGGTTTTTGAATAGCTATAACTCGTACTTGTCTCCAATCATCTGGAACAATATTATTCTCCAGAAACCGATTGAATAAATTCAACAAGCGATGTTACGCCACATCAGGGAGGTTTTTCAGCAAGTTGAACTTAATTCTATCCGATCCCGGAGCAGAATTGTTACATGAGAGCAGAGCAAGAGAGAATTCTACCATCGAAAACTCGGAATCAAGATCGCACCTACCTTGTGGTATATCTCGAACAATTTTTTGCACAGGAGCGGAATCAGGACAAACCTTCCGTGCAAAATTCAAAATCCATCGATGTGAATATTCCTCGCTTTCATTCGTTGAAGAGCGATTTCTCATGTTTCGAGCCACTTTCCATAATTTTTTCATTGACGTTTCTCGTGACAAACCTCCCACGAAATTTCGCCAATAAGCACGTTTTTTCCCTTTGATCAAATTTTTGAACTGATTCTCAAGGGCTAAATACATTTGAAAATTTTCAGGG